>NC_061807.1:38626971-39256898 GCF_021462225.1 Girardinichthys multiradiatus
CAAAGAGCAAGCTAACAGAAGAACAACAGCCTAAGCCAAAGTGACAAGTTTTGTCCCTGTTGTGTGTGAAGTTGGTTACAGGGATGTCAAACGGCTGTATATGAACGTCTACAAGTGGAGTGAGTGTGAACATAATGAATGCCTTGCTTCAGCAAGCTGTCTGACTGTCTGCCTCGAATGCTGCCCCGTGTGTTGGCCCGCATTACTTTCAAAAGTTAGGACTCTCCCACATGTGGACAGTTCAGAAGTGTTATTCGGGGTTTCTGCTCTCACTTTTTTGACTTGCCACAGTGTCATCTGAGGATGAGTCACTGCTGAATTACATTTCTATATAGACATTGGACAGAAAAACAAGATATAGGATGTGATTTACATAACCTTATTCTATCTAATTGATTTTTAAGTTAAAATAAAGGTTTCAGAATGGATTTTTACAGTTCTGTATTGGCCACTGCATATGTGATTGGGATGTTAAGATTAACACATTTACAGGCTGGTGCAGCTTTGTAAAAAAGGAATTTTAAGTATTAAACCTGTTTTTATGTCCTTGCATCGATAAAATTACATTAATTTAATAATAAGATTCCCTTTTATTTAGAAACATGTTCCACCCAATTATTTGATGTTGGGTGGTTTTCCCCATGTTGACATTCAATCTTTATTAGAAATCAGACGACGTTTGATATTAGGGGTTATTTCTCTTGTTGACTTATACTCCTCGATATTAAGGAGATGATAACTAGCAGCCGTAAAACTGCAGTAAAAGTAGGAGTCACAACCACAATGAGGTAAACATGGCAAAGGTAATAAAAAGCCACATACCACCTTACTAAAAATTAGCAGAACAAACTTTATTACACACTAGAGACAGCAACATGAGAATGTTGAGGTCAGCCTGCAGCTCAGGTATGGACTTATCTCTGACCTTTTTTTCTTGCTCTCCTTTGTAACATGTTTGTTCATTTAAAGGCAGTTACGATTGCCGTCACCTTGTTTAAGAAATAAAGTGTTACTGAGAACAAATTTTAAAGCTTCCATATTGTGTTACCGCCTCCATGTCTCAGAGCCTAGGACCAGATTTCTCAGCACACTCGAGCTACATTACTGTCATCACATTTTATTTTTATTAGGGATACTACTTTTAGTTTGCAACGGCATTGAATGTTTAATAAATAATAAAGAAAGAAGCTATAAAAGAAAACTCTCTAAAAGGGAATTTTATGTTTTATCATTCAAGATGAAAAAATTGCACTTTGCTGATCACCGCTGAGTGACTGGATGAGAGTTAACCACATCTGCAGCCAGTCAGATTTTTTCATTTTTCACTAAGCCTCAGTGCGTGTGTGATTGTGAGTCAGGTTTAATAAAACTGTTCTAGAGTTGACCGACAAGATCCATTTGGAAAAATCATATCGTGTCACATCGGGTTGTTTGCACCGTAATGTATCGGCTACAGCTTGGAGAGACACAACCCTAGTACGTGAGGCTTAAAAAGCCAGATCTGTATTTATGCTTGTTTAAGAATTCCTCATAACTGACAGACACAATGGTTATGAGGAGCAATAGTTTATCATTCCTGAAGCATAACAAATAAAAAAAGTCACTGGTTTATAGATTAGTCATAGTGTGGGCAAAGTTCACCAGTTTTAGACAGGACCCGTAGCCTGTGTGTCGTCTAAATATTGTCATTAAATCTGCATTTCAGTGAGACACACTTATGATTTTCGGTTTATAAATAAACTGTAAGATTTTTTGTTTGTTTTAGTCATCTGTTAATTTAGCAATAATATTACAGTGCTGTTGGTTTGAAAGGATGCTGCAATCAACCATTGAGACCAATTAAAAAACTTATTTACTATCTCAAGTATCAGATCAGGATCTAGATCACGATATTTTAAACTATCATTATCCCTGACATAGTCCCTGACTAAACATACCTCCAGATGCTCTTATTGCTGCAGTCTGTGGTTTTATGTCAACCATATCCATAGTGTTAGCTGACAGGCTGTATGACTGCGCTATTGCACATCTGATGTTCCAAATCACTACCTGTTTTTTTTAAGCAGCTTGCATTATTCTGTATGCACTTTTTTTTGTTTATTTACCCATTCTTGGTTTATTTCAATCTTGGCCTACAAAGTTTTTTTTTAACCCAGGGATTACATTGGCTGCTGCACCTTCCTTCCTGTCTGTCTGTATCACACCCATATAATTCTGATGAAATAACAGGCACACATTTCTCCACATGGCAAACAGATAATCACAGAATAACAAGGGGCAGGTGGAGAATCCACACACACAGATACACAGAACCACGTGGTCACACACAGACCAGAGAAAAAAAGGTGAAGGGGGAGGAAAAATGGCTGAATGACATAAATCACTTCCAGTGAAAGGTGCAAAAATAGCATCTCAGTGAACAAAAATGGATGAGATGGAAAAAAAAAGTGAAAAAGAGAGGAATGGTAAAAGATGTGGAAGATTTAACATTGATATCTTTTTAAAACCTTTTCCTGTGGGGTAAACACAATGCAATGTAATCAAAAATGCCGAAAAACATATTTTTCATCTCAAGAACCAAAGTGGGAGTTTAAATTTCGAGTATTCTTCTGATCTGGTATTACTATAAATTCTGCAGCTGCTGCACCTTTTCAAAGTGAAGTTGGGTCAAATGTTGCAGATTTTGCAGAGACAGCACCAAATGTTGCAGGGTTTGTACATACAGCTGTCATGAAGCTGCTTATGACAACAATTAGCAGATTCAAGAAGAGTTTCAAGCTCGCTGATTCGCTCATTTCGCTGTCAATCAAAAAGCGATTCAGCCTCAGACAGATCATCCAATCATCATGCAGAAGCTGAGTGCCGGGCCAGGCGAGGCCAGCCCACTGCCCCATAGACCCCCAGAGACGCTGAGCGTCCGATGGGCGGGACAAAGCCCAGCATTTTTGCTTCGCTACTGAACTCACTTCTTAAAGCACTGTGAAGCTGCGGGAATGAGTGAGAGGAAAGCCACGTTGTTACCAGTGATAAGAAGCTGATTCTGAACAAAAGTTGAGCGCGTTGTAGCTCATATTTCGCATTTGGCTTTTCCATATGGGAAGCTGTAAAATTCATTTCAGCTTAGACATGGATTTTGGAGCAGCAACTTCTTTTTTGATCACCTCTCAGTACACAATCATTGCACGAGTGTGGTGAGTGTACATAGATATTATAATAAAGTCCAAATACTGTAATTACAGCAAATACCAAATGATTAACCTGACAAAATATAATCTGTCCTTTTCATCAAGTTTTCTGATGCATCAATATCTTTGTACATAGCCATTTAAATTAAAATATTTGAAAATTTTTTCCTGGGGGCAAGTTTACTCTTACTTTGCCCAAGAATCCAGTTATGCAGGAGAAGTGGGTGACATTGTTGAAACTTTTATATGGCCTGATGATATCTCTGGATCGCATTGTCAAATTAATAAATAAATGCACCCTCCTCCTCCTGCATGGTTCTACCCATGCTGATTGGCTCCAGGTGCAAATCAAGTGTTTTTACTCAGTGCCTGACCCAAATGAACGATAATGTCTTATATACAATTGCTGTCTGCAGCCTGTTTTAAGTTCCCCCATCCTATTCTTGTTTATACACTGCTAAAGAAATTAGAGGAACACTTTGAAAACACATTAGATTTCAGCAGACAAACAAATCATGCTTGATGTCCATACTGATATGAAATGGTTGATGCATTGGAAACAAAAGAATGCCACATCATTTGATGAAAATGAAAATGATCAACCCACAGAAGACGTAATCCAAAGTGATGTGCCATCTTGGTGGAGTTGGACTGCCTGTGCAACCGCTGTAGGGTCCCAGTATTGCCTAAAGCTACCAGAAGTGACACTGACCCTGGTCAAATGAAAAACTACTGAAAAGCAGACAATGAGGGAAAAAATATCTGTGGCCACTACTTGCAAAACCCTTCCTATTTTTGGGGTCGTCTCAGAATTATTTTCATTGCCACAAGTAAAACACACACACACACACCAAAAAAAAAAAAACACACATGTACACACATTCATACTTGCACAATTCCTATTATTGCATCTCCTTTACATTTTGGCTGTATTGTGTTTAACTATCACTGTTGGATAGAAACTCTTCTTGAATCTGCTAATTGTTGTTCCTTTAGTGCATCTGTTGTTAATTTCAGCTGACATTGATTAACAATCCCCTCTACTACTCAGAATCAGAATCAGAAAAGCTTTATTGCCAAGTATGTTTTTGGACATACAGGGAATTTGTTTTGGCGTAGTCGGTGCAATACAATACAAATTAAACAGTATAAACATATCTACAATATATCATAAATATATGTGCACAGTTTTAAGTGAGTGAGAGTAAATATAGAGCAGTGTAAGATGCAAGAGCAATACAACAGTGCAGGTGATCATTGTGCAAGTATGGCAGTGCAGGTAAAGCAGGAGTCCAAGCTGAGCGTTAATGTAACGCATAGAGTTGCAAGTTACAGGTGTCCTGTCAGCAAAAAAAAAAAGGGGAGGGGAGGGGGGGCGCGGGGGGGCGGGGGGGTAGTGCCAGGGTGGTTTCCAGGCTTTGTTAACAAGGCTGGTGGCAGATGGGAAAAAAACTGTTCTTGTGGCACAAGGTTTTGGTCCGGATGGACCGCAGCCTCGTACCAGAGGGGAGAGTCTCAAAGAGTCTGTGACCGAGGTGGGAGGGATCAGCCAGAATCTTCCCTGCCCGTTTCAGGGTCCTGGAGGTGTATAGTTCCTGGAGCGACAGTAGACTGCAGCCAATCACCTTCTCAGCAGACCGAATGACACGCTGCAGCCTGCCCTTATCCTTGGCTGTAGCAACGGCGTACCAGATGGTGATGGAGGAGGTGAGGATGGACTCAATGATGGCTGTGTAGAAGTGCACCATCATAGTCTTTGGCAGGTTGAATTTCTTCAGCTGCCGCAGGAAGAACATCCTCTGCTGGGCTTTCTTGATGAGGGAGCTGATGTTCGGCTCCCACTTGAGATCCTGGGAGATGATGGTTCCCAGGAAGCGGAAAGATTCCACAGTGTCAATTGTGGAGTCACAGAGGGTGATGGGGGCAGGTGGGGCTGGGTTCTGCCTGAAGTCCACAACCATCTCCACTGTCTTTAGAGCGTTGAGCTCAAGGTTGTTCTGGCTGCACCAGTCCAACAGATGGTCCACCTCCCATCTGTACGCGGACTCGTCACCATCAGAGATGAGTCCGATCAGGGTGGTGTCGTCCGCAAACTTCAGAAGCTTGACAGACTGGTGACTGGAGGTGCAGCTGTTGGTGTACAGGGAGAAGAGCCGAGGAGAGAGAACACAGCTTTGGGGAGAACCGGTGCTGATGGTCAGGGAGTCAGAGACGTGCTTCCCCAGCCTCACGCGCTGCTTCCTCTCAGACAGGAAGTCGGTGATCCACTGCAGGTGGAGTCGGGCACACTCAGCTGGGAGAGCTTCTCCTGGAGCAGAGCTGGGACGATGGTGTTGAAGGCAGAGCTGAAATCCACAAACAGGATCCTAGCGTAGGTTCCTGTGGAGTCCAGGTGCCGGAGGATGAGGTGAAGGGCTAGGTTGACTGCATCATCTACAGACCTGTTGGCTCTGTAGGCAAACTGCAGGGGGTCCAGGAGGGGGTCGGTGATGTCTTTTAGGTGTGAGAGCACAAGGCGCTCAAAGGACTTCATCACCACAGAGTTCAGGGCGACAGGTCTGAAGTCATTAAGCCCTGTGGTCCTTGGCTTCTTGGGAACAGGGACGATGGTGGAGGACTTGAAGCAGGCTGGCACATGACATGTCTCCAGTAAGGTGTTAAAAATATCTGTGAAGACTGGAGACAGCTGATCAGCGAAGTGCTTAAGGCTGGCTGGTGAGACAGAATCCGGTCCAGCAGCTTTCCGGGGGTTCTGTCTCCTGAAGAGTTTGTTGACGTCCCTCTCCTGGATGGAAAGAGCCGTCCCCGGCGTGGGTAGGGGGCTGGTGGGGGGGAACTTCAGGGTGGGGGTTGGAGGTGCCAAGGCCCCTCTTGAGGTTGGGGAGGTGGGGGTGGTGGATTGTGGCTGCAGGTGTTGGGGGGTGTCGTGGGGGATGGTTGCAGGACTGTCCCTTTGTCTTAACTGATATCATACTCCAATTAAAAAGTGTCCCTTTAAAGATTTGAACTGTGTAGTTCACCACCTAAACATCCTGAGCTAATTTCACAGGTCCAACATGAATTAATTCTCATTTATTTATCTTATTTTGTGTGAATTAAAGTTTATAAATATATCTGTAAGTCGTTTAAGTTGCTATTGGTTAGCATTTGTAATTGGGTCTTTGCCAGCTCATTGCAAAAATAAACAGTATTTTATATTGGTTGAATTCCCAAAGCAGCTGCTTTCTTTCACATAAGTGAACTGTTGTGTCATCAACAAGCAAAATGAATATGAAACTTTGACAAAAGTGCACTCTTTTTTGATTGGGTTTGTAATTGTGGTGATGACTAAGGGAAATGTTAGATGTGGGCTCCTGCTCAAACATAATAAAATAAGAATCCAAAAACATTTATTTCAGTCTTTATAGATGAAAAGCATGAGCCTCCTTATTTATATGTACAGGGGTTGGACAATGAAACTGAAACACCTGGTTTTAGACCACAATAATTTATTAGTATGGCGTAGGGCCTCCTTTTGCGGCCAATACAGCGTCAATTCGTCTTGGGAATGACATATACAAGTCCTGCACAGTGGTCAGAGGGATTTTAAGCCATTCTTCTTGCAGGATAGTGGCCAGGTACGTGATACTGGTGGAGGAAAACGTTTCCTGACTCGCTCCTCCAAAACACCCCAAAGTGGCTCAATAATATTTAGATCTGGTGACTGTGCAGGCCATGGGAGATGTTCAACTTCACTTTCATGTTCATCAAACCAATCTTTCACCAGTCTTGCTGTGTGTATTGGTGCATTGTCATCCTGATACACGGCACCGCCTTCAGGATACAATGTTTGAACCCATTGGATGCACATGGTCCTCAAGAATGGTTTGGTAGTCCTTGACAGTGACACGCCCATCTAGCACAAGTATTGGGCCAAGGGAATGCCATGATATAGCAGCCCAAACCATCACTGATCCACCCCCATGCTTCACTCTGGGCATGCAACAGTCTGGGTGGTACGCTTCTTTGGGGCTTCTCCACACCGTAACTCTCCCGGATGTGGGGAAAACAGTAAAGGTGGACTCATCAGAGAACAATACACGTTTCACATTGTCCACAGCCCAAGATTTGCACTCCTTGCACCATTGAAACCGACGTTTGGCATTGGCATGAGTGACCAAAGGTTTGGCTATAGCAGCCCAGCCGTGTATATTGACTGTGTGGAGCTCCCGACGGACAGTTCTGGTGGAAACAGGAGAGTTGAAGTGCACATTTAATTCTGCCGTGATTTGGGCAGCCGTGGTTTTATGTTTTTTAGATACAATCTGGGTTAGCACCCGAACATCCCTTTCAGACAGCTTCCTCTTGCGTCCACAGTTAATCCTGTTGGATGTGGTTCGTCCTTCTTGGTGATATGCTGACATTACCCTGGATACCGTGGCTCTTGATACATCACGAAGACTTGCTGTCTTGGTCACAGATGCGCCAGCAAGACGTGCACCAACAATTTGTCCTCTTTTGAACTTTTGTCACCCATAATGTTGTGTGCATTTCAATATTTTGAGCAAAACTGTGGTCTTACCCTGCTAATTGAACCTTCACACTCTGCTCTTACTGGTGCAATGTGCAATCAATGAAGACTGGCTACCAGGCTGGTCCAATTTAGCCATGAAACTTCCCACACTAAAATGACAGGTGTTTCAGTTTCATTGTCTAACCCCTGTATATGTTTAAGGCAAAGCTGTTGGCATTATAGTGATGTTTAAATTGAGGGGAGATGCAAACATTACCGATATCACATTAAAAATTAAAAGTTGTCCAAAAAGCGAGCTCCACTAAGGAATACATTTATTGATTCTCCTGAAGTTAAATGGAGCTCATAAACCTCTTTAAACATTTTAATATGTATTATTTTGTCATTTTATAGAGATACAACGTGTTTGCAAGTTCTAAGTTTTAATATAAACAGCTTTTTGGAGAAATAGCAATGCCTCTGTCTATGCTTACCATATAAAATAATGCTGGTCAGAACTGGAGCAAATTAGAAACTTTGACCTGAATACTGGTAGAATTTTAGATCTTTTCAAAAACGTTTTGCCACAAATAGCAAGTAGCCATTTTTGCGTAGTACAAGCTCCCCACAAATTGTTTTTATATACTTGGATAGGGTAAAAGTAAAACTGTAGTTGCCAAACCAACATCTTTCAAACAGTAACTTGGCAATTTAAGTATTCTCTGACTTCCGGACATATAGCCACTTAATGGTACGTTCCACTTGTACTCTGAAATCGGAATGTCCGACTTCAGAGTAGGAAATTTCAACTGGAACGCCCCCCAAAAGTCTGAATTATCAGGCGGAAAGTGGGAGCGACAGGACCATACCCGACTTCCGCCTTCAAGATGGCTGCTACTTGCAACAACAGCGTAAAACTTTGTTGCTGTGACTGTTCTTAGCAGTTCTGCTTTTTTTATGTAATGTAGTCACTCGTACACGTACTACTTTTCAGTGTTTATAAGACATGATTTTAACGGTGTTTGTGTGCATGAAATACTGCGTAGAACAGTGTATATAGTTATTATTTTGAGACTGCTGTTACAGTTGCTAGTAATATGAACAAAAACAAGCAGGAAATTTGAACGTCATTAGTAGGAGAAGACGTAAACTCAAGCTCATTTTCAAGCTGGCAGACTTTATCACTACCTTCTTTCTGGGTGGCTTTTTGGTATTGATTTTACATGTCTACATGTTCATGTCAATCTATTAGATCTCCACTACCCTCTCTATATCTATCCCAGTGAGATCTTGGATTCTGAGTCGCCTGAGGTTTCATAGCAAGCACTGGGCAAATGTATCAATTTATATGCTGTGCCGCTTGCAGTCAAAAGAAGAGAAATCCCAAAGAGAAAGATCAATTTTCCAGTTTGAGACCTCAACTTTCATCACCTTGCTCTGCCCCTCTCCATCTCTCTATTCTTTTCTCTTCTTACCCATTTTTCTCCTCCTTGCCCCTCTTTCACCATGTAATTGAAGGAAGATAAGTGAAAAATTGAGAAAAAGTAGCTTTACGATAGCAAAATGATACAGGGGAGAGGGTTTCTTATTGAGGGAACCAAAAGCAAGTAGATGGAAGATTGTGTGCACAGACATGAGTGAAATAGAAAGAAATAATGAACAAATTGGGTAATGCATATCAGAGGATATTTTGCACTAATTCCAGAATTATATCAACTGGAAATTTGTTCAGGTAGTTCACAATCTTCTGTTTCTACTCTAGGTTTGGAATCTGATAAAAACCAATTCAACCTACGACTAGAAATTTAACCTACTACTAAGATAGCAGTTTGTGGAAAAACAGACGAAGAATCCTATGAAAAATATCGACACAAGAGAAAACCCTGAGTTATATGAACAAATAAGATGATTACTTTGTCTACGGAATTTCAATGAGAATTTTAGATGAAATATTGGAAGCTGCAGGTTGCTTTTAAGGGCAAAAATAACTATCTCATGGATTATTTACGTTGTGGACACTGGCTACTCATCACTATGCACTGCTGACATAAACTGTTTATGAGGTAGAGATGCAATTGTAAATCTGAGGTAAAAAACTATTGATGCATCTTATAAGTTGTAGCCCTTCTTGACCAAGTGCCTTTTATTGCTGGTTAATTACCTTACTGGGCCTCTACCAGTGCTTTAAATGTTAAAGTTGGGTTCAGTTTTGGGTTCAGTTTTGGGTTTTACACATTGGTAAATATGGCAGACAGATCTGTACACAGATAGCCTAAGGCACAGTTTCCCAGGGACACGTAGTTGAATTCTAAACCGATGGATTTGGCTCCAGGAAGAAGCAGAATTCACTCAGATTTGACTGTTGCTTTGAATATTGTTATACATCATAACCATGTTTTAAGTTATTTGACCTGCAAATCAGCAAAATGCATTTTTTAAGCTTTTCTACATGTGTGTTTGAGCTTTTTGAATAATGCTTGGACTTTGTTTATTGAGAACAAGGATACAGGTTAGTTTCTGCAAGAATTAAGTGTTTAATCCAGAAGTTTAAATACCAGAAAGCTGCAAGGACTTTCGCTGGAACAATTTACCCTTACTGAGGGTGAGCATTCGGCCACCCTCTGAATTCTTCTGGTGCTGGTCATTTCACCCCTTCCCCAATTTGTACCATTGTAGTTTTGGTTGCTTCATATCCCGTTTTAACGGCAGCAGCACAGACCTTTTTAGACCAACCATGCATCAATTAAAACCCACCACCAGGGAGATATTTCGCACTCACTTTGACAACCTATGATTTAAAATTGTTTTCAATAATATACCTATAATCTGTAGCGTTATTTCACCTTCAGGTGTGACATTTTTACCTGTGCTTTTTCATTACAGGTCAATCAGACTGTCATTTGAAATTCCTGCTTTTAGTGTTTTGTAGGAGTGAAGTACATAGAACTACTGGCCTTGTTCCTCAGAGTGATCAGTGGGGGGAACATTTCTCCAGGGAGGTTGTGTCTCTTTAGAGAAGGCTAAACCGTTTCAATAACTTTAGAACTATTTTTGTAGCTGTAATTCTTGAAAAAATATACTTTGTAAATACATATGCTGTTATTTTATTTGGTCAGTATACCTCTCTGGAAGATGCAAATTTTTTCAGTTTTTTGTTTTCTTATTAGCAGATCCCCAGCCTTTATAATAACTGCAGATGCTTACAAGCAGTGCTACTTAAACAGAAAAAGATTTCCCTTTGTGCATTTGGGGGCTGAAATGATGGGACTAATTGTAAAAGCCCACATTGTACAAGCCCTAATATACTAATTATCATTCTTGTTGTGCTAATTTTCTTTTTCAGAAATATAACTTTTATCTTACCCTTGCTCTTTGCTCTTCACCACTCTAAGACCCCACACTTATGCTAAATAAATGGAAATCAGACAGCCACTCACAGTTAGCAAACAACAACTCTTGCATGTCATTTTGGATCCACTCCAGACATAACACTAGGACAATGTAAATTACTCCACTTTCTCCAATTTCACTTCAAAAGTATAAGTATATAAATAATTGGACAAAGAAATTGTTCATGGATTTCAGCTGGTTGGATTCAGTATACTCTTAACCAGATCTCAGCACTGTATTGTGGACAAAATCCACTTCCTACCTTGGACTAGTTAGCATGCAGAACACAGGCCAGTAACATATAATTAAATGTGAAGAGCAGAAAGAGAATATTTATAGGATTTCTTTGACTTTGTACTTTAATTTTATATTCAAAGCTGATCATGTGCTTTGTGAGATACGCTCTAGTTAGTTTTATTTACCCCGTGGTGTTAGCATAAATGCCGCCTTGAGCAAGCCTCTCCTTTAGCGCCAAATAAATCCATTATACACAATATTGGTTTCATAAAAGATGAGATGAGAAGAGACTTTAACTATATTTAAAAATAAAAACTAAAAGCTTAGTTTCAGTGGCATTCATCATCTTTGGTTTTTATTTGTTTGACAGATCAAAGCTGTGTTTTTAAGCAGCTCCTTGCAATTTAGAAACGTTCAGTCCAGGTACCGTAACTCTGTCTTAATCAATGGTAGTCCTTATTCAAAAAAGCACGAAAGATGCTCTTTTTACTTTTTAGCAAATCTAATCAAAATTTCAGAGACTGCTTTAAAAAATGTCTGAACAGTGCAGAAAAAAATCAGACATGGATTTGAAACTAGAGATGATTGGATATTGCCAATGAATTCAAATACTTACTTTATTTATTTATTTATAAAGCACTTTCAAACAATCCCAGCTGCAACAAAGTGCTTCGCATCTAAAATCAATAATTATTTATAACATAAAACATTAATAAACAGTCAAAAACAACATTAACATCAAGTAAACAAGAGTGAAAAACTAAAAGTTTCAGACTGTGCCAAAAGCCAAGGAATAAAAATACATTTTTAGAAGAGTTTTAAAAGTGGACAGCAAAGTGGCACGTCTGATATGGAAAGGGAAGGCATTCCATAAATTGGGAGCGGCAACACTCATGTAAAGGCCCTGTCCTCTCTGAGCTGCTATTTAGACTTCAGTATCTCCAGGAGCAGCTGACCTGAGACATGGAGCAGGCGAATATGGATGAAGCAGCTCAGAGGTAAGATGGGGTGATACCATGTAAACTTTTAAAAACAAATAAGAGAATTTTAAAATACACTTTAAAATGCACAGACAGCCAGTGGAGGGAACCCAGAGGGGGTGACGTGCTCCTTCTTACCAACTTCAGTCAGAAGCCTAGCAGCAGCATTCTGGACCAACTGGAGACATTTCAGGGAGGAATGGCTGAATCCAAGGTGGAGAGCATTACGTTAGTCCAGGCAGGATGTAAAGAAAACATGAACTGCTGTTTAAAGGTTTTGTTTTGAGATCAATGGCTGTACGTTTTCCAGCTGTCTAAGATGATAAAAACCAGACTTGATCACTGCTCCAACCTAGCGATCTAATTTAAAACCACTGTCTTTTTTAAAACCCAAATTAGAAAATGTCAGCTCTAAATATGATGCCAAGGAGCCCAGATCAACAGGGGGAGGTTCACAGGAGCCACTAGAATCAAACACCGTCACTTCTGTTTTTTTATTGTTAAAATTTAAGAGGTTTAAGGTTATACAGGTCCTTCTCAAAATATTAGCATATTGTGATAAATTCATTATTTTCCATAATGTCATGATGAAAATTTAACATTCATATATTTTAGATTCATTGCACACTAACTGAAATATTTCAGGTCTTTTATTGTCTTAATACGGATGATTTTGGCATACAGCTCATGAAAACCCAAAATTCCTCTCACAAAATTAGGATATCATTAAAAGGGACTCTAAATGAGCTATGAACCTAATCATCTGAATCAACGAGTTAACTTTAAACACCTGCAAAAGATTCCTGAGGCCTTTAAAACTCCCAGCCTGGTTCATCACTCAAAACCCCAATCATGGGTAAGACTGCCGACCTGACTGCTGTCCAGAAGGCCACTATTGACACCCTCAAGCAAGAGGGTAAGACACAGAAATAAATTTCTGAACGAATAGGCTGTTCCCAGAGTGCTGTATCAAGGCACCTCAGTGGGAAGTCTGTGGGAAGGAAAAAGTGTGGCAGAAAACGCTGCACAACGAGAAGAGGTGACCGGACCCTGAGGAAGATTGTGGAGAAGGGCCGTTTCCAGACCTTGGGGGACCTGCAGAAGCAGTGGACTGAGTCTGGAGTAGAAACATCCAGAGCCACCGTGCACAGGCGTGTGCAGGAAATGGGCTACAGGTGCCGCATTCCCCAGGTCAAGCCACTTTTGAACCAGAAACAGCGGAAGAAGCGCCTGACCTGGGCTACAGAGAAGCAGCACTGGACTGTTGCTCAGTGGTCCAAAGTACTTTTTTTGGATGAAAGCAAATTCTGCATGTCATCCGGAAATCAAGGTGCCAGAGTCTGGAGGAAGACTGGGGAGAAGGAAATGCCAAAATGCCAGAAGTCCAGTGTCAAGTACCCACAGTCAGTGATGGTCTGCTGCTGGTGTTGGTCCACTGTGTTTTATCAAGGGCAGGGTCAATGCAGCTAGCTATCAGGAGATTTTGGAGCACTTCATGCTTCCATCTGCTGAAAAGCTTTATGAAGATGAAGATTTCATTTTTCAGCACGACCTGTCACCTGCTCACAGTGCCAAAACCACTGGTAAATGGTTTACTGACCATGGTATCACTGTGCTCAATTGGCCTGCAAGCTCTCCTGACCTGAACCCCATAGAGAATATGTGGGATATTGTGAAGAGAACGTTGTACTGCTCTCGCACCCAATACTGCTCTATATTTTACTCTCACTCACTTAAAACTGTGCACATATATTTATATTATATTGTAGATATATTATATTGTAGATATACTGTTTAATTTGTATTGTATTGCACCGACTACGCCAAAACAAATTCCTTGTATGTCCAAAAACGTACTTGGCAATAAAGCTTTTTCTGATTATGATTCTGATTCTGATTTTTTTAGTGGCTTATATATCAGACTGTCGTCAGCGTAATAAGAAAAGTCCCATTGAACCCACAGGAAGTAGATAAAGGGAATAAAGCCGGGGAACTAAGACTCCAAGACCCATAGAGCACGTTCGTATTTTCTTACACTGGTGTACATAGTGATGGGACGGCATCAATGCCGCTCCATCACAGAAAAGCACCCTGGGTAGCTAGCCATTTTGCCCCCATCAAAAATTGTCAGTGTTTCTTCTACAGCCATACAGCACGGTTTAAGTCACAAAAACTAGCGCTATCATCCATTCATCGATTGTTTGTACCCGCTTGTCCTTGTATGATTGCAGGGGGGCTGGTGCATATCTCCAGCGGTTATTGGGTGAGCACTGAGGTGCATCCTGGACAGGTTTACAGTCTATCACAGGGTAGACAAAAAGATAAACAGGACCAACAACCATGCACACACACACTTACACCTAGGGACAGTTTAGAGAGACCAATTAGCGGTCATGTTTTAGACTGTGGGAGGGAACCTGGAGAGAACCCACGCATGCACAGGAAGAACATGCAAACTCCATGTTTGATTTTTAATGAGAAACGACAAACTGAGACTGACGCGGAAAGAAAAAAAAATATTTTTCTATTGTTGTGTTTTCTAGCACAAAATGTGAAAATGGACAGTTATTGCAGCACTCAGAATATCACTGGTGAATGATTTCAATGGGATCTGATCACAATACTAATGCACTACCATGTAATACTGATGCAATGTACTACACCTTAAAACTCCAGCGTAAACAAGGTATTGATTTTGTTTTTATTCATTCTTAAATGATCCTGAATAAATAATCCTGATTAGAGCACGCTTAGATTTTTTTTAATACAAATCCAAAACATTTGCAATTGAAACTAAAAAAAGTAAATAGTCCTGAACTAAAGGATAGTCTCAGCATATGGATCTCCTATATTAGTGTCAGCAAGCCAGTTTCTTTCTCCAACTCATAGGTCTTTTGGAGAACTCCTCATTAAAGTCGTCGGATTGCCGGATCTGTTTTCACTGACATTTAACATTCAGATAAAAAAAAAAAAAAGACCCTGTAAATAAACACCAATCTTACTGGTTTCCAAGAAATGTTAAGTGACCTTCTGTTTTTATTCTTAAGACAATTTAATACCAAATGCTCCTTTAATTACACCAAACATTTCAGTTAAACCATTTAGGTTTTTTTTCTTTAGTTAATAACAACCGCTGCTAAACCCAAAGTCTAAGTGTCTTGTTATTTTTAGCAGGTCTTCAGACAAAACTTAAAATGTTGCATCTAGAATAATATATTAATAAATAAATAAAACAACCGCATTTCGTGCCCGTTCTGCCATGAAGCATAAATCCCTTCAATGCTATAACTAAGATATAAAAAAAAAAAAAAACTTACATGCCTGGAGTAGAGGGATTAAAATGAGCAGCTAAGACTTTTCTACGTGCAAACCCGACTCTTAAATTTTCTTTGAAGTGTACAGGTTTATCAGCATGTTCTGTGCGCGGTGTAGTTGGAACGAAAGTGCTCGCCATAATTCTCACAGTAGAAGGACTCGCTTTCACTCACACACAGATTTACAGCAGCTCCATGCATCATTACCCAATCATGCTCTGTCTTTTTCCTCCACTTTTATTCTTCTGTTATTTATCGCTCCATCACCGTAGGCTCTTCCGCAGTAAAGCTAAGCATCTACTGCACATTTGCACATACAGTCAGCAAAGCACCAGCAGGTTTAAAACAGCTGCCTTGGCATAAATCAAACATCTCTTCTGCCTCTTGTCTACCGTCCATCACATGTGTACCCTCATTCTTTGCTCTCATACATATGAGCTCATAGCTTAGAGTCAATTTCAATCAATTTCCAGCGTCTGGCTCATGCTTTGTTTTCCACACTTGTCAAGGAATGGGAGGACTGAGGGATAAGGAGGCGTGCATGCTATAGAATGGAGAATAGAAGAAGAAAAAAAAGGAGGAGAGTTAATATTTATGTTGTTAGTGCAGAACAGACAGAATTTCTAAGGTAGAAAGATGAAATGGCAGAGGAAGAATATTGTAAAAAAAAAGAATGAAAGATAATAATAATAATATGAATGATGACAATAATATGGGAAGGAATAGCAGAGATAGCAGGAGAACAAATGTGGGTCTGTTACTGGTTTCAAGATTAACCAACGTTTGAAAAAGCTACCATTTAAAAACGTAAAAAAATGTTTTGTGGCATGCTATGTGGCGTTGCTGAAGTGCTTGTAACCGATATATCCATCCTGGGTAAGGGTCCCAACCCCGGGGACCTATGCAGCATGTCTTCCTTTCTCTCCACCCCACTTCCTGCCTGCCTACTTTGGAAAAATAACTAAATTAAGGCCACTAGTTCCACAAAAAAATACTAAAATGTTCCATCATATATATATAGTTTTGAAGTCCTTTTAATGAAACGTCCAGAGAAACAGGACGATTATCAGGCTGGATTGAACACAGAGTATCTCAGCACTAACACACACACCAATACACCTTTTGCTGCACTTCACTGGTCAGTTTGCTGGAGAAAAGCAAAAATTCAGCTGTTTGCAAATATTCGCAGTGAAATACAGCTAAAATGTTCCGTGCAATAAGCACTTGAAAGCTATTAGCACATGTTTTGTGGAACTAGTGGTCTTTATATTTTTAAGTATGTAGACAGGAAGTGGGGTGGAGAGAGGGGGAAGACATGCAGCACAGGTCTCCGGGGTCGGGACTCAAACCCGGGACAGCTGCGTCAAGGACTGAAGACTAAAATGGGTTGTGCGCTCTACATGCGCCACACTCCAAATACATTAAGTTTCAGTTTATTTATTTATATAGCACCATTCACAACACGTCATCTCAAGGCGCTTCACAAAGTCAGGTACATACATTCCAATTAATCCTAATCATTGAACAGTGCAGTCAGATTCAGTTATTTATTCAAATTGGATAAAACATTTTTCTATCTAAGGAAACCCAGCGGTTTGCATCGAGTCAGAGACTTGCAGCATTTACTCCTCCTGGATGAGCATGTAGAGATAGTGGACAGTCACTGGCGTTGACTTTGAAGCAATCCCTCATACTGAGCATGCATGTAGCGATAGTGGAGAAGAAGAACTCCCTTTTACAGGAAGAAACCTCCAGCAGATTTGCATTTAGTGGGTATTTATTCTCCATGCATCAATATCAAAAATAGCAACAATGTCTTTAAATGTATTTACCTTTTTTTAAAGGCCATTGAAAGTATTTTTAGCATGGAGCTAAAAATAAATACATACAATTCTCTATTATTCCTTTCCTCATACTTTCAAGGTACTTTCAGGATACTTTTAAAGCTTTACCAAATCTGCAAGTTGCTTACCTGATGCTTAGAAGTTCCATGGCACAAAAACCAAGCCATATAGAAGAATAGCTTCACGCAAAATGTCGCTTGTTAATGACACAGAGCAAGAGTGATCCCTTGACCATGTGTTAAATGACATAAAGAATAACGTTGAAAATGCAATGGCTTATTTTCATGTTTCTTTGAAGGAGACATATTGGAATGTTTGAGTATCAAGCAAACTGTCAGGCATGATTATTTATTTATGATTTTTAATTTCAGCACCTCAATTCACTAAGTAAAACACATTATAGATGAATACACACAGATTTATGTTTCCAAGTCATTATTTTTGATAATTGTGATGATTTTCCAATTACAACTAATGAAAACACGACATTTAGGATTAGAATATTACAGCAGACCAATAAAGGATTAAAAAAAACTTTATTAATTAAAGACAAACAAAGTACTTCTTTTCTGAAGCAGTAGAACAACGTTTCTGTAATTTATATTCACTCACAATTAACAGAAACCGCTCTAAAAGGTTTTATGTGTCAAAAAATCAATTAGTCACATCAAAACAGAGGATGGGGCATTGTGCTGTACTTATAGACAGGCTCTATTTCTAACCTTCGAACAGCTGAGCCACTTTAAATGCTTCATCAAAACTGAAAAGCAATCTTCACTTTGGTGTGTATTGAATAAGCCAGTCCTAACTGTCATTACTCGTTGTATGGGAAAAATACAGACATCAACCTTCAATCGCTCTTTTTCTTCCACCCCGGTTTTCTGCACCCACCCTTGTATTTTCTAAAGTCTTCTCCAGCTGCGTTGAAATATTAACCAAGCCTCATTAAACTCTGGACTCCAGAAAACACACACCTGTGTGAAATTCAGAAACAAGCACACACTAAAGGTTACACATCTGCCTGAGAAATAATTCAGAGCTGAGGCTCCCTTCAGGGTGGGCCAGCAGATAGCAGTGTAAGTCAGTAAATCTGTTCCTCTGCCTATTGATCGCAATCGGTGGATCGAGGTCAAGTCAATCCATTTAGGCTTAGTGTGAGAGCAGCAGTGCCGATCCCCGTGGGCCTCCTCTGTGGCAACCGAGGATAAATGCGAGGGTCCAGCAGAACACAGCACATGGGTCAATAGCTGCGATCAATGCTGGGTTAAAGATGATCACAACTAATGCTATGCTGTCATCTGAATAGACTGTGGCAATAAGATTTATGGTGCTCTGCGGGGAGCTGGTACAACAGCACCATGTATGTAAAAGACATCATAGAGAGGCTAAAAGCCAGCTGAGATAACAGCAAAGCTGGATTAACCTAGAATGTTAAGCTCTTTTTGTAAAATAGGGAGCAGTTGTTATTAATTTCCCATTATATTGTAAATTCTCTTATCTTCCCTCCATTATTAACTTCTGTTTGATACAGGTGCATTGCACTGCAAACTTCAATGTATTTTCAATGTCATTTATGTGATAGATCAACACAAAGTAGTGCATCATTAATTAATTCATCATCTAAAAACAGAAAGAGTATGGAGCAAACCTATTAAGACATTACTGTCCACCTAAATTGACAGCCCAGGCAAAGAGAGCATAAATATGGGAAGAGGCCAGGACGCATAGGGTAGAGCTCCAGAGAGCCACAGCTTACTTGTGAGAGTCTGTTTAGAGGACAACTAGTAGTCATGCTCTCCACATATCTGGCCTTGATGGAAGACAGAGTCAGAGAGTCAGAAAGAAAGCCATCACTGAAAGAAATCATAAGAACTTTCAGCATTTTTAATAGTTTTTTACTTTGAACATTTTGTTGTTTTAATGCAGCATCATCCTTAATTCACAATCCCAACGATGAAATACGGTGGTGTCAGCATTATGCTAAGGGGATGCTTTTCTACAGCAGAAACTGGGAAGCTGCTCAGAGTCTATGTCGAGAAGGATAGAGTCAAATACAGGCAATAGTGGAAGAAGATTTGTAAGAGGTTGCAGAAGACTTAGGACTGGGGCAGAGATTCACCTTCCAGCAGGACAACAACCTTAAACATAAAGCCAGAGCTGAATTGGAATGGTTTTAAACCAGTCAGTCAGTCAGTCAGTCAGTCATTTTCTACCGCTTATTCCATAGTGGGTTGCGGGGAAGCTGGTGCCTATCTCCAGCAGTCTATGGGCGAGAGGCGGGGTACACCCTGGACAGGTCACCAGTCCATCACAGGTTTTAAACCAAAGCATATTCATGTGTTAGAATTTACTTTTCAAACTCCACACCTACAGGGGTTGGACAATGAAACTGAAACACCTGTCATTTTAGTGTGGGAGATTTCATGGCTAAATTGGACCAGCCTGGTAGCCAGTGTTCATTGATTGCACATTGCACCAGTAAGAGCAGAGTGTGAAGGATCAATTAGCAGGGTAAGAGCACAGTTTTGATCAAAATATTGAAATGCACACAACATTATGGGTGACATACCAGAGTTCAAAAGAGGACAAATTGTATGTGCACATCTTGCTGGCGCATCTGTGACCAAGACAGCAAGTCTTTGTGATGTATCAAGAGCCTCGGTATCCAGGGTAATGTCAAGATACCACCAAGAAGGACGAACCACATCCAACAAGATTAACTGTGGACGCAAGAGGAAGCTGTCTGAAAGGGATGTTCGGGTGCTAACCCGGATTGTATCCAAAAAACATAAAACCACGGCTGTCCAAATTACGGCAGAATTAAATGTGCACCTCAACTCTCCTGTTTCCACCAGAACTGTCCGTCGGGAGCTCCACAGGGTCAATATACACGGCCGGGCTGCTATAGCCAAACCTTTGGTCACTCATGCCAATGCCAAACGTTGGTTTCAATGGTGCAAGGAGCGCAAATCTTGGGCTGTGGACAATGTGAAACATGTATTGTTCTCTGATGAGTCCACCTTTACTGTTTTCCCCACATCCGGGAGAGTTATGGTGTGGAGAAGCCCCAAAGAAGCGTACCACCCAGACTGTTGCATGCCCAGAGTGAAGCATGGGGGTGGATCAGTGATGGTTTGGGCTGCCATATCGTGGCATTCCCTTGGCCCAATACTTGTGCTAGATGGGCCCTGCCAAGGACTACCGAACCATTCTTGAGGACCATGTGCATCCAATGGTTCAAACATTGTATCCTGAAGGCGGTGCCATGTATCAGGATGACAATGCACCAATACACACAGCAAGACTGGTGAAAGATTGGTTTGATGAACATGAAAGTGAAGTTGAACATCTCCCATGGCCTGCACAGTCACCAGATCTAAATATTATTGAGCCACTTTGGGGTGTTTTGGAGGAGCGAGTCAGGAAACGTTTTCCTCCACCAGTATCACGTAGTGACCTGGCCACTATCCTGCAAGAAGAATGGCTTAACATCCCTCTGACCACTGTGCAGGACTTGTATATGTCATTCCCAAGATGAATTGACGCTGTATTGGCCACAAAAGGAGGAACTACACCATACTAATAAATTATTGTGGTCTAAAACCAGGTGTTTCCGTTTCATTGTCCAACCCCTGTAAATCCTATTAATAATCTGTTGTAGGACTTAAAAAAGAAAAATGATTTTCAACTGTCCTTGACTGAGCTTTAGCTGTTGTGCAAAGAAGAATGAACAAAACTGTTGGTGCCTAGATGACATTAATGTGGTCCAATAAAGTACTGACACACTTTTTAGATTATTGACGTTTGTGGTTGTAATGTCGCAAAATAAAATAAAAAAAGGTTCAAAGGGTGCAAATACTTTTGTAATGCTCTATGCTGGAGTACCAAACAGGGACAGGGTATACATGAGTCAGCAAGGGTGTAACTTTGGGTCTAGCACTGGGGGGTTAAGCTGTCTTGCGTTTCTGTTTTAGAAATTAATTCCAATGCTTTTACTATGATTTGCTTAACTTTCCTATTTTCTTTGTATTTACTCTGCAGTTTTTCTGTTCCACATCAGTTCAGCAATTAATAAAAAGCTTAATTTTACTTCATCATTTTTCTAACGCAGAACCAAATATTTAACATTTTTTGAGCACCTTCATGAATGCTGCATTGTGGTGTTCCAAAAGCTTCACAATAATTTGACTTGGTTTTAATTTTTTGTTAGTTAGTAGTTCAAGTTAAGGATGAAGATTAACAGTTTATAACTGATGGAAAAACATTTGGTTGAAGCAGATAATGATACAATTAGTGTTATTTAGAAAAAACTTTCTGCTCAGTCCATCCAACTAAAGTTGTTCTTAAACTCAGAGAAACTATGTTTACTGTGGCTCAAATAAATGTCTTTTCTCATCTTTTCTCATTTATGTAAATTACTTTTTTAGATTTTACTCTCTCAGTCTCTCACATCTGAGGCTCCATTGTTATAATTTCTTACATTTCAAAAAGAAAACTGCTATAAAATTGATTTTCCTAGATTTTAATGGAATGGTGATCCCCTAAAAACACATTTATTTATTTTAATTATGCTGTGAGCTATCCCAACATTTCATTAAAATATGTTCCTCCTTTCATGAACCTTTTGACTAAAGATCAGATATTTTTCACATCATGATGCAAACCCAGCTAGAAGCTCACAGAGGGGGTTCTACTCTTTTCTATCATGATCAGGCCATTTAACTTCACCTGTGGGTCAGCTGAAAGTCCCTCATCATGACCCTGATGATGCTCATTAGTGAACCTCCACCTCTTCTCTTGTTGGTGAATCAGTGATTAGCGCTAGCTTACAATTAGCCCATTCTGAGCCAGCTCTCAGGTTTAACACTAACTTCAGTCTGGGTTAAGCAGCTCTGCTTCCACCTGTTCCTGGGTGAAACACACCACCAGGCTCCCACTCTCTGGTTGGCTCCACGGCTGCTCTGAAATGAGGCGTCTCCCCTATTGTAGCCCTGTTTGATGCGCTCAGTGTAGCTTTTCGGGTGATTAATGAGGCAGGCCGATGCTCCTGGAACGAACATAGTTCCGGACTTCTGGCCAGTCTGCCTGAGCCTGTGCTCGTAGTTGCACAGTCGCAGTACCGCTTGTGCGCAAATAACCACTCTTTGTCTTCTTTTCCTTTAGACTCATTGTCAGGTTGGGTAGAGCGGGCAGTGATTATATGGAACACAATAGAAACAAATCTGATTGTTTTTAATAAAACTGGGAAGTCTGCCATTTTGGGGCTTAATGCATCTTTTGAACAGACAAACTCCTAAATGTCTTCTTTCGTGAGATTCGGGGCTGTTCTGGAAACATCTGGAGCATCAGCCCCAGAGGTCAAGGTGACAAGTCTAACAAAGCACCTGGGTACCACTGTATTTAGGAGCTAGTCTACATGTACCGACCATTCAGTGTGTCTGCGTGTACAGGTGTGTGTGAGCAGCATTGAGAAAACTAACTTAACAATAGATATTTATTTACCTCATTTTGATTTTCCCTCTTTTTACAAGGTGTTGTAGTCAACCAACGGTGAAACATCATTGTCTGTCCACTTTTTTGAGAGTACAACCGCTCTCACCAGTGACTGACTCAGTAGTACAGGAAACAGTGAATGCTTGGTGGGGAAAGCGGGTTGAGAGATACCAAGTTTTTAGGAGGAGGAGGGGTGTTACATTACCAGACTATGATGTTATTTTGCAGGCAAATGAAAATAAAAGAAAATCACAAAGTTATTTATGCATTATATATTTGTAAATCAGAGTGATGTTATTTTATTGGGGTGGTCACTTTGACTTGATCAAACCTTTGGGGCGGTCGTAACGCCCCCCCCCCCCCTTCAAATTATGCACTTGTCAGTCAGTGTAGAATGATGGCACTGGAGGACTGGATGGAAAGGGGACAGAAAGAGGACAGTGTTTGGTGTGTCATAAAGAAAATCTATGTCCCCCATAACCTGGAGCCTTCAGTTTAAAATGCTCCATATAAAGAATCTTACAACTCTCTCTGTGTTTTTCTTTCGCTCTCCCTGTCCACTGTCACCCCCTACTGCAATGATACATTTCAAGAACAATAAAATAAAAAATGCATCTTGGAGAACTGTACATGCTTGCATATGAACAGATTTCCCCCGAAATGTTCTTTTTCACAATGCTTTGGTGCTTTGCTTTTCCAACTGAACCTCATGTCTTGTGAGAGGCTTCAAATATTGTAGCCACAGAAATCCAACATTGCTTCAATATAACAGTGTGGGTGGACCCAATATCTGAGCAAGGATCTAAAGTCAGTAACCTTCCAGCTAGTATTAGCATTAGCTTCTAAGGGCTAACCTCACCCCTGACTGTCTTCTGTTCGCAGCTGCACCAGACACGCATGCTTATCCAGCTGTGCACAGATCTCTGATCAATGTTTGGGCAGCGGATAAAAGAGGGACCACTTATCTATGACACAGATGACATGGCTGCAGGAAAACAATAATGAAACAGAAGCTTAGCTTTCCACTATATAACACATGATTTAGCATGTCAAGTTGGAAGACTCTCTGCTTGAACATTTATGTTGTTTCTGGAAAAATGATTTCTTATCTATTTTGGCTCAATTCTGCTTGAGAGAAAGAAGACACAAGTTTGACCTTGTTTTCACCGGCTCGGTTACTTTCTCAAGAAGAGGATGAACTAGCTCAGTTAAAATTCCAAGAGGCTAAAGGCAAAACCCACTATTGTAAAGGATGAGAAAAAACTTTGAATTTTTTATGATCACATGGATCAGACCCAGTGGGGACATATACTGTTTTCAGTAACAACAACTTTGACCCATAACTGTAAAAAGTAGCTGCATTGAAAAGGACATACTTTATATAACCCCTGTACAAGGCTGCGGAAAAATAACCAGATCCCTATAGATTCCTTCTGTTTGCTTTATTACATTTACATGTTCTTCATATCACACAAAGATAACAGTAAACACAAAAGCAGTTTTTAAATCAATAATCATTTATTAAGGCAATGCCAGCTTATATATAGCACATTTCAGTAGCAAGACAATCTAAAGTGTTGTACATCAAAACAAAATAAACAGGAGAAACAAATTCAAACCAACCTGACCTTATGTGAATAAGTAAATGCCTCCCTTGTTAAGCCATGACTTAACTGAGATTAGGATGAGGTGATTTTACCTGCCACCCCCAGCCATCATTGTCAGACCAGTGGAATCAATACTACTTCATAGAACCTGTCTGACAACATGAAGTAGGCTAAACAATCTTTTAAAGCAGTAAACCCTCAGGAGTGACCATCCTATCAACATTACATTGCCAACTCACTCAGGAGGCCACAAAATAACCTTTGCCTTTACATTTTGGAATTACATATGAGGAGAGGGACAAGGGGCCTTGGTCATAGAGCCACAGTTTGCCACTGATGAATATGTATGTATGTATAAATGTATGGCTACCTCAGGGAGACTATAGAGAGAGAAGCAGAGAGCTGCTCCAACATCAGTCGTTAGGAAGAATTGAATAGTCTGTCTGAGAGTACAGAAATTGTTCAGCATCACAGGAATGTCTTCTGAACACAATCTCTTCACATGTGAATATCTTTGAAGCTCTTTGAACTGCCAGCCACTGATATGTGAATTTGCATTATCATTCAGTCTATTACTGTTCTCTATTGTTCCCCCTTTTGAAACTTTTTTTTTTTGCTTATGTCTGGGCTTACTCATCTCACCATCTCTTTTCATATTATTTTTTAGCTTTTTTTCCTTTGATATCAGCAGGAAAGGCAATTTCAACATGTGTTTGAATTGTTTTTGCATCAGTCTGACAATTTTCATCAGAATTTATCAGTTATTGTAGTTACTTCAAAACCAACAGCTCACCTTATTGTTGGAATGTGTTTGGCTTTGCTTAATTTTAGAGAAACCTTTTAAATAAATCAACACTTAAACAGAAAGGCACTCTTTTAGAGAACCCCTGAGAAAAATCTATTTCAAGGAGCCAAACTCAGACTTTTAAGAGCATCGACAACCTTACGTTTGATAATATACAAAAAAAAATCCTATATTCCTCTAATACATGGCCTTAAGGTCATAGTAGTCACTTGTTAACCTGCTTGGTATACCGTCATGAGGCCTTTTACAAGGAGAACAGAGACACCAGCATACACTTAAATTAACCAATGACTAACCTAACCTAACCTACTTGCCTGGGGAATTTGAGAAGAAATGTCTTAGGTTAAATTTGACCCTACACTAATGTGTACCTCCATTTTCTGTTGGCATGTTGCCATTTCATCCCTTCCTACTTTAGCTATGTACCCATAAAGGAAACATCTCATACCCGAGCCCCTTAACTGTTGCATAGCAGTTTATTTATTGTTAGTTATTTTCAGTTATAATAGTGATGGTTATTGAAATGCTAAAATTTCACATATAATTTATGTTAAATGTATAATGTTATTTAAAAAGTTTATTATACAACATGTTTCTATTGGTTGAGTTCATAATAATAATCTGTTTAGCCTGCTGACCCTTATGAAATTATGACTACTTAAGACTCCTAGTCAGGATCTGTTTGTGTGAGGTTTTGGTTCTTTGTTGGATTCTCTGCACTTCCCTGTCTGTGTCCGTCTAGTTACTGCTAATACAGGGTTAGGTTTATGATTTATTCTTGTATTTAGACTACTTTCTTGGATTCCTGTGTTATTTCAGTTTGTATTTATTGGTAGATCTGGATCCTCCCTGTTAATGTTCTCTAGTTCTTTCCATTGTTCAGAAGAATCATTCTTTGCACAATGATCTCCGGAGAATCCAGAGGAGTCCCCAGAACAGAGCCAATCTTCTCTATTAGCTTGTTGAGCTTTTTTAAGTCCCTGGCTCTGATGCTGCTACCCCAGCAGATGATGGCAGAAGAGATCACACTTTCCACAACAGACTTATAGAAGATATGCAGCATCTTGCTGTAAAAACCAAAGGTCCTAAGCTTCCTCAAGAAGTACAGTCTCTTCTGTCCCTTCTTGTAGATGGCTTCACAAAAATTATGACTAGCTCCATCAACAGTGTCTACTGTAATATTCAAATTAATACTGTTGTGGCAAAACATTTATTTGAATGAGACCTGCTATATAGGAAGTAGCATATCTATGTGATTAGCCTGATGACATTTACGTTGCTTTGTTCTACACAAAGTCTGATTAAAGAGATGTAGCTGAAACCTGCAACTCTGAATGTTGTGTTACTAAAATTAGCAGGCACTAAATACATGCATATGTCTGTTTACATTTGATTTCACCGGATCCCTCCTCCTACAGCATTAAATGATGAGTCTGTCACATGCAATCATGTACAAGATGTATGAAAAGTGACACACATCAGAAACAATACAGACCAAAAGTTTGGACACACCTTCTCATTCAGAGTTTTCTTTATTTTCATGACTATGAATATTGTAGCTTCACACTGAAGGCATCAAAACTATGAATTAACACGTGGAATTATATACTGAACAAAAAAGTGTGAAACAACTGAAAATATGTCTTATATTCTAGGTTCTTCAAAGTAGCCACCTTTTGCTTTGATTACTGCTCTGCACACTCTTGGCATTCTGTTGATGAGCTTCAAGAGGTAGTCACCTGAAATGGTTTTCCAACAGTCTTGAAGGAGTTCCCAGAGATGCTTAGCACTTGTTGGCCCTTTTGCCTTCACTCTGCGGTCCAGCTCACCCCAAACCATCTCGATTGGGTTCAGGTCCGGTGACTGTGGAGGCCAGGTCATCTGGTGCAGCACCCCATCACTCTCCTTCTTGGTCAAATAGCCCTTACACAGCCTGGAGGTGTGTTTGGGGTCATTGTCCTGTTGAAAAATAAATGATGGTCCAACTAAATGCAAACCGGATGGAATAGCATGCCACTGCAAGATGCTGTGGTAGCTATACTGGTTCAATATGCCTTCAATTTTGAATAAATTCCCAACAGTGTCACAGGCAAAGCACCCCCACATCATCACACCTTCTCCTCCATGCTTCATGGTGGGAACCAGGCATGTAGAGTCCATCCGTTCACCTCTTCTGCGCCGCACAAAGACACGGTGGTTGGAACCAAAGATCTCAAACTTGGACTCATCAGACCAAAGCACAGATTTCCACTGGTCTAATGTCCATTCCTTGTGTTCTTTAGCCCAAACAAGTCTCTTCTGCTTGTTGCCTGTCCTCAGGAGTGGTTTCCTAGCAGCTATTTTACTATGAAGGCCTGATTCACAGTCTCCTCTTAACAGTTGTTCTAGAGATGTGTCCGCTGCTAGAACTCTGTGTGGCATTGACCTGTTCTCTAATCTGAGCTGCTGTTAACCTGCGATTTCTGAGGCTGGTGACTCGGATGAACTTATCGTCCGCAGCCACAGTGACTCTTGGTCTTCCTTTCCTGGGGCGGTCCTCATGTGAGCCAGTTTCTTTGTATCGCTTGATGGTTTTTGCAACTGCACTTGGGGACACTTTCAAAGTTTTCCCAATTGTTCGGACTGACTGACCTTCATTTCTTAAAGTATTGATGGCCCCTCGTTGTTCTTTACTTAGCAGCTTTTTTCTTGCCATAATACAAATTCTAACAGTCTATTCAGTAGGACTATCAGCTGTGTACTGTATCCACTTCCTGCACAACACAACTGATGGTCCCAACCCCATTTATAAGGCTTGAAATCCCACTTATTAAACCTGACAGGGCACACCTGTGAAGTGAAAACCATTTCAGGTGACTACCTCTTGAAGCTCATCAACAGAATGCCAAGAGTGTGCGTAGCAGTAATCAAAGCAAAAGGTGGCTACTTTGAAGAACCTAGAATATAAGACATATTTTCAGTTGTTTCACACTTTTTTGTTCAGTATATAATTCCACATGTGTTAATTCATAGTTTTGATGCCTTCATTGTAAAGCTACAATATTTATAATCATGAAAATAAAGACAACTCTTTGAATGAGAAGGTGCGTCCTAACTTTTGGTCTGTATTGAACGTATCTGATTTAGGATAAAATATAAAAGTGCAAAATGAAAGTCAGATGAAAAAAACACATTTGTGCTGCTCAGAGTTGCATTTAAAAATAAAACTCACATTTGGGCAAAAAAAAATTGGTTTGGGCCAGTGTTGTCTGCACTGTGAACATGCCGTATGTTTGCTCCTTTCACTTTGTCAATTAAAATCCCATGAAGGAAAGTTCGTGGTTGTACCACAGGCAAAAAGTTCACTTTTCGCCTGTGGTACAACCCGACCACTAGAGAAGAAATGCTGGTTTCTGAAAACATGTGATTATGTGTAGCGTAGTTATGTTTTACACATTTAAATGCGGAGAGAGGAACAGCCATACAGCCTTGGAGCCTCAGAGTAACCTCTCTGGGCAACAGCAGCTAGGAGCCAACTCTGATATTCTTTTCCAAGCGAGAAAGAGGGACAATTGACAGAACCTGGATAATAACGCCAAACTGGTTCTGTTTTCTGGCATCAGAACCTGTAGGACCTCAAGACCCCCCTCTGTTTAATTTCTCATTCCTTCTCAAACTATTAAATCTCAAGTTCACTTTTCAGAAAGAGACAGTGATAGACAATTAGATAAAGCCAAATCTTTAAGAAGCCAATGATAATCTAAAAGTTAATTTTCAAGTTCCCCCAGAATTCCCTCTAAGTACTAAGATTTCATGTTTGTTTTTCTGCTTGATTAGTCACTGAAATATGTGAGTGTGAGTACTAGTTGCCACTAACTGATTCCATTAGTGACAAGATTCAATATAATTATTTCATGTACAACTGAAGTCATAATGATGTCGATTCTGGGAATAAATATAATTTTGTATTAAATATTCCTCTGATTCCTATAATGAAGTGTGCAATAATAAATAGAATTTAACCTTCAGACAAATAGAATTTTGAAAGACTTGAGACTGATAAAGTTAAATTTTATTAAATTAAAATAATATAAATGCATAAATACAATTCATTAGTTAAATTAAAATTTTGTTTTTTTCCCAAAGGAATTCTCTCCATATAGTGACCTACGGCCTGATGACATGAGCTGTAGTTGATCTTTACTATTTACTGTTCCTTTCAGTACTGTGCTGACTTATTAAGTTGAATCTGTAGATAAACGTCTAATGGTAGTTTTGTCCCACTGGTGCCTTGCTGATCTGTTTCTCCTATTCTGTAACTCATCTTTAATAAAGGGAGGAAGTCCTTATACAACTAAGGTGAAAAGGGCTTTGCTCCCCTGAACTCTGCATTACTGACCTGTACTCTACCACCTTTCATTGCACTCTACAGTGCATCCCAACACAATGCACAAGAGTGTTACTAATTGTGTTCAGCCTAAAGAGCTAAGCAGGAATGACAGAAGCAGCCACTTGAGAGGCTTCTCTAGTTATTAAGCACTGTCAAATTAAAGTGGCTCAAAAATACGGGACAGAATAAATGTTGCTGTTGAGCAAACCTGGCTCTATTGCCACCCCTGAAGAAGAAGAAAAAACGAGCTGGAGATGTAAGACATGATTATGGAAGCCAGTAAAGAAGTTGTCTTTGATGCCTCTTCACACAACTTCCTGATTCTTTTAAATGATGTCCTTGCCACTGGTTTAAACTGATACCAATCTAGTGTGCTCAAGTGGCCATATTAAGTTATATAGCTACATTAGTCTGTACGAGGCCAAGGAGAAGAACTGTGCAGTATAAACCTATCAGAGCCTATTCACAATTTCTAAAGTGCCATCATAAGTTTTACATCTGTGGGAAGGTTTTAGATTTAAATGTGCCCAGCAGCTGAAGTCTCTCATAGTGTTTTCTGTATGAGTGTGTGTTTTCTGACTGTCTATAAAAGTACACTTAGATGTCAGGAGGCACAATGTCTCAGCAGGGATCAGCTTTGTCTAAGCCGTTAATGGACTAAGAAATCAACTTCAGAATATGCTGGATGCCCCTGGATTGTTTTAATTGTACTCTTACCTTGGGTGTCTGAGGTGATTTGACCACAGACACGGATCTTCCTCATGCTATTTTGCTACAGTAAATGGAGAGAAAAGCCAAAGAAGCACAAAGCGCAGTAATATTGAATCAACACAAAAAGCATGATTCTGTCTAATAATACGGCTATGAAAAAATATTTCTCCCTGTACAGATTTTTTTTGTTTTAGATCATCAAACACATTGTAATATATGACGATGGTTCCATGTATTATAGGATAAAAAGCGATCCAAAGCAACCTGGGCGGATGAGAAAAAGTGATTGAAACCGATACCTTCCTGCTTGTTCCACTATTGGCAGCAACAAATCTCAACAAGTGTTTGCGATAAGTGTGATAAGTTTGATAAGCGTGATCTTCTTTTCCTAAAATTCCGAGTTAGTTTTATGTTAGAAGAACGAACTCACACACACCCACTCAACACAAACACACTTATTTCTACACATATGCTTATCCACCTTCATACACATACACACAACCATGCACCAGAACACCATTACCCAAAATGGTTGAAGGTCATACAAGCAAAGGTTACAATAACATCAATGTGGCCTGCCTACTCTGATACTGGATAGAATCTGTAATTAATAAAGTTAATCATGCAATTAGGACACTTTCACATGTAGGCCACCATCTGCTCCATATGGAAAGCCTAAAACTCTCTGACAGAACATGTTAAAATAAAACAAATGTCAGATGTAATGGGATGCGCTTCCAAAATGTTTCTTCTTGTTGCAAGTCCGACATTGATGCCAATTTTTTTTTTTATGTTGGATGATGAACACTTGACACCAGTAAGGCCTGCAGTGACTTATATGTTGTTTTGTCCTTTTGTGACTTCCTGGATGATAGATTTATTTAGTTAACTCAGAGGTAAGGAACGACACAGAGTCAGTTATACTTGCGGCAAGGGTAGGTCACACTCTGCAGTGCAAAACTACAAAGTGTTGGCAACCCTCTCTCTTTATTTATACATGCTTGGTCACACACAGTTCAACAAACATTCAGGGTGGGTGTGTGTGTGTGTGTGGGGGGGTCAGAAAGGTTAGGGTTCATTTGTCTTGATTATAAACAAACAGAGGAAGTGGGAAGTAGGACCTGGTGTATAGCCCCCAGATGCTGCTAGTAAAATAATAAAATAATAAAAGCATAACTCATTCTTGTGACCATCTCCCTTCCTGTAACATGTAAGGAGGGAAAAGCACTTAGATGAGTGATAAACAATACAAAAAGTCATAAAAACCCTAACACTGGATAAGTTGCTGATGTGTTCAAGGAGCCATATTTGTAAGAGGAGGACTCCTAGGAGTCTTTATGTTATCCCGATGTGCTTTATATTTTCTCCATTTGTGGATGATGGATTTCACTGTAATTAGCTAGAGTTTCAAAGCCTTAGAAAGGGCTTTGTTACTCTTTTCACAATGATATATGTAAATCACTAAAGTTCTTTATATCCGGGCATGATGAGTGGTTTTTTGAGATCCAATAGACTACATCATGCTGTCATCCATATTATATTTAGTGTTTTTTTTTCCTGATTATACAGGTCTGGCAGTAATAAAGCCTGGGTGTGACAAATAAAAAAAAATGTGTTTGATGATCTCAAAGTGTAACAAAAAACTACAAAACGAAAAAAAAAATGTAAGGGAGGAAATACTTTTTCACATCACTATAACTGTTGCTGAGAGGTTAAGATCTTTCCGGATCTAAGGATCTAATCAGAAGACGAAGAATCAGCTTTATTTGCACAGTTTGTGCAGACAAACAAGGAGCATGGCTTCGGTTCCACTTGCTCTAATGTTAACTACAGTGGGGGACCATACTACTCATGAATACAAAAGGGGATTGATCAATTTATTCATCCAGGTGTGAAGCTGACAAATTTAGAATCTCTCAAACTGATAGAAAGAGATGCTTGTCTCAAAGTGGTTTAAATGAGGTGGAACCAATTTGACGATATAAGCTTGTCTATTATCTAGTATAAACCAGAGGACAGAGGTTGAAAGATTTAAATGCCTTGGGATGCAATTGATGTTGTGTGTACACCTTCAAACTCTTAACTCAGATCCATAACACCATGACGTTTAAACAGCACCCCCACCTGCAGTGAAGTCTTTACCTGTCGACCTGACTACCTCTCCCTCAGTTCTACTCTTGTTTTTACCTTTGTCTGACAGAACCTTCTGCTTTCAATCTTTCCCTGCACCTTAACCTCATCCGTCAAACTCTTGCAGTATATTAAAACAGCATTTACTCCAGTCTAACAGCGTGCGGCTGTAGCCTTTAGTAACCCCTTTACTTTTGCTTCTTTCTTGGATCTTTCTGTTGATTTTTCAGAGCAATTTGTATTTCTGTTTGTCTGTCATTGCCTAAGGTTCACCAACCCTGCTTTGCTTTGATCATCTGTTCAACCTCACCCTCCTACTGTTGCTGCAATGGCAAACCTCCAGTTCCATGAACAGATTTCATGCTTATAAAAACACAACCGAAAACAAGTGTATCTAAAAATCATGAAATATGCTCTAGGTTGTCCTTCATGGCCATTCCAAAAAATTTTGATGTCAGGAAAGTTATTGTTACAAACACACTTTTTTTCATTAGAAATCTCTGGACTTATTTCAAAAGAAAGGAAATTATCACTTAAATTCATTTGAAAGGAGCAAAAACATTGACAGGAACCACTCATCCCCAGTGATTACTGGCAGAGATCTGAAGCAGCACCACCAGAACAGCACTTTTGGAGGCTGTTACCATGCACTTAAACAAACACTAAGCACTTAACAACAGGAAAATAAACTTATTCAAACACTGCACAGCTGACGGGCGTCTCGAGAAACTTAGAGTGGAATCCTGATGGAAAATACAGCAGGCCTCCCAGCTCAAAGTTTATTTACAACTCTACTGGTGCTGGAAAGTGTCACGGGTCTTTGGGAGCCTTCCCCTGCAGAGGGTCTTGAGCGGATCTTTAATGGAGCCCCCAAAGAAATAAGAGAATGAGAGGCTGACACTGTCTCTGTCTGAAGACTCACCTCGTTCTAATTGCCTGAAGTCTTATTGATTACGTGAAGGCCTTCACACCTTTTCCATGAGATCCCTTTGCACCGCGTGTAATCCCTGCTCAGAGCTTACACGCCCGCCTGTCTGCCATTTTCTTACATGATTAGCCCTATTGATCAGTCCACTAAGAGATGGCTGTCCTCGTTGTGAGTCAGGTCATTTTTTCCAACATGATGACTTAGAACATTTCACGTTAGAAAAAAGGAAGAAATACTCCTGCTTTGACCAAGCAGTTGATGATCTGCCACTAAGCAGTTCCTCTATCCACTGTGTTTAACCAAAGGCTTTTCTTCTTCTAACAACAGTTCACACCTGTACTCAGCATGCAGCACTGAACCTGAGCTCCCATCACCCGCCTCCTGACAGGCCCGGGGGTGTGTTTAAGGAGCAGCTTGATCCCCAGCACCTCTTCCCAGTCATCCTACTGTCACAATACACACTCTTACCGCCAATCACTCTCTTTCCCTTGTCTCTCTGCCAGTCCCTGAGGGGAATTAGGATGACTTCATTCCCATGCAATTAAATGCTCTCACACTGTCTGGTCTGAGACTGTCTTGTGTATGTGTGTGTGTTTGGTGTGTTTTTGTGTATGTGTAAAGAAGATGAGATGGGAGATTCCTCGCAGACACTCAGAGCGGAGACTTGGAGCAGAAAGTGGAAAAAAGGGACTCGATCTAATCTCTCTTTATCTCTTCATCGATCGGAAGAACTCTGGACCATGCCAGTCCAACTGCATCTTAGCTTAAGTCATCTACTGTACCTTTTGGCTCCGGCTGCAGCTTATCTGCTGTCTGCTTGTTTAAATTCATTGAGGAACTGGAGCTACCCATGGACTGAATGACTGTTATTTTGGTAGGAGCGTGTTTGGCCAAAGGGCCTGGCATTTGGAACAACAGGAGAGAGCAAACAAAGGAATACATTTAAAAAAGGAGAGTTGAATATCAAGGAGAATGCTGATGTGTAGTAGAAGCACAGGTGGTAACCTTTGCATTACTCATTACTGCAAAAATAAAAATTCAATTTGTTCCAGCTAAAGCAAAGCGTTATTTCAATTATATATATATAAAAAAAAACATTACTTCAAATAAATACAACATCCTTATGAATAAAATGGCACACCTCCAATTATGTCCCTGTTGCCTGTATCTTTTGTATGTACTGGTTCAGTCATTCATTCATTCAATGAAGGTTATTTACTCTTGATGTCCTTGAGTTGGAGCTATTAATCCCAGTAATTAATATTCTGCTTAATATGCTTTTTTTATTAATTTAATTGGTATGATTTTACAGTGCAGTTTTAACTGAACTTATGAAGCCAACATCTATCTTTTATACTGAATAGACCACTATCAATAAGGGTGTGCAGACGCAGAGGATGGGGGTAAAAGTGAACCATCACAATGGTTAAAATCCCTCATTGTGGGAAGAGGTCTCTGTCAGTTTTGTGATAAATCTTTAAAAAAATATGAACTCTCTTACCTTTTTCTTGTTGGTGGGACAGATGTAGAAACTCGTCACCACAATGGTTGTCCCCGGCATCAGGTTGAGTTTGGTGTAGGTTGTTCCATAATCAGTAGACCTTTAAAAAGAAATACAGATAAAATAAGAAGCTGAGGTTGGTCATTGAATTGTGGTGAGAAGTTTACATTCACTCAACATAGACATCCTTGACCCTTTAATGGCATTTCTTATAAAAAATTGGCTGAGTTCTATAAGATGGTTTCTTGAAACCATGTCCATGGTTTTAGGAAGGTTCATCACCATACTTTAATGCTACCAGACTTTATCAGTTCATCCAATTTGTTTCGTGCAAGGGATCACAAGTTTATGGTAAAGTTAAAGAATTCCAAGGTGGTCCTTCTTAATCAATCCACTGATCTTCTGCAATGCAACAGTAGCCCTAGTAGTGAAACAGCCACAGACATGCTTGGAATTTATTAGATGATTATTAGGTTTAAAGCTTACGTTTACTCTTTCATACTTACTTCTTACATGTCATTGTGGCCAAAAAACATATTATGTGTCTCCTCTAACCAAAGTAGGATTTGGATTGTCCATATGAGCAGCTACAAATTTCAGTTAAGCTCAAAGGTGGCAATTTTGAAGCAGCATTTTCTTTCTTGATCAGTACCCTCTCAGTTAAAATATCATGTAATAAAGTACAGTTGTTTGCACTGATATGGTAAGAGGTAAAAAGGGATTTGTTAACTTGAGAAAATGTATAATTTTCCTTTTTAGATCTTCATTAAGTTCCCAGGACTCTCCCGTTGTTTTGGGAACAGGTCAGTACAGTGACTGCTGTCCTACAAATCCTTTACTACAGGTAAATAGAAGCTGCCAGCTGAAACAAATATTCACCATCCAGACGTTATACAGTCTTGGCTTTGTCAAGGTAAAATACATTTTTAAACATTTTTAAACCTTGTAAAATAATTGCAGTTTTGTGTATAATCATTCCACCATTGGAAAAAAACAGCTTAAGTAAATTATAAAAATTATTTCCATTTGGATGCAGCAAATGTTGATTTACAATGAGAATTTGCAACCTTTTTCTATTCCCTTCCCCCCAAACTGTCCTATGCAACAACTGTGCCTCCATGAAACTTCTTTGGATTAATACATCTGCAAAAGGCCTGACCTGCTTGTTCTCTCAATCTGCCCTAAAGGCTGACCTATATCAGCTCCCTATTCACCATATCACTGCTTTATGTTCTGCAGACTGATCGTGGTGACAAATCAGGACTGGCTGGTCAAACTGTGATTGCCCCAGTGCCTCAAAAATGGCCCCTGGCTAGCTATAAGGTACTGACTAATCCTCAAATCTGGCAGTTTTAAAAGTAGTTGTCGAGTGCTGTGTGCATGTGCGATTGATAGCTAGCTGCTATAATGGTTCTGCAGCTGTTCTCAGGTGCCCCCACAAAGGGAAAATAAATGTTTAAACAGGTTTTTCAGCCCGGGAAACGTGAGATGATCATACAGTACATTGCTATAAACTGTTCCATGTAGGGAATACAGTGCTTTGAAAGTATTTCCCTCTTTACAGTTTTTTCTGTTTTTTGCTTTTTGTCAAATATTCCAGATTATTATCATTTATTAAAGGGAAAAAGCCAAGCCAACCTGCGTAAAAAAAGTAATTGCCCCATAAAGTTAATATCTGGTTTTGCTGTCTGCTCATAGATATTAATACCTCTTCAGATGTGCAGAATGTGCTGCCTTTTGAGATCATTCAGCCTACTTCATACTATCTAGGATCTATTGGCGTTGTTCCTTGATTATACAAAACTAGCAGTAATCAGGCCTGGATGTGATGAGTGAAATTGAGGTCAACTCTCCCAAAAAATTTGAATAGTCCCAGTTATTCATAATCTAATGAAAGGAAGATCAAATTGTGAAATAGAGCCAGGTTGGGTTGGATAGCTTTTTTTCTCTTGATAAATGAAATTATTATTTGAAAACTGCGTTATGTATTTACTAATGCTATCTTTGTCTGATATTAAAATATGTTGGATGATTTAAAGGAAAAAAATAAAAACTGAAGAAATCTGTATTATAATTTAGAAACTACTTACAGTGTGTAATAAAAAAAATGCCTTTGGAAAACATTCACTTCATCTAATACGGCAAGACAGATAATGTAGAAAATAAATAACTAAAGATGGTTGAACTCTGAATTTAGCTGAAGAATAAAAGGAAACTAGGAATTAATAAATACAAATGTACTGTATGTTTGTGTTCCATGCTTTTCAAGTGCCGTTTTGACAGCTTTAAAGGATTGATTTCAAAAGCACACAGGAAAGGAGAAACTGCAATGTTTATCTGTGGGTCAAGGGTTCAACAGGAGGGGGGCCTCGGATGAAGAGGTCTTGATGAAAGAGAATAGAGAACTGGCACATCAGCTTGGTTAAGGATGAGAGGATTTTCTCCTTTACACAGTGGGACACCAACCACTGACAGACACATGCACACACACAAAGAGACACAAACACACTCGAAGCCCTGTTGAGCCAATCTGCAATCAGCTCTCCCAGAGAGCTCTGATGCAGCAGCAGAAAACAGTTGCTTAGTAGGGGTGAGTCGTTTCTCTGCAGAGAGCCGCCAAGTGTTTTCATCTTCCGAGACAGCCTGTGTGTTCTGTTTAACCTGGGATCACTCGGAGGACGCGGACAGATCACTGAATGATGGCTGTGTTAGCAGAGAGGAGAGGAGCTTTGTGCTTATCTCTGGAACCCACTTGTGGACAGAGTAAAAGAGCTTCAGGGTGAGTGTGCAGAGGTCTGCTCAGTTGCAAGGTAGTTTTAGTGTGGAATCCTCACTGCACAGTCAGATCTAGTACTAATGAGCTGGGGGGATTATTAGAAGGTAAAAACGGCAAAAATGATCATAACCAGAACTATATTGTATATACAGCGCCTCACGACCACAAACTTTAACATATTTTATTAGGATATTTTAATAGACCAATACAAAGTACTGCATAAATATAAAGTGGAAGGACATTGATTTAATTTTTCCATAAATAAAAATCTTAAAAGTGTGTTCTGTATTTGTATTGACCCCCCTTTACACCTAAAAGATAAAGTGCAAACATTTTCCATCAGAAATTGCTTACAGTTCAGACCAGGGCTAGCTGTGTAATTCCACAGTACAGATGGGAGAAGCTGTCGACGAAACAACTTAGTCGTGCATTCCACTGATCTGGTCTTTATGGAAGAATGGCAGGAAGTAAACCATCACTGGCACAAAGGCAAGTCAGGGACATGGCAGAAGGAGAAGGAAAGGTAGACAGAGCTAAATACAGTGCAAATCCTAGCTTGTTAAGAGACTGCTAAATACTTGAGGCTGGGGTGGTGGTTTACCTTCCAGCAGGACAACAACTCTTAATATACAACCAGAACCACAGTTGAATGGTTTGGATAATAATACTCAAAAATTGTGGTTGTAATGTGCTAAAATGAGGAAAGATTCTAGACTTATGAATATGTGGTAACTCTCTGTATATTTCTACTACAGTGCTAAAAAAAATAAAGGGAACACTTAAACAACACAATATAACTCCAAGTAAATCAAACTTCTGTGAAATCAAACTGTCCACTTAGGAAGCAACACTGATTGACAATCAATTTCACAGCTGTTGTGCAAATGAAATAGACAACAGAGGGAAATCTTTGGCGATTAGCAAGACACACTCAATAAAGGAGTGGTTCTGCAGGTGGGGACCACAGACCACTTCTCAGTACCTATGCTTTCTGGCTGATGTTTTGGTCACTTTTGAATGTTGGTGGTGCTTTCACACTCGTGGTAGCATGAGACGGACTCTACAACCCACACAAGTGGCTCAGGTAGCGCAGCTCATCCAGGATGGCACATAATGCGAGCTGTGGCAAGAAGGTTTGCTGTGTCTGTCAGCGTAGTGTCCAGAGCCTGGAGGCACTACCAGGAGACAGGCCAGTACACCAGGAGACGTGGAGAAGGCCGTAGGAGAGCAACAACCCAGCAGCAGGACCGCTAACTTTGCCTTTGTGCAAGGAGGAACAGGAGGAGCAATGCCTGAGCCCTGCAAAATGACCTCCAGCAGGCCACAAATGTGCATGTGTCTGCACAAACGGTTAGAAACCGACTCCATGAGGATGGTATGAGGGCCCGACGTCCATAAATGGACAGTGTGCTCACAACCAAACATGCAGGATGCTTGGCATTTGCCAGAGAACACCAGGATTGGCAAATTCGCCACTGGCGCCCTGTGCTCTTCACAGATGAAAGCTGGTTCACACTGAGCACAAGTGACAGACGTGACAGAGTCTGGAGACACCGTGGAGAGCGATCTGCTGCCTGCAACATCCTTCAGCATGCCCGGTTTGGCAGTGGGTCAGTAATGGTGTGGGGTGGCATTTCTTTGGAGCGCCACACAGCCCTCCATGTGCTCACCAGAGGTAGCCTGACTGCCATTAGGTACCAAGGTGAAATCCTCAGACCCCTTGTGAGACCATATGCTGGTCCGGTTGGCCCTGGGTTCCTCCTAATGCAGGACAATGCTAAACCTCATGTGGCTGGAGTGTGTCAGCAGTTCCTGCAATATGAAGACATTGAAGCTATGGACTGGCCCGCCCGTTCCCCAAACCTGAATCTGATTGAGCACATCTGGGACATCATGTCTCGCTCCATCCACCAACGTCACGTTGCATCACAGACTGTCCAGGAGTTGGCGGATGCTTTAGTCCAGGTCTGGGAGGAGATCCCTCAGGAGACCATCCGCCGTTTCATCAGGAGCATGCCCAGGCGTTGTAGGGAGGTCATACAGGAACGTGGAGGCCACACACAATACTGAGCCTCATTTTGAGTTGTTTTAAGGACATTACATCAAAGTTGGATCAGCCTGTAGTGTGTTTTTCCACTTTAATTTTGAGTGTGACTCCAAATCCAGGCCACCATTGGTTAATAAATTTGATTTCCATTGATGATTTTTGTGTAATTTTGTTGTCTGCACATTCAACGTTGTACAGAATAAAGTATTCAATGAGAATATTTCATTCATTCAGAGATAGGATGTGTTATTTGAGTGTTCCCTTTATTTTTTGAGCAGTGTATTTTCCTATCCATTTAAAACATGGCTAACTAAGATACATCATTTTTATTCATGTTGCCTATCACAAAATAAGTTGAATATTTGACCAGTTGTTAAATAATAAGGCCAACCATTGTTTAACCCAAAATAAGATGCAAATATTCAGCATGTATGAGCACCTCTAAAGTGGATCTGTGTTTGATATTCAGGATTGTTACCAACATTAATCCCATTACACCATCTGCAGTCTTGTCTTCCGTTCTAAAAATTGAAATATTGATTAAAGGAGGCTTCTAAACCTCCTGGGAGTTCTTGGCTGATGTTTATCATCCAACACTTTCACTTTAAAGCCAAGCAGAGAGACCAGAAAAGCCACTGAATGCTGCATTAAATTGTATTCATCCACAAAAACCATTTTAGAGTGGACTACCTGCCCAGTGGCAGATGCCAATTGGGCCAATCCTTGTGATCTCCTCTGGAACTCCTGACAACCTTAGCTACAGGATGTTTTGGAAGATAACTGTATGTTAACTATGGATTTAAAGTGTTTGGGCCACATAGATGTGTCCAAATTGAATTTCTGCCATGTCACAGCACCCCCACCTCACATGAGCTCACAAATAAACAAAAAAGTCAGCTTAAACAATCACCTCATACAGACTAACTGTGGTTTTAAAGTTTATAAAACAACACTTGTACTAAATGCTACGAGTTTTATGTTGTAAATGACCCAAATCAGTCAGCTTGATCGTCCAGGCCTGACCTGAGCCCCATAGATAATCTATTGAGTATTGTCAAGAGGAAGATGAGAGACACCAGAACCAACAATGCAGATGACCTAAAGGATGCCAGCAAAGCAATCCATTACACCTCAGCAGAACCACAAGCTGATCTCCTTCATGCCACGCCGCATTGATGCAGTAATTCATGCAAAAGGAGCCCAACCAGGTATTGAGTTCATAGTAATAAACATATGTTTCAGTAGCCTACCATTTCTGTTTAAAATATATTTTTTTAGTAATCTTAAGTAATATTCTAATTTTCTGAGACACTGAATTTTGAGTTTTCATTTTCTGTAAGCCGTCATCATCAGAATTACAAGAACTAAAGGCTTAAAATATTTCACTCTATATTTAATGAATATCTTTCTTTTTATTTCACTTTCTGAAACAAGTGACAAAAAATATAGTAAAAACTTTTCACGATATAAATTTTTTTTTAACAGTCCTCGTAAGTGATGTGCTACTGGCAAAAACCAGTTGCACAAGGTGTTGACAGGATTGTAGTATGAACAGTTGCACAACTCAGTAGGGAACTTGTGAATTGCCAAAGGGAACACTGACGTGGCAGGGAAGCTGGAGCCAAACCTGCAACTTTCCAGTTGCAAAAACCACTACGTATCCCAGTGAGTATAGGGTTCATCCACAGTTGTTTCATCTCTGCCAGCCTGTACAGAAATTAATCTGACTCCAAAGGAAGTGAAATGTATGTGACCTCTCTCCAATCTGGTTAACATCACTGATTTCAGCAGAGCAACCATTCTTTTTTCTTCTTCTAAACCTCACCACGAGGCGACATCTAATAGTCAGAGGATTCTGCAGCCAGCCATGTGTAAAAAAATGAAAAGGGCAACTGAGAAATGAAAGGAAATGGAGGAGTCTGGGGACCATGGAGAGATGGGGTACCCCTAATAAGGCTAATATGGAGTTTGCCTGGGGGGTTCCTTTGAAAAGCCAGCAGCTCCAGCAAATATACAGCAGGGATAATGATGTTCAGTTAATTGGAGAGCCCAGTCCCTAATGTCTGCTGTCAAGACCTTTGGACAAATAGACCCATAGACAGCTATTGTGCATTAATGAGGAATAATTACTTTACGACAACATGTTGCAGATAAAAAGAAATGTGTGGAAGTGAAAGGACAAGAGGGCAGAGTTGGGAAATGACCCCTTTCTGAATACCCCTCAGATTTAATTTTGTCATTGTGACATAAACACATAATTCTGACACGATCAAGGAAACATTTAGTCCTGATGCACAAAGGCTTAACCAGGTGTCCACAGGTGTTCAGCTTTGCAGGAGCCAATCATCTGAAATAATAACAGTGAAAGGACATAAACCATTCTAATACCAAGGCATTAAAAAAAGAGTGGAATATCCAGACAACAGAGATAGAGAAAAGCAGACACGGAAATGTCTGTGAGGATGGATGTGACAGAGACAGACACTGCAGGTGAAATTGTATTTTCCTTGATGCGCTTCAAGAAACAGAGAAATGTGGAGGCACTTCAGAGCGGCGACAGGTGCTGATTCAGATTTAATGTCCTAATATGTCAGGGTTGCTCCCGGAGCCTGACGGCTGCAGGAAGAAAAATTGAGAGTGTAAAAATATAATGTAAAAAGACAGAACATCTAAATGTAAAAAGAGACAAAACAGACCATATAAAACAAAACTGATTTCTGAGAAAAAGGGCCTCCAGAATAATCGGCGATAAAAAAAAACTGAGATGACTGAGAACATGTGAGACAGCAAAGCAGTGGTGTTTAACAGTTTTATACTACTTCTCATTTCTTTGTCTGATGGTTTGACAGACTCAGATTTTCATGTAAAAATAATGAAAGATCTTGAAAACACCCAGGAGAACTCCTAAAGATTGCTTTAAAATTGAAAGCATTTCCAGCCCAAAACTGATTCTGTTGACGGTTCCTTCCTTTTAAAAGGGACTTGTTCCTTCCCACTGTCGTGCTGTGCTTGTTTAGGATGTGAGATTACATCAAAGTGAAGAATCGTTGCAATCTGAGGGCTTCCTTAGACACGCAACCATTTAAAAAAGTTTCATTTTATGATCTCTTTAGATGAAATGTTACTGAATCGTAATCTGAGCAGTAAAGTCTTGAAGAACACGGTAAATACGTAGCAACCAGAGTCTGAACATGTCTTTAAATCTTCAACCTCTCGTAAAGACAGACTTGTTCGACCAAAAATAGCATCTCTTTCCCCTCATTTACACATGCAATTTGTGGAAATTCAGCAACATATTTACATGATGTATGTACGTAAATTGCAGTCAGAGGAAATGGTGTTCTATTCTTAAAGACCAGCATTTTATGTGTCACCCAGATTACATAACTAAAACATTTTCTGCCTTAAAGCTGGTGTTAAATTGGATGCAGGAGAAGACAAAGGGAAAAAGCCACAGCCACCCTTACAGAAAAGCATGGCAGGGATGTCAGATGAAGTAAATTAGATTTTCTCTGCCAGAGAGATGTCCCTGTTATTTTCTTTTTACATAATTTCTCTAAACAAACTGACTGCCGAAGTGGAGTCAGACGAGGTAGATGAGCACATTGCCAGGACCCAATACAAACTAATCCTTAATTTTTTTAAGTAAAAATAACAGTATTTATTCAAGGTCAATAAAGACCAACCACATTGCTCTGCTAGGTGAATTTCCTCCTGACTGCATTGGATTCAATTGAATAAATCTGATTTGTAGTGATTTTTAGGCATGTGGACATAAACTGAACATAAAGGTTCCTTTGAGATGACATTTGCTGTCAACTAGCACCCACCCTTAATCCTATTACCCATGGTGATATTTGTGAATTATGTGTGTGACCAGCTTTCCTACATGTAAACAAATGGTCTCTTGCAAAATAGAAATGGACATAAAAATATGAAAACATCAACTTTTACTCCATAAATGAGATAGTATAAAATATGGCTGAAACTTCATCTTATAACAACACATCGCCAGGTATGTGTTCTGCTGTCATTGTCAGGAAAAATACAGATGGCAGGCTGCTAGAACACTTACAATTCCTTTTCATACTGTATGTATTCTTCTATGCTTTGCAATCTGCTGACAATTCTATAATTGTCTCTTTCACTAGTTTTGAGATGCATTTTTCTGTCGGAGGTTGGGTATGCTGTCTGGGATGGAAACGCCAGGATGTCATGCACTGTTACCATAAAAGGACATAACAACAGAATTTTGTTTTTTAAGATTAAAATCATATGTGCTCTCAGCATTGTTGTTAATCAGTTTTTCTTTCTCTAGTGATTGGTCACAACTTCACAGTAATGTATGTTTAGGATTTTCCTTGATTGATTTTGTGTTGACAAAGATAACTTTGGTGGTCCCTTTGATATAGGTTATTTGGCCACATTCATGCTGATGAAAGCTGATGAAAAATGAACCACCTATTCCAGAAATAATCCCGTTTCATTTTGGGTGCACACTCTTGTTAAAGCTACAAGCTTTGTCAGATTGCAAGTGCATCTGCCAACAGTGCAATGACCACCTGAGCTGGGCAAGAACACCTAAATAAGTGTGGGATTATTGGCATAGACAAGGAAGAAGAAATTTAGCAAAATTTCAAATCAGTTACTTCAGAAATACAACTCTTTACATATAAAAGGCCAACAAAACCAAACAGCTTTACCACAACTTTCACTATCTTATTGGAAGATGTACCCACAATCACTCTTACAGGAAACCCAACAGGAATAAAGAAACTGAAATGAAAATCTCCAAAAACAGGGGTGGCTGAATAAAATGTGCAGATTACTGTTTATTCTCAACAGTTTTTTCTTCCTTGCAGTACTGCATGATTGACAAGAACTAAAAACTAAAACACAAGGCTAACAGCTTAGCAGAGAGTGGTGGGTCAGTGCCTTTGAGATGAGGTAGTGGACAGTTACCATCTATATTAAATGTACCTTGACAAGCTGGTCAGGGAGTGATTTCCGGAGAAACCAAACGCTGAAACAGCCAGACACATGCTGTCTGAGTGAATCAGGGCTGAACAGCCGGACAGGCAAACTCTTGACATTCAGATTACCCAGAGAGCCCAAGGAAAAAACGAGGAGCAGTTTGGATGGAGGCCAACGCCCCCCTGACAGGAGAAAGGATTGAGCCGTATCTGCCTGTGAGAAACAGGTCAGAACTTTCCATCATCCGTGCAAACTAATGCGCCGCCATAGTAGAATTCTGCAATGCATTTCAGCTTCTCTGCCTCACTGATGTGAGTGATCGGATGTATTTGTTTCTTTGCCAGAGTATCACTCACTTAAGCTATTAGCTGCATCCCAAAATAATTTGTGCCAAACTTTGTCCAGAGCAGGTTAAGACTTGGGTCAGGAGTGATCATAACTATCTAGGCCTTCCCATCTTTCTCTTTGATAAACCACAGAATTAGTGGGAGATGGAAGCTTCTGATTTACGGCAGTAAAAGGTTATTGCGAAGGCTTGTGTTAAAATATACTGCTTAGAGAGACTCACCATTAGTGCTAAAGGTAATTTACGGTGGAGAAAAGTAAGGGATCATAAATATGGCACGACAGATTGTGCTTTCAGCAGCAATCACATTTATTGCTTCAGGATGATAAACATGAAACATGCTTCAGCCCTTTGATACTAAGATAATGATCCCACTCAAACACAAAGGGGTGGTCCCTCCCATCTACTACACACATGGACAGCCCAAAAGTACTTACCCCTTTCCGGCTGCCAGCATCCTTAAAAATATGACTGCAGCTGTTTTATTCAGACCACGCCACGTATTGGTGTCATTTGTCATTTTATTCTACCCACCCCTTTTTACAGTGGTGCATTGGTGTGGATGGTAAGCCTCTGGGAGTGTCATCTGCATCCTTTATGGCCATCTGCAAGGTCCTGATTTTGTCAAAGCTTGGGTTTATACACTGCAGAACACCCTGAAGGGAGATATAGAAGGTGTTCCAAAGATGTTCAGCAGAGCAGATCCAATGGAGAGATTTCAGGAGTTATCTGGCTTTTCTAAAAGAAGAAAGAGGCCTGTGTATTGTTTATTATGAGTGTTGAATGATGTTAGAAGTTCAAAGCAACCCCTCGGGATGTTTGGGGTTCTGTGGACATTTACTTGGAAGAAATTCAGGCAAACAGGTGGAGTGGCTGCTTCAAGAACAGGGCAGCTATGCAGAGAAATACATCAATCTGTACCAACTGGTAAAACTAAACACACCTTTTTGACTACCTGGTGGTAGGAGAAGCAACAAGGGTAGTCTCTGCAGTGTTGATAGCGCAGACCCTTATTTCCCCATGGGCCACATTTGGCCCTTAAGGCGACCCCCACAGGGTAGCATGAAAACAAATCAAACATGCATAAAATTTTAGTTTTCTGTTTCTTAAAGCAAATATGCATATAGTCAGTTTTTCTATGTCCAAGGGGCCCAGGTGGACCCCAAAATAACATAACTCTAGGACCCCCCTGGAGTTATGTTAGAAATGTAAAGTTTCAGTTGAGTTGCATTTCTTCCTGTTACTAGAAAACAACAAAACTCATTCTGACAGTTTTTCATTAACTATATACGTCAACAAGATGGCTGCTCACGTGGCCCTTTGGGAAACATACAGTGGCACCCCTTGGACTTTTCCACATATTGTCACATTACAACCACAAGCATAAATATATTTTAATGGAATTTTATGTGAAGAACCAACACACAGTGGTATAGTAAAAGGGGCTAAATAATTTTGCACAGCACACTATTTAGTTTTTTTATTTGTAAAAAATAAATTCTAAATCATGTATTATTTTCATTCCACTTCACAATTATATACCACTATGTGTTGCTCTTTCACATAAAATTCAAAAAAATATATAATTATGTTTGTGGCTGTAATGTGAAAATATGTTAAAACGTTCAAGGGATGTGAATATTTTGATCCCTGATCAACAACCAGCTGGTCAGAAACATTTTTAAATTTTTTTTTTCTGTTTTGCAATAATTGATACACTATATGTAAGCAATAGCAGGCTGACAACCCTCTTCAGTGTGCATACAGTTACTGAGTGAAGATAAATTAGCTCAAGTTGCAACGTGAATGTGTTTTTTTTTCATTTGCAGCATCTGTGATGTGTTTAAAAATAAGTCAGATAATTAAGAAGCTAAAGAATTTTCTTTATTTTTATTTTTCCACAGAAATGTTGAGCAACAGCTTTCACATGTGGAATGGCATTGCCACTGCTCCTACTATAAATAATGAACGAATGCTCATTGCAGGATGGCTAGAACAAATATTTTAAATGCAACTCTCACAGACTCTTTCATTATCTTTAAACCCTGTGCCAACAGTAAAGTTCATAGGTGGGAACATCATGGTGTGGGCTGTTGTAAAGCATGTGCTACATGAAGTAAAGCTGCTAAAACAGCACAGTTGACCCCTTGACTTGTATCCCACTGAAAATCTTTAGAAACAACCAAATATCAGAGCGCATATATACAGTAGAAAGGACATCCAAAGTAGTTACAAAAAGGTTTAAGAACAGCAAAGTCAACATTTTGGAGTAACCATCACAAAGTGCTGATTTCATTCCAAAAGAACATTTCAGAGCTTTTCCATGAAAGAGCTTCCAGTTTTTAACTTGGGCTGGTGTTGGAGCTGGTTCTGAACTGGTTCTGTAGAGTACCCTGTTTGGATTTCTATCACCACATCGTTACTTTAATATAAACATCTCACCTAGTTACTGTATAGATGCACTAATATCATCCCCTAAGTTTATTAACACCGTTTAAAGCAAGCAGCACTAGTGACGGCCTTACAATCCAAAGCAACTGAACTCTTATCTGCACCAGTAGCTGGAAAATCTGAGTTTAACACCATTTTTCGATCTAGAATTTTTTACCACAGTAGGCAAAATGACAGTGATAAAGCACCGAGTCAGAACTCACATTTATGGATTCTGGAGAAAATAATCAGTGGTAAGCAGAGCATTATTTCCAATAAGTCCACCAGCAGCAAACTGGTGTTTTGTTAGCATTGCATTTTCTGTGCTAGGGCCTTAGTTTGGGCGACGGAAACACAAAGAACTGGTTTTAAGCAAAATGGCCTCAGTATTCTAGCATTTATCAAGTAGAAATAATTTGGTTTGCATATTGTTCATAAGTTTTCGGTAGCATTTTGTAATCATTTTGTGAAGCTATTTATGCATGTGCATTAGTCTAACAACATTACTCCTACAGACCAGCATGCCCAGGCCAAACAACGTTCTATTTCGTACAGGTTTCACCCTTTAAGCCTATCGCCAGTGGGTTAAAGGTGAAGCAGGATGTGATCAATGTCTCACTGAGTCCATCCAAACCACAAGCACAAATATCTGCTAGGCCAGAATAGCTTCAAAAGCCCATTAGCCTTATAAGGTGAAGCCTAAAAGAAACAGAACCTGATGAGCAATGACACCTATTTACAGTCCATTTTATTCTTTCTCCTTTTAGATTTTTCCTTTTGGTTTTTGACTTCCTTCACTCTAACACTGTTATGCAATAGAAGTGCTCCTAGTATTGCCCTGTTTTCCCTCTGATATTCCTTATTTCCTTTATAACCATGGTGCACACTTTTGATTTTGATGCCTGCCTGTATTCTTGGCACCACTTTATCAAAGTGCTATTTGCAGAGCCAGGGGGCCATGAAGGCATGTCCGAGTGCAATCCACCAAAGAGGACTAGCAAGATAAAGCACAGTACATTTGTGCGCTGTAAAGATGGAAACACGTGCAGGGGGGTAACTGATCGGGAGTGACAGTCGGGCATGCTGCAACATGAATGAGCCATTCTGCAACTGATTTACTGATGCTGCAATTGTCCATATAGTATGATGAGAGTAATTTAGGTAATTTGCATTAGAATCAATATTCATGGAGCAGAAGTTGCTCAGATGTGGCCTACTTTTATGTTCTGCCTTAGTGACTGATGTCTTAGCAGCAATTGGCAAATTGCATTTATAAGTGCCTCCTACACTGCAAGTAGTCTGAGCAAGCAATAAGCAAGGATACAGTGATTCATGCTTGGTAAGGGCACTTCACAGTTAAGCATAGTCTGTTGAAGAGTACAGAACCACTGGAGCATAGTTATCTGGAGCAGAGTGCTGCCTCCACTTGAAAACCTGCTTGGAAAGCTTGAGCAAGTCCCCTGACATCCCATTCATGCATCTATTTTTTCCTGTTTGTGCCAACAAAATGACACAATATTGCATCAAATATATCACAACAGACTTCTTTCAGTGGGGTAGCTTTCCTAAAAGGTCAGTGTTGTATTCTACCGCCGACTTGTTTTCCTTGAGACTGCGGTGAGTCATTGACCCTATCCTATCAGCTGTTATGACAGTTTGCCTGGATCCTTTTGACAACAACCCTTGAAAAAAAGAAAGATGGAAAGAAAGGTGGGGGTAGTTATTCACTATAGGTCTTCTACTCACTCCCCATTGCCAGTTTATGTAGAAAAAAGCTGTGAAGTCACAGCCATTTAGGCACTTTTAGGACAAAATAACAAGTTCCAATAGCACATGTAGCACCCAGGTAATAATAGCAAATGAAGAGCAAAATACTACAAAAAACATAATTTGCAGTCAAGTGGATAAACACCCAACATGGAAATAAAACTAATGTTAATTGAACACATCTGACTTAATTTAGAAATTTCTGTAATGTACACAGTCACAATTACATAAATGGTAAATGGCCTGCACTTGTATAGCACTTTATCAGGTCCGAGGACACCAAATCGTTTAAAATAACAATTAGTAATCCACCCATTCATAAACACAGTCACACACTGACAGCAGTAGACTGACAGAACTAGGGCTGCCATACAATCTGCACCACTGGGCCCTCTGACCACCATCAGTAGGTAAGGCGGGTGAAGTGGACTCACTGTCCTGTTGGAACACCAACTGTCCATAAGTGTTACATTTTTAGCTGACAATCAGTGATGAAGTTGAATAATTTAGCAGTAGTCCGCTTCATCATTGAGCCATATAAAAAAGATCAGTTTCAGTAAAAAGGCTGCAAAGCATGTGCTATCTCCATCATGCTTGTCAAGTGGCACTGGGTTCTTGGGTTTGAAAACCTCACCTTGACTCCTCTAAACACAGTATTGGACATTGTGGCCAAATAAATGGTAAATGGACTGAACTTATATAGCGCTTTTCCAGTCATACAGACCGCTCAAAGCGCTTTACACTAGTGCCACATTCACCCAATCACACTCACTAACGCTCACACATTCATACACCGATATGCAGATCGGTAGGCAACTTGAGGTTAAGTGCCTTGCCAAGGGGCACATTGACATATGGCAGGAGAAAGCTGGAATCAAACCCACAACCTTCTGATTGCAAGACGACTACTCTTCCTACTGAGCCACAGTCGCCTCAATAGCATAATCTTTGTCTCCTTTAACCATAAAACCTTTCTCCAAGAGGCAGACATCTTCTCCATGTGGAAAGCTATAAATGGAAATTAGCTTTAAAGGTGTCCATTTCAAAGAAGGGGAACATTTCATTCCATGGCATGGCCAAAATTAAAGTTTGCATTTTGAAGGAGTTGGACTAGATATCATGCATTCTCCAAGTGTGCTGTGAATTTCAAACAAGCTGCTGTGAAGCCATTTGATTCAGCTCTGCCTCCAGACCGGTCCATCTTACAACAGCAGACCCTACAGACTGATGAATGCAAAAAAACTAGTTATGCCTGCTGATTCATCAGGAATCAATCAGAGGATCACCTGTTTGGCAGATGGCGGCCCAGCATCATGAAAGATACTCAAACCATCTTCCAGGGATGGAGGGGTAGAGAAAAAAGATGTTAATTTCCAATATTAATGTGAGCTAGGGAGTAATTTCACAAATTCATGTGATCAAGAGAAATATCGGCAACAGATGGAGATCAGAAAGACGGATTACATGTACTGCAATAATCTAATAAGCTGAAAAACAAGGTTTTTCCAGATTTAGTGATTTCTTTAGAAGAAGAATTTCAATTTTACAATATAGAGCTTGAGTTGTGAACAGAAAGGAATCAAAGGGGAGGTTAGGATAAATCAGATTTCCTTAAAACATACAGTCAACATTCATGCAATGTAACAGTATGTCATATATTCTGTATCCCATCTAAATATCCTTGCATACATATGGACCTGGTTTGGCCACCACCTCAGGCCTCTTTTTGACTGGGTCGCTTCGCCTTTAGTTTTCATTTTTGCAATCCAAGTTTTTATTTAACTCAGCAATTGATCCAGTCCAACACTGTGAATCCATAAAAAGACTTCAAGCCCATGTTTTATTCTCATGCTCAGCCCCTGGATGATTAAATTTCTTTTAAAGATTGTGTCTTCTACTGAATGAAAAGTAAATAGAAAAAAATATATTACTCCCACATAACAAAACCAAAGCTCTAATTAGCAAGTGTTAACTAAACTAAACGCAGAAGAAAAAGACAGCATAAGAACAGTGCAATCATCTTGTGAACATGGGAATCCTTTTCACTGTTTGGCATCAAGCCATATGGCTTTCTTAACATTTTCAAAGCACTCCATCACAAGATACCATAATTAGAACACTTTTGCAATATGTTCAATGTCAAAGTGATATACTTTGATCACAATTATGGTAAGTTTCCAACATTTTCAACCAGTCTTCAATTTTTTAAACACATTAACTAGAAGCATTGCATGAACTCGTAAGTCCAAGGAAACCTCTGGAGAATATATACAGGACACCATTCAGCATTCAGCAACATTCAGTTGCTGAATGTTGATGTGTCTGATGTTTAATGCATCTTTGGAAAACTAAGAGATGAAATGTACTAAGGCAACAACAGTTGACCTTGTTTTACTCAGTTAACATCAGATGTCAGTAAAAAAATTCTACCTAAACATAAAGTTAAGGGCACTCCATCCACCAACAGCCAGTCTTACTCCCTTTGGTTGCAGTATTTTTAGTTAGAGGCTTCTTGTAGCCATCAACAGACTTTGGTCTGAGAGTTTGCCCCACTCCTCACTTAGAGATGTCAAATGTCACAGCGTTTAAAAAGAATAAAAATACCAGGGCCCGTATTCACAAAGATGCCTAAGACTAAAAGTAGCTGCTGGTGATGTCATTCTACGAAAAATCTTACAATTTCTTAAATTCTTAGATTTTTCTTAGAATTTTCCCTTGGCAAGATAGAGGTTATTCATGAAGCATCTCAGGCCTTAAGAGATCTCCTAACATGAGAAAGTGTAAAAGTAGTGAGGAGGACTTTTAGTGAGTCTAAGAGTGTTTTAAGCAGAGAAGATGGTGGAAAGACAGAGACAATGGAGAGATATTCCTCGTACAGTGAACAACAGTGAATTAATACAATGATACCAGCTCGATCGCACAGGGATCCACCCCCTAAATGTTGAGTAAATGAGCACATAAAGTTCTATAACAATCATACAATTATTAATATAGAAATAAGATCAACTTTATCATCCCCCTAGGGGGAAATTAAATAATTTCAGCAGCAGGACACGTTAAAAGTGCACCTCTAGTAAGGTAACATTAGGAAACAAAAATAAATAATAGAAATAATAATAAATAACCATGAATAAAAAGTGAACAAAATTTCAAACAATGTAGTACAGAATTATTTTTGTGTGTTATGCAACACCTACATCATATAATATGAAACAGATTCAACATTCCTTGTGATTGCATGTTAGTGGTACTACGATGCTGGTTGTCAACATGATAGATCGGCCCAGGGTTACTGATGCTGCATATCACCCTCTTCATGTACACCATGTGAAGATGAAATAAAAAGACCTGTCACAAGGAAGAGTCAGGAAGAAAAAAAAGGCGGCAAGTACACAAATTAAGACGTTTATCAATACTGCATCGCATTAAATGATCTGCAAACATAAACAAAATATTCAGTGCAGCAGGCTGCAGTTAAATACATCTCTAATGCTGTTTTCTGACATTCACACTACAATTTTATATCATTTGTGATATTGTTTTGTAATTTAGACAATCTTTTAAATAACTGATACAAATGACATGAGGACATCTTTTTAGATGCATAACTATTAATGGAGACATGCTGTTAACATTGGTTTCTAATATTCAGCTACTAACAGGAAAAACACTTTAAAGCATCAATCAGTTTTAGGTACATATGGACCAGTTTTTCTAACATCTCACAAAGATATGTTGGTGAAATAAGGTATAACCATTTAAATCGGAGAGGAGAAATAAGGAATCCCTGCTAACATATCCCAGTGATTTTCATTATTTTAATGTTCTCAGTTCATTGATTGGTTGAGAGATGGTGCGTTAAGGTCTTAATGTGGAAAACAAACCTGTTCCGTTGCCGGTTAACTTTCAAGCATAAGTTACACTTAATAAAGTCTCAACTAGCAAAGAGGCAACAACCTCATATTCCTGCAAATTCCAAAATGAACCTTAAGTAACCTTGATAAACCTATAATCCTGCTTCAGTCCCTGGTGCAGTCCGGTAAATACAGCTCAATTGGTCCCCAGAAAGTATCAAGTGAGTCAGTAAGAGAATGTACAGGCCACGTAGAATATAGCTGCTCATCTCAAACAAATTCAAGCGCAACAAACTAAAATACCACAAAATGTTATGAGCTGCTGGTCAAAATGACACACCTAAAAATGAATTTTCACTAGCTAATAGCTAGCATTAATACTGCAGCCTAGCTAATCCAGGCTACTGCCAGTAGCGGCTAAAAACTTTCTTGAGTTGTTGCATCAAAAATAAGGCATAGATTGGTTACTTTAATTTCTGTTTGTTTTGTCTTTGTAGCAATTATTACGTAATATTTATGGTTATATTTATGGTATTGTGTTGCTGAGAATGTTTCAGGTAAATTTACTATAACTTATCCTACTGTAACGGTGGCTGCTAACCGGTACATAAACTGGTACATCTGTCTAGCACACTCCTCATTTAAAAGATATTATTAAATCATGTAGTTTGCTAAATTATTAGAGCATCAACATTACAAATGTAGAGTTTATATAAACAAATACAAACCTAATATAACTTGACAAAATTGGCTTAAAGATACTAGGAATTTCTACTGCTGTTCATTAAATCACAGGTTCTAAAACTTGTATTTTCTGTTTTGTGATGTGGGCCATTAAAGATCTTTGGAAATGATGCAAAACAAAACAAACCATGTTTTGAAGATTTCTCAGAAATATTATTTCAAAGATGGATGGTTCGACTTAAATGAAAACACAGTTTAATTAAAAGAAATTGGTTTCTAAATTCATCACCCGATTTCTCTCTGAGGGCCATGCCTTCAGAGAACTACAAGAAACACCCCTCTGGTAAGAGGGATTTATGCTGAGAGCACTATCTGATTGCCTTTGGGCATCTCACAGTAGTTGGCATACAAACTAAGACTGCTGCCTGTTAGAGAGTGTTCAAGGGCAAATCTAAAACAATAGAACAAAGACTGTGAAACATGTGCCTTTGATGTCTCCTGTGGGAGTGGTGTTGCATGTATAACTTATGACCATAAGACCTTTCATTAATTATTTGGATATATAGGTCACCCATAAAAGGATAGTTGCTGTGAATAGTATCAGGTGTAAAAGATTTTGAGGCAATATTTGCTATTCTTATGCTTTGTTGCCATGTTCAGCATTTTAATCACAGTCTTTTGACCTTTGACCTCAAAAGGGAATGTCAGAGGAGTTCCTCATTTCTTCGCACAGCCCTGTGTGGCCGAGGTGGGGCTTTAAGCAGCCTGGTCCTATCCTTTGACCGGCAGCTGGAACTAGACCAATTTATCTCGGTAACTGACTAAGGTAAGAACCAGGGAAGGATCAGCGACCCGGACTGATGGTAGTTTAACAGTCAGTCTGGAGAGGCTTTTCGTAAATGCTACTCAAATGCTGCAATGAGAATTGACACACAACTGATTGAGAAATTGGTTAAACAGGTTTGTATTCAACTAAATTAAAGAAAGGATCAGTTCAAGTAGCAGTTAATTGATTATATGTTACAATAATTCTGGAAAGAACAAAGACTGGAAGAACAGTATAGGAAAAAGCAGGACTAAGCTGCTTATATTAAACATTTACTGTTAACTATTTAAACCCACTACGGTGAGTCACTACGGTAAGTGCACCCAAGCAACACATTCTTTACAGTGCAATCCTGAAAAAAAAGACTGTTAGATTAACCTCCCTGCAAGGCAGGGACCGTAAACATGCAGCCACAGCCGCAATAAAATGATTTATGTCAACCCTTATTCATGTATTAGTATGGCTCAATGTCCAGACCTAAATCTGGAGTTTGTTAACTTGAAAACTGATGTTCACAGATACTCTTCATTCAATCTGAATGAGAATAAACATATTGTGAAAAGAGGAATGAGCAATTATTTCAGTCTCAAGATGTTCAAAGCTGATAGGTGTGTGGGGCTGAATATAAATTTGCACCAAACCTTTCTGAAAAGCGTATATCATTTTATTTCTACTTTACAATTATGCACTACCTTATGTTGGTTCTATCACATAAAATCCTGCTCGTACTCGTCGTCTTCCGCTTTATCCGGGACCGGGTCGCGGGGGCAGCAGACTCAGCATAGACGCCCAGACGTCTCTCTCCCCAGACACCTCCTCCAGCTCCTCCGGGGGGAGCCCAAAGCATTCCCAGGCCAGCCGAGAGACATAGTCCCTCCAGCGTGTCCTGGGCCGTCCCCTGGGCCTCCTCCCGGTGGGACGCGCCTGGAACACCTCCCAAGGAAGGCGTCAAGGAGGCATCCGGTATAGATGCCCGAGCCACCTCAACTGGCTCCTCTCGATGTGGAGGAGTAGCGGCTCTACTCCGAGCCCTTCCCGGATGGCCGAGCTCCTCACCCTATCTCTAAGGGAGTGCCCGGCCACCCTACGGAGGAAGCTCATTTCCGCCGCTTGTATCCAGGATATCGTTCTTTCGGTCATGACCCAAAGTTCATGGCCATAGGTGAGGGTAAGAACGTAGACCGACCGGTAAATCGAGAGCTTCGCTTTTCGGCTCAGCTCTCTCTTCACCACAACGGACCGGCACAGCACCCTCATTACTGTGGCAGTCGCACCGATCCGTATGTCGATCTCCCGCTCCATTCTTCCCTCACTCGTGAACAAGACCCCGAGATACTTAAACTCCCCTTGAGGCAGGAACTCCCCTCCAACCTGAAGAGGACAAGCCACCCTTTTCCGGTCGAGAACCATGGCCTCGGACTTGGAGGAGCTGATCCTCATCCCAGCCGCTTCACACTCGGCTGCGAACCGCCCCAGTGTGTGCTGTAGGTCTTGGCTAGAGGGGGCCAGCAGGACCACGTCATCTGCAAAAAGAAGAGACGAAATCCTCCGGTCCCCAAACCAGACCCCTTCCGGTCCTTGGCTGCGCCTAGAAATCCTGTCCATAAAAGTTATGAACAGGACCGGTCACAAAGGGCAGCCCTGCCGGAGTCCAACATGCACCGGGAACAGGTCCAACTTAGTGCCGGCAATGCGAACCAAACTCCTGCTCCGCTTGTACAGAGATCGGATGGCCCCTAGTAAAGGGCCCCCGATTCCATACTCCTGGAGCACCCCCCACAGGGCATCACGAGGGACACAGTCGAATGCTTTCTCCAGGTCCACAAAACACATGTGGACCGGTTGGGCAAACTCCCATGAACCCTCGAGTACCCTGTAGAGGGTATAGAGCTGGTCCAAGAAGGCGTCCCTGTCAGGGAAATCCTATTCCAGTAAATTAAAGGTTGTGGCAGTAACAGGACAAATATGAAACGATTGAGAGGATATACATATTTAAATGAGTATGCAGGGCAGGCTGCATGGTGATGCAGTTGTTAGCACTGTTGATTTGCAGCAAAGAAGCTCCTGAGTTTGAATCCTGGCCTAGCTCCTTTTCTTCCTGGACTTTGCATTTTCTCCCCATACATAAGAGGGCTTCTCTGGCCACTCCAGCTTCCTCCTGTAGTCCAAAAACAAACATGTGAGTTAATCAATCTCCTAAATCTGCCCTCAGGAATGAGTTTGTGCATGCATGTTTGGCCTAAATGTCTCTGTGTTGCCCTGTGAAGAACTGACAACCTACCCAGGGTGTACCCTGTCTCTTACCCTGTGACCACTAGAGATTGGCACCATCCCACCGTGGGACCTTACAAGGACAAACGGGTATCGACAATACCATCGTACTAGTTAAAGTAAGACAAAGCTTGCACAATATCTCTTGATGCTATACATCTATAATAACTGTGTTCCGTAACTTACTTTGAAAAGGATTTTCACACCTGTTGCATATTTCATCTAAGTTCTCAAACATTAAAAGGTAGACTGCATCAACAAGAGAAAGCACTGCTTTGCAATAATGGTGAAATATTCACACCAGTAAAGAGAGCAGCAAATTATCCACACCAAATTACCTCTGATTCATTTACTGACTCCCACTGGCCAGAGTTCTTTAGGTTATCTGGACCCTTAATTTGTTAGAATCCACAACATGTGCAGCTGACCCCAAATGTGTTCATACCTGAGTCTTTTACACTACAAAAAGAACAGTAAAATGTGGAAGCGCTTGACAGACCATGCCTACAGTAAGTGTGCTGTTGACGCAGAGGGGAGGAAACAGATTCCCAGGGGGCCAATGAGCACAGCACAGTGCTTTCACCTTTTCTAATCAGGTGTCACTCTCTGAGGTTCGCATCTACAGGTTGCACACACAGACTGCACATATGTTGGCCCAACTCTCCAACTTCCAAGTCAAGCGATTTAATTGTGGCAATCTCAGGTTTTCACACGCTGGTACCCCCTAATCTTCTGAGGGTATAAAAGCTATACTGCATCTGCATGAAGGACATCCATCTCTCAATAAATAAAATGCAACTAATACGCCTCTTAAATGTCAGTGAATGAGTTTATAGGCTAGTAAAGCAACCCCAACTTTACTGCAGCCCACTAGGTTCAGTAAAACAGGCTGCACAATCCACCAGCTTTTACTATTAATATCTTCAGTGAGGGTAAAGGAAAAGGAGACACCATTAAAACAGCGCCAGAAGGATTTGACCCAAAGCTTGCACAGGTACTAGAGGTGATGGGAGCTTTTCAGCTAAAATAAGGCACTTCATAGATGTGTTGGAAACAGGAGAAAAGAAAGGCGCTTTGGCAGAGTAAGACCAGAGAGGCACGATTAAATAAATGTCACGGGACTCATGAGTCAGAAGCAGGAGGGGAAAAACGTATTTTGTTTATTTTTACATGAAAGGCTCCAATGGAAAGATCTCCTTATTTATCTCATGAAGTAATAATGTTTTTTTCATCTGTTTTCTTATTTGGTCTGTGTGGTATTAAATGTATAGTTTTATTCTGGATAGTAAAAATAGGCTTATGAGTAAAGCTTATAAACTATTTAGGTTAGAAGAAACCAATTAAAATTAAAGTATGTTTAAGATTGGAATACCATTGGGGTACAATGCAGTTCTTTCAATGAAAATCTCAAATTAAAATGGCCTTGGCAACAAAGTGCAGGAATTACATATACTTCCTAAAACATTTTGGCAAAATGAAACCAAACTGAATCAGGACTGCTTAGGCACATCTGCTGCCAAAAGCCTTATGATTACTTTATTTTTTATGCAAGACCATCTGATTTGTACAATTAAATATAATTACAAAAAGTTTTTATTTTATTTTATTATAAAAGTAAAACTGAAATCATAAAAATGTCATAAATGCAATATGATATATTTTAAGCTTTTATTTCTGTTAATTTTGATATAATGAAAACCCAAAAATCTAAATAAGACCAAAACAAAGAAAAAGTTTTGATACAGTTATGGTATTTTATGCACAGTCATGAGGAAGACTAGTACAGCGGACAACAACTGACGCACTCCATAAGGAGGGTAAACCACAAATGGCTAGTGCTTAAGAAGCTGGCTGTTCGAAGAGTAGGTTATCAAGGGACATTGATAAAAAATTAAGTGGAAGAAAACCTGTAGCAGAAAAGGGTGAACAAGCTACATGGATAACCACAGCCATCATATTTTTTGTTTCTAACTAAAAAGAACCCTGTGCCTTTAGAAAGTTTTGCATTGGTATTAAAAATGGTATCAAGTATGTTTCTTAGTATCAGTATCGAGTTTGAAATTTTAGTATCATGACAACCTTACCTTAGTACCAACTAAGCTTTGTTTAAAAATAACAGCCTATATTAGTATAGTGGCTGACCATGTTAATCCCTTTATGACCAGTATGCCAATCTCCTGATGGCTCCTTCCACCAGGATAATGCAGCATGTCACAAAGCTCAAGAAATGAGTTCGGTGTACTCCAATGGCCTTCACAGTGAGCAGATCTCAATCCATAGCATCTTTAGAATGAATTGGAAATTGTTACTTAGGCCTATAAAAGCAGGTCCAACACAATACTAACAAGGTGTACTTATTAAAGAGGCCTGTGAGTGAACATCCACAGATTCGGTCTGTTTTCCTGCGGCAAGTTCACCAGACTTTGTTTCCTTTAAATTTCTGAGCTCAACATGCTCCCATTTCTTGCACTCTGCCATGCCCGTGTCAATGATTTTTGCTTTGGAATTTTGATGCTTACTGCTTTTTGGATTCTGGTTGCCCTGACTTGTAACATTTACCCCATTTCAGCTAAAAACTCTCTTTTACACATACACTAACCCTCAGTGTGACCAGGATTGTCCTTGTTGGCTACAGTGTGATAGACATACAGTAGGTGGCGTTTGACATTTTAAAAATGTCCGCCCACGTTCCATTTTGTGATGATGATCCAGTTGTTGGTACTACAGCTGCATGGCCAAAGTCTTTAAAGAAAATGTTAGACTTTGCCACCTTGCCTGATCAAATTCTTTAACTAAGAACAGTGGCATTGGACCTAATGGACTGTGACTTACATTCCCTTGTACTTTATTTCTGATTTAATAAATTATGTTTGTCTATGTGCAAGAAAGTGAAACAGTAAAATAAATAATTATTTTCATGTCATCACATTGTCTTTACATTAGAAAAATGCTTTCACTCTCTCTCTCTCACAGACTGTGTTGGGACCCCAGCCACGGATTACAAGAGTTCAAGGGTGTCAAACTCCAGTCCTCCAGGGCCAGTGTCCTGCAACTTTTAGTTGTGTCCCTGGTCCAACACACCTCAAACAAATCACTGCATTTCCTCCTCAGTATGCAGTTCAGTTCTCCAGAGTCCTGCTAATGACATAATTATTTGATTCAGGTGTGTAGAAGCAGATGAACATCTAAAATGGACACAATGGATTCTTGGCAGCAGTGGAAGATTGTGTGCCTGACTACGATGTCAGTTGAGGACATAGAAAATGTGTACAAATTTGGACTTTTGATAACAGGATTTCTGCTTTTTGGAGTTGGCGGTTACCTGGCTTATCGAGAGATTCGCAAAATGTGGGAGGCTGTTCAAAGCACTCCAAAGCTGCCTGCGATGTTAGATGGAGTCTGTAGAGCAATCAACACAGACTGGAATGTTGAGAGCAGAATCGCAAGCTGGACACGATTCACGAACAGAATGACAGCCTGGCAGTGGTTGGACTCAGAGGTTAAAGGACATAATCCTGGAGAAAATGTACGCTCGAGATCTGCGGAAAGTACCAGAAATTTGGCTATTTGGATTCGCGATTGAGCAATAACAGTAAAACTCTTAAGGTAGTTGGAAATTCACAACTGCCTGAACCACAATATTTGTTGGTTTTCTAAATCTGGCTCCCCAATGTGGCCTTGGCAACTTCTGCTAACTGGCTATCGACAAAATATCTCCTGGATGTTATATAAACACGAATCTTTTCCCCAGCACCAGCTGTGTGCTGATAGGACTATGCGGCCGATTGATAAGACTTCCACCTCTCTTCTCAAGGATTTCTTAAAAGGATTGTAGTAGCATTTGAATAGTTTTTCTGTGTCTGTATCTGTGATTATTTTCTTTGTGATTGTATTGTAATTGCATGTACAGCGCTTTGAGTGTCTTGTTACTGAAAAGCGCTATATAAATAAGCTTACCTTACCTTACCTAAATGTTGCAGGTTACCGGCCCTCAAGGACTGGAGTTTGACACCAGGGACATAGATGAACAAGGACTCTGAACTGTACATAAACAAAGACCAGTATGAACTGTTCTACACCTTTCAGTGTCACACTAACTTGCACCTAACCCAGCCCCAGAAGAGGAGGAGTCGTACCTGACTCCCCGTGACATCACTGTTTGAACAAAAACACCGTATTCCAACATGGCGGCCTCTACAACATGGATTTCCAGTAGGAGAACCGAACGGACACAATGTGTGAATGTCTCCTTGCTGGCAAGCAGACATAACTTTTCAACATGGATAGGAAGTGACTACGATCATGCTGATCATATGCAACAAAGTTAAGGAATGATTTGATGTTCAAGGACCCAGTTTTCATTCATAAAAAGGGAGTAATAGGACAAGCATGGCTTGACTTTTCTTCTAAGGCCTCTAGAGGCAGCCCTAATTGAAGCAAAATGTCCCCCACGGCCTGGAAAAGAAGGCATTGGGACCACAGCATCACGTGCCTTCCTGCGTGCATGTCCAGGTAACCAGACCTACCCCGCCGTACCGAGGCCACTGAGGGAGCTGAACGTGCCTTTGTTGTATGGTTCTGCTGGGCTAACCTGCCGGCGCCCCCTAGCTGCAACGCTAGTCCCTTGTTCAGTCCATACATGGATAACCGGACAGCTTCGCTTCCCTCAACGCGTCGCCTGGAAACATGTTCCTCAGTGCGGTTCACGTAAGAAGTAGTGTTTGGGCAGATAAATTAAGTTTAGAATGAAATGATCTAAATTATATTTATTTCATGACGTTTGCCTTGTTTATGTTGAGAAATCTTAGCTAAATGCTAGCAGACTAGCTGCTCAGCTAATGATGTGTTCTGTGTTGTATTTTTTAAAGTTAAGACAAACTTTATTTAAAGGTTGGGTTTAAACACAGATCGGCCATAATGCGCTGTCAACTCCTATGCATCTTAATCCTTTTATTAATGTTCATCTTTAAGAATCATTTATCCATAGAGGTTGTTAGTTTCCAAACCTTAAATATTATTTTACTAAATAAAGGGAGTTATTATAGTAACAACATTGAGAATAATCCAGAAGGTTGATTTTATTCAGCAAATCATTCTTTAAAATATTGTTTTATTAAAATATTGTTTTATTTGATCTTGCATTGAGATTGGTTGTTTGAAGATATACCAATTATTATTAAGTTAGTTCCAAGACTAACTTAATTTCCAGATCTTCAAGATAATCCTTGGTTCTCAAACATAAGTAACATGGTTTGAATGGTAATGTTGCATCACTTTATTGGTCATGGTTTTTTACCATCTTTGATTCACATGTTCATATTGTACATAGTCCTTGGTCTTCTTTACCACCACCTTATTGGGCTGGTATTCACAGGGCAACACTTAACAGACCGAATTATTATTCAATAAAATAAATAATGTTAATATTAAATAATATATTAATAATAATAATCACAACAGTATGCAACAAATTTTTCTTCCTTTCATAAGCACCATTTAGGCCTCATTAAGAACCTGTCTGTGGTGCCAAGAATTGTCAGCAGCTCCTTCGGCTCTGATTTAAAACAGATAGAGGCCACCATCTCTTTTCCAATTACAGAGAAAGCATTCTGAGCTGGGGGCGTGAGTTTTATCACCTCAATCACTTGTTGTTGTAGGAAATGTTGTTGAAATGTCCATTCCTGCTGCAAATGTGTATATGTTCCCATGCCTTTTGCCTAAATGTGCTGCTGCAGAATGTAGTTGGTCATCTCATTTGTGTTATTGCATTTAAAAGCACGCTGGCCCTATCAGAGGAGTACAAACATAAAGCCTCAATTTGCAGACAACAAGCAACCTGATGTGTGAAGTAATACGTTAAGAGAGTTGCTGGCGTAAAATCAAAAGCAATATCACCTGGTTGAGAAGCAGTACTAGCCTTGAAAGCTGTAGAAAAAAACCTGACAGCAACATGAAAAGGCTAAATGGGAATGTTGCCTGTCAAACTATATCTGCAAAGATCAAAAAGTTTCAGACAGATAAAAGCTGAGCCAGGATGAGGGTAGGCTGGAACACAGAGAGGAGGGGAGAGTGTGAGACAAAGAGAGTAATGCAGAGAGCTGAGGTGCTTGGGCCTGGCTGGAAGGTCAAGTGAATTCCATCAGTGTCTTCTGTATGAGGCACAGTGTGCTGTGAGCTATGACTGCACATCAGCTGGCCACCTCACCACAATCTGCAGGCTACCAACCTGTCAAGATCTACCACTTCTACTGCAACACATGTGTCCACATACTAAAACACAAAGGAAAGGGGCCATGGGCTAAAAAAATCAACATCCAGTTAATGACATTATGAAAGCAGAGGAAATTACTTTAACTCTCCTGACATTACTGCAGTAGTTGTGCACTGATTGCAAATGTATTTGAGGTCTAATACTAGCATTAGATTATGAATCATGTTAGGTATGACTGGTTTGTTCTAATTGAACAGAAATTATAATGTAGTTTGGGATCAGTTAAGCTTTTACACCATTTCACACAAACAGGGCAGCTTCACTGCAGTTTTGTCATTAGAACCACACACACAACTGATTTTTTTCCTGCTTAGAAAATGCAGTCAATGTCTGGACTGAGTAGTTCTTATCTGATTACAGACTTTTCTGTAAAGCACAATTTGTACGTAAAAAAACAACAACTGTGTAATCTGCATCTTCTTTCAGATCAGACAGGTTGATCAGACAAGATTATGGGCCAAATCTGCTTTCACAGCATGCAAGTTGGAATGTTGAACCAAAGAGTGTATCACTAACAACTCACAGCATTAACCTGAGCAATGAGCTAAACACTCGTGTCAGGAATTTGTCCTGTATCTGGCTGAGGTCTGAGTGGCGGTCCTTATGCAGGGTGTCAAAATCCAAATAATGCTTTAAAACAACCCAAATTGTTGTGCACAATCCTCAACATGTTATTATCTGTATCTGATTCTGCTGTATGTATCTCTCAGATGAGATGGACACTAGAAGATCATGCAGTGTCTCAGCTCTATGTGCACCCACAGACTCATACAGCTGCAGCTGTCATTGCTATGTATCATATCACTAAGTCATGCTCATTTCACAATCCCATAGTAGCTCTTACAATTCATAGCGAGGGTTTGGGATCCACACCTCTAGAATGATTAGGAATGTAATATTGGTTGGTGTACTTCAACCCCCCATTCCATGGTGGGACTTTTCCATTGATAATGAGGCACAAAGAACAGTTGTGGATCATGACAAAACAAAGCGAAAGAGGGTTTAGTTTTCTCAGTAATGTTACTGAGAAGGCTGGCTTTGTTCTGTGGACCCCTCTGGAACCTCTGGAGATCATTGTGCAAAGAAGGATGCTTCCTAAAATGAAGAACATTATGAAGAACCCCGAGCATCCTCTTCATGGGACTGTTGTATAACAACAGAGTGTCTTCAGTCAGAGTGTCTTCATTCAGAGGCTTCTTCAGATCTGCTGTAAGACAGACCGCTACAGGGGATCCTTCCTGCCCACAGCCATTAGCATCTACAATGGCTCTTTGAAGAAACCTGCATAAAAAGAGCTACAACAACATTTAATTCCCCTTTTGGGAAGTATTTTTGAATTGATTTGAATTAAAATCTTGTAAACCCGATAATGTTTATCATCTTGTCACCTTTGCTGAATGCATCGTTACAGCCATAGAAAGTTCCGATTTAAGTTAAAGTAACATTAATTAGTAGATATCCAAGGTTTAGGAATATGTTATGATGATAAATGCCATCAGATTGTAAACCCAGCATTTGGCATATTTGTGCTACAGTCAATGACCCCTTGACTATAGCACTCTGCGTTCACTCTGGGTCCCTAAGCAAGACACTTAGAAAAGCCAGCAAGACAGAAGAAAACCAGCATACTGTCAAATAAAGGATTTGTTTTTAAGTCTATCCTTGCTTATTGCCTCTCTTTTCGTATACATTCTGTTCTTTAATTTGACCTCCTTTACTTAACTATTGTTTTGCTCAGCACATCAAGAACTTGGTCAAGGTTTGTCCGTAATGCTTGTTGACAAACAGGAAAACTTTGTGGGTACGCATTAACATACCCAACATATTTTGTGCATTTATGGCCAGGAAAACCATTTGTTTAATGTAAACAGGATTTTTATTCTGAACTTCAGACTTATGAGGAATCTACTTCCATTAAACAGGTCACATCCCCAACAAGCCTTTTCTGTTTCAACCCATCTTCTACACCTTTACTCCCATGTCCATGTGCTCAAACAACTTCCTTCACTTCCATGCCTAAGACACAGGGTTGACTCCAGCTGCCTACAAGGACTTCCGCAGAGAGCACATGGTCTTATATCCAACTTGTGGTTTAAAGATCAGTAATCTTGTAACTCATTAATTTATTCTAGTCACAGCAGCATGTTGGTACAAAGCCAAACTGGCCACATTATATCAACAGGCATTCGGAAACCTTTCAAGCGGACGTATTATGCAAAATTCACTTTTTGATTGTTTTTATACTTCCATTTGGGTCTCTCTAAAAAAAAAAAAAAAAAACACTCAGCCGTTTTATTGGCTATAAATGAATGTTTTATTTTTTCTAGAAAACACACGGTTTTAAAAGCTGTGTAGTTGTGACGTCACCATTACACTGGCACCTGGCAACATTATCTGAGCCCCTGACCTGCAGCTGAAGCGGAGCTCTAACCACTTGATTCTCAGTAGAGGATCACATCTCGTCGGCTGGTTTTACCTTGCACGTGCTTTACAATGGCTGTTCTGTTGTTGGCAGACCCACATGTGTCCATGCACGTTCTCCTTCTGTCGAATAACAGAGATTCATTGCTTCATTTTATTTTTGAGGGCAATGTTCCAGTTACATTGCCGGAGACAGTACTAGTTTGAGTGAATCATTTGACCATGGACTGCTTTGAAAACTCACATCAGTACACGTCAGGATTTGCAGAAAGACTTAGACTGAAGAAAAATTCAGTCCCTACTGTTCATGGCAAATCTGCAGATTACAGAAATGGAAGTAGGCTACTTAGGGCAGAACATAGTCGGGCATACTGTAAGCAGTGAGGACTCCGTGCGCACCATCATCGGTTTCATAGTCGTATCAATTTCATATACAGGGGTTGGACAATGAAACTGAAACACCTGTCAATATAGTGTGGGAGGTTTCATGGCTAAATTGGACCAGCCCGGTAGCCAGTCTTCAATGATTTCACATTGCACCAGTAAGAGCAGAGTGTGAAGGTTCAATTAGCAGGATAAGAGCACAGTCTTGCTCAAAATATTGAAATGCACACAACATTATGGGTGACATGCCAGAGTTCAAAAGAGGACAAATTGTTGGTGCACGTCTTGCTGGCACATCTGTGACCAAGACAGCAAGTCTTTCTGATGTATCAAGAGCCACAGTATCCAGGGTAATGTCAGCATACCACCAAGAAGGACAAAACACATCCAACAGGATTAACTGTGGATACAAGAGGAAGCTGTCTGAAAGGGATGTTTGGTGCTAACCCGGGTTGTATTCAAAAAATAAAACCACGGCTGCCCAAATCACGGCAGAATTAAATGTACACCTCAACTGTCCTGTTTCCACCAGAACTGTCCGTCGGGAGCTCCACAGGGTCAATATACACGGCCGGGCTGCTATAGCCAAACATTTGGTCACTCATGCCAATGCCAAACGTCAGTTTCAATGGTGCAAGGAGCGCAGATCTTGGGCTGTGGACAATGTGAAACATGTATTGTTCTCTGATGAGTCCACCTTTACTGTTTTCCCCACATCCGGGAGAGTTACGGTGTGGAGAAGCCCCAAAGAAGCGTACCACCCAGACTGTTGCAGGCCCAGAGTGAAGCATGGGGGTGGATCAGTGATGGTTTGGACTGCCATATCATGGCATTCCCTTGGCCCAATACTTGTGCTAGATGGGCGCGTCATTGCCAAGGACTACCGAACCATTCTTGAGGACCATGTGCATCCAATGGTTCAAACATTGTATCCTGAAGGTGGTGCCGTGTATCAGGATGACAGTGCACCAATACACACAGCAAGACTGGTGAAAGATTGGTTTGATGAACATGAAAGTGAAGCTGAACATCTCCCATGGCCTGATCAGTCACCAGATCTAAATATGTTTGAGCCACTTTGGGGTGTTTTGGAGGAGCGAGTCAGGAAACGTTTTCCTCCACCAGTATCACATAGTGACCTGGCCACTATCCTGCAAGAGGAATGGCTTAAAACCCCTCTGACCACTGTGCAGGACTTGTATATGTCATTCCCAAGACGAATTGACGCTGTATTGGCCGCAAAAGGAGGCCCTACGCCATACTAATAAATTATTGTGGTCTAAAACCAGGTGTTTCAGTTTCATTGTCCAACCCCTGTATTTCTGATGACAAATTCCTACATTTCCCACACTTTTTGCCATGGTGCCATCGGACGGGGAGGCAGCACTAACTTACCGTGTAGCTTTGGAAAAACAAAAGAAGGTGGTGTCGAATGCCATTAAACCACACTAGGGACAAAGAAGAGGAATACACCTAGTGAAGGGCTGTGATGCTGCGCGTACTCGCAACTGGCTGCTTGGAGCTGTGTAACACATATAAAATAATTCGATGTGGAGATTTTTCCTGCCGAGCAGTTTGATTGAGCTTGAGCTTTGCGCGGACATGACTGGCGGACGTCCGCGGAGTCAAGTATGCGTGACTATGTTTTGCGCTTTATAAGTTTCGGTTTTGTTTTCACATGTACGAAGTGCACGACCAGATACAGCTAATTTGCATGGAAATGATAAAGCCCTAAAACGGCTCATTGCGAAAGGAGCTCAAAAAGAGGAAACGGAGGAGGTGAAATCTCATTATCTGAGAAAAATTTAATTAACATGCTTTGTACATCCCATAGACCTATTCCAAGTGTTTAAAAGGAAGTATAATAGGTCACCTTTAATGTCTTTGTTGTTTCACAACGAAAACATGCTCCAACACTCTTTCACATAAAGATATTCATGGGAAGTATAAGTAGAATGGTAGTAGGTAATAGTGTTTTAGTGTGGCATAATTTATTTAGACTACTTCTCTAAGTTTGAATTATCCCATTGTACTATTTAAATAAATTTCTGATCAATGCTCTGTGGATGTGTTCTGCTTCATTGCTCTGCAGTGTAGGTTTCATATCTGCTCAGATTGATGCATACAGAGACTGTGGTGTGCAAGAAGTAGTCTGCAAAGATCTAGAGGTGAAACTGGGTTATGTTCATAGTTATGGTTTGTGCTCATGGTTATGATTCATAGTATAATACCAACCCAAAAAAACCCAAACAAACAAAAAGCAGGCATTTTCAAGGCTTAGCATTTCTTAGTATGCAGGTAATTATGATGTTTGGCCAAACTAAAAAGGCAAATAGCATAGAAAATTCAGAAATATAAAACTTTCTGAACTGTGGTGTCCTTGAACTGTTTTTGTGGCAAGAAGGAAAAGAGATAAATGTTAAGGAATTACAGGCATTATTTGGCATTGAGGTCTTTACAGTTCCTTCATTACAGAGAACACTCTTTGAAACAAGACATGTTATACCTGTTATTTGTGCACTTTGACACTCTCTGTGAATGATTGCTTGAAACAATCATTATCCTGCGTAAGGTAAGGTAAGTTTATTTATATAGTGCTTTTTAGCAACGAGACACTCAAAGCGCTGTACATACAATTACAATACAATCACAAAGCAAATAAACACAGATATAGACACAGAAAAACAAATCAAATGATAAAATCAAACAGAGGTAAATTAAAAAAGTAAAATAAAATAAAGAGAATAGAATGATGGACAAGAAAATGAAAGGAAAATTGGACTGAAAATGCAACTAATCATGCCTAAATGGCACAGTCAAAGGCCACTATAAACAAATAAGTTTTTAATCTTGATTTAAAGCAGCTTAGGGTTTTGGCATTTTTATAGTTTTCTGGGAGTTTGTTCCAGATTAGTGGAGCATAACAACTAAAAGCTAGAAGAGTAAATCTGGTTAAAGGTTTCAGCAACACTGTCCTTAAAGATGCGTTTTCTTATCATGTCTCTTTGGCAAACTGAGTCATTGCAGATGATGCTTTCAAAAATAACAGAAAAGTGGTCAGATAGGGCAACATCAGTTACAGACACCTTGGAAATGTTTAGACCCTTAGTGATGATCAAGTCCAAAATATGTCCCTGTTTGTGCGTTTACTGTTTAACATGTCGAGTCAAACCAAAATTTCTAAGAGTGTCACAGAGATCTATTGCAATTCTGTCTTCAGGATTGTCCATGTGAATGTTGAAGTCTCCCACAATTATTAAATAGTCATAGTCAACACATATCACAGATAAAAACTCATTAAAATCACTGGACTTAGGAGGCCTGTAAATATTCAAGAACATGGTTCGGACCGGGCTCTTTGCCTGGAGAGCCAAATATGAATGAGAATGCAAACCCGAACAGTCTAACACACAGCAAACGGCTCACTGCACAGTTGACTATAAATAAACCAATTAATTCTGCTCTCCACAGCTCCTGGGAAGACGCATGGTCCGGGCCACCTGTGAATCTGTGTGTGTCAGGAGGCCATTCCCCCGGTGACTAAACAGATGTACTTGTTTGTGGAGAAGAGGACCAGTGCAGTGAAACTGTTTAGCTGGAGGTGATGGAGCGGGTATGAAAAAATGTCCAAAACACACATTGCCCCATTCTTAAAACTTAAAGTTTGCATCAAACTTTTTAAAATGCAAATAAAAGAAGTTAGTGTAGTTGATTATTTTTGTTGGGTTGTTTTATTTAATTTTTTTTTCATCCGACCAGAAAAAACAACATCTGACAAACTATGTTCACTGGAAACCTGTGAGAATTCAGATTCCAGGTTTATTATTTGCTCAACTTTTTTTTCAACCTGGTCTTTCATGATTTGTAGTTTCATATCGTTGTGAATTACATTTGAATTACACTAGTCACACAAAATCCATGCGTTGAGCCTGGGCCATAAAACATTTCACTACACAGAAGCATGCAACATGAACAATTGGTTATGCTACACCTAACTAATCTGTGAATTTAGATGGAAATGTTTTGGTTTAAATATGGTTCACATCTATACATGCTACATATGGACTTACATTGTCTGAATAAAGGCGATGTAATCCTGCTGCTAAAATCACATCAAATGAAGCTTGGCAGCCAATAGAGTGGAGGAACTTTTTACAAGTTTGACAGAAATTATTTGTCAACAAATGACCACAGATGTGTTATATATATATATATATATATATATATATATATATATATATATATATATATATATATATATATATATATATATATATATATATATATATATATATATAAAAAATATACACGCACGCACACACACATACATACATACATATTTTAATAACATGATGTGGATTGTGATACAAATGGTGTGTTCCATTTGTACTCGAAAGTCTGAATTTCTAACCTCCGAGTAGAAATTTCAAATGAAACGACGCCCGAAAGTCAGAATTACGAGTCAGAAAATTAGGCCAAACACAACTATACCCAACTTCTGCTTTCAAGATGGCTACTACTTGCATCAACCGTAGTAAAACGTTCTTACTTTGACTTTATAGCAGTTCTTTATTATTTGTGTAATATTTAGTCAGTCGTACATGTACTGCTTTTCACTGTTTATAAGGAGAGATGTTTTAACATTGGTTACATGCAAAAAATACGATGTAGAACAGTGTTTATTGTCGTTGTTATTATTTTAAGACTGCTACATTTGCTAGCGATACAAATAAAAACAAGCAGGAAGCTGGAATGCTATAACTTGCAGATGATGTAAACTCCAACTTCCGAGGTTAAGGGAATGCAGTTATATGTGTTATATCTGCTATGATTCCGACTGCCTTTTTTGGAGGTACAAAAGTGCCACCATTTAATACATCAAAATATAGTTAAATGATAACTGAAATTTGTCATTGTCACGGTTTACTTGATATTGGACCCCAGAATGCAGGCGAGCAGGCAGCGTGATGGTAAGTGAAAAAAAAGGTTTAATTATGAAAACTCACTCACAGCAGGAGGCAGGAACAAAACAAACGGGCAGGCAAGACAGGCATGGCATGATCAAAAAGGCAAGACTTGGTTTGAGAACAAGACATGAGCATGAGAGATGTTTCTGCAATGACTAACAGAACAGGTGTTAATATATGGCGTGAAAACCAGGCGAAGCAAGGAGACAGATTAACTTGAAGCAGGTGAACCAAAACAACCCCAAATCATGACAAAAAGACAATACTTTTTTAAAACTGGAAACAGATGCTAAGGTTACAGGATTTATGAGGAGCTGACCAGCACAAGAGCCATGGCATAAATAAATAAATAAAATAAAATATAATAAAATAAAATAAAATAAAATAAACGTTAAATATTTTTTTACAATTATGCCTATTTTTATTTTTTTAAGACCAACCCTCAAATTTCAGGACATGTATTTCAATCTTGAATTATGCAATGAATACATTTTTGACACTGGTAAATAATTAAGCATAGATATTTTTTATTTACTTGATAAATATTTTTGTTTCCAGTTTTTTAAGAATTCTAAAGAATACAAGTAATTTTATATAATGTATACCTATTTATTTGTTGTATTATGGCACTTTTGGCACTCTGTATTGGGAAGATGCTAAGATTTTACATGATGATACAAATTCACCCACTGTTGATATATTACACCAACAGTAGATTTAATAACTGATGCATATATTATTTCTTCCCTTAGGCATTTTAAGCGACACTAACTTTCTTGGCTGAAAATTGTGATATTGAAAAAGCAAAGGAAAGAGGTTGTTGGACAATTATTAAATGGGTCAAGGGCTCTTGTGTTTAGCTGACTTGTAACTTATCTTGCAGGCACGCTGTTTAACCAGATGGGATCCTTCTGTCAAACTTGTTGCACAATCATGTTAGGCTGAAGTGGCAGCTAATCAAATAAGCCTGTCTCCTTCCCTCTGCTTTAATGGTGTCTTCATGGCTTGATGGATGTGGACCTAAATGTTATTAAAAAGCTGTTTCCTCTAATTATTATTATTTTTTATTACTCAAAGGGAGGATTATATATCAAGCAAAGGCATCCAGAACCCTTCAATCAATGCTGGTATTTCATATTTAATCAGCTGAGATTTAGAAATAGGAAGTGTGGATTAAATGTGTAAGCCTGTGTTGTTGGTGTAAGTAGAGATCAAGTAGGAAGGAGTGGAGTGCACACAATATCTCCTAATTATAGCCCTCAGATTATGGTATCCGTTCCTGCATGACAACCAGCAAACTGAATTACCCCATTAGCTCTGACTCAACCATCTGAAGGGTTCCAAAGTAATTGGAATCAATGAACAATCTGAAACCAAAACAGAAAATCTATAAAATAATTCTCAAAGCTCTTAAAAGCTTAGTTTTCACAAAATAGTAATGGAACTCTGGTTAAATATCTGCCTCTGGGAAAATAAAGAGCATGAAACTTAATTTAAGCCACCTGTTAACTGTTTTTTTTACTTTTTCCTCAGGTCGATATTTTGTAATCTCATCAATATGTCAGCGGCTGTTGATTTTTGTCCAAATTATTTGTATCTAGATTTTGTTATTCTGGAGGACTGTTAGGACTAAATCAAATTTTAATGATGTCTTGAAAAAGAACTGGGTTAACAAAAACAACAAGAAAAGCATGTAAGGAGAAATTATGTGGCTCCGATGTCTTTGATGAATCATTGATGATATTACTCCTCCAATGAGCAGGAGAAATGCTGATTTGATAAATAATTTAAAAGCAATTCAGGATCAAATAGCTGAGAAATTAGCTTGAGAAATCTCTGCTGAATTCATCTAGACCCATTTCGGCACTATTAATAAATTGTTTAACAGTCAAGTTCAAAGAGAAGGTCAACATATTTCCTGTAACCCTACTATCATTAAATTTCTTAGTACTGATTTCAATCAGTCTTTTATGAAGTTTAGACCTTGGATCAGTCGATTTTAACCTCCTGATAAGGAGTTATGTATTTCTATTTCTATTGATCTGATGATTGAAAAGCAGTGGACAACACTTCTGGTCATGCCTGGGGTTAAGGCTTGGTTGAGCTTGTTTGCATCAGTTAAATTCTTTCCTGTTTTCTTTGCTCACACAAACTGTGATTTAATGTGGCTGAACTGTTGAAAAACCTGCCCTCATCATATTTTAATTCCAGCTCAATTCACTTCAAATCAGTTATATAGATATAGCCATAATTCACAACAAATACCATACCGAGGCACGTTAGTGTAAATTAATTTAAATTGTTTTTCAAAAGAAATAGAACGCACATGAAACTCTTTGTGGTTGTTTTGTCTCTTTAGTAAAACCCAAATTCTGTTTAAACTTGTTAGTTTGCATAATCTTCATGTAATTTGAAGATACAATCTGTGCTTTTAATTCAGCTATATTTTACTCCATGATGGTCAGACAGCAAAGGTAATAGTGACTGAATCCATTAATTCTGACTTATTTACCTGTTTCTTTCTGCTGTACTTGCAAACTCACCCTCTCTGTCTGCACCACACTCTCAGGCACTAAGAACAGAAACCACGTGCAGGTCAGACAGTTAGGAAATGAGCCTTTTGCTATGAAATCACAAAAAGGCGGACCCAAGATTCAGCCAGACACAGTACTGAAAGTTTAAAAGGTTTATTCAGCCACAGGAAAATGTCACACAGGTAACACTCCTCACAGCTTCCAGGAATCACTGAGGCAGAAAAAGGGATTAGTGACTTGTAGTCTCTCCAGATTTTGCAGGGATCAGAAAAGCCACTAACATGCTTTTGTCTTGAGTGGAACTTGAAACCCAGAGGGGAAATACTCAGTGGGCGGCAGGCAGTGATCTCCACAGCACAGGTAAGAAGTGACTCCAAGCTGAATAATCCGAGGGCTAGGCTGGCTCAATAATCCAAGGACAGAAACAGGGTCAACGATCGGAACAAGAGGCGTCAGGCAAGGGGCAGGCAGAGGCATAAACCAGATGCAGGAAACAAGGTCGACAACCAAAATCCAAATAGTCCGACAGGGAGCAGGCAGAGGCATAAATCCAAAAGGCAAGGCAAGGTCAAGAACAATGATCAGACAGGAAGGAACGCTGGATATCTACTCACACAATGGCTTTCAAAAATCTGGCACCGTCTGCTTGTCAGAGTCAGTATATATCAGGGAAGACACAGGTGCTTGGCATGCCATAGATTGCACTACACTGCAGCAGCAACCAGGTGCATCTAATCTGCTGATTGCAGCCAGGGAGACAGGGTAGAGCAGACGTGCCAGAATCATAACACCTTTAGTTTATATGATGTTTTAATAAATGTGGAGTTGTTATGTTCAAGGTTAAACGTGAGGTGGAGTCATACATTATCAACAACATGTCCCCACAGACACATATGTACAGTATGTTGACAGCAGCCTGAACCACACCTGGACACGCACAAAAACACAGCAGTCACCAAACTCTTACCTTTAAGGGTAAAGGTTATCACTCTCCAAAAAACAGTTTTATTATATACGATGTCTTCCAAAAGGTTACCACTCATTAAAGTGTGTATTTAAACACATTAGTGCACAAGAAAGCTGTAGAAATTCCAAACAGATAGGAAATCAATAAGGAGTTTGTCCACATCATTTTACATGATAATGCAAAAAAAAAAATCAACAATGGATGACCTAAGAACTGTAACCACGGGGGGATCCCCCTGACAGCACAGTCTCACATAAACAGTGACAACTGAGAGGAAGACATTTGGTCAGTTGAATGACTTTGCACGTCTGCAGAGTTACTGAGGTGTCAATCAGGCACATGCTCCTTACCCAAAAGTGCCCTTTTGGTCAAAATATTTATTCATTCATTCCCATTAGCCCTCTTCTGACACCTAATGAAAACATATATTAATAATGCTTTTTAATGTTATTTCATAAGAGAGATGACATGACACCCCCTAGACACTCCGTTACCTTTAACCCGTTGCCTCTGTGACCAATAACTGCCCCTCATGCACTGAGACAGAGAATCAGACTGCTTCAATGCGGCGTGGCATGGAGGCAATCAGCCTGTGGCACTGCTGAGGTCTTATGGAGGCCCAGGATGCTTCGATAGCGGCCTTTAGCTCATCCAGAGTGTTGGGTCTTGAGTCTCTCAACGTTCTCTTCACAATATCCCACAGATTCTCTATGGGGTTCAGGTCAGGAGAGTTGGCAGGCCAATTGAGCACAGTGATACCATGGTCAGTAAACCATTTACCAGTGGTTTTGGCACTGTGAGCAGGTGCCAGGTCGTGCTGAAAAATGAAATCTTCATCTCCATAAAGCTTTTCAGCAGATGGAAGCATGAAGTGCTCCAAAATCTCCTGATAGCAAGCTGCATTGACCCTGCCCTTGATAAAACACAGTGGACCAACACCAGCAGCTGACACAGCACCCCAGACCATCACTGACTGTGGGTACTTGACAATGGACTTCTGGCATTTTGGCATTTCCTTCTCCCCAGTCTTCCTCCAGACTCTGGCACCTTGATTTCCGAATGACATGCAGAATTTGCTTTCATCCGAAAAAAGTACTTTGGACCACTGAGCAACAGTCCAGTGCTGCTTCTCTGTAGCCCAGGTCAGGCGCTTCTGCCGCTGTTTCTGGTTCAAAAGTGGCTTGACCTGGGGAATGCGGCACCTGTAGCCCATTTCCTGCACACGCCTGTACACGGTGGCTCTGGATGTTTCTACTCCAGACTCAGTCCACTGCTTCCGCAGGTCCCCCAAGGTCTGGAATCGGCCCTTCTCCACAATCTTCCTCAAGGTCCGGTCACCTCTTCTCGTTGTGCAGCGTTTTCTGCCACACTTTTTCCTTCCCACAGACTTCCCACTGAGGTGCCTTGATACAGCACTCTGGGAACAGCCTATTCGTTCAGAAATTTCTTTCTGTGTCTTACCCTCTTGCTTGAGGGTGTCAATAGTGGCCTTCTGGACAGCAGTCAGGTCGGCAGTTTTACCCATGATTGGGGTTTTGAGTGATGAACCACGCTGGGAGTTTTAAAGGCCTCAGGAATCTTTTGCAGGTGTTTAGAGTTAACTCGTTGATTCAGATGATTAGGTTCATAGCTCGTTTAGAGACCCTTTTAATGATATGCTAATTTTGTGAAATAGGAATTTTGGGTTTTCATGAGCTGTATGCCAAAATCATCCGTATTAAGACAATAAAAGACCTGAAATATTTCAGTTAGTGTGCAATGAATCTAAAATATATGAATGTTAAATTTTCATCATGACATTATGGAAAATAATGAACTTTATCACAATATGCTAATATTTTGAGAAGGACCTGTATGTCGCTTTTGGTTCAGATTCCAGGACAGTTGTTGGTCAATAAACCGGTGAGTGAAATTATAAGATACGGGTACTTGTACTTGTATCAACAACTTTGCATCATTTCTGCTACATCACCAACGGAAAAGCAGTCTGAGCAGAGGGAGCTGAAACACAACATGCACAAAGGGGGAGAAAAGAAGAGAGTTGTGGGTCTATGAGCGGGAGGAGACAGGTGAGGTGAAGCTATTATTATTTGACCATTCAGGTTTTATCACTCAGACAGTAGTTGTGTAATGAGCTAGCTGCTAGACTTTGCCTCATCCCTTTGGCGTTAATAACAGCTGTCACTCAGTATTACTATAATATTGGTAGAAAAGCTACTTTGAGGAGATGTGTGATAATTACATGCATTGGTGCTGCAATTTATTTATATTTAACCTTTTAGGGGCCAGTCAAAATGAAGTTATTCTTTTATCAATTAGCTGTTTTAGAGGTTAGATTGAAGTAAATAGTCTGTCTAACAAATCATTATGTTGATTATATCACATTTCTGTCCAAATTTATCTATGTTTATATAGCAGTTTGTGGATTTTAGATTTCTTGTCTTGTCTGTATTGATTAAATAATGTTTGTCTGTGTCTCTGAATACATGTATATATTAAAGTTGCACTACCAGATTTATGTGAAACAGTTTAGAAAACATGTAAGCGATGTGAGCCTCTTTCACTGTCTCACACATGGAGAACACACTGCCTCATAAATACACAACCAGAAAGTATGAGTATAAAAAGCCACAGTCTGGAGTTGCTTTTAATTATTTGGGCTGAAAAATAAAAATAGCTGTAAATAAGCTGTGAATTTTGAAATAAAACATTAGCTCCCTCACATAATGTCTGGTAGATTATAGTTCTGGATAGATAATGTATGTCTTGACCAATGAAAACACTCCTGTCCTGTGAAAGTGAAAAACAATAAACGCGACCCAGACTTAAAACAAAAATCCATATAATCCAGCCTGCAGAGGCTCTCAATATGTCATTTTCTCTAAAATAACTTCTGTTATGCTGAGCTATTGACTGAAAAATAATGTTTAATACAAGGACAAAAAACGGTAGGGCATTTTAAAATATTTTTTAGATTATCATTCATACCGGGTTTATTTTAGTACAAAGATGCCTTGTAAAGAAAGATTTATTAAACTGATTGTTAACCAACTTGGTTAGAAAAAGTACAATTGGTAAGAACATATACCTGTTTGGTAGAAAACTTATGTTGAATTTTACAAGCAACCCATTTAAGAGTTATTAATGATGTTAAGGTGTACTGTAGTTAAATATAGATTAACTGATAGCTAATTTCTTGCCTCTAGAAGAAAAGTCATAGATTAGATCAGATGGAAACAAATAACAAGAGACACTGAGCTAGCTGAGGGGGGGTGAGACCATGAGGAAAAGAGAGAATAGACTAGGAAGAAAAAAGAAGAGGCACATATAAAGTAGGAAAATGTATGGAAGTAATCACAAAACACAAACACACATGAATAGAAAGGGTTTAACCGAACGTTTGGTGGTCTGTCAGCAGTGTCAGTCGGCTTTATGTTTTCTCACACTGACATATAGTAAAACTATGTGTCAACAACATTTTCATTTTATTGTCCCTAGGTTTGATAGAATTGTATATCTGCATGCTTACTATTTGAAATGGACCACAGTACATTGAACTGTAAAAGCTGGGCAAGATTCTTGCTAATATTCTGCCAAAAGAATCCAGGTATACAGTGGGGAGAACAAGTATTTGATACACTGCTGATTTTGCAGGTTTTCCCACACTGATATCTTTTTTCATCCGCCACTAATGGTGTTTTTGGATTTCAGAATCTAAGCCAGGAGTCTGACTCCTTCCCTGAACTGGGCTTTAAATGCCTCTCTCAGTTCCCAGAAGACTGTTCAAAGACAGCCTCAACCAAAATCTGACCTCAGCTTAGCTACTCAGTTCTAACAGAGTCCTATCCAAACACATAGACTGATAGCACAGGGGCAAACTGAAATATGGTAGCTCAATTCGTATTTGTATCACTTAGCTTGTATTATATTGGTACCCACTTATGTAACTGTGCTGAAAGGAATCATGACCAGGTGAGACAGAAAAGCAGGAGAAATAAGACTTTACAACACAGAAGACTAGGTGGGATTGGAAAAGCTGGTTAAGAATACAAAATCAAGAAGACCTATGAGATGTCCTTAGTTACAGGAATGAAAATGCTTCTTATAGTCTGAAAACAGCAAGTCTTTCCCAGCTCAGCTGACAGACTGCACCCATGAGAGAAGTGGATGGGTTCGGACTGAGTGCAAGGTAAGAGGGCCGTGGGCCGACATGCACTGGTGTCTGATCAGATTAGACTCTGGTTAAAAGTGAGTTCCAGGAGGGCATTGAGAGGTGAACACACTAGCTCTTGGGACCACAGACCAAACCAGGATAAGCAAGATGTCAGGAGAAAACAAGCTGGACATGCTGGTTGTAGTCTGACATTAGGAGGCACAGACATAACAGGTGCATGCGGGTGTAAAACTAAAGAGAGAATCTCCCTGTCCAAAACTCTTTGTGGTAGCTGGTAAGTTAAGGTAAGCTGCAAATATTAAAGGCTGTCACATGTATTATGACATGTTAAAAACCTTTTAAAATCGAAGGAAATGACTAAGGTGGCTAAATTTGGTTATCCTAAAAACAAAAACCTGACTCAATAAATAATAGTATTGTAAGAGGCATTTATGTTCATATATTTGTCATATTTTCCCAACGAAAAAGGAAATTGATTGTGCCTTAATACAAGGGCAGAAATTTACAAAGACAACAACTGCTTCACTGACCCACAGCAGTTATAAGTATCACAGTTGGAACACACCTTTCCACCACAGTTTATTCATAAAACATTTATGTATTAGGCTATTTTTTGTTTTGCCTGATTCTTTAAAGATTCAACAAAATCTTACAAGTATAGAGGATTGTTGCTGTAGAATCCTCAAACAGGATGAAAACCAGCGGTCATGAAGGGGACCATACAATGAACAAAGGCAACAACAGTCTTCAGCAGCTTTCCAGAGCTCTGACGTTTTTCCTTTAATTTTCAAGAAGGTTTTTACAAAGGTCTCACCAGTTATGGTTTTGGGCACCAGGGTCACAGCATAAATGAAATGGAGAACTTACTATAACCTGAAAACAGGACTTTGGACCACTGAGCAACAGTCCAGTTCCTTTTCTCCTTAGCCCTGTCATGGTAAGTTTTTAGGTAGGACCCAAATGTAGGATTGAGTTGATGAAAAGATTTAAGGGAAAAATAAACTTACAATGGACCAGGTACAGGAACTCAGGCAGGTAAAAAACATAAGCAGGATGAAATCCAGGTTACAAACAGGCTAGACAACAGGTCAACATCCGGGAAGAACTCAGGGCTGGAGCAGGACAAGAACACAAGGGTACTAACAGGAGGAACCAGAGGGGAACAATGAAAACCAGAGAGCTTATATACTGAGGGAAGTGGAATTAGAGCAAAGAACTGGGAGGGAAGCTAATCAGGAGCAACATGGCAAAGGTGTGGACCAGGGCTGCAGGGAGACAGAGGCAGTGACTATTTGGACCTGATTGAGCAGGAGAAAAACAGGGTCATGAATAACTAAACAAAAGGTAAACAAAGGATCTATAAGGAAATATAAAACAACACACAACATAAGAATCAATGAGGTAATAGACAGAAAAGCACCTGGTAAAGCAGAAAGCACCTGGTAAAGCAGAAAGTAAACAAACACAAAAACCTGACACAGACCGGTCCTGACAAGCTCAGGTAAGACGCTTCTGACATTGCCTCTGGTTCAGGAGTGGTTTGGAGACATTTGTAGTCCATGTCTAGTTTTGGTCTGTGTGTGGTGGCCCTTGATGCAGCGACTCAGTCCACTCCTTGTGAAGCTCCCCCAAATTCTTCAATGGATTCCGCTTGACAATCCCCTCAAGGCTGCAGTTCTCTCTGGTGCTGGTGCACCTTTTCCTACCACACTTCTTCCTTCCACTCAATATTCTGATAATATGTTACACAACTCTTTGTACAACCAACTACTGCAGCAATGATCGTTTGTAGCTTGCTTGCCTTGTAAAGGGTGTCGATGACTGTCTTCTGGACATCTGTCCAGTCAGCAGTCATCCCCATGATTGCGTAACCTATGACCCAGAGTGTGAGACCGTTTAAAGGCTCAGGAAACCTTTGCAAGTCTTTAGAGTTAATTAGATGATTAGGTTGTGGCACAATAAGTGTCCAATAATGAACATTTTCACAGTATTCAAATTTTCTGAGAATCTGAATTTTGGGTTTTCTTTACCCGTAAGCCGTAATCTTGAAATATATCACTCTATGTGTATTAATTTTATATAAAATATGTGTTTCACTTTCTGAGATGACTGGCCAAAAATATTGCACTTTTACGCAATATTCAAATTTTTTGAGATGTACCTCTATGTTTACGTGGGAGGCATATGTCAAAGTAACATATGTATGAATGCCAGGATTTTCCAAGCAGAACATTATGTTCCGTTGGTAAGCTGAGCAGATTTGTGGAGTCTGGGATCTTTTCCACACCTTAAATGTCCATGTGGGCTGTCTCAGCTCTTCTATCTCATCCATACTATCTTCTTTTATCCCCTTTCGCCTCCCCTTCTCCACCTCCAACTTCCACCTTCATCTGTATGTTTAAAGAACCATGAGAAGTCTTGCTTTGGCCATCTGTGGTAAGAGTTGTGCAATGTTAAGAGGCTAGATAAACTGGATAATATGAGGAAAGCAGATTTACAAGCCAATGTGTGGTGCTTGTTAGGCTGCAAATGTAGCAAAGACAGAGACTCTCTTTTCTCATCTAGCAAGTGCAGCGCCTGTGAGTGGGCAGCAAAGCCTCGGTGACCCGTCCCCCCCTTGTCTTGTGTCATGATGTATGTTTGGATGGGTTGTACTGGAATTCTAATTTCCCCTCGGGGATCAATAAAGTATCTTTGAATTTGAATTGAATTGAATCATAATATGCACGCAGGCCTGAACGTTTGAATGAAAACATCCAATATCCTAAAATAGAAGCGGAATACTGAGGCTTAATTTTTTGATATTATGTAACATTATACATAACCATATTGTAAAAACTGGCTTTAACTGTAACATTATTGTCATAGTGTCTACTCAGCAATAACTGATAAAAGACTGCTGACTGGTAGCAGTCTGTGGTTACTTTTAGTCAACCCTCAATTTAAAAACCTCAATAAGAATACCATCCATAGTGATGGTTTACTGTTCAAGAAAATTCAAAACAGTTTTTTAGAAAATCCTAAAAGAAATCAATTAAACTCTGAAATATTTATGTGTATAAATTACAGTGCCTTGCCAAAGTATTCACACCACTTACAAACACACACTCAAACATACTTTAATTGTTTTTTTTTACAAATATTGTAGCACATTATTGTATATAAAGTAAAAGGAAAAGGATGCAAAGTCTTTATTTTTTGCTACAAAAGAAAATCTGGAGACTCACATCAATTTTCAAGTGTTGCCATTGTTTCTCAATTCTTTTAAGGTCATGACTTTGACTGGGCCACTTCAAGAAATTAACATAATTTAATCTGACTGTATATCAAGGGTCACTGTCCTGTGGGAAGGGGAACCTCCACCCAGTTTTAAGTCTACAGGTTTTCTTTATTTCCATTAGGTCCAGGGAGCTTCCTTAGAAAAGGGAAATTCCCCTGATTAATTAATACAGCATGATTATTGCAGCTTTTCATTTTGTATATTTTCTCCCACAATAAATAGTGTTTTCACTTAAATTTCACAGAATATATATGTCGATTATACGTGGAAAATGTTTCAAAATCAGTCTGATGTTTTACAACAAAAACATCTGTCCATTCCATAGCGTATACAGTTATAAGAGGCACTACAGAATAATAAAACATATATTTCTGTAGCCTGAAAATATTTTCTCTTTATTTAAACTTCAACAACATTTTGCTGCAAAAGAATGACGCTGACAAATGCTTGAGAATGCAGGATAAGTTGGAAAGCTGCAGGGGATGACTAAGCAGTTAGTAATCACGCTGTTTCACAGTGGCTATCCTGGCTCTGACCTTGGCCCGGATCTCTAACCTAAGGGGAGATGGGGAAAGCACCTTCATCCTAAAAGTCTGTTAGAATCTGTCACTATCCCTTTCACAATTAAAATATGCTGAGGGGGAGGCAGGCTTTGCTTAGTCTGAGGTCCAAATGCCTGAACTCACATTCGTCTTCCAGTCAGCAGGGGGAGAGAAAGCATCAGGCTAAGAGGATTAGTCCAAATCCTTGCTGATTTTTCTTTTTCTTTGGGTTAAAGAGGGGCCCAATCGGAGCCAAATGCCCCAGCTGGCCGCCAAATGAGCATTATACAATCTCTCCCTGATTGTCTGGGGGTTTTGGGGCTTTTTGTTCCACTGAAAGCCTCCTTGTTCGCAGATGAAATCCTAATGATACGGGGGGGCAGCAGATAACCTCAGCCATAAAGATGAGGGCTTTCAATGAATTTCATGATGTTCTTTAAACTCAAATCTCCATGACAGAGTACAATCAATTCATCCAAATACACATGCACAATGTAACCGCCTCCGGTGAAGCAGCGGAGCCTGGGCCTCTGAGCAGAAATCCCCATCAGCCTCCATCCACTTAGAAGTGAACAAGCTGTTCTCTCTCGCCTGACTTTCCCTCTTCCCAACTCTCTGAAGCATTAAGGATGCTGTGAGGAGTGAGGCATTAACCTTGATGTGTCTGAGTGTCTGCACTACATCTAAGAAGGGCAAAAGGCCATCAGATGGAGTAAGAGAAGCACTCCAAATCAAGTAGTAAAAGCTTGGAAGCACTGATTTTTATCTGGGTCCAATTAACTCTATAGATCAAATTAGAAATTAAAATGCTAGGTGAGAAAACCATTGAAGTACAACATCTAAACAATTAGCATATTGAATGATTCCAAGATACCACTAGTATGCTCGAGGAAAGAAATATTTTTACACTTCCTCTTCTACAAAATCCACATTATATACCCACTTAATACTACCTTCACTGACATAAACAGTAAAGCACCAAGTTTACCTCCCAAAACAAATGGTCTGATGATGGTTTCTACTTGGTCACAGGCAAATAAGAGATTGTAATGTAATTGATTAAGTGTAAAAAAGCAAAAACAGAAGAAATCTGTAAGGGGGCAAATATTTTCTATTGTGGTGTATATATTTATGAAGGGTAATTTCTGGTCATTTTGACAGCATTCTTGCAAAAATAAGCATTTAAGACTTACTTTTTAAAAGAGCTGGACAAAGTATTGTCTTTTTCTGACAGCCTTCAGCCCCATCAGGCTACAGATCATATAACTGAACCTGACTTTGTACATAACTACACCAGTTGAAATAATGTCACACACTTTCTCAAGCATGTTCAGCAGGGTTTCTCCAGGTAATCCATGGCACCCGCATTTTCCCTTCTATACCCCTAAAGTACAGCTCCACTTTGGCTCATTTTTTTAAATGCATGCAACCCTGATGTCCTGCTGAAACATCCCCAAAAAAAAAACATGTCCAGAAAAGCAAAAAAATATCTGTTAACTTTGGAAACTCTCACTTATGTGTCAATTCCTAGGAAGGCTTCACAGTCAAGGATTTTTTCAGGCCCCTTAGCTCCTCATAATGATTTGTTGGTACCTAAAGCCCTATAACACTCCACACTCACATAGTTTTCATAGATTGGCTCCTGGCATGGAAGCTAAGCATATCCTATGCTAACAATAACATTGATACAACCAAAAGTGAGTGTGAAACAAATTTGACAAATGGAGGCCATTGATCTCAAGGTGGTAGAACCTTAGCATGTTCACAACCACATTTCCAGTATTAAATGAAGATGTGCATGTAACAGGGAAGGGGCATGAAAGGTTCTGTGCTTTAACCATGTATCTATTAATATTTAAGCCGAAGCTTGCATGTACGCATATCTAACCCAGCTGCAGCTGACACCAACTTTTAAGAATGGATAGTAAAGGGTCTCCCATCATTTTCCTACCCTATTAAAAGCATTAACAATCATGTTTTAAATGTTAAAAATAGGTTACAATTTTACACAACGGAATCCAATCCAGTCCAGTTCTATTTATACAGCACAACCACAAGGACCAAAGTGCTGTACAGAATACATAAGAACCTGCCTAAAATCAACAACTCATGTGGTTTTGTTTTAGGCACACTAACGAGGGATTGATCAGCTGATCTGAGAGAGCAGGCGGGTGAATAATGGTGCAGCAGCTCAGAGTGGTAGGAAGGAGTATGATCCCCGAAGAGCCTTAAAATCAAAGAAAGAAGTTTAAAGTGAATCCTAACATGTACAGAGAGTCGGTGGAGTAAAGGAGAAAAGTACCCATGTTTGCGTGTGCTAGATAAGATAGCAATAGAGGGACCACTAACCCCCACATAAAGTGCATTATAGTAATCTAGCTGAGTAGTAATAAAGGCATGGATTATTGTCTCAATCTGTTTTCTAGAAAGGGCTTTATTTTGGCCAACTGCCTTAAATGGTAAAACCTGATTTCACGACTGCTCTAATCTAGTTCTCAAATGTAAGATAAGCATCCACTTTAATTCCAAGGGTTGTAATGGCTGACTTCTTGTACTGGGCCAAATAACCTAACTCAATAGGGGGAGTCTTAGCTGTGCCACTAAAAACCGTGACTTCCATTTTACTCAGCCATCCAGGGCTTTAAGTCTTCAAGACATTTTAGCAGAGAATTAGCACAGTTTCCATCTTTCTTTTTAGACGGGATTTAAATCTGACTATCATCAGTATAATAGTAGAAGAGCACACCGTGCTTCCTCAATATGGAGCCGAGTAGAAGCATTTATAGGGCAAAAAGAAGAGGTCCCAAAACTAAGCCTTTTGGCACCGCACATGATAGAAAAGCAGACGATAATACATGACGAAGTAGACTAACACAAAACGTTTGATTATCCAAGTAGGATCTGAACTAGTCTATTGTTGTATCCCTAATGTCCACCTACTGAGCCAAAGGAAACAGCAAATTTTGTGGTCCACCGTATCAAAAGCAGCAGTTAAATCCAAAAGGACAAGAACAACACAGCTCGTTCTGAGGTGTGCAATGTTTTATAACCAGATCAGAAAGCCTCTAAAATATTATGTTTGTCCAAAAACGCCATCAACTGATTATAAACCACCTTCTAAATTACTTTTGTAATAAAGGGTTGCTTAGAAATTGTCCTATAATTAGCAAGAACTATGGGATCTAGAGCAGTTTTTTGAAGGGTTGAACAACAGCATACTCTAAAGGGGACGCTCAAGGGGGAACAGCATTATATGGGGAACCTTCAGGCTTTAAGCGACCAACAGTCATATGTAAAGATGACAGAGTCACAGGCTCAATGTGACAGGCATTGATTTTTAATTTACATTGTTGAGATGGACCATGTCACAATATACACAGGTCTGATGAGCATTGCTTGCTGTGTGCAGTGGAGTGGCAGAAAGCACATTCCACTTCTTTGGCTTGTTCTGTCTGAGATGGGATGATTTACCACAGGAGCTGTTGTTTAGTGGAATGTCTCTTTGAATTTTACCTGGTCTGCCCAGCTGGAAGGTTCTTTCTCTGCTTAAGCAACTTATTTTGCAGGAACTTGATAAGCTCATCTACTTTCCACTCACCACTGGAGTCAGATTTTTGGATGTAAGCCAGTGCAATGTTCTCTGGTAGCAGCTGTAGGATTACTGGACATAGCAGGTATCCATAGGTGTCACTCTGGATTCCTATGAATCTGTATTTCACATTCATCTTACAAGTGCCAAAGAGCAGAAATGTCTAAGGATATTTTCACTGGAGTCAGGTTTAGCAGCCTGGACATATGGGTACTGATTACTGTATATTTTCTTCCAAAACTATTTTGAAGCAGTTGTGCAGTTATGCTGCTGCATCTTAAATGGCATCAGTCATGATGAGAGCTGACAGTTGTAGCTGCAGGTCCAGTCAGGTAAGACTTCAAGTGAGTGAAGTTTTCTCTTTTGCACAGGGAATCATTGTTGTGAATGGCTACTTTATACTGACTAGAACACCTGCCACTGGTTTATGTCTCCACTATATTTCTTCAACAATTTTTTATCATTTTTACCAGTCAGTCGTAACAAGAAAATCTTTTTACATATGGCCAAAGACAGTTATTGCAAACCAGTTCAACATATTTTCAATCTTCTAAAATAATTATATCACTGAGGTCAGGGACACAGCATACACACTCCTGTCATAGAGAAGAGGGAAACCTTCAAAAACTTTTTCAGCCCATTTGAAACTGTATTTTAGCCAAGGTCCTTGGGAAGATCATAAAATCAGATGAAAGAGTAGCTGTGTTCATGCAAGGTACTATCACCTTCTGGTTTTGAAAACAGCACAGTACCATATCTACCTCATTAATAAATTATGTAACTAATAAATGATGTTCCAGAAACTACTGTGCTCCGCTTTTCATGTATCTCTTAAAGGCATTTGATGCTGTGTAACATAGCATTTTACACAGCAGAAATTCAGAGAAATTGGCTTTTGCGTCCATAGTATTTACTACAGTTATCAATAGCCTCTTTCACAAAACATTTTGATCAAAAAACCTTCGAAGACAAGCTGCCTCTGGCCCTTCATAAATTACAACTGGAGACGGCGATATTCCGCACAGCTAGGAGCTTTGAAAAATAAAGACAGCAGTGTGGGACAGCAGCAGTTGTATTGCAGCACTATAGAAGGCACTACAAATAAAATTTGTGTCTGATCCAAAACATATGTGAATGTACCAATCTTGATGATGGTCGAGTAAATGCTTTAAATTTAAATGACATTCCTCACCTTTTTACTCCTCTTGTTGGAAAGAAAGTTCTTAGTCATTAAATACTGCAGCTGGCTGGTCTCACAAACTGGTTAATGATTTTGTCAAATATAATTTTGATTGCTCTCTGCATCACTATACTGATGACTATGCTGTTGTTGTTGCACTAAAACATGGTATTCGAGTATTTGCAATCTGCATTCAGTGTAATTTACAGGCCTCAAACGGACAAACAACATGGATGTTTATTTTTCTAATAAAATGAAAGTTCCAGCAACTTTACCACCTACTTTCATGACCCTGCACTGTTGCATAGTTTGTACAAGACTATAAATACCTTGGCATTAGCATTTTTACTTTTGGAATTTAACACTGTCTAATCAGTGTTAAATTGTGTAGACAGAAAAACTTTTTATCCAATTTGAATAAATAACTGAATCTGACTGCACTGTTCAATGGTTACGATTAATTGGAATGTATGTACCTGACTGTTGTGAAGTGCCTTGAGACGACATGTGTTGTGAATTGGCACTATATAAATAAACTGAATTGAATTTAAATGAAATTAATCGGCAGCCTATAACCCACTTTATTTACTGAAATTGCTTTTTCATTCATATTAATACACTTAAATGGTAGTACCTGTAAATATCGACGAGCAATGTGTCCCATTAAACAAATTTAGAGCTTGTTGAGTACAGAATTGTATCTGAACAATACCTGTTTGTGGCTATAAGCCACTGGTAAATATGTGGCAAACTGAAAAGAAGGAAAATACTTAAGACAACTCACTAAAAGAAAAAAAAAAATTTAAATTCTTTAGTGAGTTGGCTATTGTGAAGAGTTCATCTGGATGTTAAAATGAAACAAAAATCCTAAGTAGTTTTGGATGCACAAATTTAGTGAAGGTGCAACCGAAGGTCTACATTCTCCAAATGATTTGTAATTGAGACAAGCTTGTACATGGATGCTTTTTATCCTTTGCAGTTCAGTCTTTAATTAAGGAAGAAGCAGCTGCTGAAGAATTAGTATTCTGGCTAATGCAGTGAGTACATGGAGGGTTCATCTAGGCAGGGAGTTTTAACACAGTCATAGAGCACTGATTTAGGACAATCTATGGGACTGAAGACAACAACCAAGTCATCAGAGAATGCTGCTGCATAAACTTTCGTGAATAGGAATCCTGAAAGTAAAGACCTACCAGTACCAGTCATATACAACTGTTAATAATAACAGACCTTCTTATAATAGGATATTTAAAAAAATTCTGGATTTTTGCAACTCACAAAAGAATGAATGCTCTTTGAACTTTTCCACATCATGTCACATTATAGCCACAAACCTCCAAGTATTTATTTGTATTTTATGTGGTAAACAAACACAAAGTGTTGCAAAATTGCACAGTGGAAAATGATCCAAGGTTTTTTACAGATAAAATCTAAAAAATGTGGCATGCATTTATATTCAGCCTCCCTACGTCAATATTTTATAGAACCACCATTCACTATAATTACAGTTGCAGGTGTTTTGGGTATGTTTCTAGCAGCTTTGAACAACCAGAAATCTGTGCCCATTATTCTTTGCAAAATAGCTGAAGCTCTGAATGGAAAGCGTCTGTGAACGTAATTTTAAGTTTTGCAACAGATTTAGGTTTGGAATTATTTTGGGTCATTCTAATACATACATATGCATTGATTAAAACCATTACATTTTAGATCTGGCAACATGTTTGGGGTCATTTTCCTGTTGGATGGTAACCTTCCTCCCCTGTCTCAATTTTTCATGCAACTGCATGAGATTTTAAAATAACATTGGCCGTCCTGAGAGCTTCACTGATAAATGCTCTCCTTGCTAGCCTGTCAGTTTAGCTGGGCAGTCGTGTTTTGGTCGCATAATACCTGAGCTATACTATTTTTTTCCATTTTTGGATGATGGATTAAAAAGATCGTTATGAGAGATTCAAAGATTTTGATATTGCTATATAACTAAACCGTGCTTAGACTTCTCCACCACTTTGTCCCTAATCTTGGTCTTCATGATGCTATTTGTTTAGTAATGTTGTTATCTCTCATGTTTACGACCATTCAGCCTGTTCATTTAACATACATAAAGGAAAAAGCAAATGATATATGAATGTATGTGTGTGTGTGTGTGTGTGTGTGTGTGTGTGTGTGTGTGTGTGCATGTGTGTGCCAGGACGTGCTTCACAATGGGAACACATCTTACACAATGAGTATACATGCAAACATCATTAAGCTAATACAAAATCCCTCACATTTCAAACACACCCTCAGAAAGTTATATTTATACTTTGTGTTTCTGAAGACAGCCATGTCCCAACACACTAACACACACAAATGCAGTTTCTGCACTATATGTTAGGAGCAGATCCAAAATGTGCCATAAACCTACTCACACAGTATCTATGGTATCTGTAAATGTTCTTTATATAGACATTAACAAATGTTCTGTAACAATGAATCATGCATGTTTTATAATCTTGTCTGTATGTCTGTAGGTTTTCAATAATTGTATTACATATATTTTTTAAATCCACTCCAGCAATTAAGTAAAATTTAGTAAACAGCAGTAGAGTAATTACAAAAAAAAACCCATTTAATTTCATATCATGTGTAACTTTTAAGTAAATAAAAATGTGGATCATATGCACTGAAACGAGATAGGGTTCTTGATGGGAATAGTATTGGATGAGTTCACCAGGAAACACACTGCATTAAACTATTTGTTGTTTCTAAAATATTTTTTTAAGTTTTCAGGAGAACCAATATAGGCCAAGTATTTAGATGTAAAAACATGGGCAACAATGCCAAACACCAAGGTAATGTAGACAACAGCCAACATGGTTTCTAAAACAAAAGGAGCATTAAGCTGCAGAGTCCCACTCCTCTCCTTTTATCTATACTACCGTTGTGCAGCAATAGGTTTGGCTTGGCCATTAATAACTCTTAATAAGTGCCAAAGTTATTTATTTCTAATCAAAATGCCAGGATGCCATCTGATTATCAGGCATTATTGGCCAAACAGCTCCCAGTCTCTATCACTAATTGTTTTAAGAATATCTGCATGGTGAGATGTGGTATTATAGAACCGTAGATGAAGGAGCCAATTTCCACACAGGTGGTCTCTAACAGCAAGTCGTACACTCATATGCAGCACAAATAACAAATTATTAACAATTGTCAAAATAAGGTGAGATCTTTCCATGTAATCCATGCAACATTCATTAACTGCTCACAGTTAAATCCATAAGAATTACAATAAATATCCTTTTGTGTAATCCATGAAATAATTATTAAAATACACAGTTGAAGCAGTAGAGAGTGAAACAAGCATATTCTCATATTCTAGAACTCAGAGACAGGAGAGGCCTGTGTGCCATCACATATTAACTGTTTTGTGTTTTGCAGAAGTATAACCAAGAAGTGTAACCAAAGGAATAATGTATGATGATTTTCCATTTTCTACAAATTAAATGAAACGAGTAGTCTTTCATTTTCAAGTTAAAACACATATGATTGAAATATGATTGAGAACTGATAATTAAAATAAAAAATATTAAGGTTTAGAAATTCTCAATCAGCTATATATGAAAGAGATATTGTTGTGTGGTGTATAAATAAAAAGGATGAAGTTTAAGTAATGGTTTTAAACTGTAAATGAAGTAAACGCTGTAATACCTCTCGGTGGAGGAGGACGCTTTTTCTCTGTCTCCCACCCCCTCCCATATCTGCCCTGCTTCAGCTCTGTGTCTTGTCTTTGGAGCGTCTTTTTGCAAATCTTCCAAATTCTTAGTTATGGATTTGGTCAGCTGGTCTCTCAATGCAATTGATCAAATTTTCTCGAGGAGAAGACAGGGTGAAGGAGAGCCCAACTTGTCCGGACTGGACGTTTTTCTCTGGATACACAATGGACTCCTGGCAGAAGTGGAGGATTGTGTGTCTGTCAATAATGTCAGTCGAGGATGTGGAAGATGTGTATATAATTGGATGTTTGATATCAGGATTTCTGCTTTTTGGAGTCAGCGGTTACCTGGCATATCGAGAAATTCGGAGTGTCAGCAGCTGTTCTGGCCATTGTAAGGCTGCCTGGCATGTGTGATGGGATCTTCAGGGCGATCAGCACTCAGACTGAGATGTTACGTGAGCTGAATCGCAGACTGGATGTGATCCTTAGGATCGCAGGCAGGTTGCGGTTCCTGGACTCAGGGGTGAAATGGGATAAATCTTGGAGAAAGTTGTTCGCTCGGATCTGGCAGAAAGACCATGAATTTGGCTGTTTGGATTTGCCTTTGAGAAGCACCAGCGAGACTCTCAAGGCTCATGGAAAATTAAGAGTCAGCCTAACCCAAATAATTATTGTTTTTCTGAATCTGGCTCCCCTGCACGGCCTTGATGGCTGGCTATCTTCAACTTCTCCTGGAAGTTATGTGTAAACATGACGCTCTGCTCCCTCTGCCCCCCTCCCTTCCCTGAGGACATCTGTGGACCTGCTCAGAACTTTGTGGCCGGTTGATGAACATTCCAACGAACCATCAAGGACAATGGCCTCTGTGACAGTGCTTCATGGGCTTACTTGCACACACACACATGCTGAAGATAAACATATGCACCCCCTCACACCACCTTCACCGTTCCCGGCATGATGTTGTTTTGTCAACTTGTTGCTTCTTTGTTCTGAGGTTTTTTGCAATCTCAAACTGTATCCTGCTAAGGATAAAGTGTGAAATATGATTTTTTTCCTCTACTTACCTAATGTGGCCTCTTTTCTCATCTAACAAGGGCAGCGCCTGTGAGTGGGCAGCAAAGCCTCGGTGACCCGTCCCCCCTTGTCTTGTGTCATGATGTATGTTTGGATGGGTTGTACTGGAATTCTAATTTCCCCTCGGGGATCAATAAAGTATCTTTGAATTGAATTGAATTTAATTTGAATTGAAGTAAAAGTATGAGCAGCACCGATGAATGATTTAATGCCTCTGTTTAAGAGGAAGTGTAATGTTGAGTGAGACAGGAATAGAGCAGATGTTCAGGAATTGGGGAAGTGACAGCTGTAGCTTACAGCACAAGGCTGATGACTGAGGCGGGGGTGCAGGTCAAAGAAGAGGCTGGTAGACAACTCAGGACTGAGGTGATGATGGCATGTCTGATATGGACACGTGATAAAGAAACAGTTACGAAACTTAATGATTGATACCTATTTTTCCAGCGAACCAATGTGAGACCTATTATCCACAAATGGAGAAAACCATGAAAAACCAGGAAAGGTTGGCCAACTGAAGTTGCTCCAAGAACATCCAAGAGGTTAAAAAATAACCTTTAGCAACCTCTAAAGCATTGCAGGTGTCACTGGCCTCAATTAAGGCCAGTGCTCGTGATTGAAAAACAAAAAAGAGACCAGAGAGCAAAACTGGTACCCTTAGGAAGATCTTCAGGGCACAAATCACTATGTTTACCAGGCAAGCAATAAACACACCCCAAGGCATTCACATGACATAAATTAAAACTTGGCTCACAGGAACAAGCCACCTTTTTTCATAGAGGAAGACAGCTGTTAAAATGCAGATTTAATTTAATAAATTTAATTCAGTGATTTAATTCAAAAACTGAAGCATGTAGGCAACAGATGGATATACTTTATTTTAAGTGTTTATTTCTGTTGATCTGTATGATTACAGCTTACAGATAATGAAAACTGGCATATTACTAACATCAATAAAAACTTAAAACTTTAAGAACAGTATGTCCATGCTCTGTACAGTATGCACTCAATACTTGGCTGGGGCTCCTTTTGCATGAATTTCTGCATCATTGCGGCATGGCCTGGAGACAATCAACGTATGGCACTGCTGCGTTGTTAAGGAAGTCCAGGTTGCTTTGATAGTGGCCTTCAGGTCATGTACATTGTTGGATGTGGGGTCTCTAACTATCCTCTTGTCACTAGCCTATAGATATGAAGCAACAGTCTGGTCTATTTTCTCATTAGACGAGGTAAGATGTTTCCACTGTTCTCTCTGGTTCAGGAGACACAAGCCCTGTGACAGTTAAAGCCCATGCTCTGGATACATCTATGCGTTGTGGCTCTTTAAGCTCTAACTCCAGCTGCAGTCCACATCTTGTGAATCACCCCTAAATTTTTTCAATGGGCGAGGCTTTAAATTCATCTGAAGGCTCCAGTTATTCCTATTGCTTGTGCACTATTTTCTACCACACTTTTTCCTTCAATTAAACTTTCCATTAATATTGTTGAATACAACACTTTGTGAAAATCCAGTTTCTTTAGCAAAGACCTTTTGTTGTTTGCCTTCCTTATGTATTTATTTAACAATGGGGGACTAGTCCCTAAGAGGCCTAGAGGGAGTGCAGCCCCCATGGCCCTCAACTAACCTAACACACCATAGCCAACAGGTGGGGACCCACCTAATAAAATCCTTTTATGTTATTTGTGATTTTGAATCCCTTCCTATTGTTGTTGTTGCTTATTTGGATTGGTAGTCAGCGTAACAGCAATGGTACATCCTTGACTGTAAAGATTAGGAGAGTGTTTGGCTAAGCATGTGATGATCTGGGACAGCTGTGTAAACTGGGCCTCTTGGGAAATGGAGTCTGTGAAGATTATTTCTAGTTAAATCAGGCCTCTGCTCTGAGTCAACAGCCCCAGGCTGGCTGTCCTATCCTGACTACATTCATGAATGTATGGATACAAGTGAGCCTGTGTATGTGTGGAGAAGAGTGCAGCCATCTTAAAAAGAGCCCATCTACAGTAGGTGTTCATGTTTTATTGAGATAGCCTGTGGTGTCTGACCCTGGCTTAGCTTTTTCTCCACCATCTTGCCTCCGGCAACAGCAAAATCCAGCTATATATTAGTGTATGTGTGAGTGTGTGGCAGAGTGTGACTGTGTGTCATCAAGTGTGGCAACTGTGCCCCGAAGGGACAGCAGGGAGAGAAGGTAAACCTCTCGGACCACTCTACCCCAATCCTGCCTCTCAAAGCCCTGCTCTACCCAACCTGTTTTTATTTACTTCACCACTCAGTAATTCTTTACTTTTCTACAAGAAGGTTGCAGAACTTCAGCTCCCTCCTTTATTTAATATCCCAGCAACATTGTCAAACTAAAGTTGTAATACTTATATTTTCAAGCTTCAAATTGTTAAACTGTTAATCTATCTATCCAACAAAAGTTTTGAAAGAACAAATGTATCAAGTTATCTAATTGCTTTTATCTGAAACAGAAAAGCAATAATCACCACATTGCTGTTTTCTAAAATTATGTTCATTATTATGTTTATAATATGTATCTGACATTTATTTATTTTTATTTTTATTATTTTAATTCCACATATGTAAGGGTATTGGGTAAACCTTTTTGCATACATATACAGTACATAGACACAGACATAATTAAAATATTAATTTGTCAAGCTCACGATACTGATTAGAAAAGAAAGACTGAATTCTACTTTAGTCAGGAGTAGCGAGAAAAATGTAAAAAATTATAAATATAAAGGAATGGGAACAAATAAATTTGTATTTATTATTTTAAATCTGGCTCTGCTACCTGCAGAAGGGAGTTTACAGCTATTTTAACTTGGGATATTTCAAAAGAATCAAGAGACCCAAACAAGGAGTTGAAAAAGGGTGTTACAGAAAATAGAAAAAAAAAGGTTTACAATCAAATCATAAATGACGTTTGAGCATTTCTATGATTATTTTCTCTGTAATTCATCAAAAATAGTTAATTACCAAAAGATAAATACAGCAAGTTACACAATACACAATAGGTTAGTACATGGATAAAAACTGAAGCAGGTGTAATACGTGGGTATGAAATGGGGGGTATAATTTGGCAAAAAGATCCTACTGATTATTTCAGCACCCCACTGGCCCCGCAGAACTGCATGACGGCAGTAGCACCCAACATTTGTTTTCACTGATTGCTCTCTCTAATTCTCCCTTCTTGGCAAAGCATAAAACTGGAGCCTGGATCAGATTTTTCTGCAGCCAGCTGGGCTGCTCACACAGAAGTACCAATGAGTCCAAGTGGTCACAATTAAAGAACTTCAAGTTTTGTCTTTGTGCCCTTCACCTTGGGTCTAGAACCATCCTTAATTAGCAGCTGGCTCTTCCTCTGACCAAAACATGTGCTGCACAATTTTACCAAATTCATCTGTTACCAAATAATCTCACAAGGTTCTTCCAGCAATACTTTCTCACTAAATACTACATCCCTGACACACATAATTGTTGGCAAGAAATTAAGCAATAAAGCTAAGATTTCCTTGGAAAGCACTGTCACCCAGAGATGCATAAAGTGATAACTGCATGCTGGAACACACACTGAACGTTTTCTAGGTCTGTTCTGGCTTTGGCTTCAAACTCTGCTGGTTGTTTTATTCTTATTTCCACCCAAATCAGGTAGCTTTGATAAAAACTGGTGTGTGTTGTATCAAGTAAGCGTATGGTAACAGAACTATCTGTGTAGGCGATTGTAAAAAGTCTAATGACTGCAAAATGGAGATATTTGCTGGCTTATAAAAACAAAAGTATTTTTTCTGATACAACATGGAAATCTCTTGTGAGTATAACCATAGAAACAGTGATTTCTACAGTTAAAGTAGATTTATTATGTCCAAAGATTATTTAAAAAAAAAACTACAATTTGCCCTTTGATATCCTAAGATCTGCATTCAGAATTATTTTTAAAAAAGGCAATCATTTCCTAAGACTCAAAATGTCGGTTTGCTTTAGTTCAGTCACTTGAGGGTGATTGTTACAGCAAATCCAGTAGTAAAATCTGCTAAAACATGTTGCTATATTTTAATGGCGTACCCATCATTTACCTCGTTTCACCCACAAAGTGTGAGAAAAACTTCACAACTCATAAAAATCATAAACCACACCAAACAGAAGCCCCTTGCCAACTTGAACGGCCCCCAAAGCTTCACCTCAGAAGCTCAAACAATGGTCCCGGAGCATTTTCTAACGACATCATTAACGGCATAATGACCATTGTTTTATGATAATTATGCAAGCTGTGTTACTCAAAGGCTTGTTGTTCTAATGGTGGCAAGCTCATAAATAAACTTTATGAAGTGCTCTGTGTGACCACTAAACCGCTACTGATGATAGAGCGTTGAAGATTGCCAAGTGTTCACATTAGTTTGCATTTGTGTATGTTTATGTCTTTGCTGCTACTGAAAGCCATCTTGTACCAGGCCAGAGGCTGAGAGTGGAACTGTAAACCTGTTAAAGATGCTCTGAACAAGAGCTGGTTCACAACTTCACAAACACACTGAACTTTTGTTTGTGTTCATGCACTTTTAATTTTTTCTCCAAAAAGAATAATTCATTCTTGTAAAGATGCATGCATTTACTGATACCAGACTTGCATGATGAGAAACCACAAAGTGATTCATGATAGGGGTTTCATGGTTGTATGTTTATTACAGAGCTATGATTTGAAAAGGGATTACAAAGTACTTGGTTAAGACTGAATTTTAAAAACACAATAGAAATTAATTAATAATTTCAAACTAGTCTCTGTTTAATTAAAGTGAAGACACAAAGACAATTTACTGTTTCGGGTAAGATATCTACTGGTCATAAGCTGGAGAAACCTATTTCATAAACTGAACTAGACATGTCCCTTTCCAATCTTATTTATATCAGATGGGGGTCCAGAACGAAGTATTTTTAAATGGTTGGTATGAGAACAGGAGACTGCATTCAACCTCCATCTGTTTTCACTGTCCGCCTTTACATCAGCTGCATTGTAAAAGATGTCAGCTACTATAAAATAGTGTGTTAAAGCATGCCAACTAGCATTGTCTGCCGTTTGAAATAGAAAATAAAAGCAGTAAACTGAAGCTCTTACTAGATTTTTTTTTTTTTATGGGTATTTCTAAAGCTGGTACTAAAAGCAAAAGGTCAAGCAGAAAATGCACACTAAAGAGAAGAGCCAAATTTTAAATGTACAGCAGTCAGTCAGTCATTTTCTACCGCTTATTCCATAGTGGGTCGCAGGGGAGCTGGTGCCTATCTCCAGCAGTCTATGGGCGAGAGGCGGAGTACACCCTGGACAGTTCGCCAGTCCATCGCAGGGAAACACACAAACAACCATGCACACACTCATTCATACACCTAAGGTCAATTTAGAGTAACCAATTAACCTAACAGGCATGTCTTTGGACTGTGGGAGGAAGCCAGAGTACCCGGTGAGAACCCACACATGCACGGGGAGAACATGCAAACTCCATGCAGAAAGACCCCAGGCCAGGAATCGAACCCAGGACCTTCTTGCTGCAAGGCAACAGTGCTACCAACTGCGCCACCGTGCAATTAAGCAAAAATCAAATAACAGAATGGGAACTCATGTCTCACTTTGGATGACCATCCACTTCTCTTTGGTTGAGAATATAGGCTGTGGGACCTACAGTACAACCAAAATTACACCAGGAGACACAAAAGAACCCAGAACTGCACATCTAAGCACTGCAGGTATTGCTTGCCTCAGTTAGGATCTGTGTTTAAGAGCAAAACTAGCATCCATGGTAAAGACTCATTGCTGATGTAAAGAACACATAGACCCACCTCTTATGATCCCCAAGACCATTAGGAAAATATTTAATGGACCAACAAGACAAGCCATTATTGACCATAAAACCTCAAATGTAGCTGAATTCTGCAAAGAGGTCTGATTTTACTTTTGAAGTCGGCCTTCTCTGTGCAGGCAGACCCAAGGTGGTCATTACCCTGATTGAGACTGTGTTGATTGGTGTGTGTTTTGTCTATCAAAGATGAGGAGCATTAAGGGGAAAGCTGATGCAGGTGCAACGTCTGAAACACTAAAGTAGTTCCATATTTCTGCAGTATAAACAGAAACATGGGCATAGCTCATATGAAATGAGAGGTATTCATGCTCCTTAAGCCTTTACATATTATTACCCAATAAAACGAGGCTGGAGCTAGGTTCAAGGTTACTTTACTGATACCCGCAGGTAGATTTGACATTACTGTAGTTTAGCTACACTACAACTACAGTTCATGTATCATGTAAAATCCCAATAAAATACACTGAAGTTTTAGATTACAACATGACAACATTTTCAAGAATTCACATTAGGTGAATTCGTCTGCAAAGCACCTTGTGCTCTGACATTATATGTTGATGGCTGCTTTCTTCAGCCCTTAAACATACCCATGATGATCCTGTAGATGTGATATATTTTCCTTGTATAACACCAGTTACAGCAAATAAATAGATGGAAAAGCCAGAAAGTGGACAGACAGCAGATGAACTGTATTATCAACACATTACAAAACATGATTATGAGGTATATATCTACTCTTTCTTTGTTCAAAAACGACATGTTTTTACATCAAATTTCAATTAGCAATTAACAAGCTTGTCCAAAACACGTTTTGTACATTTTAGCTTATGTTGTATTTTCATTCTCTGCTTTTCCACTCCTCTGTGTTTATGTTCACTTTTGAAATATTCCAATTTTTCTCATTTTATGGCTCAGCTTTAATTATTCCCTTTTTTCATTTAGGAACTCACTGAAATAAATGTTGAGTCAATGTTTTTGTCCTTTTTCATTGTTTATTTTTAAAACATTTTCTTAGTGCTTATCAAGTTTTAATTAGGCAAGAACCTCTGTAAAAGCTATGTGGTCCAGCACCTACATTTGTTTTATGTTTTGTCACAAAGAAAGATTCTTGTTTATTTGTAGTGCATGTTCATTAAACTTTTAAAATTCAAAGATGGAAATATATACAGGATTACACGCTAAGATGGAGATTTTTCAACATTCCTGTCCTTAAAATCCAATATGGCTGCCATTTAGATAGAGTGATAGTTGCAGCAAACCGGTTTCTCAAAAGGAGTTATATATATATATATATATATATATATATATATATATATATATATATATATATATATATATATATATATATATATATATATATATATATATATATGTATATATATATATATATATATATACATATATATATATATATATATATATATATATATAAAACCACCTCCATCACCAGGCTGAACCATTGATACAAAACAGGATGAATCCATAGTGTCATGCTGTTTCCACCATAGCTGCCCCGACTATCTGAATGCTGAAATCGAGACTCCTCAGACCAGTCGACCTTTTTATGATCTACTTTTGTCCAGTTACGGTGAGCCTGTGAGAACTGCATCCAACATTTTGTTGTTCTTAGCTGACAGCATCCACTGTGATGGTCAGAGATAATATTCCTCATACCTTGGCTGTAGTAAATACCTTTCTTTAATCTACTCTGCACTTTCCCCTCTGACCTCGGACCTAACCCAGAGAGAAGGTTACATTTTGACCAGCCTAACTGGCATACAACTATGCAATATTCAGTTTCCCCTAAAATTATTTTCTTATCCATTGTGATGACTTCGAGAAAGTCATCTTTGCCATGTCTAAATGCCTCAATGTATTGAGTTGCTGTTTATGTGATTGGTTGATTCATTCTCCTTGTAACATAGAACAGGTGTACCAAATAGAGTGGCCACTGGATATAATAAAACTCCACTATAGACAAAATAGAGTGATTGTAAAGAATTTGTAGATACTAGCTTTTTCCAAGTCAGTATCTACAGAACCTTGCTGGCTTGTAATATGGACAATGAAAGAAGATGACGCAACCCAAGCATTAGGAAAAAACTCTCCAAAGAATTCTGCTTCTTATGGATCTCTAAACATCAGCTTCAATCTTATATCATGTTAATGTATTGTGATTACATTGAGATTATATTCAATTTAATTTATGGCTGTTAGGCAGCAAATTTGGAAATGCAAAGTCCATTTGCTTTAGATGTTGTCTAAAGAGATGTGATCTTTGACAAAACTGCAAACAGCAACATTTATACTACTACTCCTGCAACAATGTTGGGATGCAACACTTTGTTGTGCATTGTCTAAAAGCCAGAGAGTTCGTTTGTGTGCTTGCTCTTAACAACAATGTGAAACTAGGCTAGAGATAAAAAGAGGAACTTGGAAAACTGAAGTGTGTAACAAACAGGAAGAGGTTGATGGTAGGCCAACTTCTAAGGCTAACAATTCCCTGCTAGTTATTTCTTTCAGTCCAGGCAGTAGTAAATCCAGAAGGAACGCCCCACGTGTCTCTCTCTCATTCTTTCTTCATGCTGTGGGCAGTGATTGTGTGGTGTAGACTTATGTTCCTGTTCGTGGGAAGAATGTTTGGGGAAATGAGAGACCTCCTCCAGATGGCTGGGCTCATGGCCCTGTTCAGCCTCACAGTGATCATGATCTGACTCCTACAGAGACTCAAACACATGCCAAAAACACGCCTCAACATGTGAATAAAACTATGCGTATTACCGCACTATATCCTGCAGGAAGCCAAACACATAAACAGTACATGGTAACTATAAGTAGATAAATCAATGTGCTTTTAGGGTCTTTCTTTGCATTTCTTCACTACCTTTAGGTGGAACTGTAAGGGTGACGGCGTAGCATAAAGATAAATGAATGTCATCAAATACTGTTCTGTGTTCATGGACGCACAGCATTTATACCGCATCGACAAGCCTGTGCCTGTAGTCATAATAAATTTGCACAGTTAAACCACAGTGTTCCATTCACACAGACAGGGTAGATCATACATCGCGCATATGGAAAAGAAAAAGAAAAAAAGAACTGAAAGTAAAGAAAAACTATTTTTTACCTGGATATCAATGGTACTTTGTGCAGCACTTCTGATCCCTAAGTAATAAATTACATTAATTATGTGTGGGAAACAACAGCTCTCCTGTCATTCAGGGATAAGGTAAGTTTCAGCAAGTTAAATGAAAGACTTTATAGTTCTTTGTATCATGTCAAGGTTTATAAAACTAACTGACAACGGGTTTTAGCCAACTATTAAAAATCCAGATTTGTAAGCGAAGTCCTTGTATATAAAAACTTTCCTATGTGGAAGGTTGTAAATAACAAGATTGTTTTGATTTTAATCAACTAAACAAGTCAGTTTTGGGAGCAAAAAGCTGAATATCTTTATTGCTTCACTTCACCATGGGGACTATAGTCTTGTAACCGTGTAGTATCATCAGAAACCCTCAGCCAGAACTACAAATTATGAAATAAAGAAAAGTCTCTGGTGCATTCCTCAAATTAAGGAAGGAGAAATTTATGAACAAATGTTAAAATGTACAACCTTGAGCAGATGGCAGAGTGGACTAGGAGGTTTGAATTCACCAGATATGGGCGCTCTGATTTAGTGTAAAAAGGGCTATTTCACTGCAGATTTTTATCGTTTCTGATAATTAAACTTATTAGTAATTGTTTGATAAAGCAAAATCATATTTTTGGGACTTCCAGATGAACTAGCTAGCTTATCTAATCATAATCTTAGCTTGTATTTCTTTATACTTACCAAGCTACTATTAGACAATTTTAGCATTTTAGATTAGATCTAGACCAAAAATGTTAACTTTAAACACCAACTCCCTATTAGGCTTTTTCTTGTTGACACAATATCTTGTGAAAACATTGTTTCTACAGCTAATACTGGTTGGCTCAAACTATGTAGAGTTTAAAAACATCTAGCATAGAGATGACTGGCATCATTTTTGGGAAGAATTCTGTGTGTAAGTTATAAGAGGAAGCCATATTACACTATAAAATATTGAGAGACCACATTTATAATTTTTGTTTTATTCCTTATAATCTAATTAAGGACAATAATACTGTTTCAACACAGGATTTAAAAATATACCTTATTTCCTTGTAATCTACCATTAAAAGTACCTACACAGTGATATTAACATAGCATATTGTTACAGGGTATTGTCCTATTTGGTTTGTAATTGGACCTAAATCCAGACAGAAACAGAGGTGAAGAGGTGAAAAAGAGATGAAAAATATAACAAAAAGGCAAAATTACAGAACTGCATGAGAGGAACAGGACTTGGAAAACAAAGGGGAACAACTTCTATGACATGGAACAGGACATCAGGTAAAACAATGGAAGAATCCAGCAATGAGAAAAGAGAACCAGAGAGCTTACAAAACGACGGAAGTCTGGAGAAAGGCATATAGTGCAAGCGGGAGCAATCAGGAGATAATGTGGAACAGCTGAAGCAGAGAGGCATCAGAGGAGCTGAAGAAGACTAATTAAGAAGACTAGAGCAGAACACAAGGAAATACATTTGAAACCTAAGCACAGAGGAATGAACTAATAAGGCAACATCTAACAAATACTGATAAACACTGAATATGATAAGACATAAATAAACAAGGAGATAGTGAAAACACAACACGAATGAAACCATAACTTAACACCTAAGGATCACAACAGATATCTAATGACACTAACATATTCTGATATCGAGACAGAATAAGTAATTTCAGTGCTGGTCTAGCACTGTTACTTCACAACAAGTCCTGGGTTTGAATCTGGTCCCCTGAGGCCTTTCTGTGTGGCATTTGCATGTTCTCCCTGTTCATTAGCAGGTTTTCTGGAGAATTTAAATTGCCCTTGGGTTTGAGTGTGTGCATGGATGGTTGACTTGCTTGTCTCTGTAAGGGCTCTCAGATGGGCTGGTAGCATTTCCAGAGGTCTATTGACTGTTGGGTTAAGCATCAAGCCACTGTGAACCCGCACAGGATTAAGTGGGCACTGAAATGTTCTTCCTCCTCTCCATTCTGAGGCACAATTTATTACTTGCAGAATGGGCAGAATGGGTATTAAAAATTTTGATTTATGTTGCTAAAGGTGAACATACATTTGAAATATAACTCCTTAAAAGGCATGACTGCTTTTCCTAAACAGGCTTGTAAAGAGAACTTAGGTGCAGATGAAGATTACACAAACAATCCTTAAAAAGTATGACACACAGACCTTGCACTAATATCTGTCCTCCCAGATAAGATCATACTTGACAATGCTAAACAGAGGTGTGAACACACTCCGAAGACTGATTGAAGACGCCTTAAAAGTCAGACCGCCCACAGATTTGCAGCAGCTCAGCCGTCACCCCACTGTGTGACGTGGCTACTTGTTAATTAGCATTTAGAGGGGATTACTGAGATCTAATTGGTTAAGACATTAATACAAGGTGTGAACATTTTCACTCAAAACTGCCCACTTGTATCTATATCAGTTTTGACGGGTCTGAATAGGTCATTACAGTAGTTTAAAAATCTTGACACACTTCATCTCTAGCTTTAAGTGTTTTACTTCTTCTGCAAGTTGCAAATCTCTACATTTTTACTTTTATCTCAACCAAGAGTAGTTATGGTAAAAGGTTTAGAGAGTAACTTGAGGGATACATTGCCGTCCATAAAGTAGGGATAATGGGGTTTTCAAACACATTACTTTGTTATTAAGGTTAACTATCATATCTTTTTATGTCAAAAATAAAGTAAAAAAATTACATTTTTTAAAATGTTTCACATAACTTAACTCAATATTGTTATATATAATAACTAATGGTATAAAATTTGGCTAGGTTGTGGATTTTAGGGTAAATTTAACATTGCGAAATGAAACAGTCTCTGTTCCTTTAGCATATTTTGTGCCCCTGACTACTTTTCAAAAGGGAATTTACTTGTTTATCTATTTATTTCCGTCAATTAATCATATTTTATTTATAGAGGGTTTTACAAACACAAAGGGACCAAAGTGCTCCACGGGTCCCTAAATTAAGAACAGAAAACAGAACAACATAAAATAAGCAATAAAATACAACATCTACAGTAAAAATGACAAAATAAAAGCAGTTAAAACAGTAGAGGATAAGAAAATAAAAACTATTAATGAAATCAGCCTGACACTTCTGCTCACCTGGAATTAAAGGTTAAGTTAAAAAGTTAAGAAATTTAAAATTATTCAATGTGTTACAGTGAGCGGGAGATGTTTGGGAGCTGCAACGGAGAAAGCTCTGTCTCCTCAGCTCGAGTCCTATGAACATAAGAAAGCAGCAGGTTACCTGATCTCAGACCAGTAAGGAGGAGCCTGACCATTTACACATTTATAAACCAAAAGTAAAAGCAACATTTTGGACCAGCTGCAGACAATGAAGAAGAGACATGTCCATCCCGTCACGGGAGCTATTTGTTTATTTTATATTGATTTATTGTTTTTGTTTATTTATATAAAATTTATATTGTTTAAATGTATTATTTCATACTTACTAAATATGTATGTACAGTACAGACCAAATGTTTGGACACACCTTCTCATTCAAAGAGTTTTCTTTATTTTCATGACTATGAATATTGTAGCTTTAAACTGAAGGCATCAAAACTATGAATTAACACATGTGGAATTATATACTGAACAAAAAAGTGTAAAACAACTGAAAATATGTATTATATTCTAGGTTCTTCAAAGAAGCCACCTTTTGCTTTGATTACTGCTCCACACACTCTTGGCATTCTGTTGATGAGGTTCAAGAGGTAGTCACCTGAAATGGTTTTCCAACAGTCTTGAAGGAGTTCCCAGAGATGCTTAGCACTTGTTGGCCCTTTTGCCTTCACTCTGCAGTCCAGCTCACCCCAAGCCATCTCGATTGGGTTCAGGTCCGGTGACTGTGGAGGCCAGGTCATCTGGCGCAGCACCCCATCACTCTCCTTCTTGGTCAAATAGCCCTTACACAGCCTGGAGGTGTGTTTGGGGTCATTGTCCTGTTGAAAAATAAATGATGGTCCAACTAAACGCAAACCGGATGGAATAGCATGCCGCTGCAAGATTCTGTGGTAGCCATGCTGGTTCAGTATGCCTTCAATTTTGAATAAATCCTCAACAGTGTCACCAGCAAAGCACCCCCACACCATCACACCTCCTCCTCCATGCTTCATGGTGGGAACCAGGCATGTAGAGTCCATCCGTTCGCCTCTTCTGTGCCGCGCGAAGACACAGTGGTTGGAACCAAAGATCTCAAACTTGGACTCATCAGACCAAAGCACAGATTTCCACTGGTCTGATGTCCATTCATTGTGTTCTTTAGCCCAAACAAGTCTCTTCTGCTTGTTGCCTGTCCTCAGCAGTGGTTTCCTAGCAGCTATTATACCATGAAGGCCTGATTCACACAGTCTCCTCTTAACAGTTGTTCTAGAGATGTGTTTGCTGCTAGACCTCTGTGTGGCATTGACCTGTTCTCTAATCTGAGCTGCTGTTAACCTGCGATTTCTGAGGCTGGTGACTTGGATGAACTTATCGTCCGCAGCAGAGGTGACTCTTGGTCTTCCTTTCCTGGGGCGGTCCTCATGTGAGCCAGTTTCTTTGTAGCGCCTGATGGTTTTTGCGACTGCACTTGGGGACACTTTCAAAGTTTTCCCAATTGTTCAGACTGACTGACCTTCATTTCTTAAAGTAATGATGGCCACTCGTTTTTCTTTACTTAGCTGCTTTTTCTTGCCATAATACAAATTCTAACAGTCTATTCAGTAGGACTATCAGCTGTGTACTGTATCCACCTCCTGCACAACACAACTGATGGTCCCAACCCCATTTATAAGGCTTGAAATCCCACTTAATAAACCTGACAGGGCACACCTGTGAAGTGAAAACCATTTCAGGTGACTACCTCTTGAAGCTCAACAGAATGACAAGAGTGTGTGGAGCAGTAATCAAAGCAAAAGGTGGCTACTTTGAAGAACCTAGAATATAAGACATATTTTCTGTTGTTTCACACTTTTTTGTTCAGTATATAATTCCACATGTGTTAATTCATAGTTTTGATGCCTTCAGCGTGAAGCTACAATATTCATAGTCATGAAAATAAAGAAAACTCTTTGAATGAGAAGGTGTGTCCAAACCTTTGGTCTGTACTGTATATGTGTATATGTATATGTATGTATCCCTCCTATGAAACTATGCATTATTATTATTATTGTTAGTATTAAACTTGAGAGCAGTTTTGTATACTTCATGTATGAGTTTCAGATAATTTGTCAGATCAGTCAACACATATACTGAAGTGCTTACAACTTACTGACAACACTGCGTTTAATTGAAGTACTTACTAGCCTTTACACACGTTTAACTTGCTGTTTTTGTTTTCCTGCCTCTCCTCACTTTCCTTCATAACTTCACAATTTAAAAATCAAAACAACTTTTTAAATTCCCTACTGTGGCAAATTGATCTCCTTTACATAAGATGGTTCCACTCAACTTTCTGCTTGTACCATGGAGTGTTTTTCTCTACTCCTGCAACTGCTTGTGTTTAGAGAGCAGACTCAGTGGCATCTTCAGAGCTCTCGCGGATACCATCTCTCTCTTGGTTCCTCTCTGGGAACTCTTCTTCTCCAGGCTGTGAAATATGCATGGATGCAGGGGTGGAGGTGTGGGGTGCAGAGATGAAAGGGAAACTATGCTCTTGACTCGATTAAGTATTTACATCATCCCAGACCATCTGGACTGAAGGAGAACCACTGAGCGAACAATAAAAGAGAGAAGAAAATAAATTTATGGAATTAATCAAAAATATATATTGCAGAATTGAAGAGAAGATGAGCTGAAGTTGGGAAATGAAACGGGCTCTTCTGATTAAGCCCGTAAGTTTGGTTTTACTTTGTGGCTCTCTTCTGCTTCAGTTTGGGGGATTATGATTTGGAACCCAATGAGGGGTAATCATCAGCACATTTGTAATGGTAAATCATCTCTGTGCATATGCTCTCCAACATGTGAAACAAACTGAGGCATAAAAGTGGGATGTGAGCAGGTAAAATGCATGCTGGTGAATTTGCCTAAAAGCAGAAGGCTGAATCTAAATGAAATGAAGATCCAGATTCGATGTAGAACCAGGATTTGCTTTCACTCCTGTGTGGTTCTGTAGGACCATTCTACTAAAGCTCCACATCCAACACAATGTCTCATCTGAGGGAATGACTTCAAAGTGTGTTTTAGCCTTTTGAAAGCAGCACTACATATGTAATAAAAAGCTTATCTGGCATCCAGATGAAGCAGAGAGACAAAACCTAAGTTGGGTTCATCGAATTCTCGAGCAGTTCAGGAAATACTGTCATGCAAGATGTTGATGCAAGTGCTTGGGGAAAAAAACTTTACACAATCACAGTGTGCATGAGCTTGAGGCTGACATGTGTGTACACACTTACATTTTAATTGTAGGAAGTTTAATACAGACTCATTTGATGTGAGATACTTCTGAAGGACTTTTATTTTCTTGTAAACATTTGTCTTGAATTTGCCTCAGATTGTTTCAGGTCTTGGTCCAGTCAAGGCGGTGTATGTATCCAGCTATTGCTGGTTGATGCACATTCTTTAAATGCCAAGAATTATATTGGAAATATTTTGATAGCAGTATTCTAACATACTTGTCAAAAGCGTTCTCTAAAATAATTTTTGCCCTACTTTTTGTTACAAGGCAAAAATCAATAACATAAAAAGGAGACATACATCTTTACATTACATTTGCAGCAAATGCTGATGGGAGTTTAAAGCTATTCAACTTCCTGCTGCGGCTAACTGCGTAGCTAAGCTAACACTGGCTTCTACGTAAAGAGAAAGTGGGTATTCAATATGAATGTTTTATTCTGTGCTCCTTTATTGCCGTTGTAATATTTTTCTTCAAATTAGAGCTTAACTTTAAAAAAGAACATGTTTTTGTGTTATTAATAGGAGTTTAAAAGTATATGTAAATTGGTACAATTTCTGGTAATTTAAATTTCTAATGTCTGGAGTTGAGTTGTGGTCAGATGTTATCAATTAATGAAACCATTACACACCAATACAACCACCTGAAAATGCCTGGGGATGTTAATTCTAAATAAGGCTCAGGTGACTGATGACTAAAAATGTTTAAGTCATTTTCAAAGTGTTTTAGTGTAGACAATCTATTTCACAAATTGTACTTGAATGTTTCATTTAGTTAAAATGCAACCATTAAATATCTTCAAAAGGAGTAAATATCATATAAAAGGGAAACTTGACGGCTGTTTTTTCCAACACAACAAAGCACAGCTGCATGTCTGTTGCTATAGTGACTCCTATGATGGTTCTTATGACTTTAGCCCAATGTGAGCTGTTAGCCAGGGGTTCTGAATGCTACATGTAGCTGGTTTTGCACTTTGGTCTTTTTTCTGCATTACACAGAAAAATGGTGAAGATATACAGATATTTACAAGTATAAATATGTTCTGAACATTACGACAACAAACTGATATTTTTCAGGTCAATGAATCGTCAAGAACACATGGTGCTCATACATTAGGATTTATTTAAATGTTTGCCAGTACAATCACCCAAATTTAATTGTATTCATCCATCCAATGTTCACTAATACCAGATTTGACCTCTGCCAGCTCACTTGGAAATCTGGACACCATAAAAAACATCACTGAAGCAGAAATGGATTTAGTTTAAAATGTTCCTCAGTGGGAATATGTTTATTGTGTCATATTTAAAAGACCAAACTATGCAAGTTTATATCAGCAGTGTGGCACTTTGTTACAATGACAATGATGTTGTTGTCGCCAGCCCTTCACTCATTATTTATACTCAAAACAAAAAAAATATTGTGAAATTATTTTTTTCTTTATGTTGACATGCTTTTTACATTTAGATTTTAACCATGATTTCTTGTTGTTTGTTGCCCTGCTTTGAGATCTTGTAGCATTACTGTTTGTCTGCTATAATGACCTAGTTATGTCAGGAATCATCAAAGCCACAACTCTCCCTATCATCACATAATGTATTATCTCCCTTATTACTGCTTGTTAAAGGCAGCTTTGAACAGCAGTTGTTCTTGGCCACAAAAAAAAAAACGTAAAAGGAAGAGCAGAATAAAAAGGATGAGGTAATAAACAAAGAAAAGAGGAGGAGGCGTTAGAGCTGGAGGTCTAATGCGTCTGTCTGAAGTGCGATGCCCCCTACTGCTCATCTTAAAGAAGCCCTGGAGACCCCTCTAACATGCTGCCCTACCTGCCTGCCCATTTCTTCTCTTTCTCTCCCTAATTTAGCAGATGTCCTGCAGCAGTGCACACATTACCTCGTGCACACAAAATAGAAAAATGAAAATCATAAAAAAACAGCTTAAGTACGAAAACACTGTAGCTCTTTATGATTTCAGAAACATAAGTCTGAAGAATCACACAATGATACGTATAGAAACATTTACACATATTCACATTAGCAACACTAATAAATATTCATATACCATAAAGAACTATGAATGTATTGAATTCATTTCCGTATAATAAAGTATTTTTTTTTTGTTTATTTCCCTGAAACAGTTTCTGTGGTCATGGCTGCTCAAAGAAAAAAGTAGCATATCTGACAGTTTAGAACACATGACAGACATCCTGTCAGCAGTTCTTTTTGTGGATGAGTAATTTAGTAGATCTAGTGTACGAAGAACAGGCAGCTTGTCAGCCGATCTCCTTATCCATAATGGAACAGTCGAGCCCCCTGGAGCGATGGCTACCAGCCCCCTTCGCCTTTTCAAAAAAGATGTGTGAAGACGGCATTAATTATAAATACTCCCCCTACCCTATGACCAGCACCCTGTTTATGTGAACATGTGATTAGAGTGGGTAACTGGATATCACCCTCGGTCAAATAACTTCTTAATGTGCTTGGATATTAGATGACCAGCTAGACCAGAAAGGCCTACAAATCAACAGTATTAAATTGTAACAGTTCTCTGTTCACAAACATACACAAGGCATCCAGTAGAACAACCAATACACCACAAAATATGTAATTCTGGAGTGTTTTCTTCCTTACCAAAGACCTTATGTGGTGTTATGGGAGGAGGGGGTTTCAAATTTATACTTTGGACTAAGATAACAGTACAGACACTAAGGTTTGGAACTCACTTTTTGCAGAAAATACGTAAGTTTGCATGTAAGTTCTGTAGACTTGAGGAGTCTATGATTGTAATGGAATGAACTGGATTCAACAGCAGTGAAGTTAACCCAACAGTATTTTTTAAACGGCATATGAATTGGACCTTTTTGTTTCATAAACTCTCTCATGATCCCATATCTTAGTCAAACTGAAAAGAACTGAACTGGGTTGAGTGAAATAAAAGACCCTTGGAAATACAGACACATCTCAAACATGTTTGCCAGAGAAGCGTATTACTTGTTTTCAGTGATTTTCAAAATTCTGTTTTCAGTATGAAATTCAAAATGGCGGACAGCTGTTGTAAATTTTGACCACATCCATGTTTGCTGCCCATTAAATTATAGGTACAGAGACCATAACTGCCATCATATGATGCAAGCCGGAGTTAAGAATAAAAATGAAGAGGAGGGTGGGGTATCAATTAGTACTTTTAAGGTCTGTCACCAGAATTTCTGGTGATGCTGAGATTGAAGGCTTGGAGTATATTTGGATAAAAACTATTTCACAACGAATTCTGGTCCTGGTTGATTGGGCTTACTGAACTGTGGTCCAGTAACATCTAAGTTCTCTAAACCTCTCTCAACCAATTAATCATCATCAATATTATCTTGGGCATCTTCCTCATTCTGTTCTTCCTGTCTGCCATCCAGTTTTATGTCATTCCCTCCTTCTCATCTCTCTCCTTCTCACTCTTATCCTCAAATAAACTCAAATCAACATTAACATCAACATCTGCAAATCAGACTTTAACATTTAAAATCAAATTTAAGATTTTATATAGGCCAACATGGATACCACACACGTATCTGCACCTCAAATAGAAAAAAAAAACGTTTTACACATGAGACACAAAAATGTAGCCAAAACAAAAACTGCCAGTTGTTATTTTATGCCTAAATGTATTTTATTGCTTACCTCTATAATTCTCCAAAGCTGATGCCCCCAGCATCTGTGTGTCCTAAACAAGCACAGCGTGCAAGTAAGTCTTAAACTAAACTAAAGTGATATCATGATGTAAATGTAGGCAGTATATAATTGAAATAGGCTATTATTTAATGTCAGCATTTTTCCTGTGTCTGCATTTTATTGATACTGTCTGGCAAAAAGATAGTGGTTAGCTTTTTAGTAATCTGGGTCTGGCAGAGAGGACGGTGAGACTGCAAAATTCTACTTACTTAAGCTAGCATGTCCACCAAAACAACATTTTGGCTTTACTCAAGCCCTTTAAGGCGAATATGTGCAGCTTGTGCTTATGCATGTGTGCTCCCAACCCAGAGGAACCAGTTTCTGCTGGGGATAACTTCCTTGGATTGACCCTTGTCAGAATCATTATCCAATCTATTTCACCTCACCAGCAAACAAATATATACAGGTGAGACAGTAGCCAAACAACAATGGTGGTTAGTAACTTGTGTCAGGATCTGCCATTTTGGGTTTTGTGTTTGTTTACTTAGGTCATTCTCATGTGCTTTCTGGTTAGTAGTTATGTGGATTTATGTTTATTCTCTGGCTAGGTTTTTGTATTTGGTTTCCCAGTAGTTATGTGCTCCGTAGTCTTATTAGTTCCTTTTCCATGCTTAGTGTTACTTATTTTCCCCCAGGATTAGTTATTATAGTATAGTTCTCTTGGTTAGTCCCTCATGTTTCAGTTCCTGTCTGGCAGTCAGTTATATTCTGTTATTCAGTATTTCTGTTCGTTTACTTAGTCCATTCCATGTCCTTAGATTTAGCTCCTTCTAGAGTTACTATTTTATGTTAGCTTATGTTTAGGTTTCTTATCCCTGTTCCTTCCAGTTAGTTTAGTGTATGTTTTCCTTAGAGTTTTCTCTAGTTTAGTTTCCCCTCCTGTCTCTGCGTTTCCCAGCTCCCGTAGCCATAGAAACCCATCCCCTCAGTTCCCTACACCTGGTCTTCACACCTGCTAGCTATCAGATTACCTGCCTCTCTCATTCTGTTTGTTTCACCATTCGCTTCCCTGTATATAAGCTTACTGGTTTTCCTTGTTCCCCGTCTTTCTTTCTACCCACTAGTCATGCTTCAGCCAGAGACTTGGTATGTTCCTGAGTTCCAGCTTGTTTAGTTGCTGTTCAGCTTTGTTGCTGTAAGTCTTATACATCTTTGTTTTGGACATGAACTTCTGGCCTGAGAAAACCTGCAATTTCCAAGTCTTCGAATAAATCATATCACAACCTATCATGTGGCTCCCGAGTGTCTCCCTGCATCCTGGTCTGACTCCACTTCCACAATCCTGGACAACTTGTTACATTTACTTAAGTAACTTTTTCAAAAATACACCCTTTTTGGAGTAGTTTTACAGAACCGTGCGTTTTACTTGTTGTTATTTTGAAGTAGCGCGGGTCTTGCTTGAGTACTTTGTTGGACTACTCTACCCACCTCTGCCAATCAACAGCTCGTCTCATTCAAAGCTGGTATTGTGTTTCAAGGAACAGCAGGAGTGAGGAGAGGCAGAGGACACAGGCAGCTTTAGAAACTAGGTCTTGAGAAACTGAGCGATGGCAGTAGAAAGTGTGGGTGTAATCCCCCAATGGGTGTGACGCCTGTGCTGATTGGTGGATCAGCTGATGAAGTTGATTGATACAGCTGGCAGCTTCTGTAAACATCACCTTATATAATAAAATGGAAATACTAAAGCTAGAAAACTACCGTCAAATTTAACAATGTTCTTTTGTAAAAGCACAGACTTTTAATATCTACTAATACAGGGCTCTCTTCCATGGGGATAAACATATTCAGTTTGAGTAGTTGCTGAAGTCACCTAAAGCAGGGGGCGCTCTGACTAGTTGTTAACCTTCCACCAATCTGAGGATTTATTCAGTTTTCTAAAACTCGTGATATATCCCTTCAACAGCTAAGAGAACTAGTTCTAACAGGAACTTAACAGAACCTCAGTGGATGGATGGGTGACTAAAAGCCACCAGTAAGGGCATTATAAAACCATTGGAAAAACCATCAGAGTTGTAGTCTGCCACTGTTTATGTCTCATTACACTTTGGCTAGTATTGATGTTAGATGGCTATTAGCAGCATGTTTAACAAAATACAAAAGCTATATTACACTTTTGGGTATATTAAACATGTGCTGAAAAGTTGTATAATCAAATGTGCAGAATGCAAATATGTACACGTTCACCCTGACTAACAGATTTTAACATCTAAGGGAAAGGAAGTCGAAAAGAATAACAGATTCGAGACAGAATGACAGCCGATCTTGCATTTAATCCTTTACATATCGTGAAAATATGAAACACTTGCACTGAGGATTTAAAGGGGAAAAATGATTTAGGAGTGCATCTGCTCCTTTCAGGGTGAGGATCAAAACAGTTTACTCAGTATTTCACAGCTTCTACTGGAGCAGCAGCCTGGAGATGAGCTCTGTAACTCTACAGTCAGCAGTGTTTGGTAATGCAGTAGCAAATCCTCATCGTCTGTGTCTGATCCACAAGCACATTTTTATTCATTTAACACGAAGCTTTATCAGAACTGATCTAAATTAAAGGCAGAAGTCAAGCCTTGTCACCTAAAACAACATTATCAAGCAAGACAGATTCGGATTTAATTTTCTCTGAGCAAGACACGGCATAGAAACAGGCAGTGGTTCTGATGTTTGTCAGCTTGTCTTTGTAGACAATTATTTAAAACAGAAAGGGGCTGAATGATCCAGAACTTAAAATGCAAAGTAGAGAGCAGACAAGAGTTGTAGGTCTTTAAACCATCCAGTCATGGCAAGTGGGTGCTAAGTCAGCAAAAAGTAAGGGTGGGTGGGGTGTGGATCTTCTTTTTAAAACTCTCTATATCAGAGCTCTCCCTACTTTTATCACAGAAAGCCAAGGAGCCAAGTAATATATAGTTAAGCTTAAAATTAATACCACTGAGAGATTTAGATTTTAAATTATTGTCATTCCACCAAGACATTTGTACCTGATGGGGAAAGAAACATACATATAAAATGTGTAGTAATTTTATAATTTGTTTAATTTATATCAATTTACATTTTATTATATAATGGCATGCCATATAGAAAAATATTTGTTTGGCAAAACCCTTCTTGTAACTGATCACCAGCTTTATGCAAGTGTTCACTGGTATTTTGGGGATTTATCTTTAGTGATGAGCTCAAAGGTTGGAAGGCGTCTTTGCCATTACCCTAATCTTTAGCTCCTTCCACAGACTCTCTAGACAGTTCAGGACTCTGGCTGGGCCACTCCAAAATGTTAATATCACTTTCAGTCAGAAGAAATATGTTGGTAAAATATAAAAGTTACTTTAAACACAAATATTGGGTTAGAAATAATTTGGGACTCAACTGTACCAGTACAGAACAATTTGTGTATGTTTAGCTTTATCTGGACTATTTTCACAATTGGCATAACTATTTGGTGGACTGAGGACTCTGAAAAGCACCCTCAGGCCTCAGCTAAACTGTTTCAGATACCTTTTAAAGAGACATTATCCCTTGAGTTAATATTCTCCTAAAACAATTGTAGTCCATATTTTCTTTCATACCAGGTCATCTCAGCCGTTAACTTTTTTAGAGAAGTTTAAGGGAAACAGTTAAAACCGAGACAGATGAGGGAACAAACTGTAAAGGAAAACCCACTTTCTTGGTTTAAGACAGAAAGCAATAGTGGAAACCCACAAAAGAGGCGGTGATGTCAGTGTCACTGCGAGCGGCATGAGTGTCGCACACCAAACACGAAGAACTGCAGTTCAAATTCTGAAACCTTAGTTAAATATAAACACAGAGGGAATAATTACTGCAAAATGTCGGATGCACTTACCCTATAGATTCGTCTTCTGTATACCAGCACTGAATACAGAGGATATAAAAATCAAAGGGCTTCACTTGTGAATTTTGTCATCACATCTAAGAAGATATTCCTGAGTAATCTTTGAATTCAGGATGCCTGAAATTGAAACTAATGGCTTGACTTTCTTTCTGATTAATAAAGTAACATTACTCCTCCTGATGTAAGTGAACACTTAAATCCACACCCTGCACACATGCATTCAGAATGGGAGCACATCATGACACATACCTCAAAGATGTGATGGTACTTGATTTTCCACATAATTATCTCCATTTTCACGCATTTAGACCTGCATAACACAGCTTTAGTCCACACAGATAAACCCCAAATTACGTATTTTAAAAATCAGCGGAAACTGTTTGCATGTGGATGAGAGGGCCAAATGTATATTTTGCACCTTATTTGTGTTAATGTGGGCAGGACATGAATGGTCTTGAACAATTTGAACAATTTTCTTCAGGCATCATACAGATATACTGCTAAAGCATCATGTCACTAACTGATAAGCCCTCTCTGCCTCTAAGTAAGAGATTGTTTTAAAGGTGAATGTGTTCAGAATCCTTTGAAAGAGATTACAGGCAGATTAAGCCACAAAAGGAAACAATGCCAGCAATTTATGTATACAAAGAAAGACTAATAAAAGTAATGAATCCCTATAAACACAAAAGTAGTCAAAATATTGTTTGCAGTCTTATTCTACGATGTTTGTGATATAGACAGTACATAATATATATATATATATATATATATATATATATATATATATATATAATTTTTTTTTCCTTACAAATAAGGTGATTGTAGAGTATGCACTGTAAGCTAATGTCCAAGCAAAGCACATTTAAAGTCAGCACCTGAGTATCAGGCACCCACACTTCTCTGCTGCACCAGCATTAAATATAGAGCAGAGTGTGACACACAGAAGATCCTATTACAAAGAAGTAAAGGAAGAACGACTGAATGAGAGACTGTTCCACAGGCTCTAGTGATTCATTTTGTACCCATGGGCTTAAGTCCAGTGAGTCTAAAGATACAAAAAAGTGTCTCCACTTCTGGAGGCGGACTGGAACCAAAACCAGACCTTCACTTTCTTCTCGATAGGCCCAATACCCAGACGCGTACTAACAGCTACTAACAGGCTTGAGACTTTATCTATGTATTTCATATTACACTTTTTAGATGTTCTAAAGAAAAATGTTTCTCTACTCACCCTCTACAGTTTGCATCTTTCATGAACCTCCACAGCCTACTGTTCTACTGCCATTTCAACCTGAAAGACTCACAATAAGAAACACGAAGATGGCGATCAACACTCTATTGTTGTAGGACAGTCTCATGAAGAGGATGCGCAGGGTTCTCTATAATGTTCTTCATTTTATGAAGAATCCTTCTTTGCACAATGATCTCCAGAGGTTGCAGAGGAGTCCCCAGAACAGAGCCAGCCTTCTTTATCAGCTTGTTGAGCTTTTTTAAGTCCCTGGCTCTGATGCTGCTTCCCCAGCAGATGATGGCAGAAGAGATCACACTCTCCACAACAGACTTATAGAATATATGAAGCATCTTGCTGCAAACACCGAAGGTCCTAAGTTTCCTTAAGAAGAACAGTCTGCTCTCAAGTCTGTGTCCAGGTGAACACTGAGATATTTATACTCCTCCACCACCTCCACTTCTTCTCCCATGATGGAAATAGTGTTTTCCACAAGGCGGCCCAAAAGCTCCCTGGACTCAGCTTTTTGTCCATCTCTGATCCACCCCACAACTGCAGAATCATCCGAGTATTTCTGCAGATAACAGAAGTCTGTCTTGTACTGGAAGTCTGAGGTGTACAAAGTGAAAAGGAATGGTGAGAGTATAGTCCCCTGTGGTGCTCCTGTGCTGCTGACTATCAGGACTCACTTTTGCTCTTACTAAAATCACTTAATAGCACCAGTAGATGTTCTCTTTTCCAGGTTTACTAAGTACCACTTTCTTCTGTTTAGATCTAGGGAAGAACTGGTTGCAGTACTGAGATGCAGTGTCGTGATCTTCTGAATTATCTTGGTTTGACAGGTAAGGATAAATATATGAATTTTGACATAACAATGACCAGTAGGAAGAGTAGCCGTCTTGTAATCTTAAAGTGGTGGTTTAGAGGCAGTTAAGGTACGGTTCTGGACCTCTCCAAAGTGGACAGTCCAATCCATGTCTCTATGCTTAATTCTCTCCCATGTGCATAATGTTCAGTTAGTTGTTTGATTTTGGTGTTTCCCATGGAAGAGTTTTGTAAAGTATTTAACCTTTTATATTCAGGTTTTTTCACATTAGGACCAGAAACATGTTTTAGGGTTGTCACAGACCAACACAAAGTAGCGCATACATCACCAATTGTTTTATCATTCGTTATAAATAACATACTTAAAGGTGTGACGTGCATTTGTTTTCACCTCCACTAACCCTTATAATCCTACATTAACTGAGCACAATCAATTACCTACAGAGTTTACCTAATTAGCACAGTCCACTTGTGTTTAATTTAATCCCAGTATGAACCCAGCTGTTCTGTGAAGAGCTGTGTTAGAGAAAATTAGTCAACAAACAGCTTCATACAGACCAAAGAACAAAGCAGACAGGTCAGGAGTGAAGTTGTGGAAAGATTTAGAGCAAGATTGGGTTATAAAACATCCCAAGGTTTGGAAATGTTATGGATTTAATGTTTATTTGTGTCATTAGTAAAAGTAAGGCGTATGGAACAAATGCCAACCTACCAAGAGGTGGCGATAGACCTAAACTGACATGCTGGGTAAGGAGAGCATTAATTAGGCAAGCAGCCGAGAGGTCAATGGCAACTCTGGAGTCTAGTCAAAGTCCAGACCTAAATCCAACAGAATATCTGTGGGAAGGCTATAGTATTCATGTTTACATATGCTCTCCATCCTACCTCACAAAGCTTGAGGTAGGATGGATGATGGAGGAGAATGAGTAGATGATTCCCACCTATTATAACAGAGAACGTACAAATTCAGGATGACTGAATTCGTCACCATGCCACAACTTTCAGATTTTTATAGCTTAAAAATTTAGAAAACCATTCATCATTTTCCTACCACTTTAAAATGATATACGATCTACTTTTAGTTAGTTTGTCATATGAAATTCCAATAAAATGTATTGTTTGTGGTTCTAGTATGAGAAAATGTAAGAGGTTCAAAGGCAATGCCTTCTTTAGCAAAACATGGCAGAAGTAATTGTTAAAACTAAAAATTAAAGGTTCTTCTGGGATGAATAAAAAAAGTATAAAAATACTTTAAGTGGGTAGTCTCAGTTATATCTCGTTCAGCTTCCTATAAAGCAGTTTTTCATGAATTAATTTGTTTGCAGTGTTATTTTAGCACAGAATTTAAGTTAAGCCATGACAAACGGCTTGACAGACAGGGAGAAAGGCCTCCAATCTGTGGCTCCGGAGCCGCAAATGGCTCTTTGAACCTTCCACAATGACTCTTAATAACTTTGGTTAAAAATGATATCAAATCCACTGATATTTTTAATATACATAAAATAACAAATTATTAATATATATATATGTCAATTGAATTCCCAGAAGAGAATGACACTAAAAGTACCAGTGATATATATTTTCAGATCTATTTTTCCTGTCATTTGCTTGGAAACAGTGTGTTTTTTATATACTGTATATTTTTTCACTAATATTAACAACCTTGCCTCTGGCCCGTAGACTGCTGGAGATAGGCACCAACTCCCCCGTGACCCACTATGGTCATGGGGGAGTTATACGCGATATAGAAGATGAATGAATAAATTAATTAAAAACCCAAAGAAAAACATTTATGCAACCTCTTTTTTTATTAAGTTTTATATTTTTCTTTATTTAAAACCTAAAAATTTCCTAGAGTAGATATGTAAAATAAAAAGTTGTCTTTTTCCAAATGTCATGTAACATTTGCAGCTCTAACCAAGTTTTATTTTGCTGGACAGAGAGCAAAAATGGTTCTTTGGTTTGTAAAGGTTGCAGACCCCTAGCCTAGACCAATGTCAGTTTTCAGTAAATCACTGAACCAATCACAGTTCTTTACTAGATCTTCATAGTGTTAGCTGACCTTGGGTAAAATTTAGAAACTATCTGAAAGAGAGAGTGAATGCAGATTTATTTACTTTAACCCTCACATCGATGCCCCAATGCCCCCTTTCACCAAGCTTCTGCCACCACCATTTCAACAGTTGCTTTACACACATATGAGCACCTCCTGTGTCTTTAAAGGTGATTATGCTGTTGCATTCCAGGCAAAGCAGTTCTACTATCTGCTCAGAACAGAAGCTAAAACTCCCAACAGAAAGTATTTAGTACGATTTTTTTTTTTTGCTTTTGTAATATTATGATCAAGTTTAATCCCTGTTGAATTCATCATCATTTTGTTAACTAGGCCGCCCTGGAAACCTTCCTCCCATCTGAGATATCAACTTCCCCCTTGGTGGAAACCTGACATGTTGATCTCACACCACCTGACAGTTCAAGATGGCAGGGCAATTCATCTTCTCCTATCTCCTTTGTTTGATCCTACAGCCCCGGGACTTCAAAGCCTGAAGGCCAGTTGACTGTGGCCATCCACTCACCATGCCAAAACTGACAGCTACACAGGAAGTTAAAGGCACCTCATACACAAATGGGAAGACTGTACCGGACCTATGAAAAAAAAAAGCTAATTTAATTATATTTTCTGTGCTTTGGACAATGAAGCCAACGGGCAGATGGCCAACTCCTGTTTCTGCCAATTAAGATTCGGACAAAACTCCACCATTTGCTGCATTTTTACTCACACAAGCAAGCTGTCCGAGTTTTGAATTGCAAGCATTATTCATACACTGCAACAATTAAAACATCAACACGGAAGGAGGGAAAATATGTACATTATTCATAACTGTCCTCCAGGGAGATTGGCACTCAGAGCTAATGAGAGGAGGAAGCTTTGAAGTCATGGAGTCCTCGGCGAGGTGAATGGCATGAATTAAGCCCCACTATCAGACACGTTTTGCTACTTGTGAATGCCTTCTAGACAGTCCATTCTAACCAGTTTCATATGTCCTCATTCTGATGTTTAACATGATTTATTTAAAGATTTTAACACAATTAAATCTCTTTCTCCCTGTTTTTCCCGAGGTCTGGCTTGGTATCGAAGAAGCCCCAGGAACTTGTGGAGAGCAGATGTAGAGTGAAACAGATATTAAAACTCCATGAGGATATATGTAGGAAGACAAGATATACTTGTCGTCAACTGGAGCAGAATGAATGAAATATGCTATCTGCTGCTCAACAGCAAGGAAAGGTGAGAAGTGTGTTGGCGAGCAGCAGCTTTGCTTAACATAGGAATCTCTGCCAGCGAGACCTGACCCCTTTCCCTGTCGCTGCTGGTGTCTACCATCCTGCCCTGTGCCACGCTGATACGGTATCTGTCCAAACAGATGTCCACTCAAGCCTGTTAGTGTCGCTCATCCCGTTCCCCTACTTTAGTTTTAGCTGCCTGCTGATGTTTTGTCTGTTATGGTGCTCCGTCTCACCCTTGTCTCCTTGAAGCAGGCACGGGGCAGAGATAACAAGGACACAGGCTGACCCTGATGTAAAAGGGTTGCCGTTTGCTGATAAAAAAGGTCTCCATGAGGCAAGACATGACAAAGACGCTTATTGAGGGCAAAGGTGGTGAAAGAGTTTGGCCTACCTCCACAGCGAACTCTCCAACACCTTGGTTGAGTCGGCATGGTAATACTTGGTCAAAATCAGGATGACCTGCAGGAAAAAATAAAAAAAGATTTTGAGAAATTTGAGACCAGTAGGGACCCACATTCAGAGCATGAAGACTTATTTAGGAGTGAGGTTAGCAACAATCACAACAAAATGCTTGTTAGTTGTAAAAGCATAGATTGTTTTCTTCAGGTAATAAGATATTTAAAATATTCTAAAATTTAAAATACATTGTTATTTAACTGACACGTCTTGGTATGATCTACCACCCGAGGCTACACTGAATAACATCGAGCTCCTTTTTCAAGTGTCTTACAGTTTCTGTTCTTGACAGCAAAGGTCTTGCGGGATTTGCATTGCAATGGCAAGACTGCCAACCGGTCAGGCAACAAAGCGTGGCTCAGAACTGTGACTGACAGGCTGCTGAGTTCTAGGTTGTGGAGCAGACAAAGAACCCGGGACTGCCTTCAGGTAAAAGGTGAGCTGAATTGCCAGAGGGGGTTCTCCCAAGCCTGGCTATTTAAAAAGTGGCTTCTGTGACTCTAGGAGCAAACACACCGAAATAAGGACACTCCTTATACATCTTAATGTGTGCAGCAAAGTCATCCTGCATGGCTACATTGTACTGTCTGTCCAGACACAACCCAGTTATGGTTCTTCTTGTATGGACACATGTTTACTTTCCTCTCTGTCACCAAAAGTACAAGAGTCAGAATAGGGAAATAGGAGGAGATAAACATCTGCTTACAATCCTTGTTAGAAAAGATAAGAGCAGCGTGGTTTTTCTCAGCTGACTATCAAAGTTCTGGACTCAGGCTCAGATATTTTCTCATGAATGTTTTCATTCTTGTCTGGTAATTTGTAAAAGCTCAGAGCTTTATGTTGCCTACAACATATGCAAGATGACATAGCCTCTAGCATTCATCTTGTTGCAAATCTTTAAAATTGAAACCCTCTTTTAATTTTTTGTGTTATAAAATAATTAACTTTAGTCCTCACAATAAATAAGATATATTCATTAGTTTTCTTTTTATATGTAGCTCCTTAAATGCAGCTTTTAGCATTTAAAGACTGTTCATTTTTTGTATTGTTCTACATCTCATATATCAAACTTGGAAATATTTTGGGAGGTTTATTATTACAGGCTTTGGAGTGTCAAAAATTGCAGCACAACAGTTTCGGACCATTTTTTTTTGTATCATTCTATGCAAACTCTTTGAAATGTTTTCCATCTTTTATGCAAACTGGTAGATTTACAGTACAAATGGAAGTCAGCAGCACAAGCAAATGCACAGATTGCTCAGGCAAAAAAAAATGTTTGAAAAAGATGAAAGATTGAACAGCGTGGCCACAGTTTATACCATTAGCAACAACATATCCAGTTATGCAAAAATAAATAAATGATACAAATTGTCAAACGACCCTGGGGGTGGGGGGGTTAAGTGTAGATTGGTTACCAGCCTTCAGTGACTGAACCAGTGGCTCTGAAAAGTGGCTGTCCGCCTCTGCACAGCTGTCCTCCTCCTAATGAGACGCTGGTGCAGAGCTGACACTTATCATGCAGGCTGAAAGACCCACAACAGAAGGATTAGATCTGCCATGCCACACCATTAGTGCACATGCCTTCTGAGCTCCTTAATTCATTTTATGCTTACATTCATTTTCAATTGCTATCTGTAGTAGCTCTTCCAAATGCTAATATAAAATAAAAAAATGTGTTTATCGTTTCACCAAATCTCACCATAGTGGCTATGCACCACCACCCCATGTGTTTGGTGGCTTGTTGAAAATCACAGAACCACCTTGACAACATATACCATGACTTGATAGTAGGCTAGCCAGTTTTTGCTCTGCAGCCTGCCAGTATAGACAGCAGGCCCAAGACGTGTTAGAAACTTCAAACAAAAACAGCTTCTGTTTTTTTTACCTGTGCTTAGCCTGAAAGCGTGAAGTAACAACTCTCATGTTATTATTAGACACATTATACATATGAATATGCAGCCAATGTGGCTCATATACAAGAGAAAAATCCAATAAACCATTCAACCCAAATCCAGCAAGGAACCAACAAGAGGTTTGCCTCCTTGTTGGAAAGGTCAGTCACCTAAGAACCTCATTTAAACATCTGTATCATACACTAAATACAGGACAATCCAGGAGAAAACCTGTGAGGACAATGATCCTAAACACACAGCCAGAGCTACAATGGAATGGAGTCTAGAGCAAAGCACATCCATGTCATATAATAGCCCAATCAAAGTTAAATCCAATTCTGAATTTGTGGCCAGATTTGAAAATTCCTGTTAACAGAGGCTCTCCACCCCATCTTTAAAGAATTTAAGATATTTTGCAAAGAAGAAAAGGTCAACATTGGAGCATCTAGATTTGTAAAGCTGGTAGCCCAAAAGACGTCCAGCTATGTTTGGAATGAAAGGTGGTTCTACAAAATATTGACTGAATAAATAATGACTATCCAGATTTTTCAGTTTTGTAAAAAATGCTTTAAAAACATTTAGCATTTCCTTCCACGTCACATTTATACAGTACCATGCATTGATCTATCACATAAAATACTTCAAGTTTTCTGTTCTTACAAGAAAGAAATGTGAAAATGACAACTTGGCAGCTGCTAGCTGCAGCTCATTGGACTTTAGGGAAAATTTGGCACAGGGTGAAAACCCTACCTATTCAGGAAAATACTTTGTTCTGCCAGCCCATCATTTGTAATTCAATACAAACAAATCACAGTGGCATACTTTGAGTGGACAAGCATTGGAAAACATGTCACACCAAAGCGATCAAAGTCTGGGAGTTCATTACTCTTCGAGAGCAGTAACAAGAGGAAAAAAGTCCCTGCATGCGCTCCTCATTTAGATAATAAATTGCTAGGATGTTTGCAATGAACTCCCTGACCGACTCATAGAGGAAGTTCTCTGTTGAAGCCGACTCTGTGACCACATTGTGATTCACTGTGGGTTTCTTGTTTGTAAGCATGACGTCAGTGACCCTAATGGGCTTTATTAGGGAAAAGTCAACAGGATGGTCAGGACCCCTGGATGACTCCATGCCAGATATACAATAGACCTTTTTGATAGTCAAGCCCAAAGCCAAGTTGACCATGAACTCCAGTTTGACAGTTGCTATTTATCTCCAACACATTCCTATCAACTGGGCATCAGTCATTCAGCTAATAAAAGGCACAAAATGTTAAAGGAACAACAGACTTGTGGAAATAAAGACATGAACTCCAGTTGTCCCATTCCTTAAAGGGGTCTTCATATTCTCCGGAAAGAGACCACACGCAGAAACAGTCAGTCACAGTCTGCAACACAATGAGGCTACAATAGCCCACTCATAAGTCATTTTCGCCTAATATATTTGTCACATAAAAAATGTAAATTTACATTGCAACTTGCTTGCTCAGGAGCATGGACTGCTGCAAAGTCAACAATCTGACCCAAAATACTAGGCTTCTTTAAATGGAAACCTTTTTACTAGTTGGCCTTATAGGATGAGCTGACTTAAAATTTTTTTTAATGATAATTCAGCTTGTTTTGGCCAGCACATACATCAACTGAATAAGTGGACCTGTTTGTCTTGTAAAAACCAGCCATCCATAAGAAAAGAATGTTTTGCCCAAAGTAAATAGATAGGTAGATAATGTATTGTCCCAATAGGGAAATTTTGCTCAGTGAGTAAAATGCATGACACTGGCCATTTACATAGACTTATGAAATAAACAACAAGCAAACAAGAAATGTGAGGCACACAAGACACACTTAATTACAAACATTCTCAACATTCTCTGCAGCTCATGGCTTCTGTGCATACTACTTGATTGTTTCTGCAGAACTAAAAATGTATTCTCATAAAAGAGATTCAGACCTGCTGACCATAAATAATACATTTATTAGAAAAACCATTTTCTTCAGTTTAAAAAACTAATTTAGGTTTAAAGGTCTGTTTTGTTCTATTTTTTTGAAAGACCGGGGTACCAGTACTTTCTACCAGAGGGTAGTGGTTTAAATGCAGTAATAAGTGGATGCTTCAGATCAGGAAGAATGTTTTTTACCATTTTAAGAGATCTCTGTTTGTGTTCGAGTTTGACCAAACCCATTGCCCAGCAACTTACTGGCAATGGTCACTAGTTTCCTCAGTGGGTTTTTGTGCTTCTGTAATGCCACCAAACCAACATGTAATACAACTGGTTAAAACACTCTCCAGCGTCTTTTAACAATCAAGATGTTTCTTGGCAGTTGTGAGGTAGGCCTTTGTTGCCTTTAGTAAGCAATGCTTTTGGCCTCGGAAATCTCCCACGGATAACATTTTTGCCCAGACAATTTTTTTGTTGTTGTTGTTGAGTCGTGAACATTGATTTTGACTGAGGCAAGTAAGGCCTGCAGAGCCTTAGATGTTTTTCTGGGTTCTTTCAAGACCTCCTGGATGAGTCGTCAGTGCGCTCTTGGAGGTTCACTGCTGTGCCATATTTTCTCCATTTGTAGATAATGGCTCTCACTGTGGTTTACTGGAGTTCCAAAGCTTTAGAAGTTGCTTTGTAACCATTTCCAGCCTGATTTCTAATCTGTTCTTACATTTCTCCAGACTGGTGCATGATGTAGTTTTTTGGGATCCTTGAGCCTTCTATACATTATCACACAGGTTCTGTTTAAGTAATTTTTTAATTCTCCTGTTATTAGGGCAAAGTGTGGCAAGTTAAAATGAACAACAATTGGTTAATTATAAATTTGGATAGCTTGTTCCCTTAATCTTTTACAAAATCCATCCATCCGTCCATCCATCCATCCATCCATCCATCTACCCAGAAACACTCTCAAACTCATCCTAGAGGATCCCAAGGTATTCCTAGGTCCAATGGAATATACAGTCCTTACAGCTTTTCTGGTTCTGCCCAGTCTTCTGTTGGACACAATCAAAAAACCTTTATAGCAAGGTGCCTATGAGGCATCCTGAACAGATGTCCGAGGCACCTCAACTGACTCCTTTACATGACAAGAAGAGGCTTTACTTCAAGCTACCAGCAGATGAAAACGCTCATAACACTATATCTGTCATGATTTGAAGGTGTTTGGGTTTTTGTTTGGGTTTTATTTATTCTTATTCCCAGTCTGGGTTTTGGATCCTGCTTCTGATCTTCTGATTATTTTCCCTGGTTGTGCTTTAGTTTATGATTACTGTGTTCTAGTTTATGCTCTGTACGTTATGTTTTCTCCCCATTAGTGTGTATTATTGGATTTCTGTTTGCTTCAGTTACGTTTTATTCTCCCTGCCTCTGTCTGCCTTAGTAATCAGCTTTATTCGGCCCACCTGCATCATGCAATCAGTCGTTTTCGTTTCACCTTTACCATGCTCCATATATACACCATCATTCTGTTTACGTATCACGGAAACATCACTGCTCTTTGTCATCCATGCCTGTAATTAATTACTACCTCCACCTTGGAGTAATTTGCAATGCTTAAAATAAATTGTCTTCACTTACAGTTAAGATGCCTGTAGTCTGCATTCTGGGGTCCTTCACCACGCCACACTTGACAATATCTAAGGCTGATTTTAACCACTTCAGCGAGGTTTCAGATGGTTGTACCTAGGATCTCATTTTTTTGTCAGGATCCATATTTCATGGCCATTGGTTAGAGTTGGGATGTAGAGAGACCAATAAGAGAGAGCCTAGCTATTTGGCTCAGCTCCTACTTCAGCACAAGACTAAAGCAGTACCCACATTACTACACAAGAGGCTCCAGTCCGTCTATCCATCTCCTGCTCCATTCTATTATCATCATTCAACAAGGCAACTTCATACTTATTCCCCTACACTTGAGGCAGAGACTGGCCTGTGACTGGGAGGGAGCAATCCACCATTAGAGTCATGGCCTCTGGAGAGGTGAGGAGAAGATGAAACTCCAAGGTTTCCAAACCTAACACCCTTGTCCCTGAACCATACACAGGCTTGGCAACAAGGGGCAGTTATGGTAGCATCCGACCCACACTGGGAACGTCCTCAGGTTTCGCCTTGGGTATACAAAGACCAGATAGCCCTTGAAAGAAGCCTCACATAATGCCTTGGGGGGACATGGTCTTTTCAGATCCACAAAACACATGTAGAGCACACAACCAAATTCCTATCACCCCCTCTATAGTTCTGTACAGCTAAAGAGTTGGCATGTGTGACCTGGTGTTTGTATTTACTCAAGTTACCTTTGCCTGACAATAACCGTTGTTTGATGATCTTAACCATGTAACCATGACAAAAGCAGAAGAAACTGAAGACTTCTCTCTCAGAAGGCAAATACTTTTTTAAGGTACAGAAAATAAAACAGAATTTAATCAAATATCAATAAAATCTGGGGAATTACTTTGTGCTGGGACTTTTATATTTTTCCATTTTTTCTTTCTCAGGTTTCCCTTACACACAGCTAGGCAGTACCAAAGAGACACATTCTTCAATAGTCTGAAGCAACAACAATACAAAGCATAGCTACTTTTTAAATCCAACCGGATAAGAATAAAAATCAAAAAGTGCCAAAGGGCTTTCATGGTGTTATGCTCCAGTCTAAAATAAGGTTATCCAAATGATATTTCAATGGCTACATTTGCTCATATAAAGAATTGCTTAATTTATCCAAATAGCTCCTCATTAGCCCCCTCATTCCTTTCAGCAGCCATGTTAATGCTGAAGGATTGGTTGGTCACGTTTGGTTGGAATTATTTTACAAATGGACTTATATATCGTGCTGTATGTGAGGCAAGCCTGTCACCCTTACACTCGTTACGATTCAAACAGTAGTTTGAGATTGCCACCATTCATTAAACCACCCAGCCAGAGAAGTGGGAAGGGTAATTACATGGACCTTTGCCTCTGGTTTCCCCTTGTGCTCTGTTCACACAAAAAGCCTCGTGCTGCCTTCCCTTGATACAGTCAATTCAATAATGTAAAAAAGGAGCCAGGAAATCTTGCTAAAGAAGGATATTTCAACTTTTTTACAGTTTTCTGCCCTAAAAATATACTATCCTGGGCTTTTGTTCTGATGAAAAATGTAAAGAATATGGATAACGTTTTTTCATGAAGTATTATTTTTCTTTAGATGTTAGTATAATAACCAGGCCTTTTGAGGGAAGGAACACGTGTAACATCTCTTAAGCAACCATTGCACTTGCTGATTGTTGCAGCTAGTCCTTATTGTTTCTCATACTGTTTTCAGCCTTGCCTCAGTGTTGTGCCATGTACCCATGACAGACATCACATACAGTAGACACACTGGTCTGTTGCTTGCATCGAATGCTAGCTGCCAGCCCCCTTACCTACTTGTACACTTTATTTACATACAAACAGTGAACAAACATTGACAAACCACAGCGCTGTACTTGTTTTATTCAGGTAAAACTGCTCTGATGCACAGTCTCCAAGTACATCACAATTCTTTGCTCACTTGGTCAGCTCACTTATGCAGCTTCCTTTTCACCTATTGGAGATGTAGCTTCTCCTACACAATAAGAAGATTATCCTGAAGTTTGAAAACACAAAAAAAAAAAACAGTTTGAAAGCACATGAAGCTGAGAATAAATTCCCTTTCTTTTAAAAGTTATGTTACACCAGTGGCCTTTAGTGACTTATTTTTACTGTTTAATAGCATCTCTGTTACATTCATTACAAGCCAATCAGCATTTCAGGACAACATCTGAAATGATTTCACCTTGACCTAACAAAGGGAACAGTGATCATGTTTCTCTACCTGTACAGATAAAACCACTAAAATTGTCCATAGGTTGACCATCTTGTTTTGCCATTTGAAATAATGCCAGATTACATATTTATGTGGATGCAGCTTCAGTATTTGTAGATTCCTTACTTTTTACATCCAGGTGCCCATCAGAGCTGCATAGTTCAGCTTTTTTTATTCACAATTTACACCAATGGTGTAGACTGTGTCATTGCTGTGGCACAACATCTAGCAGGTGAGCTCGTTCAAATACCTTGTAGTTCTCATTTATACTAACCTCAGATGGCAAACACAAGTTTAAAGAGTTTATGCTACCAGCGTCTGCACATTCTCCGCAGATTCAAGAGTGTCTGGTGTTTTTGAAGGGATTGTGTTAATTATGTACAGAACAAACATTGAGACTGTGTTAAGATATGGCATTACCTGTTGGCTTGGTAATGTATGGCTACAACAGCTCCTGTTACTCCCCAATAATCTTTTGAACCGATGCCCCTCAGACAGACAGACAGAATTTTATCAAATGCCTCTCTCATTCTGCACTCTGAAAATACATTACCAAACTAAGGACGAAGGTAGAGTTTGGTAGGATGAGCATAATTTGGTTTACTTCTCTTTTAGCCAGGAGGATAGCACATTTCACACTGTTTTTCCTGTTTTTAAATATCAGTTTTAACAAACTGTTTTTAAAGTGTTTTAGTAAAGAGGGTTTCAAACGAACTTATACTTTTTCTATAAAAATGGTTTTATTTATTTATTTATTTATCTATGTGAAGTTATGGATGAGTGCAATGTGTGCTGGTGCAGTAAAACCCTCTGTCCAAAGGAAATTTATCCCAAGGGAAACAAATACAGATACTTTGACTTTGAAATTTGGGGCTCAGATACTGAAATACTAGACTGAATCATCAATCGAAAGATTGGTGTTTGAGGTGCAGTTTAAACTGACCCTAATATTGCCAATGGTATAAGCAATAAATGGATGCATGACTGTACGTGTGAAAATACGCAAAATAAGAACTTTGTACCTCAGAGGTGATCAAGTGAACAGTGTTTACTGTAGCTCTACATACTCCCTGGCATTTCGTAATACATCTTTTTTTTCATTTGTAACTCGCATTTGTTGTTGCTTGGTTCTTGTTTTGATATTTCTGCTTCATAGCTTCAAGCCTCTGTGGTTTTCCTCTTCTATCCATGATTCCTCTGTTCTCTCAGGAATATCTGGGCAATTGCTATAATTGGGCTCAGATCAAACTGGCAGCCTGCTTTTCTAAAGGAGGAGCCTGGAACATTTAGGCCTGGTAATGTTCACCCAAGTAAATGTGCATCCTCCCTGGTACCCTTAAATTACAGGGTTCATAAAGAACAGCAAGCTATCTTTGGCATTACTCATTACTGTAATTTCACAACAAATCCCAAAAAGTGTCAGCAGGGCACATTAAAACATGCTTTTCTACCCAAAAGTGATTAAATAATAGGGACAATTTTATCCATCAAGAACTTAATACATTGGGTGATACTTTACAGCAGCAAACTGGACCAAAATAATAATCCACTGCAGCAAGCCTGAGGTCTTTGAGACTTAGATAGAAAGTAGAGGAAGAGAGACAGAAAAAGTGAATAGAAGAAATATTGAATCTTGTGGGATATGGAAAGATAAAAATAAAATTCTATAAACCTGAAGACAAAGTGGGAACAGAAATAAGAAAAGGTTTGAGAATGAAAGCAACAGACAGGGCTCTATATGATCTTTTTAAATATAGTAAGAAATATAGCTCTGAGGAACCTTAGTTCTTCCAATACCCTAATTGTAGTTAGAGAAAGACAGCAAGGGTCAGAAATGTGTTAAGAAGGGTGCCAAGCAGGTTTTTAAGATAATACAAGAAAGTACTTGGGAATCTGATAGCTTTAATGTGGAGAGAAATCAATAAGTTTAAGGGATAGAAAAATGCCTTTTGACCCACAAAAGTTTTCATTGATTACACATCATTTGGGAAGAGGTGGTAGGGTTTGGTACTATTTGACAACCAAAGCCCAAGTTAGCCTAGTCTGAAGAAACAAAAAAAGAAGGTTGCTGACATCATCTGCACTGTAATTTTCCCAGGAAAAATCAAAAACAAACAATCCAAGTGTCTGGAAATGTTCCATAATTTACCAAAGTTCGGTTCCGAAAGTATTAGAGGCCCTGGGGACCATTTCTCAGCAGTCAACATGCAAGAGGAAAGGCCCACTCTAGACTGGTTGCCAATCCATCACAGGGACAACATAGACACAATCAATTTAAATCAAAAGGCAACTGATTTTAATAATTACCCTTACATATATGTTTTATTTTGGGGGCGCCCCAAGGTTTGGGGATGGAGTTGGCGGGGTGCCCAGTAACTGGTGCTGCCGAGTAGATTTGAGCCAGAAGACCTGAGAGGTCTGGGTGGTTGATACGCTGACAACAAGTCTGTAATGTATTTTGGTGCTAAGCCATTCAGTGATTTATAGACTAACAGAAGTATTTTAAACTCTATTCTCTGAGCTACAGGGAACCAGTGTAAGGACTTTAGAACCGGGGTGATGTGCTCCATTTTCTTAGTTCTAGTGAGGATGTGGGCAGCAGCGTTCTGGATCAACTGCAACTGTCTGATAGACTTTTTAGGCAGACCTGTGAAGACACTGTTGCAGTAATCAATTCTACTAAAGATGAACGCAGGAATTAGTTTTTCAAGGTCCTGCGGAGACATTAGTCCTTTAATCCTGGAGGTGTTTTTTAGGTGATAGAAGGCCGACCTAGTTACTACCTTTATGTGCCTCTGAAAGTTCAGGTCTGAGTACATCACTACACCAGGTTTTGAGTCTGACTGGTGGTTTCTAGCTGTATTAACTGAAGCTGTGTGCTAACTTTTAAACGCTCTTCCTTTGGTCCAAAGATTATTACTTCAGTGTTGTTTTGATTCAGCTGAAGAAAACTTTGGCCCATCCATGCATTGATTTCTTCTAAGCATTTACCCAGCGCTTGAATGGGTTCATAGTCACCTGGTGACATCGTAACGTATAGCTGTGTGTCGTCTGCATAGTTATGATAACTTACGTTGTTGTTTATTAAAATCTGAGTTAGGGGGAGCATGTAGATATTGAATAGGAGGGGCACTAAGATGGACCCTTGGGGAACGCCACATGTGATTTTTGTGCTCTCTGATGTAAAGTTACCTACTGACACAAAAAAGTCCCTGTCCTTCAAGTAGGATTTAAAGCAGTTGAGTGCTGTACCAGAAAGGCCGAAACGGTTTTCCAGGCGCTCTAATAAAATGGAGTGATCAACAGTGTCGAATGCTGCACTAAGGTCCAATAATACCATCACTGTGGTTCTTCTACACGGACATCTTACCGGGGATGTCCATGTGTAAGGTGCCTTAACTATTCACTTGCAATATATTTCAATATTGACTCATTTAAATAATTATTGATAATTAATTAATTTAGGTAAAGTATGTATTTTTTATTTTGTTGACATTTGGATTTGAAGAAAAAACCATTTACGTATGTATTTATTGATTATATTGATAAACAGATAACAAAATTATTTATTTAAATGGAGGAATCCTGAGATTCCAACATATAACAGAAACAATAGCCAAATTTTACTACGCAAACTGAGAAGAAATATTCCATGAGCCATGTTTGAGATAATGATGAAGGGATATGATTATAAGAATTACAAAGCTCCCTCAGAACCATATAATACAAGTGCTTTCACAGACAATGTGAGAGGTTGATACTTTGAAGTCAAATCTTTTTTATTTTTTTTATTTCTATGTTTAGAATTATTATGTTTAATCATCACCTGTGGTCTTTCATCCCACATTTCCATGCGGCTCTATTTTCTCTGCATTAGTTTTGGCAAACATTTATGTCATTGTGGCGGCGACAGAAGGTTCTGTCCTGGCTCAGCCTTCATCTTTTTCAGTAGATACAGCTGCTCACCACAGCTGAGCAGCTGTCGATTGTCATAATCCCTCTCCTTCTCTCCCTCCCACTCCTCTCTCCTCCCCTACCATTCCTGTTGTTTCCTGGCTTCTTTTAATTTGTTTTCGCTTTTCGCCGGTGCTTTTGCCCTTCCTTTCAAATCTTTTTGCTTTGCAAAGACAGCACACTCTGCGCCTGACATTATACTCAGCAAAACAAACACTGAAACCACACATCATTAACAAATGAAGCTATTAACCACGGAAAGAAGGCTAAGATTGTTTTACTAATGGCAGTTAAAGATGGTTTGGGGAACTGGTGCAAAGAAGAATTCAAACTGAATGCAACATTAAACGCAGTGAAACACTTTAAGGGTCTAAATTGATTAAATGTAGTCTTAGGGCTTCTCTAATTACATAAATGAGAGATATTATTTTTCCATGTACAATATTATACATAATGCTCCCAGCAAGCATGCTTCAATAAGTTAATCCTGCATCTTGTGGGAAAACGTCTTGTCTAAATGAGCTGTAAATAGATGGCAAGCTCTTCTCCTCTTTCAATTGTTATTCAGCATGTTTCCATTTTGCTGACTCACTTGAAGGCTGCTACCATTTACTGCAACATTTTACTACCTTATCATTAGGTACAGATATTTCACAGGGCTGTGTTTACTCCTTTGAAAATGAGGGTTATTATAATGCCAACAGTTGAAGCCAGAGGGGCAGACTATGGAAATTGTTTAACTGAATAGAAATGGCTTCTTGACATAACAGTTAAGAGAGAAAAAACTGTCAAAACAGAACAAACCATAACCAGACCGATAAAAGTGCTAGGTTATTGCTTCAACCCAGATGCTGGATTTATGCCAGAATTTCGATAGTTTGAACCAAACACAGACTGAAAAATTGCAGCCTGTTTTAACCTCACATATTTAGTTTTTTTAGTTCCTGATGGTTGAATTGAGAGTGAATACCATAGTAAGAAGAAAGCCATTAGAAAGAAGACTGTAGCAGATTATGATTTTTAAAAGGTCTAAAAATCTCTGAAATCAGCCGTTTCATTGTACCAAAAATAGTCTATAAGTGGAGAACATTCAAAACTGCTGCCAACGTCTGGCAGTCCAAGCAAGTTAACCCCAAGAGCAGATTTTCCAAAGTCTCTTCCTGTTTCAATGTGACGTTCCAAAAAAAAAATCCTTAAAAGAATTTTGACTCTTTTTTTCTACTTTAAATCTAAGTTGATGCAGTTAATGACTGGGAGGATATGGAAACTGTGTCGAAGTATATCCATTCTCAGAATATTCTTCATTTTAATTTATGAAGTTAATGTCAGTAATATCACCAATTGGTTGTGGACCATAGGTATTTTTTGAAAACTATTGGTTTGATCTGGTCATTTTTAGTGCAAAATTAAACTAAAACTAAAGGTGCTTAATTTTAACCTAAATATTATTGTTTAGTAATTATATAGGTTATGGGCTATTATTTTCAAATGACTCTTTGCAAACCATGTTGTGTTAAATATAGGCCTGGATTGGCCTATATTTGAGCCAGGCTATGTCTATGTTAGCAAGATAACAAATTATTTTGAACCTAACCGTTTTAGGTATATACAGATCCACTTTTTTGATTTGCAGAATTTTTTTCAACAATTAAATGAAACAATTTAAATAAAATAAAAAAAACATAAAAAACCACATTGTCTCCAATTGTGCATTGAAGCATATGCCTCTAACCTTTATCTGATTTTTACGAAACTCAAAACAGTGCTTTAAAGAAACTGCAGTTTCTTGACAGGTTTACAGACCAAACAAAAAATTTACGTTTTTTTTTTTACCAATTGTGCATTCCACAAACCTCACTAAACATGAAACGACATCATATTTTCCAGTATTTAACCTGTCCATTACCAGTCATATTTGATCAAAACAAAACTGTAAGATTTCATCTTTGGCTGATTGATTGGAGCACTGCTACAATTAACCCTGCTGTTCTCAATTGCACAGATCTTACCAACAGTGCACAGGTTTACACTGATCAACAATAAGAAGCTGCATTTTATTGATTAGAGATTCATTGAGGATTTGATCAATACGAGCTGCTGATGGCAAGCACTTAACCTGCATTGATTAGATCTACATGTCTGCTCAATGTAAAAGTACGGCAATTAGCGAGCAGTAATAGCAGCAGTGGTAGCATCAAATCAAGGAAAATACATTACAACTGTGGATGGATGAAAAGCAGTAACATATAAACACAATGCAGGAGCACGTGTTTATTAAAGCTGTAAAAATTATTCTGAAATACATTCTCAATGCAAACATCAATTATCCAATCTTAACAATACAATCCTACCTTAGCGGACATTGTGCTGCTTTAAATTCCCAAAATCATGTTCTTAAACTCTAGATTTGAGAGTAAAATAAACTGCTGGACATTTTGTTCGCAATAGTCATAATAACTGTGGCTTATCACATCTGGAATAAGCAAACAAAACTGCTTTATGTTCAGACATTTTTGAATAATGTATTTAGGCTTCACATATTAGGAAAACTGTCTGCATAGAGGAGCCAAAAATATTTACCTTTACCTAAAAGTCCAGTCTAACAGAGGGCACAGCCAAACTACTGAGTAAATACATTAGGTGTGATGCACTTGTAATCAAACAGAGCATTAAGATGGATCATTGAGTTTGATGCCTTTCATCCAGGGTGCTTCAGTACTCAAGGCCCACAGTTCCAGTACTTACTATATTGGTCATTATGGGCCCACTTGGGTTAGTGGAGTTAAAAAAAAATACAGAAGGTTAAGCCTGCTCTCTTGCTTTTGGCTGTATTTTCAGCCCACATCTGGTTCCTAGCCTGCTCTCATATAAAGTTCAAATATGTTTGAATTACTGTATGAATGAACTAGGCATTAGCTTTGGCACAATCTAAAAGTGCCTACCATGGAAGAAAAATGGCTGAAGCCTCTCTCTAGAGAACTGAGGTGTTGTTAAAGTTAGGATAAGTTTCATCTGCATCACACATTGTACAATCTGAGCTGAATAATCACAATAAAATGCACACTGATGCTTTCAAAGTGCACTGCTGACACATTACAGTCACCAAGAATTGAAAATAGGTAAAAAAAATGTTTCTCTGACTGAAGAACATTAGCTGTATTGTTGAACTTGTAAGTAGGAATTGCACTGACTGCTGTTCATCATTTTAAAAACAAACTCCCTTTTTATTGTCAGAGCAAAATGAAATCGCTGCAGTACTTTTCGTCCAATGAGTGCAAAGAAGGAAATGTAAGCCACTGCAAAAATTGGTGTGTATTCTGTTTGCTTTTCAATGCTCTTGTTAAATTTGGGATATGTGCATTGACTTTATCCAGATGCCAACTTACATGGAACATTAGAGATCACACCTCCATCTTAAATACCCTAAGCTTTTAGGTTTAAGGTTGAAAAAGTGCCAACTGAAGACTCCAACTGTTAGCTTTTAACGGTAAAGTCCATCTGAGTTAGTAGAATACTTAAAAACTTTTAATTTCAGAGGGGTGACATTGTTTTAGCTACAGGGGTTGGACAATGAAACTGAAACACCTGTCATTTTAGTGTGGGAGGTTTCATGGCTAAATTGGACCAGCCTGGTAGCCAGTCTTCATTGATTGCACATTGCACCAGTAAGAGCAGAGTGTGAAGGTTCAATTAGCAGGATAAGAGCACAGTTTTGCTCAAAATATTGAAATGCACACAACATTATGGGTGACATACCAGAGTTCAAAAGAGGACAAATTGTTGGTGCACGTCTTGCTGGCGCATCTGTGACCAAGACAGCAAGTCTTTGTGATGTATCAAGAGCCACGGTATCCAGGGTAATGTCAGCATACCACCTAGAAGGACGAACCACATCCAACAGGATTAACTGTGGACGCAAGAGGAAGCTGTCTGAAAGGGATGTTCGGGTGCTAACCCGGATTGTATCCAAAAAACATAAAACCACGGCTGCCCAAATCACGGCAGAATTAAATGTGCACCTCAACCCTGTTTCCACCAGAACTGTCCGTCGGGAGCTCCACAGGGTCAATATACACGGCCGGGCTGCTAAAGCCAAACCTTTGGTCACTCATGCCAATGCCAAACGTCAGTTTCAATGGTGCAAGGAGGGCAAATCTTGGTCTGTGGACTATGTGAAACATGTATTGTTCTCTGATGAGTCCACCTTTACTGTTTTCCCCACATCTGGGAGAGTTACGGTGTGGAGAAGCCCCAAAGAAGCATACAACCCAGACTGTTGCATGCTGTTGGACCACTTGTTTGATGAATATTGAACCATTTGCACGTTGCTGGACGCCACTAAGCCTTTCCAACGCCATCTGCCATTTTGTACCGCAGGATAGTCTGTCCTACAAAACCCAGCGGCCACTGCGGCTGATATGACGGGGCCGTCCCAGGTCTGACGTCACAGGAGGCATATAGGAAGGCGAACATTATAAAGAACGCTTGCACATTGGATACCGGACCAACATCTGAAGCATCTCTCTCTGGAAAAGAAGAGGTCCCACATGGATTCTTCATTTATTCTCCTTCGTTGGCCAACGAAAAATTCATGAAAGAGGTTTCTGGAATGAGAAGGCCAGAAATTTCAATTTGCCGATCGAAGACGTGAGTTTAACACGTAACCAAAACAACGGAGACGCAACTTTCCCTCCTTGCTTGATTCTAGTTGACTGCTGATGGTCAGATTATATTTTTCCTTTTCGCCAAGAAGGCCAAAGGACGGAGATTGACCACTTTCTTGGAGTTTAACTGCGGACAAGCAGATGCTCTTCAGCCCTTGTTTTTTTCTTCACTCACTGCTCAGAAGGAAGATTTCAACAAAGTAAAACTCATCCTTTTATTTATTTTTTTATTTCTTTATTAGGAATAGTGTGGGCAGGGTAGAATAGGATTTTTAGTGCGATTAGATTCGCCATTTAATCTAATGTGTTCTGAATTATATGTGCATGCAACCTTTTATTGAAACTTCGATGTGCTGTGTTGGATGTCTGGAAGCCGCTGTGCTACCCATCTTTGTGTGTGCTTTGCGGGGTGGGGTTCTTTAACACCTGAGAGCAAGCACAGGTAGAACTGGACTGTTATAATAACCTCATGGGGAAATTCACAATTTTCTTTGTCTTCAACCTTACTGCTTACTAGCTTGCCGCCAAAAGTTTTATAACTCTTTGTGTGCTCACCCCCGCCCAGAGTTGGGGGATGTTTTATGACTGAGTATAACAGAGTTACAGTTTGGGCTACGCTCCCAACCTCTGCTCACCACCACATCCCTTTGTCATATTATCATTTTTGCCAATAACTGCTGGTTTGATCCCATACACACCCACTGCTGTTTTGCTTTACTTTGTTTAGTTAGATATTTTACCCCTTTTGTGTAGAACTTTGTATGTTTGAGTAGGTGAAGATTATTAAATCGGAAGAACGGATTGTATCAGGGCTGTGATTTAATAAATATTCACATAGATAAAGAGAAGTTGTGGGTGTTTATTTTGTGCAAGAGTGATTCGTCAGTCAAAGTAAGGTTAAAGTTCCACACGTTTTGGCAGAAACGGCAATTAAACATTGACATCTCTGGTAATAGTTATTAATTATTACTGAGTATTTAACGGTTGTAATTATCAAAGGCGTTGAGCCACCATTACAACACCAGAAGACATCTCTGGTCTCGATTCATAAATGAGGATTTTTGGTTAAGAAATTAATTTTGTCAAATTATGATCTTTAATTATAATTATTGATAAATATTAATTAATCAATAATCATAATTCCAACAATGCCCAGAGTGAAGCATGGGGGTGGATCCGTGATGGTTTGGGCTGCCATATCATGGCATTCCCTTGGCCCAATATTTGTGCTAGATGGGCGCGTCATTGCCAAGGACTACCGAACCATTCTTGAGGACCATGTGCATCCAATGGTTCAGACATTGTATCCTGAAGGCGGTGCCGTGTATCAGGATGACAATGCACCAATACACAGAGCAAGACTGGTGAAAGATTGGTTTGATGAACATGAAATTGAAGTTGAACATCTCCCATGGCCTGCACTGTCACCAGATCTAAATATTATTGAGCCACTTTGGGGTGTTTTGGAGGAGTGAGTCAGGAAACGTTTTCCTCCACCAGTATCATGTAGTGACCTGGCCACTATCCTGCAAGAAGAAAGGCTTGAAATCCCTCCGACCACTGTGCAGGACTTGTATATGTCATTCCCAAGACGAATTGATGCTGTATTGGCCGCAAAAGGAGGCCCTACACCATACTAATAAATTATTGTGGTCTAAAACCAGGTGTTTCAGTTTCATTGTCCAACCCCTGTAGTTAATGTGCCCCAAAGATATGACATATTTCTAGAACTTTAATTGCATTCAGGAGTAAATCGCCCCAAAACTGGTATAAAAAAAAAACTTAAAATCCACAGACAGAAAACCCACGCCTGTTTGGTGTCTGGGAAACCTTTTTGATACCCTCGGTCACAACCAACTCATGAAAAAGGTCATAGTTTGCCACATACCCTGACCCCAGCCCCTGTCACAAGCCATCAGCACTTTCTTCCTATTTATTTTTACCCCCACAATTGCACACATGCCCACACATTTTCCATCCACCCTCTCCAACCGCCTTCATCTCTGCCTCTCCTGTGGTGGGACCCTGAGTTCTGGTCCTGCTTTAATTCCTTGTCACACTTCATTTAGCCACGTGGCAGAATGAGAAATGGAGTGTGATGTGGGTGCAGGCTTTCATACTCTCTGCAGCAGCCCACAATCATACATGTACATGAACTGTGGGTTTGTCCATGACCACAAGTCAATTTAGTCTGAGCCTTTTTCCATTATTTTGAAATAAAAATTACGACATCCAGAATTCACTCTTGTGTTTTGTTTTTCTTTTACCTTTGGTCTTCTCTTGGTAACTCACTAATCAATATTAAGGCATTCTTTTTTATTGTACTATCCAGGCCAAGGGCACTCGGCAACAGAATGTGGGAGTATTAAGCTCTAAACAAGAGAAACAATAAGACTGCTTCATGCATTGAGCAACATAAATGCAGTCTGATACGTGCAGAACATGCTGTCCCTCAAAACTGAATGGCAACAGCAACTTTCAGCAACTACTGAAAGGGCTTTCAGTGCTCTTTCGTCATGAAATAGTAGTTTGTTAGAAGATAAGAGCTACATCATCAAGGTAACCATGTGCAGGAAACCCAACCAAGAACAAAGGCATATCTGGAAGCAACAGAGAAGTGTTGTGCCCATGTTTGTAAAATACAACTAAATATTCTGTGGTTTTTTTTGGGGGGGGGGTGCATAACAAAACAAGCATCTAGAACCCGTCCAAGTAGCTAACCTTCTATAATGACTTTAATGTTTATGATGTCTGAGGTCTAGATTGTCCTGAATGATGCGAGTCCTCATATTGGCTACAATCGCTATAGGTGAATCATTGGATTCGCAGGAAGACAGTGAACTCACCAGAAACGCAGCAGGCTCGGATGATTCAGTCAAATGGGTTTGCTTACTCGAGTTGGCGTACTCACTATAAGCATGAAGGACTCAGATGATTCGGTTGTTGTACTTGTTACTAAGTCATTATTAAGCAGAATAATAATCCATTATTTCCACACTGTGTTGTACCACGCCTCAGTCTTTCTTGCACTGTAAGGCAAGATCCAAGGTGGCAAGATAAACAAAGAGGAGTGGAATCTAGCAAACACAAACACACAAACGGTTCGACAGCATTCTCCACACGTCATGTTGCTCTCACAGGCTGCTGCACACAAACCACATGGTGCTGTGACATTACGACAACTTTAAACCTTGCATAAGCCGCGAGGTGAACAACAGATGCTCACGCTCTTTGACTGGTATGGAAAATGTCAGCTCTGCAGATGGCAGAGGGCTTTTTATTTATTCTTTCTTTATTTCACTAGGTCCAGTTGCGACCTGTCCCTGTGGTGCGGTGCAAAACATCTCATCCATAAACATGGTGGTAAGCTCCTAATGTTGGGTTCAGCTTGGCAGACTGCTGAAAAGATGCCAAGCCAGTGTACAGGCATTCTTATTATTCAACTCAGTGCTGCTCTGTTTTGGAACAACACAGACATGGCACAAAAAAAAGGAAAATTAATCTGTTTGATACAGAAAATCTTTTTTCTCATTTTAGCAGCAGTTTGAGTAAATGCATTCTTTCCTGCATGAAAGGGCCTTGATTTCCGTTCTTAATGAGGATGTCTGCTGCTTCACTTTTGTCTGTTTTTAAGGAGAGACATACTGGTTGTAAAAAATATTCGAGGACAGTTCTGAACACCCATTTCCTCTGCACATTTTGAATGTTTTTGTGTTTATGTTCTCACACGATCTTGCTGATGGAGAAGCTGTTCGATCCATGTATGCACAAGAATACGAAAAGAAAGTGATCGGGGAAAGCTTCCTCTGGCAGAAACAAAACTGTGACCCAACAGATGTAATTACAGAGAGCAACGTATCAGAAGTCCACATTTTCATCGCTGTGTGATTCTTACTTACAACATTTATACCTGCAGAATGAAAATAACAGATTGTCTCCAAGCAGAATGAATTAATGAATGATCACTCTGGCTGACTCAGTCACCCATCACCCTCATTTAAGATATTATATGCTTTATGCCACATCTGCTGTTCAACATCTAATTTGGCATCAAACTAAAATGCTCTCAAGGTCTGAGAGCCACTACTTGCTGATGCTAATGGAAGAACGCAATGAATAAGCCATTATAGAGTGCAATGAGTTAAAAGGACAAAAAGACTGAGGGGAAATAAACCCCTAAATGTGTTCTGAGTAATGGCAACATTAACTTTGAATGTGGTATAGCTTCAGTTGCTGATCTCATGGTCCCCATGTCTTACTGAGCTTTGAATCATAGTGAACAACTCGGCACCTCTGCCATCTTTTAGCACCAACACAATGTAGTTAGCCATTCAAAAAAGTTCATATGCTTGGAGTTTGAACACTGAAAATGCCAATTCAGGAGTGCTCCATTTAAAAAGTAGGCAGAATTTGGATCTGATTCATTAGAACATGGGTGCAATCGCTGTTTCTTCTCTTATTACATATGTTGCTGTTTCTAAATCTGGTCCCAAACATGAAGATTTGATGCCAATTTCATCAAATACCAGCTCCTGGTACATGTATAAAGTATGATTATCATTTTGGGCATACTCCCATTACATACACTATATTGCCAAAAGGATCAGCTCACCGATCTAAATAATTGATATCAGGTGTTCCAATCACTTCGATTGCCACAGGTGTATAAAATCAAGCACCTAGGCATGCAGGCTGTTTCTTCTGTTTCCTCACTCCTGGATATTTCATTGTCAACTTTCAGTGGTATTAAAAGAAAGTGGAAGTGGTTGGGAACAACAGTAACTCAGCCACTAGGTGGTAGTCCATGTAAACTTGGAGCGTTGGCAGCGGATGGGACAATCAGGAGAGGTCGCAGACTTTCTGCAAAGTAAATCCCTACAGACATCTAGACTCCATGTGGCCTCCAGATTAGCTCAAGAACACTGTATAGAGAGCTTCATAGAATAAGTTTCCATGGCCGAGCAGCTGCATCCAAGCCATAGATCACCAAGTGCAATGCAAAGCGTCGGATGCAGTGGTGTAAACCACGCCACCGCTGTATTCTAGAGCAGTGTAGGCATGTTCTCTGGAGTGATGAATCTATGGCTTTATGAATCAATGGATTTATAACTTCCTCTCCTCTTTTGTCCATGACCATCTGTGGTCATGGACAACAGATTTTCACGAGCGTTGAACGTGCTTTGCTGTGAGATATTTTAATCAACCCTAACGACCAAAGGCCAAAGACCTTGTTAACAGGCAAGGTGAAAGTGATAAGATAGTGTCTTTATGCAAATTTGATTAATCTTGTACAAAAGAAGAAGCCATTGCTCAAACAACAACATAAAAAGCCAGATTAAAGTTTGCACACACTCAGACACAAAGACCTTAATTTTTAGTGACATCTTTCAACTACATATGGAGTTTGTTTTGGGATGAAGGAGGTAAAATTTACCAAGTGCTATAAACAACAGAGTAGGTCACATTTTTACCATGGTGTCACCATCTTGTATTTTTCTTGTTTCATACTTGTTCAATTCACTACACAGACTATGAATGCCTCAAAATTGGTAAACAAAAATATTAACTGAATAAAGCAGAAGACAGGTCCTATTCCTGGGCCGTCTCAGTCACTTCAAGGTAGGTGAGTGCTGAAAGAGTGTTTGTGCAGCGTAGTATGAGATTAAGTGATGTAATTTGTGTTATTTGTGCAGCACTTTACTTAAATTTGTAGCGTTGCAACTGTTCAATTTGTATGCCCTCTCTAATTTGAGTGGCTTAAGCCACTCAAACTAACCCCAGTGGTCCCAAAACGACTCAACTTTTCAACATATCCAAAACAGCTATGCATCCATGCTTAGCTGTAGATCACATTGTGCTTGCTGCAGAATCTGATGCATAGAAAATTGATGCTGTAATGTTGTTTACTTAAAGCTGCAAAGCTTCATACACCACAATGATTAGGTGTGTGTGTGATTAGGTTCACATTTTTCCCTATTCCAATTATATTTTAAACACATTCTTTGTTCAGGAGAGAGTTTTACAAATACTTATGCTGAGCTAGTAAATGGTGATAACGTCACATTGGAACAGGAAGAAAGAAGATAATGATAATGCTTTTAATCAGTTGTTTACCTTTTGGGCATATAATGAGATGCCTCTTTGAGAAGACAATTCCTCAATAAACCCAGTACTGTGAAAGCTGGAGCTCAGATTGCAGCATCAGAGGAACTTAACACAACTGATGTGCAGACTGCACACTGAAATGGGCAGCGCATTTAATCTATACCAGTCTTCAAAACATTGAATGCAGATGAGCTCACTCCAGTTAGCCATTTTCCTGTGCCTAAAGTTATTGATCTCTGCTTCCTCTGTGAAAGGATTCTCTTACTAATTGTTTATGCATTTAAATCAAACAACAGGTTGGTCACATGGATCCCATCTTATGTTAGCATCAAACCATACCCTTTTTCTGAGATCCCAGCTTATAATTATGAATTATGCAAGGTTTGACTCTATTAGTACTTAGTTTTGTTAATTAGAAGTGTAACTGCTTTGAGGCAGCAACAGTTCCTCCACTGGGGCCTTACATAACACATCCAAGTGTTTTATATGAGACAACAATGTTTATACAAAAGAGTTATGCAAAGGTTCTTAGGGACACAATACTGATCTGAGTTATTTAAGAGAAAGCCATTGCCAATCCAAGGGCCCAATATGATTCAATAAAATGTGTACCACGTATAGGAAGTAAAATATTACACGTACATTAGTACTTTGGTTTCATCTCACTTTGCTCACTAAGCAATGATGTTCAGGGCTCTGCAGTATAATATTTTTCTTTTTTAACATATTTTTCCCAACCAGAGTTTCTACAGGTAATCCTGAAAATCCTGCTCCAACATGGGTTACCTTGGTTAAAAAAACTACAGCAATGTCCTGGCAACACACTACCTGAAACGCGCATAGCTTTATCATTGGTGTCTAAAAATGTATTTGACTCAACACATACAGACAGCTTTCAATAAACTCCTCATAAAGCTGTCATGCATTGCAGCTGCCAAAGTGGTAGGCTAACATAGGTATGCTTAAACTCTGTTTTGATATGATCTGTTAATAATTTGGCAAACAACATATGTCAATGCAGTTCCAGTTTAATGAATGCAAACACAAAGAAACAACAGAAAAGGTTTTCCCTGCTTCATAAACTTGGCACTATGCTTTTAATGTTGTAAATGTTAATGTCTAGTGTTTCAACTGCTCTCTCAACTGTCCTGATAATGAGCATTCAGAACACAACAACAAATTTAAACAACACTGAGTCACCTCCCCTTTTCAAAACTAAAACAGCCCACTGGACTGGGTTCAAACACATCATAGAGGTTCATCAATTATATTTGAGCCTGCCATGAATAATTTGTGAACTTTATGAACAGTGCTGCTGAATTTACTGTCTCAGTAATGGAAAACTCACACATTGCTAACTTTCAAAATGAACAATTGGTAGACCTCCCCGTTGAAAACGTGTATGCATTCCTAAAATCAAGGACATTTAAAGAAATCACATTTTGAATGCGGATATGATATTTGTATTAGACACTGTAGTGCCTAGCAAAAGTATTTATATCCTTTTAACTATTTTTTTTAGCTTGCATAGTAGTGCATAACTGTAAAGTGGAAGGGAAAAGACATGCTTTTGCCACAATTACACTGCAAGTCTTTTCGGAGTGTGTCTCTGCCAGCTTACTGTATTTAGAGAGATAACATGTCCATTCTTCTTGTCAAGATAGCTCAAGCTCAGTCCGATTGGATGGGGAGCATCTGTGAAGACCATTTTCTGGGATTTGACTGGGCTATTCTAAAACATGAATATGGTTTGATCTAAATCAGGGGTTTCAAACTTCTGACCTTCGAGATTTCCTGTCACTGTTGAAGAAAAGCATCACCACAGCAAATTTCTGCCACCACCATGCTTTACTATGTGGCATTGTGTTCAGGAAGTGTTTTGCATGTAAACCAAAAATTTCCATTTTGGCTTCTTCTGAGTACCTTTGTCCACGTGTTTGATGAGTCCCCAACATGACTTATGAGAAACTTCAACAGGACGTCTTATGGCTTTCTCTCTACTTTCTAGCCACTCTTATGCAAAGAGCATGTGTACAATGTTTAATAAGTGAAATTCTCATTTACATCTGAACATATCCAAAGCTGTATGTATGTACAGTTAAGCCCAAAAATGATTCATGTTCTTTGTAGATTCATTTTTTGTATTAATTCAAATAATTGTTGAGTGCTTGAGGAATAGTTGTCCAGTCAACAGATTTTACCACCTTAGCTCAGGATCTCTAAAGGTTGTGAAGTTACCATGGGCCTCTAGGATACTTTTTTCAGATTAATGCTCTGATTTCCCCTCCTGTCAGTTCAGATGGACCATTTGTCCTGGTAGGTACACTCTCTCTGTTTTTAGATTATGTTCACAGTACTCTCTGAGATGATAAGAAATAGTTTTATAACCTGAACTTGCTTGAACCTTCTTCACAATATTATCTTGTTGGAGAAAAGCATCCCCACACCATTATGCTGCCGCTGCCACATTTCACCATGTGTTCAGAGTGATGTGCAGTGTTAGATTTGCAACACATGTAGTGTTTGTATAAAGACCAAAAAGTTCAGCTTTAGTCCTTATAATAATGGGTTATAAACCAATCCTGTGCTTAACTTCATTGATCTTCATGATGCTCTTTGTTCACTACTACTGTTCTCTAACAAACCTCTGAGGCCTTCACAGAACTGCTGAAATTAAACTGTGATTAAGTTACACATAATTTACTAACTAGGTGACTTCTTAAGGCTGTTAGTCGCACTTACATTTTATTTAGGGGTATCAAAGTGAAAAGCAAAGAAAGTGACAAAAGTCTTCAGAAGAAGACGTATGGAAGGTAGGTTATGCTCAGTGGATTTATGATTTAAAGCATAACTCATGACATGCTGACAATCATGTACACTAAAAACTGTTTTTATTTAAAATCTATATCTTCTATCTCAACAGCCAAATTGTTTTTTAACTCCACGGCAGAAAAGCCGCGTTGCCTGAGGTGAAATTGGATCGACAGGGACAGAAATCACAGTGCATGAAAAAACTAAAACGGGGAGAAGCCTTAGGACCAAATGAAAGGTGACTGTGAAACTCACAGAGACAGAAAGACACCCTAACAAGACAGGACAGGAGTGAGCAGCCAAATTCACATATGCTGCTTGGAGTAAACCCCCTGTTTGTAACATAATTCAAATCTGTCACTTGTATTTCGCAGTGGCAAAATCTGTGAAGAGGGACACATAAAAAAGCAGCTGAGTTACACGGCATGTGTTCTGGTTTAACCCCTCAATTAGCCTAATGACAAAGACTAGCTGGGTTGTAAACCCACCAACTGGAAACCAACCTCTCAACACGTTGCCTGCTCCAGGTCTAGGTCCAGGTCCAGGTAAGGCCCTGTGGCTCCACAGTGCTACCTCAGTTTCCCAAATCACTACCAGGATCAAGGACTCCAACATGCAGCACATATTAGCATGGATGAGTTTTCTGGCACTGATGGTGAGAGATAAATCTGATACATAGAAAACATTTAGCTTTAAAGCCTACACGGCTGAATAACAGCGCAGCTAGATAGACACAGAGGTTTCATGGCATACTACTATGACCAGGGCTCAGTGTTTTAACAGGGTGGACACAGTGACACAGGAGAGACTCTAACAGTACCTATCAGAACACATGCACAAACAACAGGGTGGTTCTGTTTTTTTATTAAAAGTAAAGCATCTCTGCACAAGAGGGTAGAAGTAGATGTTGCTCAAACTTAACACAGAGGATCCCAGTTTTATGTTCTGCTACTCCAGAGTTGGATTTTGAACCACACAGAGATGTAATATATATATATATATATATATATATATATATATATATATATATATATATATATATATATATATATATATATATATATATATATATATATATATATATATATATATATATATATATATATATACTATTAGCTATGACCTGCATTAGCGAAAACCTGGTTATCAGCCAAGAGTTGGACTTACAAAATGATGCTGTGATTGTAAAAATGTTTTATCACATTGCAACTAGAAATGTTAATGTACTTTTGGAGTTTTGTGTGAAAGAACAACCCAAAGTAGAGCATAGTTGTTAAGTGGAAGGTGAATTATTCATGGTTTTCCAAAATTTTGATTAAAATAAACAAATCTGTGGCATGTCATCTTTGACAGCAGTTAAAGCAGCAAATCATTTGGGGTATATCTGTACTAGGTTTGGATTTTAGGGGAAATTTTGCCCATTCTGTTTTTGGATGCTCAACCTCAGTCAGATTGGATGGAAAGCATCTGTGAACAAACATTTCCAGGTGTTACCACAGATTCTCTAATAGATTTATGTCTAGACTTTGACTGGGCCATCTTGACCCATGAATGCCTTGATCTAAACCATTCCATTGTAATTCCTTCTGTATGTTTAGGGATGTTGTTTTTTGCATCAGCTCTGACCAGTTTCCCTGCTGAAGAAACCTTTATCATCAGGATGGTGGGTACGGGATCATGTGATGTATTTGTTTCCCTATACATATAGCATTTTGCATGCAGGTCAAAACTAAAATGTTCGTCCCATCTGACCAGAGCACCTTCTTCCACAAGTTTGCTGTCTTCTGCATGACTTGTGGCAAACTGAGTTCATTCACTGAACTCTTCTTTTCATTTTCAGATGATAGATTGAACAGAGCTTTTTGAGATGTTCTGGAAGGACATCAATAGGAGAAATCCTAGTCATGTCATGTACTATTTGCAGGACATCAAGCAAGATTGTTTCTTGTGTGCAGTGTAGAACATGTATGAAATAACCTCTCAGATGTCTTTAACACAAACACGCACATGTGTAATTCGAGCTCACCATGCTTGCCTCTGTTAAAGCATCTGCCAGCTTGGCAGTATAGTCCTTTCTCACACGTTGCCCCTGATCTGCTTAAGCAGTGATTTGAATGAGAAAATTGTTAGCTGAGATAACATTTACAAATGGCTGTGTAGTGATAAGAGCAGTGTTACCTCTGGTACTCCAGAGGGGAGCACAGTTAATGACATTAAATGGATTATCGCCCTATTAGTGAAATGTTTTTGTGACTACATTAGGATCTGTCTGTCTTTTGGAGTTTTGCTGTAATTAACAATATCCTCTCAGGCTGTGAAAAACAGAATGATGTTGCAAAACAAAAAAACAAAAAGTAACAAAAAAATGGCTGCCCTGAGAAACTGGCTCTATTTTAGCAGCATTTCTTAGTTTAAAGGAAACAGAGGTAAGCAAGGATTTATCAAAAGATGTAGTTAGGTTTATTAATGTTGATTTAAGACAGAACACAAAAATCACTCAGTTTTAATGTAATAAGAAGTAGGATTAGCACTGCAATAACATGAGCACACAATGTTAACCACACCATAGCTGCTCTCACAGCTCCATATCTTCTAAAAATTACCAACTGATGTTTATAAATCCAATTTGAAATAGAGTGTGTAACACTAAATTACTAAGTCTAGTTAAAAAAATGTTTCAAAGTTAACCTTGTCATTATAAGATATCTGTTGGCAATAATAGTATCATAAAAACATTATTTGGTGTGGCTACACATTTTCCCAGCAATCATCAACAGAACATTTATTGGAAGATACTTTTTTAAGAGACATGATGCTTGATGTGGAACTAGAGCCAGTTCCTGGAGCTACATCAAATGTGCATTAAGTGGTAAATTCTATAAGTGTTAAACACAGTTTGAAAACATCTTCTGTTACTTTTCAGTTTAGTTATGCTAGCTCACTTTTAGCTGCACCAGTATCAGCATACTTTGCACTGGAAAACAAAGTGTCCACACTACACTGGATATATTGTGAAACAGATTTTCTGTCGCTCTGGACCCCATACAAACAGACTTTTTGATAAGATATTTAAAAGCTCAATTGTTAACTGTGTGGACTGGATGTCCAGGGATTATTAGACACTATGACTGAGAGGCCCATCTTAGTACTTGAATGTTATAGCTCTGTGTGCTTAAAACCACATCAACTGAGTTATTTTTCTGCTTTGTATTTTATCACTTTATCCTGCCGCCTTTTCCATTAAATTTCAAATAAAAGCTGAAGAGGTTTTGCACAAGAGTCTTCAGACTTGCAAAGCTTTAGCCATCCTTAGAATCTTCTTCTTTTGAATTTTCCCTATGTGAATATTAATGTTGTTGCCTGCTGCTGGTGCTGATCCCCAGAACTCAAATAGGTGCAGTTTTGATCAAAAACAAATATATAAATGGAAAATATACAGTATATAGAGCCATGTGAGGGTTAGGGGGTATAAGAGATGTAAGTTACTCCAAGAAATGCAATACATGAACTCAGGATTCATAACAATGAAGTCAAAGTAAAATAGTATGCATAGTTTAGTTAGAACATATTGCTGTGTTGCAAAAGGCATTATCAGATAAATCCCTTGCAAATCTTTTCACATTTGGTCCTATAGGTTATTTATTTGATTGCATTCAAATTTGACATTTTATTTGTCTGTGTAGTAGTTAGAGTTTGATTTTGGAGCAGCTCATAAAAATCAAAGTTATATAATTGGATCAATTGATTTCAGTCGATTGGTCCGGGGATACAACAGTCACAGTTACCTTTTTACCCTTTTGGGTAAATGTATTTCCCACCACTGGTTTGGATGGAAACAATTTGCTTTTAATTCCCACTCCAAAGCAGTCCTCTAAGACTTACCAAAGTAATCTCACAGTATTTATTTAGGTCCAAAAAAAGTGTAGGACAGCAGTTGTGCCTATTTTTAGGTTTTATGAACAATTTAATGGATTAAAGTTCAGAAAACAGCTTTTAAAATCTGTTTCTGAGCACACTGGGAACATTGTCAGACATTTGTTTGTTGTTTCCTGCACATCAACTTCCGTACAGACACATATCTGTGAAAACATCTTTCCGCTGCCAAAATTTCTTGAAAGGCCAACATCCTTTGTGGTGTTGAGCTCCCAGCACCCTCCATAGATGTTGATATTTCCAGCTTTGTTGTGGCTAAAAGCTCCGATTTCATTTCAGCGTGACATTCCAACACAAGCAGAGGAGTTTCTCTCTGCTGGGTGGTGATATGGTCTCTCCCTCTGCCTTCTTTCCTCTATACGGCAGCAATGTGTGGGAGGACACCAAACCCATCCAAGCCTCCCCATATCCGAGAGCCACTGTTTGACTCAGATTAGCCAAGGCCTGCTCGCAATTACCGATCATTGGCTAGAAGTACAAAGTGAGGCATAGTTGCTTATGGCGTATTATGGACTGCGACTATGCTTTGGCATCAGCACAACTGCAGAGAGTAAAAACTTCAGCCCATTCTTCTTCTCACTGTGCTTTTTTCCATTTGTGACCAAAAGTGAGTAGGTGGGTACAGAGTGAGGAAAGAAAAAACAGAAGGAGCTGATGAAGAAGCAGCAATGAATGAGATGGAGGAGGAAAATAAAAAATATGATGTATAAAGGAGGGACGAAGGAAAAGACAGATTGAAGATTAAAAAATCTTAAAAGCAGAAAAGATTAAAAAATGATGTAGTGCCTCTGGATACTCCTGGATGCAGGAGATGGAGACTGGAAAATGGAGGCGGGTTGAAACAGACTGGGGGAGGAGGAGGAGGCGTATACTGAAACGAGCTCTCTTATGGGACCATCCCAACCTCCCCCTCTCCTGCCTTTGGATGTCCCCTGGTGGGGGTCCTCCACACTATAATCCACTAATCTGACACATTCAGAGGCCAGACACGCATACATTAGACATACATATTGATGTGTGCGCCTGAGTAAACTCACGCACTCACACACACACACACACACATAGGAGACATGTACACCTGAGACTGAATCCCAGTGTTAATCAAATAGACTGAAGGGGGACGCATAATTACATAAATAAACAAACACACTCACACAAAAACACCAAATTATCATTATACGCACACGTATGCAAACCTCCGTTTTTCCACAGCATTCATGTGTGTGTGTGTGTGTGTGTGTGTGCGTGCACGCGCACAGCCATAGCTGTGTGAAGGGGGTTAAACTAGACGAGCCGGTCTGGAGTGTGTAATTTGTGACAAACCGCTCCCATTCAAATTACAGGTGCCTGCAGGACCAAATGTGAGTCTACGTGCAACCATTAGATCCAAATTGGGCTAATTCAATCCACAGATCTAATTCGTTAATGCAATTGCAGGGATGTTGGATGCAGTTTTGAAATGCAACGGAGCTCATTTGGAGCCGAGTTCAGCTTCAACCGGATGGAAAGTCTGTGAAATGTGAAGGTGCGACGTTAGGATATGGAGCGTAATGTGAACAAAAAGGCTTAATAGAAAACCAAAGGGTTGGCATTGGGCTATTTCTGTGCTCTGCACTTACAAATCTTATGCAACTTAGTGCCGAACATGGTTTCCAAGAGGCCCAGAAAGAATTATGAGAACTAAAAACAAAACTATTTTTAGAAATGACTGATATGGGGGGTTGCACGGTGCCGGGTTAGCACCCGAACATCCCTTTCAGACAGCTTCCTCTTGCGTCCACAGTTAATCCTGTTGGATGTGGTTCGTCCTTCTTGGTGGTATGCTGACATTACCCTGGATACCGTGGCTCTTGATACCTCACAAAGACTTGCTGTCTTGGTCGCAGATGCGCCAGCAAGACGTGCACCAACAATTTGTCCTCTTTTGGATTATGGTATGTCACCCATAATGTTGTGTGCATTTCAATATTTTGAGCAAAACTGTGCTCTTACCCTGCTAACATTCACACTCTGCTCTTACTGGTGCAATGTGCAATCAATGAAGACTGGCTACCAGGCTGGTCCAATTTAGCCATGAAACCTCCCACACTAAAATGACAGGTGTTTCATTTTCATTGTCCAACCCCTGTATATATGTATATGAATTGTTTTTATCCTTTGTCACATTACAATGAAAAAGATTAGGGCATCTGACTGGGATTTCTTGCGACAGACCACACAAAGTAGAGCAGAATCATCAAATGGATGGAAAATGGCACAGTTAATATAGAAATTATTCATACCCCTGGCAGATTGAAGCTCAAAATAGTCTTTTAATTTTACCAACATGTTCCTCTGCCTGGAAGATAGTCATAATATTTTGGAGTGGCTCAGCCAGAGTCATATTTTAAATCTGACTGGAGGGAGCTAAAGATTCGCGTGATGGCAAGGAGGCCTTCTAACATCAAAGACTTGGAGCTCATCATCAAAAATAAATCATCAAAATACTAGTTGAAACGTAAAAATAAAATCTGGTCAGCAATTATAGGAAGGGTTAGACTCCTGTATTGTCATTAAAGATTGTTCCAAGGTTATAGTGAAGGGTATACATTGTTTTTGAAACACAATTTTGTAATAATCAAAACTGATACACTGTCCCTTAATTCAGTCCCTTAAAAGTAACCAATTACCTTTAGAAGTCACTTAATAAGCCAATAGAGCCCACCTGTGTGTAATTGTATCTCAGTATAAATGCAGCTGTTCTGTGAAGACCTCAGAGGTTTGTAAAAGAACATTAGTGAACAGCACCATGATGGCTGAGGGACACAGCAGACAGGTCAGGGAGAAAATGGTGAAGACGTTTAAAGCTGATTTAGGATATAAAACAATAGCCCAAGTTTGAACATATCGCAGAGCTCTGTTCAATTCACCAAGACCATCCACCTAAACCTACACATCAGCCAAAAAGACAGTTAAAATGTAACATTTTGGTCCCAAAATGTAACATTTTGGTTTGCAAGAAACATGAGTGTTTTCTGGTAGCATCATGCTGTGGGAATACTTTTCAGAGTTAATGGGGAAATGGACAGAGCCAAATTCAGGGCAATACTGGAGGGAAAGCTGTTGGAGGCACAACTACCCTAAAGGGACAGCCTGAGCTATGATGGAATAGTTTAGACCAAAGCATATGTGTTAGAATGGCCTAGTCAAAGTCCACACCTAAATCTAATTTAGTATCTATGGCAAGAGACTCCATCCAATCTGATTGAGTTTGAACTGAATTAAACTGAAAGCCACCCCTTTAGATTTTGATTTTTAAACAATTTAGAATTTAGGTTCATGAGGTATGAATAGTATGAATAGATTTTCAAGGCAGTGTAAGTGTGATTGTTGCTGATTGGCGCGCAGACTGTGTGTATTTATGTGGGGGTGTACGTCTTATAGGCATCCATGCATGACTTAAAAAGGTCATCTTTAAGCAGGCTGCAGTTGCCACAGTCAAAGTGGGTCTGTGAGTAACTCCCTACACCTACTCCATATATATTTGCACAACAATAAAAAAAAAACCACATGCTCATCCGTTTCTCCAGTTTCAATAATCACTTATTTACCTCCCTCAGCAAGCCTGTTTCTTGACCTTGAATGCTGCTGCATGCCAGTGAGCTTAAGCACGTGTGAAAAAGAGGCCCACAGGAGAGTGTTTCTGTTGGCCTTCACTTCTTTGTGTGCGATTTTTGCCTGCACTGTAACAGGATGTGTGTGCATCTAAACCTGCCCCGTAGAAGCTGCCATCACATCTTTAACACCTATCACCTCCCCACATACACACACCACACACTTAACAAGGGCAAAAAGCGAGGAGAAAGGGAGAAAAAAAAAGTGCAATAGAAAAAATAAATAAACAAGATGCCAGGAATGAGGCAGCCAGCAGATCGGGCCTGTTCCAATTGGCTGAGCAGCGGTTGAAGGTTATCCCCAGCTAACAAACATATCTCACTGGCCATGGAAGCTAACACCCATACACACACTATATACACCTGTATAGCCTTTTGTGGCAAGACAATAGAGTGTAACCTTCAATTCTGTGGCAAGTTGCAATGAACAGAGTGAGTTTCACAAAACGACAACAACGCCAAGGGAGCAAGGGTGCCTGTAGAAGTATAGCAAAGGTAAAACACAAGTAAATGCAGCAAGATGTAATAGGTTTGGGAGGAAATGCTATTTACGTCATACAACATTGCTTCAGAAGGCAGTTGATATGTTTTGAAAAGTATTTTTAATACAAAAAACGTCAACCTTCAAATAATCACGTACAGTTATGCACTCAATACTTGGTCGGGAATCCTTTTGCAGAAATGACTGCTTCAATGTGGCGTGGCATGGAGGCAATCAGCCTGTGGCACTGCTGAGGTCTTATGGAGGCCCAGGATGCTTCGAAAGCGGCCTTTAGCTCATCCAGAGTGTTGGGTCTTGAGTCTCTCAACGTTCTCTTCACAATATCCCACAGATTCTCTATGGGGTTCAGGTCAGGAGAGTTGGCAGGCCAATTGAGCACAGTGATACCATGGTCAGTAAACCATTCACCAGTGGTTTTGGCACTGTGAGCAGGTGCCAGGTCGTGCTGAAAGATGAAATCTTCATCTCCATAAAGCTTTTCAGCAGATGGAAGCATGAAGTGCTCCAAAATCTCCTGATAGCTAGCTGCATTGACCCTGCCCTTGATAAAACACAGTGGACCAACACCAGCACCTTGATTTCTGAATGACATGCAGAATTTGCTTTCATCTGAAAAAAGTACTTTGGACCACTGAGCAACAGTCCAGTGCTGCTTCTCTGTAGCCCAGGTCAGGTGCTTCTGCCGCTGTTTCTGGTTCAAAAGTGGCTTGACCTGGGGAATGCGGCACCTGTAGCCCATTTCCTGCACACGCCTGTGCACGGTGGCTCTGGATGTTTCTACTCCAGACTCAGTCCACTGCTTCCGCAGGTCCCCCAAGGTCTGGAATCGGCCCTTCTCCACAATCTTCCTCAGGGTCCGGTCACCTCTTCTCGTTGTGCAGCGTTTTCTGCCACACTTTTTCCTTCCCACAGACTTCCCACTGAGTTGCCTTGATACAGCACTCTGGGAACAGCCTATTCGTTCAGAAATTTCTTTCTGTGTCTTACCCTCTTGCTTGAGGGTGTCAATAGTGGCCTTCTGGACAGCAGTCAGGTCGGCAGTCTTACCCATGATTGGGGTTTTGAGTGATGAACCAGGCTGGGAGTTTTAAAGGCCTCAGGAATCTTTTGCAGGTGTTTAGAGTTAACTCGTTGATTCAGATGATTAGGTTCATAGCTCGTTTAGAGACCCTTTTAATGATATGCTAATTTTGTGAGATAGGAATTTTGGGTTTTCATGAGCTGTATGCCAAAATCATCCGTATTAAGACAATAAAAGACCTGAAATATTTCAGTTAGTGTGCAATGAATCTAAAATATGAATGTTACATTTTCATCATGACATTATGGAAAATAATTAACTTTATCACAATATGCTAATATTTTGAGAAGGACCTGTAGATAATATATAATATTGGTAAATATTGATTACCTGCCATAACAGCGAAGAACCTGTTTGCTGACACGCTAAATGGTGGAGCTCCGTTATAAGGCAGGGGAAAAACTGACCAATTTACTAAGTTTACAAGAATGTTTCTGTGAACTTTATAGTATAAGGAGCTAAAAATAACATGTTACTCTAATTGGACAATAACACAAGCGCAGTTTTAACCCAGTTTGAGGTTGACAAGAGGAGAAAGATATGCAGACAAAAAATACTAAATGAAATGCACTTTTGTAGTTGCTGCAACAAAACCCTGCTGAACAGGATTCTAAAAGTGGTTGATCTTTAAATATTTTGCAACTCAGTGTTGTTGGTCAGTCTGACAAGCAGCAGTGTCTTTCCTGTATTTCAAAATAGTCTCAAAAATGGATGGAGCAAGGAGTAAAGTTTGAAGCACACAACATCATACCTGAGGATCATAATAATAGCTACATCACCAGATGAAGTAACGCGCTGATAACAACTGGATATCACTCAGCAAGATAGACTTTGCTTTGACCAGAAATATTGTGCCACTTTTATAATGCCAGATCTCATGCTACGAGGCTACGTCACACTTATTTTATCAAAATAGATGTGTTTGATAAATGCAAGGGAAAATTTCTAACATTCAGCAGCACAGCAAGTGAAATCATAATAAAATTGCAAATCAAGAAGGTGGTACCAATTCTGGCTCTCAGTTCAGGTTATCTGTTTCTTCACATTTTGAAACACGTTTTTTTCTTTCGTGTTAAAAATCCGCCATCCATATAAAAAGTCATATCTGAAATTGATAATAAATCAGGGATACAAAGAGGAACGGATTTCAGTATGACAAGCAGTTTTCTCAAAACAATTGTAACCTGTGTTAAATTTGAAGTGAAAAGTCAGGATTTTTGAGTTGAGATTTTGTTGACAGGTTATAAGCACTTCTTAATTCTTAATTTTCCTGGTGTCTTCATTTAGTATAAATCCAGATTAGCTGCTCCTGAAGGTTAAAGCTAGCCCATGAGTGGCTAAGACCAAAGTAGACTTTTACCAGCTTAAAACAACTCCAATCTAAAAATATAAACCATTTTCATCTTTGCATTTTGAGATTATTTATACAAAAACCAATAAATGTTTACACAGGAAATAGGGGTTGGAGGCACTGCACCACCAATGATCATCCTGTGTAAAATGTGCTCAGAATGGAATAACGATAAATGTAACAACCTCATAGAAATGTAAAGCAGTCTCTATGATATTTTAGATTTGTTCAACAATTCACTTTTATATCAGTCACAGTTATTCTAACTGGAAATGCTTTTACATGTTCAGTTTTCAGTGCGTTTCACACAGGAAGTGCCAGTGTGAAAATTGAAAAACTGTGTTAGTAAAAACACAGTAAGAATTATTATTATTATTATTATTATTATTGATAGGTTTTGAATCATGCTTCTGTTTATTATTTTCCTGGTCATGCTTTAGTTTTTGTCTTCTAGTTCATGTTTTGCCAAGTTAGATTTTTTGGATGTGGTTATGCTTTAGTTTCATGATTTACTAGTTGTGTTTCTATTAGTTTGTATTCAAGACTCTCTGTTTTACTCCAGCCACGTTTTGTTCTCCCCTGTCTGACAATTAACTTTATTTGGTTCACCTGCACCTAGCATTCAGTCTCCTTGTTTCACTTGGTTTTTGTTCTATATACACGCATCTGTTCTGTTCATTTCTCGCGGAAACATTTTGGACCATTCTCTCTGTTCATGTCTAGTCCTTTTGCTCATGCCAAGCCTGTCTTGCCAGCCTGCCCATGTCTGTTTTTGCCATCACCCTCTGAAGTAAGTTTTTTGTTCATTAAATCATTTCACTTACCATCATGCTGCCTGTCAGTCTGCATTCCGGGGTCCTCCGCTACACAAGCCTTCACACAGAGGTGCTATGAGAAGCACACGCAGATCGCGCAATAAAAGCCTGTGATAAATGCGGAAGTCAGACCAAAACAACTCATCCTTTAGACGTTAAAATAGTTAAAACTGCTTAACGTTTTCTTCTACAATGAATGAGTACACCAAGTAAAATGAAGCTATATTTTTTGCTTATTTTGCTGTATAATCGATAGGCTTTGATTACCTGAGTTAATATACAATGCCCAGCAATTGATCAAGTGCATACAACTGCTATTATATATATATATATATATATATATATATATATATATATATATATATACAATGTATATATATATATATATATATACAAAGAAACAAGTTATTTTAAATCCAACCTTACCATTTTAGCTATTTCGCTTTTTTTTTTACTTCTGCTAATTGTTGCTGCAAGAAATGTATGACAGGGAGTTGCAAATTCTGCTCAAAGCTGCTGGAAACAGCAGATGAATATAAAAAGTATAAGCAGAGGTTGGGTGCAATGGTTAGTAAAGTTTCTATTGTTCACATAAATCCCCTCTAACAACAATAAAACCATATTATGTTGTTCTGTGGTTGCCACAAAAGACAAACACCAGAAGGCGATCATTGGACATTTAAGAAAACCTCAAGTCTCTTTCTGATCACTGATGTTGAACTCAGCTATTTTATCTCACACTTGACTGAAGCCAGTTGTCACACTGAATTAGAGAAAGATGGGTGGGCTTTGGTGTTAGTCGAGGACATCGGCGGGCTGATGTTGACTTGTCAGGCTCTAACCCGATTTACTGTCTGGGCAACAATGGTGACATGAATAATTTAGACCGGGTAAGAGAAAGCACAAAGCTTTCCTTTGGCTCTCCCACAGGACCCATCCTTTATTTCAGCCTTCCAGAAACAAAACGCTGAGGGTAACTGACTGGAAAAAAGGGTGTGGCTCAGTGTATTTTATTTATGCTGAAATTTGAAAACTGCCGCAATACAACAAAATGCACCCCCTCCAAAAAGCTGCCACGAGGTGATTAATTGGAATACCTTCTGCCTTGATTCACAATCAATACCCTTTTTCTTCCATTACAACAAATGTTGGGCAGGGGTGCTTACTAGTGGAAATATATTGCACACAATAACAGTTTACTTCAGTGTGGGAGGCAAAATGAAATATCTGAGCAATTAGTCAATTAAAGTCGAGAGCAAACAAGGTGGTTTCACAGCAGCCTGAAGCCAATTATTGGATTTTAATCATTAGAGGGCATTCTGGGAAAAGATCCAGATTTGATGCTTTAAAAACAAGTTACTCTCCTTTATTTCTAAATAATTTGTTTCATTAAGTCCTTCTGACGGATTACAGGCTTTACATCTGTGGCAAAATATTGCATTAAAAGTCTAACACAAAGTTGAGCTTTAGCTGAGTATAATGTGGCAGCCGTATAGATTATCCCACTTCTTTTGTTAATCTGTCTCTTTTGACAAAACAGCTTGAGCTGAACACCTTTTCATGACCAAATGCAATAAAAAAGAATCCAATCGATGTAAAAATAACACAGTAGTTTCAGTGTTGGGGTCTAGTGTTTGCAGTGCCTCGTTAAAGTCTTCATAGATTCTTGCTCTTTCATATTTTGTTGCATTATGTCACGCACTTTACAGATCTGGTCAGTAGTAAGTAGAAAGCCATTCTTGAAAGAAAGTCCTCTTTATGAATGCCCATGTAGGACAAACAGCAAATATGCAAAAAGGTTCTCTGGGCAGATGAACGCAAACTTGGACTTTTTGGTCAACATTAAAATGCTATGTGTCGAGGAAAGAACACTACTCAAAAAGCTACAATGGAAGGTTGTAAATCAACGCATATCCATGTTTTAAATGGCCTAAATGTAAATGTTAATCCGTGGCAAGACTTGAATATTGGTGTTCACAGGCACTTGACTGAGTTTGAGCTATTGTACAAAGAAGAAAGGGGAACATTTTTAGTTTTTGGATAAGCGAGGCAGATAGAAACATAACCAAGAGACTTACAGCTGCAATTAGTTCCAGTGTTGAATGAAGGAGGCTGAATATTGATGCATGCCAGTTAAATACATAGAAGATAAAATGTAAAAATGCAATGATTCTTGGATGTTTGGATTTCCATTTGTGTTTTGATCACTTCTGAGTTCTTTCGGTTTTGAAAGTCTTGCTAAATTCTGTGTTTAGTTCATCCTCAAGATCATATTAGTCTTGTTCCTCTTCGTTTGTAGTTTTGTTGTTTCTAGTTCTGCTTCCTTAGTGTTTATTCACCTTCCTTCAGTCTGCATGTTTGCTCTCCTCCACAGCTGTTCCTAATCCCCTGATTAACTCACATGCATTCAGTGTCATTTTCCACTCTTCCCTCGGTATGTAAGCTCACTGGTTTTTATTGTTCTTTGCTGGTTCATCCTGTTACCCTGCCATGACAAAAAACGTTTCAAGGAGTAAAAATGCTCCAATGCTCAAGTGTATCTTAACCCTATCTATTGTAAAACAAATGAATTGGAGGGAAAACCTTAAAAGAATCATCACTTTTTCTTGTGACCTTTCATTATTCTCCTTCTGATTTCCTCCACCTCAGTGAACATCCTCTTAGCCAACCTCTCAACTCCTCAGTCGTCCCTTCCCTCTCTCGGTTTTCCTTCCCCCCACTTCACTTTCCATCACGTACTTGCCTCCCTCCAACTAGCCCCTCACAGAGTAGGTGAGGAAATCAATCACCGATCACTCGATTCCCCCTGCAGCAGTTCACACCCCAGCAGAGTAGTTTTCATCACCGACTGGTGCTGCCCTGGTAAGCACATTTGGACAAAGGCTTCGAGGAGGGAGGGCGTTTTAACGCGACTCCTATTTGATAACGTACTTTCCAAAATAACTTGAAAAAAAGGGAGCAGACAAACATCTTCCACGCTATATTTTTTCAAGGAATCATAATCTATGATTCTTCTTCTGCCTGTCATTTTTTTCCTCTGTATCACTCAAAAACAAACACACAGCTACTGTTGTCCCTGTTATTATTTAGTGAGCCCTTGTGACTGTGGAGATTTCTAATGATAGGCCAGGGTTGGCTGTGCTGCTGATATTAAGATTTCACAGCCACACACACACACACACACACACACACACACACACACACACGAAGGCCTGTCATTGTCCTGTCAGAGCCTCAAGCTATTTTTAGATGCTTTGCCCACATCCCTCGCTAAAAACGCCTGCCCTCTCCCTCTCCTCCCACAGCACCCATCAAACCCTGTGTCACCCCGTGTCACCTTGCCGGCCAATCAGAGTCTTCTCCGAGCAGCTCCGACAGGAAGCGGAGCTGACAGCCCACCAATCAACTAATAACCACCCTCTTCAGGGGGAGGTTGATGGGGCTCATTGTGGATATGGATGCAGTATTTTACGGCTATTTTGGCATAATTACAGCTTGATTACATAAATGCTTTGATATGAGAAAGGCAAACTGGCGAGGTGTGTGCACAGAAACTGATTTCATTGCATTCCAATGCTCTTGAAAGATAGCACTGCAACACAAAAGGGTTTAATTTAGATGCAAAGTGCGGTTGTTTACACTTTCTCAGGGAAAACTTCAAACTGACATGAATACAGTACATAAGTTAAGAGGAGTCATGCAACAAAAAAGAAATGGCAAGATTACAATTATGAAAGAAACAGAGTTCTTCTAAGAGTTTTCATATTAGAGATCAGAAGTTAGATTTGTTATGACAATTAACATTTTATGATTTTAGATATGCACTACCGCCAAGAGGTGGGGTACAAGACAGGTCTACAGCAACAAAGCATATGCAGCAAATAATAGTTTAATTGCTGTTCTTATATCTTTATATTATAGTTATTTAAGACAAAACAGAAACAGCCAAACAAATAAATTATGATCGACTAGGTCGTCTAGAGAAGAGGAATATAACTAAAAGGCCATTTAATGACTGTGAATTGCATTCTTCTAATATAGCAGCGAACAATGAATATAACTTCAAACATTAATAAAACTCAATAAAACTTTATAACCGCAGGAATACTTAATGACCAGTAAAAAAAAATTTAAATACTCTGAAATAACTCAATAGAGCTGAGCTTATTATATTTGAGTCTTACAGAGATCATATAAGCTTGGGACTGTCAAGTATATAATTCTATATCTGGCTGATTTGATCAAATTTCTACCAAAAACTATGACTTCTCTGTCATACCTGCAAAGATAGAGCCACAGTTTAATTCTCCACACAGAAATCTTTCAGCACAACTAAACTGACTTGATGGATGTTTCTAAAATTTCATTTATCTCTTAATCATCAGAACCCATGGTTTTAATGTTATTTCATTGGTGAGGTTGTTCTGAAACATAAAATGAAACTGCTATAATCACAAAAAGCAATTTATAAGTACATGAAAATAAAGAAGAGACAGCGAGAAGAAATCAGATGTCAGATTTAGAGAGATCGTCTTACTTCAGGCTTCCTCAAAGTGTCCCCATGCTGCTCCACACACACACTCACATAAACACACACACACACACACTGCCATCTGGAGAAGCAGTTTGTCACTGGCGTTGCTATTTCCGTGAAAAATCATTAACTTGCTTTTTCAATCACCAGAAGCATGCTCAGGATGGTGTTACATCATGCTGCACTTCTCTCCTGGCTTTGAATTATACCTGACAACATTATACTGCCATAACCAGTGGAGCTACTATAATACTCATATTCACCAATGATTTTCTGATTCATGAAACCAAACTCAATAAACTAACTTTTAAAAGAAGAAAACTCAATTTATGGGGAAGATTTACAGCCATTATGCTGTTTTTTAATCAATGCTAAAGTATTTTAATTTGGCTTCCACTTTCAAAGGTTTCCCACAGTCAAAAGGCTTCTGGATCGAGCTCCTTAAACTCAAATGTCACTTTTTCACTAAAAGCAACGTCATAGGAAACAGGCATGCCAGTACAACCTAATAGCCTTCAGGCTGCTAGGTTTAGGTCACAGTTCCCCCTACATCTCTATCCAGGGTTGGGATATTATGCTGAGTAAGGTTGTAATAAGATCATCTGCCATGAGATCTCATGATATTAAACGCAATAAAACTTCTTATTGAAGTTCGGCTTTTTCAGACCAAGCCCCACTTTTAGAGAAACAGAATTGCCCAGGCATTTTTACAGGCCTCAACAAGACTGGCAAGAAATGGATCACATTAGTTTTAAAGGAAAACAGAGGAAGGAAAATTCTAAATTGACTAATATAGTATTGGTTTGATTGTCCTATTATTTTATTATTTGCACTCTGGTTGTGTCAAGAACAAAATGAACTTGTTTTCTTTTATTTTGTGCTTCTGACTGAGTTTTTTCAGATAAACAAACTGCTCTATCAGTCTTTACCGAATAAAATAAAATTGTATTTGTTAAACAGCTCTAAAGTTACCTTGTGCCCCCAACTACTTTAAAAAACTTCATATTTTTCACCAATTGCTTGGATAACAATTTTAAAATTAAAGATATTACTGGTTTACTAAAACCAGCTGCCACAGAGACAGTTTCTTCCCCCAGGCTGTTTTTCTGATGAACATTCAATAGAGTACCAAACAACTGCATACTGAAGTTGCAAATGTACCTTTGTATATATGTATATTTAAGGACATAAAGATATATGCATAAATATATTTAAAATATATTTAAAAACCCAGAGAGCAAAGTGTACCAGAGTCAAATTCCTTGTTTGTATGTACAAACCTGGCAATAAAGCTGATTCTGATTCTGATTCTATCAGTCGGTTACAATTTTATGTGTCACATTATTCTTTATCACATAATAAGTCTCCAAAAGTCTCCATTTACAGAATGTCTCTGGTTCTTAAGTAAGAAGCTGTTCCTGGGAGATTAACTGTGTTGAAAATGTAATTGAAAAACCTCTAAGATATTCCTGAGACCATATCAGTAATCTTGGAGGACAAAATTGGTCAAGTTTTATTTCGGTTAAGAAAAAAAAGAAAAGAAAATGTTAACGTATTCCTCTATTTGTTCCTGTTGTTCATTGTTGTACATTCTTCAAAATTTTGTATATGTCTTTATTTTTCTTTATTTTGTTTTTTTTGTTGTGTCAAAAAATTTGAAGTACTTTTTTTGTTTTTTGTTTTTTTTCCCAAAGTAAAGATGCACAGCAATGAATACATTTCCTAATTACTTTGGCCCAGTAAGGCCAGCTGTTACATTCAAAATAGAAGTTAGACAAAACATGTTAAGTCCATATGTAGGTTCATTTGTCCAAAGAAACCAACCCAACACATACTGACAACATTGAGGCAAATGTCATTGTACATGTTAAAAAAATTAGTCCTTAAGAACAGAGTTTAGTGCAGTTTTTCTGTAACTTTAACAGATCCCTCCTCGTGTCTTTACCTCTATTTTCCTCTCTCTAACATTTCTGTAGCCATCTCCCAACAGGTTCATAACATTTATACGATACTGAAACATATAGGACACATATGCTTTTAAATCCTACCTTTTCCTATTTAAATCATTCAGATGTGGTCTGTATAAAGTGGAACTGCAATGCTTTAGTTTGAATTTGTCGTTATTTTAGCTCAGGCATTCATTTTACTCATTTTACGCATCTTACACCCCGCCCCCCTCCAGGTGCGATAATCTAGTGGAGCAGAAACTTTTTATGCCTAAAATTTATGCCTATTTAAAGACGTCAACAACAGAAGAGCTGTCCATTCAACCTTACATGTTCGAGCCAGAGTCTGAACCATAGCAAGAAGAGATTGAAAATGATGAACCTGCAGAACTGCCCCTTCAAATGAGTGCATTGCAATGGTGTGTTATTACTGCATTTTCTTTACACCTTCTCCATCCATACCAAGTAACTACATTGTTAATATTGTTATTCAAAACATACAATAAGGTGATGTCCTTAAGGAGTTAAAAGCAAGCGCACAGCGCTAACATTAGCAGGAGGCATGAAGCTGTGCTTTCAGCAGTAAGTTATATTTACACGTCAACAATCAAGCTTGCTGTCATTTTAATGTCATCTTCAGCTTACTTCTTTGCTCTGTCCGTTGCTTCCAGAAGGCACTGATCCCTCAGACAGAAGGAATCTTTTGGCAAATCCTCCTTCATACTGGCTGAGGTTGCTGAAACACTCCTCCCTGAAGTGCTTCGGGCAAACGAAGAGGACTTTCCCCACTGATGTTGACACGTTTCCATAAAAATAAGATTTAACCAGGCACTCCGAAAAGGTTCTGATCCTGGGGGACAGTGTAATAACTGGTGTGGGTTAATACACCCTACAACAGAACATTTAGATTTTTGCGCTTTCTGCTTTGGCATCCTTCAACTTGAACTACAAGAATACTGCGAGAAAACAAATGTTGCGTACGCTGGATTGGTCAGCCGGAAGTCCATGACCATCTTTAGTAATTCCACAGAAAATACTGTGACGTAATAGAGAACGAAAAGTAATAGAAATGGAAAAATCTGAACAGGCTGACCAAATATGACCCAAAAAGCATCTAAATATATCTTTGCAGGATCTGGATTGATTAAATTCAAATTTGCTAGACTTTCAGAGACTCCCAATGTGCAAAACATGTGTTTAAGAACTAAAAAAGTGGATTTTGCATGATATGTCCCCTTTAAGATACTGACTGCTCACCTCAGCATGCTGAATGCTTGGAGTGGACCTTATTTTTCAATAATCCTGCTAATAATAGTTAATATTTAACCACTTTTGGGTGTGTAATGAGTGTGTAAAACTCAATAAACTTTCAGACAAGGTAATTATAGTAAAAAACAAATAAACACTAGACAAACATGTTACAGTAAAGGTAACACATAACATAAAAGGTAGCACTGTGCATTTTACATTCTTAATCCCAATACGTATGCAATATACTAAACAGGGGTTCTTTATTTTCAATAAGAAACTGTAAAGATGTAACAGGACTTAATATTTCATGAAATGCTATTTATTTTTTTATGCTTAGATAACTGTGGATCGGTCCAGACAAACTGTTGCAAAAGTACTGCACAAAACATGTTACATATGGAAAGGTCATCATTATGTACTGTGGTCAAACTCTTTCGTGTAAATAACCATAGACTTGTATGGAAAGAACCATCGAACTGAAGCATGACTGAAGGTTCTTAAAACACATTTCATTTGAACCTTTATGATATTTTTCAGTCTTGATTTGTTTAACAAAGCACAAATTAACTTTTACCATTTAGCAGCACTTTGACTGGCTGATAGCTGGACATACTCAAACTGAAGATGCTATGTTATCTACTCAAGGTAAGATATTGACTGCTCATACCTTGTTAATAGAACCCCAATTTAAAAAAAGAGAACTTTTCCTTTAGAATTACAGTTTTACCTTCTTTCACAGTAATATCATTTACGTATCTTGTTTTAAAAGCCTATACAAATCAGTTTGGATTATACATAAAGAAGCTGGAACTAGAGGTGGGCAGTCCAAATGGTTGAGGAAAACAAAGACACAAAGAGAGATTAAAAAAATAGTAGACAGGGAGGAAGAGTAAATTGAAAATATCAGTGATGAGGAGCAAGTAATTACTTTGCTGTTCCATTATTAATCCTGCCTAGTCCAGATAAGAATTGCATGAGAGTTGTATACATAATTAATAGTCAGGACCGGAGTGTCCGTTACTTTCTTTTCAATGATGGATGGGCGCATAATAGAAAAAGAGTGATAACTGAAGAAGAAAACCATGAAGCCACATAAAACACAAAGGAACACTTCACTAATATCTGCAGAGTGTGACTCTGAAAAGTCTATTTGCCTTCTTTTAATTAAATGCTCATATTCCAAGTACTGATTTGGAGGAAAATATGATTATTAAGCAGAGAAAATGGCTGTTGGTGTTTGTGTATCATGCAATATTGTTGCTCAAATGGCTCCCTGTAGCCTCATGAATAATCCAATGAAAGCTGATTAATTGAAACCCATCCAGTAAACTATGCACTGTACTTCATCATTGGTTTAATAATGCAAAGGGGTCCTTCAGTTGTGTACAGACAAGATTACAATTTACATCAGCCATAGTATTGTAGATTCCTTGGCTAAATTGAAGCTAGGGTCTAATTTCTCAATTTGAAAAACTAAGACTCACAGCATTCTAGGTTTCTTAACCAGAAAGATATGTAATCATACACTGGGCAGTCATACTTGCACACAAACATGCTCATGCTGCCATTCTCTATCCGATTAAATCAAGATTGCATTTGTGCGGTGTCCCCTGACCTTGTCCTGTCTGAGTCATCCAGATGGAGGCCCAGAGAAGATTAGAGAACAGTAAAGGTCAGAAGGGAACTACTGCTTACATCAATACCAGCACAACACTGCTGCCATTCACCAAGACTTTAGACCCTTCTACAGTCCGTCACTCCTAATATCGGTAGTACTAGGGAACAGGCTGGAAGCAAAATAAGGAGAAACAATGTTGAACAATAGTGTCGTTACTGCTTTTTCTTGAGTAAGTTTTCTTATTTGTGACCACTAAAGAGAAGTCGGATCTTTTTTTGTACTACAATTTAGCCACTGCTGTGGCTTTTAAATAATCTCAAAAAGAGAGTGGTACGTGGATTCTGGATTAGACATGGGCCAATTACCAGCCTGTATGTATACCATGGTTTTAGAGTTACGCTTTTAAAACAACTGAATTTACCTGGCACACCACTCTTCTAATATCTATACAAAATGTTTTTATAAACATCATTATCATTTACTTTAAATGTACCTTGCTACTTGTAACTGAAGAAACTATCTGTTGATTTTTGTAAACAATTTGAGCTAAAAAACTTTTTCATATATTATTGTCAAGAGAAGATGAAACTGCTGACTGTAAACGGTGACTGTCAACACACACCCTCGTGTTCTTGGACTCTTCTTATGTGTCTTTGTATCAAAATCAAAACAACAACAAATAAATTTTATGGATGGCATTCTTGTGTAACAAATGATTTATTACATATATATATATATATATATATATATATATATATATATATATATATATATATAGATAGATAGATAGATACCCTCCTTGAACCGCCACCTTAACGTGGTGGAGGGGTTTGCGTGCTCAAATGATCCTAGAGACTATGTTGTCTGGGGCCTAAATGCCCCTGGTAGGGTCTCCCATGGCAAACAGGCTCTAGGTGATGGGTCAGACAAAGAGTGGTTCAAGAATCCCTCATGAAGAACAAAATATTGAGGCACGTGACGTCGCCCGGTACGGCGGAGCCGGGGTCCCACCCTGGAGTCAGGCCTGGGGTCGGGACTCGTCGGAGAGCGCCTGGTGGCCGGGTTGCTCCTCGCGGGACCCGGCCGGGCCAAGCCCGAACGAGAGACGCGAGGCCATCCCCCAGTGGGCCCACCACCTGCAGGGGGAACCGTGAGGGACCGGTGCAAAGAGGATTGGGTGGCGGACGAAGGTGGAGACCTCAGCAGCCCGATCCCCAGATGCTTAGGCTGGCTCTAGGGACGTGGAATGTCACCTCGCTGGGGGGGAAGGAGCCTGAGCTTGTGCGGGAGGTCGAGAGATATCGACTAGAAATAGTTGGGCTCGCCTCCACGCACAGCGTGGGCTCTGGAACCCATCTCCTTGAGAAGGGTTGGACTCTCTTCTACTCTGGAGTGGCCCACGGGGAGAGGCGGCGGGCTGGTGTGGGTTTGCTTGTTGCCCCCCAGCTCAGCCGTCTCGTGTTGGGGTTTACCCCAGTGGATGAGAGGGTCGTATCCCTACGCCTTCGGGTTGGGGAGAGGTCTCTGACTATCATTTCAGCCTACGGGCCGAGTGGTAGTGCACAGTACCCGGCCTTCTTGGTGTCCCTGTCGGGGGTGCTGGATAGTGCCCCTCCCGGGGACTCCATTATTCTGCTGGGGGACTTCAACGCCCATGTGGGGAACAACAGTGACACCTGGAGAGGCGTGATCGGGAGGAATGGCCTCCCCGATCTGAATCCGAGTGGTGTTTTGTTATTGGACTTTTGTGCTAGTCACGGATTGTCCATAACAAACACCATGTTCAAACATAAGGGTGTCCATCAGTGCACTTGGCACCAGGACACCCTAGGCAGGAGGTCGGTGATTGACTTTGTTGTCGTGTCATCAGACCTTCGGCCGCATGTTTTGGACACTCGGGTGAAGAGAGGGGCTGAGCTGTCCACTGATCACCACCTGGTGGTGAGTTGGATCCGCTGGAGGAGGAGAAAGCCGGACAGACTTGGCAGGCCCAAGCGCATAGCGAGGGTCTGCTGGGAACGCCTGGCGGAACCCTCGGCCAGGGATGTATTCAACTCCCACCTCCGGGAGAGCTTCGACCAGATCCCGGGGGATGTTGGAGACATAGAGTCCGAGTGGACCATGTTCTCCGCATCTATTGTCGATGCTGCTGCCCGTAGCTGCGGCCGTAAGGTCTGCGGTGCCTGTCGCGGCGGCAATCCCAGAACCCGGTGGTGGACACCGGCAGTAAGGGATGCTGTCAAGCTGAAGAAGGAGTCCTATCGGCTGTGGTTGGCTTGTGGGACTCCTGAGGCAGCTGACGGGTACCGTGAGGCCAAGCGTGCTGCGGCCCGGGCTGTGGGTTCATGGGAGTTTGCCCAACCGGTTCACATGTGTTTTGTGGACCTGGAGAAGGCATTCGACTGTGTCCCTCGTGATGCCCTGTGGGGGGTGCTCCAGGAGTATGGAATCGGGGGCCCTTTATTAGGGGCCATCCGGTCCCTGTACGAGCGGAGCAGGAGTTTGGTCCGCATTGGCGGCACTAAGTTGGACCTGTTCCCGGTGCATGTTGGACTCCGGCAGGGCTGCCCTTTGTCACCGGTCCTGTTCATAATTTTTATGGACAGGATTTCTAGACGCAGCCAAGGGGGTCTGGTTTGGGGACCAGTGGATTTCGTCTCTTCTTTTTGCGGATGACGTGGTCCTTCTGGCCCCTCTCTAGCCAAGACCTACAGCATGCGCTGTGGCGGTTCGCAGCCGAATGTGAAGCGGCTGGGATGAAGATCAGCTCCTCCAAGTCCGAAGCCATGGTACTCGACCGGAAAAGGGTGGCTTGTCCTCTTCAGGTTGGAGGGGAGTTCCTGCCTCAAGTGGAGGAGTTTAAGTATCTCGGGGTCTTGTTCACGAGTGAGGGAAGAATGGAGCGGGAGATCGACAGACGGATCGGTGCGGCTGCCACAGTAATGGGGGTGCTGTGCCGGTCCGTTGTGGTGAAGAGAGAGCTGAGTCGAAAAGCAAAGCTCTTAATTTACCGGTCGGACTACGTTCCTACCCTCACCTATGGCCATGAACTTTGGGTCATGACCGAAAGAACGAGATCCCGGATACAAGCGGCTGAAATGAGCTTCCTCCGTAGGGTGGCCGGGCACTCCCTTAGAGATAGGGTGAGGAGTAGAGCCGCTGCTCCTCCACATCGAGAGGAGCCAGTTGAGGTGGCTCTGGCATCTATACCGGATGCCTCCTGGGCCCCTTCCTCGGGATGTGTTCCAGGCACGTCCCACCGGGAGGAGGCCTAGGGGACGGCACAGGACACGCTGGAGGGACTATGTCTCTCGGCTAGCCTGGGAACACCTTGGGCTCCCCCTGGAGGAACTGGAGGAGGTGTCTGGGGAGAGGGACGTCTGGGCGTCTCTGCTGAGTCTGCTGCCCCCGCGACCCGGTCCCAGATAAGCGGAAGACGACGAGTACGAGTAGATACCAACGCCACATTTGGTGACACTGGCATTGTTCCAGGGATTCTGTGGGAAATTTACAAGCAACTTTGCAGATCTAAGTTGTGCAGCCATATTATTTTGGAGAGATGAAGCTGTCTTTGGGTAGTCCTGCAAAACAATCCAGTCTTTTACTCTTTTGCATTGCAATGAAAGTAAAAAATTGGCTAACTGAGGTATGCAGAGTCTGAGATGAAGCTCTTGATCATTTTATCGATGTCTCGGAGCACTGGGAGTTCTGACCTTGGGGTCCATTTTCTGGGATATCCACTCCAGGACAGATTGGCCCTTGTCATAAATATGTTCTACTTGTAAATAATCTTTCTCACTGTTGAACAACTGACTTCAAATAATTTCAAACTCGCCTTATAACCCTTCTCAGGTTGATGGGCAACAGCAATTGTTTAGCAACACCTGTATGCCACAGAGTGGCCAAAACACCTTTTACAGAGATGGTCACGCTTGTTGATTATCAGGTATTTAAGTGCATTTGATTAGCAGCACCTGTACTCTCCAAATCCCAGGGAACCAGCAAAACTGTAGCCCATTTTGCAATCTATTATGACCATGTGGAATGTGTTGTGTTTGTGTGCACCTTAGATGTAGGTCATTTCTGTACCAGCTATGACTTGGCCCCAAGGCCACAACAAAAAGGGAGACACACCATGTTGAGATTTCTGAAAAATAGATTTATTTAACACAAACTATAGTTAATATCAAATTCCTAATATGAATTTTGAACATGAGTGAAATTAGAGTTCAGTGGTGTTCATGAGTGGAGAAGGTATGTAACAGTTGTAAAGTTCAATCAAAATAATCTACAAATCAAGAGGTGGCAGGTTACCACTGAGGCAGAGCAGAGACAAGTTAGACGACATTTGGGGTTAAAAAATGACCAAGCTAACCACAAGGGTCCTGCAGGGGTCGTAACAAACCTGATAAAAATCAGATCTTCTGTTATGTTCTGGGAAGAAAAACTGAAAAATAGTTTTTAACATGACTGTAAGTCTCAAATCAAACATTGCATTAGCTCTTGTTGTTTTCACCATCCCACGCAAAACAATGGATCAAGGAATTTTCCTCAACGTAGCACTGACTTAAAAGTCAAAGATTCTTCAACCTATTCTGATGACACAGCTGGACCCCTTGCATATGGACCTATGACTTTTTACTTTTCTTATAGAGCAATCAGTATTTAATTTGTGCAGCTTTGTTTTCACAGTGTTTAATAAGGTTGTCTAATTTGCATTTGAAGGTACACTGCTATTTTGCAACAGCCCAAATAAAAATGTCTCAAATACCTCTTAAGAGCTTTCTGAACATTTATTCTACCGCATTAACATATCAAACTGCTACCACTTCTTTACAAGCTATGAATTATTTCACTATTTAAGAGACATGAGCATTTTCAATAGCATGTGTTGTGTAGGCAGAAAATGAATTTATTTTTGTTATGAATTAAATTATCCAGTTGGAAAAATGTTCTGTTGACTTTAAATGACATTAATGATGTGTTCCCAGTCATGTTAGTTATATCTGTAACTTTCATTTAAAACCTTTTTTTTAAATACTTGTTTATGACTTTTCTACAAACTCAGAGCAATATTACATCTTTACTTACTGATAACTTTACAGAACCTAACATAATAAAAGTGGTTTTTTTTTTGTTTTTTTTTACGAGGGGTGTATTTTTTACAATTCCAGTAGGATTTACAAACTAAAGTAGTTTGCATAAAATGTTTTCATGCATTTTTGCCACTGACATTTATTTGATCACTCCGTGAAAAAGAGCTATGCATCCAGTGAAGAGCACCAAAGCCAACTGGGATAAATTATAAAAGAGCAATCAAAGAATTACAGGCAGGGTTGAAAGGGGCCTCTTTGAAGCTGCACTGCGGGCCTGAATATGCATGGAGCATTGAGTAATGCTGAGTAGCAGGATTTCATCGAGAGGGTGCTGTGACCCTAAGGGAGTAGGACTTGGTATCTGGGTTGATAAGTATGCGGTTTAGCTTGCAGCTAACAAAGTGGAAGCTTTGACTAGCGAGGTTGCTGGCGGATGATAACCGGGGTGTGGGAGGGTCCTGGATTTCATTCTGAATGTGGGGGGGATAACAAAGTTTACATATCTCCACATATACAACGTCCCATACTATATGTGCAAAACTGAGACCGGCAAACCAAGAAAAAGATTTTAGTAACATCCAACTTTTACCAAGAGTATTAGGGTTAAAATTTATGCAATGTTTGTTTAAAAAGGCACTCTCAAGACTTAATCTCTCTCACATCCAGTACATTTTTACCCAATTTTGCAGATATTCTGTTCCCCATAAAAGATCTACAACATTAAGTCTACAGATTATCACATAAAGTCAGTGGGACACATACATTCTCACAATTAATCCCATCTCTGCCTATTAAGCAAACACAGTGCACCTCATCCACAGCCACCCTTCTCCTTTCATGTGGAGCTAATTAACTAACACTGTTGCTGGTAATTAATTACTAGCCCACGCTAAAGGCCCTCGCTCGTTTGGGCAAATTAACAACATCCTCATTACTGTTGCGGTCTAAGGAGGGTTAGGTAATGTGTGTGGGATGCATTGGTGTGTGTGTGTGTGTGTTGGGGGGGGGGGGGTGCAACAAGTGTAGGATCAGCAACCTAAAGGTGGAAGATGTATAAAAATGAAGAAAGGAATTGAAGGTTAAAGAGCTTTTGAGATTTTTCTTTTGGAAATTGTATTCCTTGGTACCAGAATGTTCAGCGTTCACTTCAACACCCACAAGTCTTCCATTACTCCATCCAGCCCGCCGTCCGGGTCCAAAAATAAAGATCTGAGACAAAGCACAAAGGGATCTCCTGTGTGGTCGGTCTGGTTGGCTGAGGGGGGCTTTTTTCCCCCTCATGTGGCCAGGCAATAAAATCTGAAAGCACCAAATGAGGTGAAGTGAAAAAGAGATACCACTTACACAACCAGTGTGTGTTACTGACTGAGGAAACCATAGAAAGCTGTCATATAAGAGTTCTCATCTGTTTTATCTTTCTCTACCCATTTACTTCAACAGCCACTAAACTCAAATCCCTGCCAAGTCTCTGAGTATGAATAACATAATGAAATACGGTGCTGCAGAAATTAGCAAATACATCTCCAAAGATTTTTATCACTTGAAAATGCTAACAGTTTTTCTTCTCTCAGGCTCAAGATCTAAGTAAACTCCTTGTATCCGTCTGGGAATAATCTCTGCAGTCTCTCAAATACTTCCCTTATATGCCTGTATAAATGTTTTCTTTTTTTCAATTGGATCGAAAAATGTTCTGGTATATTCAGCCTGATCAGCCCTGAAAGGTGATCAGTCAGAAACTCAAAAATGTGATCTTTTACCAAATAGTGACACGCTCACAACCAGGGCTATTTGATGTTGAGAAGTAGAACAGTTAGCTACAGTCATGTGAAATAAGCTATGGAAGACTATGTTTTTCTTACATATTTGGAAAAGTGAATATTAAATATACATTTTCCCAATATCACCAATTCGAATAAGATAAGCAAACATTCCAATGCAATACAAGCTATTTCAGGGGAGGAAAAAATTAGGACACCCCCACATTAAAACGGCAAAAAATATGCATAGCCATGTTATATCAAGTACTCAGATAAGATCTTAATTAGTAAAGGTCCGGTTTTGCTTCCACTTTAATGTATTTAGAGATGCTGTCACATTTTCCTTTAAGAATCATCTGAAACATGGTAGAATTAATGAGGATTTTCCAATGATGATCTTGCCAAGTTCTGGATCAGCAAAGCATCTAAATATCCAGACACTCGACCTCCATTCTTCACAGTTGTTATGAGGTTCATTTGCTGTGCTGTGGAGTTAAAATCTTTGAATCAAACGCTAACGTTAATGTGGCATTTTACACCTAAAACAGCTGAGCATCAAGCTTCCACTTAAAGAACATCAACATTAATTTGGTAACATTTTTAATCTGGCATACTAGGTGTTAGATTATAATTGGCAAATATTACTTTTGGCACAATCAATGCTTTACTTAATATTATTATTATTATTATTATTAGCTCCATTCCTGGGCTGCATGGGACAGTTGGTATGACTGTTGCATGCATTAAGAAGGTCTGGGTTCAAATTCTTCAAATCTTTCTACAATTTTACAAGGTCCCTCTTTGCATGCATTAGTTCTCTCCAGGTACTCTGGACATTTAGACATTTAGGTTAATTGGTTAGTCTAAATTGCCCTTTGGTGTGAGTGTTGATGACCTGTCCAGGGTGTACCCCGCCTCTTGCCCAATGACTGCTGGAGATAGGCAGCAGCCCCCTAACAAAGATAAGCGGGTACAAAGAAAAGATGAATGGATGCTCCAATCTTACACATGCAAATTACATACAAAATATATTGTAACGACTTATTTGGATCGAGATTAGATTAGATTCGGAGTAGGGGATTTATTTATGAATTTCATATACGCTGTCTAAACTTATCCAAACCAGAAACAAACCATAACTGCATAACTTGTATGCATGTTAACCTTAAAGTAAGTAATGCATTTCGCTAAATAAATCTTATTCTTCTCTATTAATTTGATACGGGATATCTCTTATTAGCATTGCATAGGAGATGATTACATATTTAAAGGAATAGTTGACAACCAAACTTCCACCACTCTCTACATCTCCTTAAAAGAATCACATAAAATACCACAATATTGTAAAACTGTCAGATTTTTTTTTTATGTTATAGAAGACACTGCATACTCAAAAGGTGAAAAAAAAGTCTATTTATCTTCTATTGACAACCAAAAAGCGATTTACAAATAAAATGTGTTATTTTTGTTGGGCTTTTTTTCTTTCAGCATGACGTTTGATTTATGATTGTTGACTGTTTCATGCTGTGTAAACAAATCCATTTCTCAGGTCCAATGCCTTCTGGCTGCAAGCCATTGAGTATTTTTAAATGATTCATTAGATTGGAAGGATCACTAGGGTAATAAATATTTTTTTTCCTAGGTTTTACTTGTTCCACTCATCGACTGAATCAAAAACAGTGAGGACACCACCCGGGTTTTTGCAGCAGCTTGTTTAAATCAAAGAGCACCTAAAGGTGTGTGCACAGAGGAAACTGGAAGGACCTGTACAGGCTTCTGGCAATACGCCAGGTAACTCCAATCAAGCAAACACCCCCAGCGTGCATACCGAGCCAAACGAAAAAGGAGAAATTGTTTGGAAACAACCACGTTTTCCACCTGTGACTTTACTGACTCCATTATTCTCTTCCCACTGAATGATGAGTCTCATTGAGAGTCATGAGTGGGTCCATTTATACCTCATTCATGTTTGACTGATTGCATTATATACTGGCAGAGAGAAGACTGACAGACAGAGGAGAGGAATAAAAATGAAGGGAAACACTGAAGACAGGCCTAATAAATGGCATGTGGCTGTCAATGGTAGGGCTGCACTGAGACCATTTTGAGATTTCATTTTGGCCCCAGGGTGTTTTTGTGTGGCAGTGCAGTAGCTAACCGAATAATAACAAAGGAAACAGGTTTTTATAGTGAACAATGTTGTTTTTTTTCTAAACATAAAATTATCCTGCTTTTTATGGTTTTATAGCTTGTAACAGTTTTATGTACTCTGCACAACTGATGTGTTGAGCTTGCCACTATGCACACTGTTCCTCTTTTAATAGGCATGTGAATTTCACTAGCTGTTGCATGTTTATGTCTGCGCTCGGCATTATATGACTGTGGCAAATCTTGTTGCTTACTAACGTGCTGGGAGACACAGTCAAGACTTTGAAGAGGTCACTCAATGATTTTTGCATCAAGGGTCACAAAGAGGCCCACATACTTTACTGCCAAAGGGTGCAGTGTGCTTAGAAATTGACTACCTTCCATCACGACACCGACATGCTTCTTGTTGGTGATAGTGATAATTTGTTTTCCCAGCCTAAGGTAACTACAAAAACAGAGCAGGAAGAGTTAGAGCAATGGGAAGGGCAAGTACTGAAGGAGAAAGAGAGAATAAAAAGCTCCACCAGAGGTCTGGCTCCGAATACAGCTTTAAACAAACATGGCAGGGCAAAAGCTCAGCTCCCAAGTTGCACTCTGTAATTATCCCCATGTTATTGGCTAGCACCCCTTCGGGTGATACTAAATAAAGCTATTAAAATATAGGGAAAGAGGGTAAAGCATGCAGTGATGGCAGGGCAAACAGGTCATCTTTTAAGTTACAGAAGGGCTTCGGAGTTTTAATGAGCATCTGAACTGTTTGCTTCCTCAGAGGGACCCTGGCTTGTGTCAGTGCCAGTTTAAAAAAAGGTTTAAAACAGTGTATCTCACTGGGGTTTAATAACCACTGTTTCAGTTGAAGTTCAAGCTTGTCCCTAAAATAGTCTTGTAGTGTGGGTCCTTTTTCCTAGCAAGGATGCATAAGATATGGATCCGCCCTGAGTTGATTTAAGAAATCAGTGTAGAGTTACGAGTTTAATCCAGCATACTGGGTTACTATGGCTAATGTCTAATGTACGAGTTACCAAAAAGTAGACTAAAACAATAACCCATAACCTAGTTTAACAAACAAATACTTTAGTTAAAATTAACCATTTTCTGTTTAGTTTAATTCTACATTACAAATTAATGAAACAAAAATGAAAAGTCATAATGTCAAACTTCATACACAATGTATGACACAAACTAAAATGTTCCATATTTATATTTACTTTATGACCATGTGCATTAGTACATGGTCATAAAGTATCATGAAGTATAATTTTACTGTTTTACCATTAGTTATTTTAACCCATGGAACAGGTTCTTAAGCACTTTTGTTGTTAATATGCTATACATAAATTTGACATTGACAATTTATTTTAAAACTATTCATTTGGCCTAGAGAAATAACCTCATCACTTTTTGTGTCTATTAAAACCAATAAAAATATACCCATGTACACGCCTACATAAGTAGGTAGACATAAGTAAGGGCTTGATACAGGGTTAGTGCAACAGAAATGAAAAGAATCCTAAAATCATGGTGTGTTTGATTTATTTTACATAGAAAATAGCCCTCACAGACACAGAGAGGAAAACTAACCCGGTCGTCCCTGAGAAGTCACAAAAATAGCGATGTATGCACAGAAAGAGAGGATTTGTCTATGGGTAATTTTTTTCTTTAAAATGAAAAAGATTGTCATATTTGAACTAAGCAGTGTCCTATAGAAAATGATTTAGACCAAAACTGTAAAGTATTTATTTTAATTTGAAAATAAAGCATATAAAATGTTGATTTCCTTTAATTTGGCCTCAATTTAATCCAAAACAAAAGCTATAGAAAACACCAAAATTTACAACATATAAATAAAACATAAAATGTTTCCTATTTACTGTACCTTCCAGTACAAAATAGAAACTCCATACACCCCTCCTATACACGCTCCTTCAGTCATTGCTACGAGCCATTCTTGCATGGCTTTGGTGTGTATAACTTTTGTGTTGTGGCATGAAAAAAAGGAATACAAGTACGCTTTAATTAGATGGTAACATGGCAGCAACATGAACTGAACTTTAAACTAGTCCATGTGATCATAAGCATCACTTCTGTCTAAGTAAGCAAGAAGCCTTGCATTGCCATTGCCATCTTTTATGAACCTACATAGAATATCTATCAAAGGCTCTCATATTATGTATATGCATGTGTGCATGATCCATATACGATACATTGTTTATTACTGCATCCCTTTAACATTCCACTTTTACATGTATAATATCCTGGCGTTTAATTATGAACCACTTCCTTTTCCCTCCCATCGAAAAGTCCTGCAACATATTAGCTGAGCAGGATGTGGTTAAAGCAGCACTCCAACAGCACATCTTAATAGAAAGCCTGTTTGTATACTTTATCTGGGATGGAAGGATGCATGTGGGATCGCTGCCCACAGACCACAGAGTCCTCCTGGGCTGCTCTTAGCTGGTAATGGACCAGTGGTACCCATTGCCCCCACAATGTTACAGAAAAGCCAACCACAACACATATCTATTAGTTAAGCCCAGAGAGACCCCTTGTGTAACATAAAAGTGGGGTTGCATAGTGAAAAATCCTCTCTAATCTGTGTATGAAATTACATTGAACTCAGTCTTAACAAATTTTGCAATCAATCATTAATTTTTTTAAAGAAATTTTGTTTAATGAGATTTATTTCGTCTTGATCACTCTTTTTCTACTTTAATGAACTAAGGACTTAACATTAGGAATTGCTCCTAAACAGTTTTAGAGTTGCATGGACATGGTGTATGTCTACATGGCAATCGTGCATGGTTTATGCATATAAGAATAACGTAAAATGTCCGGAGGTACTTGTCATCCAGAAAAACCATTTATACGTAGTTAGTTTATGCACTGCTCCAATGAAAGTAAGGATCCAAACATGGATTTGTCAATGTTATGTGGGAGTATAGAATGTTCTCTTCAGTAAATCTGAAGGGAACAGATTTACTAGACCGCAGCCCCCTTGGCTGCAACCAGTTTTGGTGCCCCCCTCATATAGGTTTCTTTTTCATATGTAGTTTAATATCGAATGAGATTAAGGTACACATAAACTTAAAGGTCAGTAAGCCATGTCCACCTGAAATCTGTGTATTTACAAAACTTTGTTTTTGTCCTTTTACAAATTGTCCTGATAAATATCAGGAATGTTTTCATTCTCAAGAAAAACACCACGAAATGTTCTAGTGACTATGCCAGATCTCTAATGCAGTCACTGTAATACACCAAAAACAAAAGAAGGTGGTGCTGAGCATGTATCTTAAGTTAGCTGTTACGTCTTGGTCAAAGATGGGTTATGACATAGCTGATTTCAAAAAGTTGCAGATCTGTTATTTTTACAAAATCTGACAAAGCAAGCTAATCTTATATAGATTCCATATTACACAGTGGTAGCACTGTTGCCCTTCAGCAAGAAGGTCCTGGGTTATAATCCCAGCGTGGGGTCTTTCTGCATGGAGTTAGCAAGTTCTCCCAGTTCTTTCTGGGTATACTGGCTTCCTCCCACAGTCCAAAATCTGTTAGGTCAATTGGTCTCTTTAAGCTGTCTACGGTATGAGTGAGAGCATGCAGTTGTATGTCCTGTGTGTCACTGTTTCGTTCTGTGATGGACTGGCAACCCCCCCATACCACTTTTCCAAATGTGTAAAATAACATATACATACACATTTAGGAGATCTCAAAAACATTTAAATTATATTTTATATATATATATTTTGTTGATTTTGAATTTCATTCAAATATATTAATATATTTCTCAGAGAACACACAAAGTATTAAAATAAACACAGAAATGGGACCAAAAATAGTATAAGCTCATCTTGACTCCGACCCTCTTTTGAAAAAAATTGTATATTATGTCTGTGAAATGAGGCCTCTCACTGTATAATAATCAGGTAATCACAATTACATACGCAAGGCTTTGAGAGCTGATACAGACAGAATGAACTGGCAGCTCTCCACATCCAGGATGTGCTGTTCCTCCAGGCTCTGCAGAACTGGATCACTGCTACCTGCCAAGACCCCCTCTCCACCCCTACCCCCCATTTCCCAGGAGAATGGCTGTTTGTCATCAACAAGGACGATTTTGGCAGCTTGCACTTTGATGAACACCCAAGTATTATGCTTTTATACTGAAAGAAGCATTGTACTGTTTGTGCAATGTGCCAAGGAAACAAAGACAAGCAGAACACTTAATTACCAGCAATGCTATATTAAGCCATTTCATTGTACATGGTTGTAAGTATAGCATAAATACAATGGAGAGAAGGCATTCTTTGGCTTGCTTCCCTAATGCAGTACAACAAGAACACCTTGCTATCAGAACCACAGCTGAGGGTGCACAGCAGGCTTACCAGGCTTTGGCAAATATTACAGCAAGATGCCAGCAGAAAATAAATCAAATCCTAAATTTAAAGAGAGGTTTCTTGTGGTAAAAACTAATTTTAATATATTTTGGTACAGCAGTATCTACAAGACACTATTTATCACCTCCAAACAGGGATGTCTTGTGTTGCCCTTGAAGAGGCGTATCAAACTAGTGGTTAGAAAATGTATACTGCACTGATGTGACATACAAGGTATTAATAAAAATGGATGGTAATACTTAGTTAAACTAAGCAAATTTTAGAAGTGTCATACTAACGTGTACTTGTGTGGCCTATTAAGTTGTGTACCAGAAACCAATACTTTAAGTAAATATATTCCCATCTTTGCTTTCTTATGCTCCTCATGAATGGACATGCATACATCTAAGCAAAACATGTTCTGGGTGCAAGAGAAAGATGCGCCAACCACCCCTCTGTAGACCTATAGGCTTATATGACACCCATCCTTGCCATCCTGAGCTGTAAGCCACACATAGCATATCAGAAACCAAGACTGGCTACTGAAATGCAGCAATTTAATCAAACTTCTTCTTGTGTTTCGCTGTGTCTGCACTGATGAAAATTCACTCACCTCGCTATGCTTTCATCCCCAGAGGGTCAAGTGATCATTAAAAACCTTTAATTCAAATTCACACATAATACAAAAACTGAAGCCCATCATAAGCAACACCCATAGTTCATAGATAGGACCTGAAGGTTTGAAAAGTGGGCTTAATTTCTTCACAATACCACCAAATGTGTTAAAAACAATTAAGCTTCTCAAAATTAATTATTCCATTTATTTATTTTTAATAAACTTCAGTCTTAATGTTACCGAGGGTTTAATATTTTATTCCTTCAAATATCAAGCTTTTGCCATGACTGAACTCCATTCTGTGGTCTAAAAAACCCAATAAATAATTTGTTGTCAATATACTGTATAACTGATAAACTATGGCTTAATTACTGCAGGCAGGAATATGTAAAAGACTGGCAGCATAATTTATGTGCTTTATCAGTGTTATTATTGTGCAAACTCATGTTTTATAAAATGCTAAACTGAAGGTCCCTTTTTACATGAATGTACTAATTAAAACGCAAGCTATAAAAATATTTGTAATTATTATATAAATTCCTTTTTAGCTTTTAAAGCAGCATGAGTCCTAAAGATACATTTTAGATTTTAATAAATATTTACTAATTGTAACCCTAAAACTGTCAGAGTTTTTTCATAATGTAATTCCATTTTATGGTTTACAACACAATAAATGATTTATCATTAGTTTCACTTCGGGTTAACTAGATTGTTTCCGGTTTGCTTATCTTACAGCCTAGTATTTGTGTAAGATTAACAGTCACATTTGTTCATTTGCATCATAATTGTTTGCTGAATCAGAGTTCACACATCTTCGTAGCATCACGACCAACTGCCATTTTTAATTAGTAAAAGTATTTAGGTCTTGAATTAGGTCTATGATTGCATATGAAGAGTATGGAGGGAATTTGGCTTTTTGGAGGTAAACTAAAAACTAAATTGTGCCTCAAAAAAGGTGAAGAGAACATATTTCAAGACTCTTTACTCCAAGACAAAAGTAAAAGATTATCTAGCTCAGAATGAAACATTTTTTTTGTTCGCTTTTAGAGATTGGTATAAAACTCATCATTTCATTGTCATTTTTAAAAATCAACATTTTATTTCTATTTTTAAGTCTTAAAAAACAAAGAAAACTTTTGCAAGGATGGATACATTTTCTCCCATGGGATGTTATTTGTAGAAAACTATGTTAAGGAAAGCTCATCGTTTCCAACCTAATGACAAGGAATATACAATAGATGTCATTCTGTTGTGGAAATTCAATTCAATAATTACATGAAAAAAACTGTAAAACAGCTAAAACCTGCATTTGTTAATACATCTGTATTTAAAAACAGTTGTTTCTGTATGATTTTCAGCCAAAGTTATTAAGAGACACATTGGAAGGTCAGAAGAGCCTCTTGTTGTCTGAATTTAGAAAAGGAATAGGATTTAGTGTTAAATTACATATCTGTAGCGTTGTGTGATGTCACAGCATGTTGACCAAGCAGTGGGTTCAAATCGGTGAGCTTGAACAAATCAAAGGTGAAATAAGAAGCTGGAAAAAAGACTATCACCTAAACGGAATAATTCAGATTTTCTGTATTGTTTTTTTAAGAGGGTATGAGTCAATATTTTGCCTGCAACATATAAATGTCTGTACTTTTACATTAATAAAACATAAATTAGTTTTCTAACAACTGGTCAACCGGAGTCAATGAGCAAAGCAGATTCCTAAAACAGGTCCAAATGTAAAATAAATGACAGCATTTAGGATTTGTGCCTACATTTTCCTGCCTTACTTTGTCAAAATAAAATTCATTATACAGTGTATATGTTACACATGCATGTCGTAACATGATACATCCTTTTAGAACATTTGCAATATTTTAATGGGACAAAACAGACAAAAAAAACTGAAAAAGGGAAACAAATGTAAGAAAATAAAGCTGCAACAACCTGGTCACACAAGTGTGCACAACCTTCAACTAATACTTTGCTGATTCATTTCCAGGTTCCAGTCTTCTTGGCAGAATTATAGAGAATCTTTATAGCTGTAAATAAAGCTCAGCTGTTCTAGCAGAAGCAGAAGTTTTTTTGTTTTTTTTCTCTTTTGCATCTTTTAGCTACAGCCCTAGTTTGCATACAGGTTACAAGGATCATAATGACTCATTGTACAAATGAATCAGTCAGGAAAAGGGTACAAAACAACAGTGACATTGCTAAGACTTGACTTTTCTCTATAATTGATAACAAACAAGACTGAACATGGCCAGGAAGGCTGCCAAGTGTCTGACAGTAACACTGAAGGAAGAGGAGGTTTGGTTTGTACCGGTTGTGTTCTAGTTGCGACAACAGTCTCTTGTATTCCTGAATGTCTGGACTAAGAATTAAGGTAAAAAGACAGAATCCCCTCTTGCCAAAGTAAATATCCAGGCCTGACTAAAACCTTTTGGAAGAATAAAACCACAATGAAACCAAAATTAAACTCTTGTCCACAAGTCCAAAAGGTAAATTTAAAACAAAAACAGAACATCACCGAAAGAAATTGGCTCTGGTTGTATTTTTCTTCAGATGGAACTAGACTCCATGTAAGGCGAACAAAATCATAAACAGTTCTTATTACCTGTCAGTTTTATTCAAAACCTTTAGGTGTCTGCTGGAAAGCTGAAGATGAAGAGGGTTTTTATTTTTCAGCATGAGTGTAAATCAAAGCTTACATCAATTCCAACAGCAGTCCAGAATTAAATCAGACTGAAATTATGCAGAGACCACCTTGACCATCAGATAGATCTGGAGATACAGTGGGCAGATCTGGGATGCTGGTAGACTCTTACCAACAACGACTTGAATGGATTTAAAAAAGATAAATCAAAAGGTTATTTTAAGGGTGTTCACACATATTCATCCAGGTTTTGCACTTGGTTTTATTTTTCCCCCTTTCTAACAGATTTGATGATTTTCAGTTGACTTGTTCAGAATTATTCACATTGAAGAAGAAAAAAGACAAAAACAAAATTTCCATCACAAACAACAGACATTTTAACAGCGGAGTGTAGACTTTTTATATTCTCTGTAAACTGTTCTTAAGAGAGCTTGAAACTTGTACTGGAAGTTGCAAATTCTATGATATTCTACGACTTCTACATTCAACCAAGCTTCTAGAATGAGCCCAAAGATGTTGATGTTATTCCAAATAAATAGGACTGAAAAAGGAGAACATAAGCAGCTGGTACTTGTATGAAACTATATCTCAGATATATTGCTTCATCATCACTTCCTTCACAAAGATGACAGTGTCAAGGCTTCCTCCTCCATCTATCATGTGCTGGCCATGGTGAAGACTAATTCAACACCACTGGGATCACAGTAATGCTTTGTCTACAATATTACAGTGTCCACAGAGATCTCGGCTTCTGTTTTAGCAGATCAGTACCTCTAACAGTGCAGACCTGCTGGTTTCCCCTCTGTATCCTCTTTCATATTGGACCGCTTAAGACAACAGTCCCTGGGCTAATCTCTGCACACCTCTTACCTACCCACACCAGACTATGTGTCTGTATGTGTGTGTATGTTAGAAATTGAATAAACTCGCTCTGTAAAAGAGCAATATGTCCACAGAGAAAGAAAGGAGAAGACGAAAACAACAATCGGACCAAAAGTGGAAAACAACTGAAAAAAAAAGACTGATAATTTGGCTAGGTAGAAGACAACACAGATGTCAGCTGCCATCTGGTCTCTGGAATCAATATATGTGCTAACCAGTGCTGTAATAGAAAAGTGCTTTGAATTCCTTTACCATTCTCAAGTTATCAGGATAAGGACAGGATCAGCAATACAATAAGGATAAATGTTCCTGTACACATCAATCTGATGTGCCAAAAGAAAGTCTAGAGTTCAACACTGCAGCAATAACATCCAATTATTCTTCATGGTGTCTTGAAGGGCGCATGTAGTATCACTGCAAATAATGTCAAGTCATTTCAACTTGAATGGAGTCTTTTAAAGAACTGCTTGTTTTGTATCGAACTTGCCGATGTGGGCGAGATAATTTCACGCTTCATGTTCCCGAATGAGGACATAATTTTCTATGAGAGTCATGATGTCACCTAATTTAACTAACTGTTTCCAACCAGTTGTTGCAAAGCTGCGAAGACACGCTGTCGTTTGTGGCTAAACTAAATTACTTTTCATGTTCTACTTTTTTGTTGGGTTTTCTTTTTGTTTTTACAGATTTACTGCAACGCCTTTTGAGGACCTTCAGTCACTGACCTACTGAATGTCTTGATTCAACTTCAAGAAGCATTAGAAAATGCAGTCCTCTGCTGAGGGCACATAGACAGAGCTTTGATAAAGTATTTCAACCCCAGACTTTAATGTGGTGCTTGATTATGAAGTTGAAGGCAAAGGATACATAACTTTTTATAAATAACAATCCGAAAAGTGTGGCATGTATTTCCATCTAGCCCCACAGAGTCAGTACTTTGCAGAACCAAATTTCAGTGTTACTGCAGCTGCTGGTTGTTTGGTACTTTTCCTTGCTTGCCCATTGTAATTTTAAGAATAGCTATAGCTCAATCAGTCTGGATAGAGAGCAGCCGTAAACGTCAAGTTTCAGGATTGGCCACAGATTTATAATTAGAATTAGATCTGGACTTTGGCTAGGCCATGCCAACACATGAATATACTTTAAACTACACATTTCCATTGTTGTCTCTGGCTGCTAGAAGGTGAACCTCAGCCTTAAGCTTCTTAATGTTTTGGGGTTTTGTTTTTTTTTTTTTAGCATTGGCCTGTATTTAACTCGATCATTTAAAGCTGAGCCGCTTCCCTGCTAAAGAAAAGTGACCCAAAGGATGACCGCCACCATAAGGGATGGCTGTTTATAATATAGTTTATTGTTATCGCAAAAGAAAAACGTTGCAATAACAATTTGTCATGCTATGATCTAATTGATTAAGTTTGTGAACCCAAACAATTGACAAAGTCAATGAGATTGCCAGAAAAATCTGGCCAGAAATGTGAATATATTTCTAATGTTCTATTTGCAGATGAGGAATATAACGTAGTATATTCAATCTCATACAACAAATGTTTTTTTTTTTAAACTATGGGGCACCTCTGTATGCCTACAACTCCTCTGTAAATTAATTACTGTGTGTTAATTACAACAAGTACATCTGAGGCCCCTGGGCTACTGGCGAAGGAGCTTAATCAAACATGAGTGACAGTTATTAGCTTCATTATTAAGCATTCGAAGGGTCAAATGCCAATGGAGTCCATTGCAGTCCATGGGAACTGTTGGTATCCAGAGAACTTAAAGCCAGCCAGCCCTTCCATGCACACGTCTCATCATAAAGAAGCTTTCATTTTTTTCCTTCCTGCATAAATAAAATCTGCATGTTTGTTTATTTAGTTTTCATATCAGTTCAGCCAAATAGAGCAAGAACTTCTAAGCTATGCTCTGACATTGTTTCTCTGTTTCCACATTCTGTGGTTTTATACAATATTGCATTTTTAAAATGAGACACACACAGGATCTACTAATGGATGCGCTCAATCTCGATTTGCATTCTCATTTTGTTAGAACATCAGCTGGACGATTTCTTGAAATTGAGGTGAACTATTCACGTTAGACATTTCCCTGCTTCTCCTCCTCTTCGTCTCTGTCTCGTCTCTCTCAATTTCTTCTATTTTCACAGTCGGCTGCTTCTTTATTCCAAATTTACCCCTGAAGGCCAACATGCTGAACAACCAAACCATTTCTCCATTATCATGCGTAGGGGATACAGGATCATACGCATGAACGTAAATGGCAAGCACACACCGAGGACATGGCCCTGCGGAAACATCTCTTGGTTCGATTCGTATGCTGGCAAGCGCTTTCCACAGAAACTTGCCATCATGCCAGAGGAACTCTAATGATTCCAGATTTGACATTGCTCCAATAAAGGACAGAAGAATGAGTTGATTGTCTTTGCACTGGCATGAATTGTAGTTTCTATGGTGATACCTTACATAAGGACAGAACAGCATGGCTTCCTCTATGGTCCTATACGGGAACATAACTCCACATGGGTGTGAACAGATTCTTTACCACTTGAGTGTGAGGAAGCAGAAGTGATGATCCTCGTGAGAGTTGTAGGTTGGAAGAAGTACCGAGAGATGCAAAGAAGCTTCCACCCACCCTGACAGCACACATTGACAGTATTTTTTAAAGCTGTGTAGCTATGTAGGCTGGATTCTCAGCCTAATGCTTTTGTTCCTCAGAATCTAAGGGAGAGGAAAGATGCTCTAAATTGTCCAAAGTTTAGGACATTGTTTTATAATCTACCTCTGCTTTCAATTTCTCCACAACTTTCTGATGTGTTCCTTGGTCGTCATGATTGCTGAGCCCCTTAAAGAACAGCTGACAGGAGGACTCTGTTTACTAAGGTGGTGACTTCAAATGGCAGATTGTATTTACGGGAATCAAAGTAAAAGACAACTGTAAAAATCATGTATCATTTTCCTTCCTCTTAACAAATATGCTCTAATTAGTCCTGGTCTATCCCATAAATCCTACTGAAACACATAGTTGTTGTTTTTTGGCTGTACTGTGACAAACTATGAAAAAAATAAAAGGTATAACTTATTTTGCTGTAAGCAAAGTTATTTTAGAAATTGAACTAACAGATAAACCACATATTAATGTTATCTCAACCCAACATTAAAGTGAAAAAAAAAACCTCAGGGTTCTTCTAGGTCACTCCAAGTGCTATCATCACAGCTTAGCTCAGTTATAATTACAAATGGCCCCAAAGGTCGTCCTTACTAATTACAGGTGCTACTGGACAGGTTGGCTTTTAAAGGCAGACCCTTTGGAGCTTTAAAAAAGAACCATTGTCTGTGGGCCAGCTTTCCACAGGAGATTCTAAGTGCCTTGGTTTGGTTGGTCACAGCTGCTTGCCCACATATCCATTCTTTCTTGAGTAAGCCTCTAGCCACATCTAACAAAGCTGCATGGACATGTGTATAAACCAGGGTTCAAGAACTCTTAAAGTAAAGACAGAAGGCCTCTGCAGCTTCAATTTGGGAGAATTGTCTTTATCAATGAATGCTCTTCATAGCAGAAAAAGGAGACAGTATCTCTTCTACACTTTGACAGCAATAAAATAATAATTTGACAAAAAATGTGTTATTCTGTATGGATTTGTAAATGATAAAAATATCAAGCGACTTTGCCTAGTCCAGCACCGGAAACCTGCAGGGAGTGAAGGGGAAGATGGATTCAGTTTCAGATATCAAGAAATCCTGGAAGAAAATGTATTATTGTCTGAAGCTTAGCCCGCATTGGACTTTCAAACAGGACAATACCCCAAGGTCCTTCATTTTGAAACCACGGTAGTTATTAAAAGTTGAATTTTGTGTTGAATTTGGAAAAAGCACTTGGGAGTTAGGCTGGAGTTCATACTTTGTTAGTGATGCTGAGCAATTTAAGTGGTTTGTGTTTGTTTGAGTCTGACACATTTATTTCAGTCAAGTGTCGGACTCAGATAGATGCCAGGGGGTAGAATATTCTGATGGGGACATCCCTAGAATAAAAACCTTCTTTCCAGGTGTGAAACCAAATGGCGTAAACAGAAATAAACCAGCTTCCTGCTGATTCAGAGAAATCAATGTCTTTACAGTCCCTGAGACTCCAAAAAGTTGTGGACAAATTAAAATAATGTTAGTTTGTGGCTTGTCAAGGTTCTACAAAGATTATCTGCAAACTCCCATTTTTAAACCGATGAAATATTATTCACAGCTGTCAGATTCCATCAGATTCTGTCAGCTGTCAGACTGGCCTATTCTACATCCTATTGTGGGATAAACAGAAACACATACAAGTATATTTACACACACACACACACCCGTACACGCACACACACACTCGGAGTGACATCTATCTGCAGTGACTGATGGCCAAGAGGGGTCAGGCTGTGGCTGCTTTAACAGCTTATCAATTTAATGACCATCTGCACATCTGCCATGTTCTTATGCTCCATCACCCTCAGAATGAATGAATGCAGATTGAGTGTTGTCATTGTAAATCAAATATTAACCTGCAGCTGTACATAGAGATTTAGTGTCAGCCAGGCTGATCTCTCTAAATATCCACTGGCACCAAACCATATACAGCAGGGATAATAAGTATTCAATCCCATTGATGATTTTCTCAGTAAATATATTTCCGATGAGGCTACTGACATGAAATTCACAACCAGTTGACAAGAATAACCCAAGTAACCCACACAGAACCATTCTAGCCCATATAATAGATTTCCTTTCAAACCAGTTGAGAGTTTCATTTCCTGTGCGATGGAATCATTTACTAGATGGCAGCAGGTTCTAGAACTGTATGCTAAAAGCCCCACACCACGATATTTCCATCCTCAAACATTACTGTTGGGCTGTTTTTGGAGTGATACAGGGAGCATCGGATGAGGCTGGTTTGTGGGGAATAATGTTCTTCCACTTCAGCATTATGGTCCTAAAAGGAATATTCAGAAGTTTAGAAAGACATTTTATCCTCTGAATGCAAACCCACCCAAATCTGAAATTTTATCCAACATAAGCAACAGATAAATGCTTAAGATACAATTTTTTCTCCACACAACGTCCTTGCCAGGTATGCAAGACAATCACCCGCTTTGTTTTGGCAGTATGTGCTCCACGTGTTGCCGCTACTTTAAATCATTTTGTGCAGTTTTTTTTAAAACGTTGAAGTGTAAGCAGTGGCAATTGCTTATAAACCAATTACTTTGTACATGCAAACCTGGAGACAGTGGCTTCTAGTGCTTCAAGGCAGCTGATATGGAATACCAGTAATGCCAAAATGAGTCAGTGTTGTTAAGACTTACGGGCCCAAAACACTTTCGCTATTATGAAGAATACCCCTGATGTTTTCTCTGTTGTAATAGTAGAATTTGTTTATTAATGATTCTATAATGCTGAAAATGAATTGATTTTGATTTGCAGTGTTGTGTGTGTCATAACGAGAGGTATGGGAGGGTGGTGGGAACAAGGTATTTTAAACTTGTTTATTTTCAACCTACAAATTGCCTTTTTGAATGAATATATATATTACGTACAGGAATCATGACATGCAGTGGACACAACAAGAACCCTTTTTATAGACCATTAGTTAGAACTAAACCAGCTGATGTTAATTTTCACAGAAAGGGGGCAGGGTGGTGTTCTGAATATTGTCAGATATAAATGATTTTCTTTGCTTTCCTTGTCTTTTTGCCGCTTTTTTTCCTGTTTGTGCTCTAGACTTATTCTCAGTGTCAATCCACTTTTTTTTTAAATCAGACTAATTTGCATGGATTACTTGGGTGTAAATCCTGCGTAAAAATGACATTTTTGTTGCACTTACCAGGTTAGTTTGTCCAACAGTTATTTTCCTGTTGTAGATTGCAGCTCTACCATCCAATGAGGAGCAGTACTTATGTCATACAGTGAACCAATTTAAACCAATTGTATATTGAATCGATAGAACACATATTTAAGGACAAAGAAATCTATGTGGACTATGCTGTATTTATTCATGCAGTCTCAGAAATGATCCAGTCCATTTCTATTCATTGCACCCTACTCACTTCCTATCCATACGGAGAGGAAATGTCAAAGACTGTGTTAAGTTTCCAAGACGTTGTGAAGGAGCTGCTGCAGCCTCCACCAAAGGTCAAAGCTGACCTCCTCACATCCTCACACTTCCTCCACAAACTGCACACCAAGAGCAGCTGCTTTTTAACACAGTCCAGGCCTCACTGAAACACAGAGGGCTGCGCATGGCTTTGATCTGCGTCATGTCACAAAGCTAAAGGTTCGGAACAGGGCTGAGGGGAACGATCTCTGTTCTTCTCTTAACAAAGAAAAAGAGGTCTCAGGAATCTGAAAGAATAAAAGCCCAAATATAAATATGTATAAAATCATATTCGACTCTTTGATGTTTTCCTTTTAAGGCCACAGTGCACGGTTAGCCACAGAAATGAATTCAGCACACTGCCATACTTTTCCTTGAGAAGACATCAAGGAGAAACTGGGCATCTTGTTTTCTCTTTTCCTCACAGCCGAGCTGATTCAAACTGCACACCTGGATGAGGTGAGGACATGAAGTGGATTTCTGTCCCACGGCACACAGCCTGCTTTTTCTCTCCGCCGTGACTCACAAAGCCCTGAGATGACATCACCTAAACCCCCACAGCTGCTCAGCAGCTCTTGTTCATTTCTTTTGTCCATCTGCAAATATTCTTTTCAATTCCAAACAAAGCACGCTTAGATTGAATTGTTTAAGGAGGCTGAAGTAGACTGTGGGGAAAATAAATGCCAGAAACAAATAGGGCAATATTTGCTGTTTTCTTTCACAATCACTAAATTCCATGTGAGTAGAACTTTCCAAGGGATTTGCTTGAAAGATTTAAAACTTGAATTCATTTCAGCCATATTCTGGTTTTGTCCTTTACCTCTCCAGTTGCCCAATCATATTCTACTCAGATGTGAACAGTTTAGAAGCAGCCTCTTACAACATTCTGGCTCTTCTGAATTTGGTTTTGCAGCATGTCAGGCTGAATCTGAACCCTGTGACTGCATCCACAAAGGCCACTCAGTCTAGTCCAGAATGAGCAGCCATTTAAGGGTCAACACACAAAGCTTTGCAGATTGGCTCACGCTGGGGAAAAAAGCTATGGTTGTAAAGCAGAACTGGAAATTTGCTACAGGACTCAAAGCGTTCTCATGGAAGGCACAAACAGAACAGAGGAAGCCCCGAAAAGATGAGGGTCGCAGCAAGTGAGCACAATTCAATTAAATGACTTCCTCCCTGACGAGTCTGGAATTCAGAGGGGGATCTGGGAGAGCAAAGAATCCCATAACCTGTGATATGTCTGAGAAAACTTGTGTCCTAAACACAGAATTGTTGCTGTTCTGACTCTGATGTAGAGTACCTTGCAAATCTATGGTTACTCCTTCAATCTGTATATGTTTTGTTATTTAAGATCCATTAACTGTCAAATTTGGAAACTGCATTGTAGGGGCGATGTACTAAAGAGGACATAATACAAATGCATGCCACATTTTTAAAAATTTCATTTGTAAAAAAAAAGGTTCATCCTTTCTCTTGTACTTTACAGTTAAGTGCTACTCTGTGTTGTTTCATCACATATCATTCCAATAAATACATAGAATTAGTGGTTGGAATGTGATAAAATGTGAAAAGGTTCACCTAGTATTAGTACATTTGCCAGGTCCTGTAACTCCAGGACTTTGTCATGAGATGAAAGTAACACCAATGAATGTAGACAGACCTGGTTTTCATTCATTTCAATGCAGTCATCGGAAGCAAAGGATTTCTCACGGTCTTCCTAACTCTTCTTTCTCTGTGTGATTAAATAAATTTGATCTGATGTTTTGCCCTCATTACAGTTAGACGGCATCCTGTTGCACCATGTTGATTATTAACACTCCAAAAATGAACTAAAGAAGGTAGCACAGGAAACAAGTGCCAGGTGGGGGAGAAGATTGTTGCTATTTGTGGACAAGGATGAGCATCAAAGAAAAGAAACTAAACAGCTGGGTATTCTGAGCAGGCGTCTGATGACGACAGGACAGACCAGTGGAAATATAAGCCATGGCTTGCTTCACTTTACTTGCTGTGAAATAAACCTAGACACTAACGTTAACCCAAAGACCACCCCAACTCTGAAGCAGATGTCACGATGTCATTGTTGTTGCCAGTTCAGCTGGTCAATTCATTTAAAGAGACAGAGAATCCCAATCCCTGATTCTAAAAGTTAATTTGAAGAAAACCTTTACAATTATATTCAAACTTAGCTGAGTTTATGCAGGCATAAATAAATATATGTGAAAAACACCAGTGCCATGCAAAAATATGTTTCAGTTATTGCAGATTTAGAAAATTTAAGAAGAATTATGCAATTTTACTCTGCTACTCATAAGTAAAATCCATAAATTTTGACCTGAGTTGGGAGTGCTGTAGTTGCAAGCCGAAAAAACTAGGATTTGCTAATTGCCGTGGTGGCTAATTGCTATCAGCAATACAAGCAATAAAATGGGTAACAAAAATAGAAATAAAACATGGACTTATAGTCATGTCAAATAAAAAAAATATGAGCAAACCGGAGCAAAGAACAGTAGGAATGTAGACAACGTATTAGAAAATAATCTATTTCTCAAGATGTTATTTGTTAAAACACAAAAGGAGCTTGTTCACAAACATATTTTGTAGTAATAAGGGTCCTACTGGTTTAAACTGATAAAACCATCAGAATGGTTTTATACTGGCCACCCTAACTACATCTGTATTTGCTGGAAGCTAAGCTGGATACCCGACTTTGGGTCCTTTGACGAGCTCAAACTTTCCTAATCAAAATTCCCACTTCTTGGGGCCTCCTTGTTGTTTTAGCCACCTGGACATTGGAGATTCCAAGGACAAAGAGAACACACCATTAATGAACCTGTTAGAGGCTGCAATCAGAACAATCAGGCTGCAAACATGCTTTAAGTCAAATAAAGAATCGGTGGCAGGACCTCAAATTTGATGTTTGCAGAGACGCTGTCTGACTGAGCTTCAGATATTCTGTAAAGACAAATGGGCAAAAGTTTCAGTCTCTAGATGTGCAAAGCTGGTAGAGACATACCCTGGATGACTTAAAGCTGTAATTGCTGTGATAGATAATTCTGCAAAGTATTGGCTAAGGGGGGCTCAATGCACGCTAAACTTTCTGTGATTTAATTTATTTATTTTATTTAAATAAAGAAGAGACATAAAATCCTAAAACAAATCCTAAAGATTGTTGCTGTAACGTGACAAAACTTTAAAAAGGGGAATGAATGCTTTTACCAAGTACTGTAAATGAATACAGTAGCTCCAAATCAAAAGAAAAAGCAGCATCAAGTAATATCAGTCATGCTGTCCTTATCTATATGATGACACAAAGAGCTGGTTACTCACGCTACCAACCTCGCACTCTTTCTGTCTGCCTATATATTCTTTTTCTCACTCATATCAGCCTCTTAAAAAAACAACTCTTTTGATTCTTTTTTTCCAATCATCCCACGCCTCAATGTGCTGACCGGCCTTCTGTGCCCGCTCTCCTTGGCTGTATTCGCATGAAGAATATGTAATTACAGGAGACTCTGAGGCTGATAGATGACTATGTGAAGCCACAATACAGCCCAGGAAGAGTCATTCTGCCCAGGGCCCATTATCAGATTAGCAGCCCCTCTTCTTCCCTGCCTGGGCACTGCTAAAACCTCCTTCTCTTCTTTGGTGTTTCAGAAGTGCCAGGTTACACACTATTGTCCTGTTTGGCACAGCTACAAGGTCAACTAACAGAAAAAGCAACAGAAAGAAGCAAAGAGAAAAATATGTGAGGGAGGAAGGAGCAGATTAAATGTCAGATCAAGTGATGAGGAAGTGCAGGACATTTGGGAGAAGACCAAACAAAAAGTATATTTTCTGCTAATAATGTTTTAGAAGCTTGTGGAATGATAATGATAGGATATTATGCGGGATTTGCAAAGGCAAGTTCATTTTAGCAGTATTTGTTTTTGGCAGCTTCATGCAAACATGGTGTTCCAGAGCTTGGCTTAGTTTCCTCAGAATGTCAACTCATCCAATCAAGCTCAATTACCCCTAACCATAGAACATACAAAAACTGACATAAATTCCTTCAAACCTCTTCATCTGAGCTCCCTGAGGAGATATAAGTTTCCTCCCAGTGGAGGTTCTCCTCACTTGGTAGAAAGGTTAAAATATAATGTGGATCTCTGAACAGTGTCATTTAAAGAAGCTTCTCCACTAAAAGAAAATGCAGTTACCTAATGATAATTTCATTTATTAAGGAAACCATGTGAACAGGTAATTTGGCAGATTTTAAAAACAGCTGGGTTAAATTTTACTAGTTACCTGTAGAATCAAGAAAAGACTTAAACAGAACCAGTCTGACCACATAAAGTATGCTAAAATATATGAAACAGCATACAACATGCCCAGATCTGAGGAAATTCAATGAGAGAATTAAACATCTATTATTCCAGAACGAGTTGAAAAGCCATTTCTAACTCTTTGGGACTCCAGCAAACCACCATCACAACCCAAATAGAGAAAACATGAAACAGTGATGACGTTTCACAGTAGAGGTCAAGCCACCAAAATTACTCAGAGAGCGCGTTGATGACTCAGCCTGGAGTTCTTAAAAGGACCCAGATTGATATCTAAAAGCACTGCAGGGCTCTTTTGTATTAGCTGGTAAGTGTTCATGGTTCAGTAACAAGAAAGAGACTGGGCAGAAATGGCATGCATTAGAGAGTCCTAAGGCCAAAAACCACTACTGACCAAAAAGAATGGAAAGACCCATCTCACATTTCCTACAACCACATCTTGATGATCCCAAAGACTTTTGGGAGAACAGTTTACGGACTGACAAAGCAAAAGTGGAACTTTTTGGAAGATGTATATGTAATTAAATGTGACATAAAACCACCACGGCATGTCAGAAATAAATAAATAATACCAGCACTTAAAAATGGTGGTGGTAGCATGCTATGTTGCTTGATGACCTGGACAACTTGCTATAATTGAGGGAACAATGCTCTCTACCAGAAAATGCTGAGACGAGAATGTTCTGTCATCAGATTCTGACTTGAAGTACATGCACACTTGGATCTGGCAGCAGAACAATGATCCAAAGCAGACAAGCAAATCAACTTTGAAGGACTTAAAAAAAAAAAAAAGAAAGAAAAATAGGTTTTGGATGACCTAGTCAAAGTCCGAACTTAAATTTAATTGAAATGCTGTGGCATGACCTTAAAATGTTCATTCTTGCTCAAACACTCTCAAATGAGGCTGAATTAAAACAATTCTGCAAGGAAGGGTGTGCCAAATGTGCTTCACAGAGATCTTGTGCGAGTGCCAATTATCACAAATGCTTCAGGGCAGTAGTTGCCCACCAGAGTGACACAAGCTATCTGGTAGAGGGGTAAAATTATTTATCATTTGAACATTGCATTTTCTAATAACTCAGGTCCACTTTCCCTGATATTGAAATGTGTTTGATGACAAAAAACATTCAAATGTGACAAAAAAGCAAAAAGAGAAACATTCTGTGGAGAACAAATACCACAGCACTGTAAAGACTTTCACACACAAAATATCGCTAACTGTAACCATTAATGTGTTGATTGGTTGGTAAACGCATAAGGGCAATTCATGGGCCTGACCCTGTAAAGCTAAGATTCAAAGTGTTTAACCTTTAAAGAAAAATGGCCTTCATTTTACTTTAATATGAAAGACAAGACAGAAAACTGTCTGAGCTGTTTTCTGTCTTGAAAACAGCTCAGGTGAAATACGATTTGTTTGTTTTTTCCAGTGAAATGATTTAATTTAGTGAACTATCTCACCTGCAAAGAAATTATTTACTTTAGTTTTGTTTACAATAAAGGAGAGTTAAATGCAGCAACACATATCAAATCAAAGCAGAAACAGAATCCTTACATGCTTTGCTATTCATATTGGCATGTTATTATTGAATGAGTAGCTGTTTCATAAAAGGTAGAGGCAGCTGTTCTGATATACAATTTGTTGACAGAATGTCAAAGTCATGTTGTATTTCAGCATACATGATCTTGTTAATTCAGGGTAAATATGATTTATTTGTTAGTACTGGATGTTAGTAAAATAACTTTAAGAAAAATCACAACTACAATGCACCGAGAATAGAACAAATAAAAAAAAATTATTTACACCAAGAAAACTGCGGTCTAAAGATATGTCGTTCTTCCATTTCAAAGAAGTTTGCTTTCAAAGCAAAGCATCCAGTTCTTTAAGATTTGATGTCTTTGGTTTCTGCTGCATTTTGTCAAGATGCATTAAAATTTATATGGAAGCATAAGAGTTGACACTTGTTCAGCTAATATTTTGTTCACCAACATTTAGACTCAAACTCTTGACAGTAAAAATTATTCCACTGTGAGTTTTCAAAGAACTAAAGCTGTAGACAATGCAAACAAACTATATTTATAGACAAGTATTGATGCTTTGAAACACATAAATCTGAAAACGATGTACATGTATATTATATTAGAGAACTAAGTTTGACTATTTTACTTTTATAGGATTTTACACCAAAATGACAAGTCCCGGACAAGGCCCAAATACACTATGCATTGGCCCTGACATCATAACAAACAAACAAGGGAAAACACACAATTAATTTCCTAAAGGACTGTTTCTATCTACCAAAGGAAAACTGAAACCAAATCATAAGGCTGCAAAAGGCAGACAGAGAAGAGCAAAAGTTGATCAGGATCCTATATCTTTAAGACAGAACTCTTTATAGTCAGTTTGTCATTTTCACATAGTATATTACTGCAATAATTATTATTAGAACATTCTTTTTTACTAAAGGTTGCAATTATTAAGGCATCCCCATAAAACCAAAATGTTTGACACCTGTTTCTGTATTATTGGAGGTATGAGTCCAAGGTATATATATATATATATATATATATAGACCTATATATATATATATATGCAATCAAATGCTCTTGTGTTATGTGAGAGCAATATGCAAACTATTGTCTCACCTGGGCTTTAGTTTGCCTGGATATTCTACCATTGCTGTTTCCTAAAATACATGGGAAAATTATATCTGCCTGATGCAGTAAAACATGTACTACAAAGGAAATAGATGGTGTTCTTTGTGTAAATGACAGGAGGGCCTGAATTCAAGAAGCTCTTATCATTGTGCTTGATGACAGGCATGATACTAGAGTTTTGTGGTGGTGCGCTGCAGGGGCCCAACAAGTGGTCCATAAATGTGACTGCGAAGAGAGGGCAGCAGCATAAGGGGGCAAGCCAAACAGCCACACAACACACGCCCTTGTGTCTGCACACACCCGGTGGGTTGTAATCACGGCGACATGTGCACCCAGCATGCTCTGAAGTCACACACAAACGGGCAGCTGCTGGCAACCTGCTGTGAGTGTGTGATTGTGACACTCTGAGGTTTTGTTCCTTAGGAGCATCTCATCACATAGGTGTGTCTCCCTGTGTGTGTGTGTGTGTGTGTGTGTGTGTGTGTGTGTGTGTGTGTGTGTGTGTGTGTGTGTGTGTGTGTGTGTGTGTGTATATTTGTAGTCTGTGCAGCTGTCACAGCCCAGCACCAGTGTCCTGCTCTCGCACAACTGCACCGCAGAGGATTAGCTGGCGCACATGCTGAGGGGCACATCCCAGCCAATCATGTATTCATGGGAAATTCAATTTCTCCGATACACTGGGATGATTTGTACCCTGACATGGAGGCTCTATCTCACCCAGCGAGTTGTGTCTCAAATTGAAAAAGCAAGCGGAAGTCGTCTTTTACAATGGGCAGGAGCTGAATAAAATAGAGCAGTGCGAGGCGAGGCAATGATAGGAAAAAGTAGTTAAATGTTTGAATATTTCCAGTGGAGCAATGCAGTGCTTACTTATTTGTTTTATGCTTCATTTAGGCTTAGGAGAAATTCATCTGCATATGAATGAATGAATAAATGTTATTAACTGTGCCCTATTAATTTTTTATGTGCATTCTGCCAACCCTTTCAACACAATATTCAGGTTTCCTCCCATTCCCTACTGATGTTGTCAAAAGAAACAATATTTTGATATAATCAGTACAATGTTTTTAGATGTACATTTGCATCAAACTCTACATAAACAGACCTGTTTCACTTTCCCTCATTGGCCCAAAATTTTGCACAGCAACACAGCAGAAACCCAGTTCCTCAGCCCCTCCCTTGCAGCAGCTCACCTGAGTAATGATGGTTGCCAGTCACAACAGTTAGCTCGAGCTGGAAGTTTAAAGATCCAACATTACTACGGAGTACCGTATTTAGTTGAAAAGGCAAAGGGAAAAAAATTGATGGAAGATATTTCATCTATTAGAACGACAAACAGGAAATCCCAAAGGATCTCATTATTACCCTAAAGCTACGATGCAGAGTGATGGATACAAAGTTGAGCAGCACTACAAACTTGGCAACGCAAGTAAAGTAAAGTAACTATGGCTGATAATACAAGTAAACGTTAAAGAAAAGGGTTACATGCCATAGATTTTAACACTGTATAATCAGTAATACCAGATTTGAAACATTTCATGTGGTAAAGCAGTTTGATGTTTTTGAGTGAAGCTGACAAGTTGACCGGAAACACGGCAGAAATTTTGACAACATACCCACAGACCAACAAATGATTTTCATCCTTCATAGGCTTTAGTTTACACATAAAAAAAACACATTTCGGTTTTCCGTGGATGCTCTAAATTCTTATGCTTCACTTAAATTCATCTGTTCTCCTTCTCTGCCTGTCTAGAATAGTAAACAACCCACTGATCACAGGTGTAATCCATCTGTAACACACACCAGCTGAAACCACAGGTTAAGCCTCGTATGATCAAAGATGCAACATAATGCTAACATAATCAATCCTACAGCAGCACTGCCAGGAATATGGTGGGTAGGTTTGGCACTAATTAAGACAATAAAAACATTGTTACTGTATACCGTTATTGGTTATTCTCTGTTAGACATAATCTTTTCTGCCTTCACAAAAACGTTCCTTAATATCGAAAATGTTTTAATGTACTGAGTATTTTTCTTGGTATTGCTATCAAGTTCAAAATTTCAGTATCATGACATCCCTATTCCCCACTATTATTCAGTAGGACGGATTTTAGGCTGGCTTAGACCGCCCTTTCTGTATCTGTAATATGTGCCCGTTCCCATCTATCTGATGATGAGCTTGTCTGCCAGACAGCTAAGGACTCGTCATGGCAGTATTGGAAGTGGACCCCCTCACCCCCCAAACCCCCACTGGGAAACACATGCTTTGCAGGTGCCAGCAGGCTAATTGAAGCCAATCAGCATTTCACACAGTAAGCTTCTCCCAAATAATCAGGTCCTCCAAAACTCCCCAAGGTACTTCACTCATTTTCCGACTCCACATTTTCTCTCTCCCAGTGGCGTGGGCCCCGATAATAATGCCGTGTTTAATGGTTAGGAGTTCTGGCAGGGTCACGGGTGAAGAGCGCGGTGGGAGTTCAGATGAGGGTCCCTTCTAGACGAATCTCAGCTGCAGGCAGGGATTTTTGTGGCGAAGTCTAAAATCAGATGAGGCCACCAGGAGATATAGCAAATTACCCCTAAAGAAAACTTGTTGTAGGTAGAAATGGGCCTTGAAGGCACAAATATTTTCCAAGAGATAATCCCCTCTTTGGGAGAGAACCTTTTTATCCTACTTCATTTGGCTATTTTATCCTCTCTTCACCCTGCAGCAGTTATGATGATTTTCTTTCTCATCATGTCTACCTCCTAAGAGTAGAAGCATGTAAACCGCACCACAATTTCAGACCTAATTTAGGCATTAGGCATAAACAGAATGATTGAACTACAAGGACAACAGCAAGCTGTGAAGTGAGGTGCTGATGCAGGATCAGGATCATTAACCATCCTGTACCTAGGAAGGAGTGGCTTTGATTTAATTGCTCGTATATTAGGGAGCTCGTTAGATAATTAAAATGACTTAACCGGAAAGAACAACATCCAACAGATTTATCCGCCTAACAAGATGCTTGTTATCAAACCTGCGACTCAACAACCCTCCTGTCATCGTCAAACTACAACTTATTAATTAGAATGGGAAATTGGCATTTAAAACATTCCACATGGCTGCACTTCTCCAAAGTCTACCACTTCTCAAATTTTTTGAATCCACAGCTAATTAAATTACGAGACCTTTAAGGAATCTTGCAGCTCGTGCTAAGCTGACAAAACTCGTCGCATAAATTTCCATGTTTACATACGAGACTTTGTTTTGTAGAAGTGCTTGTTTTTCAGAGGCACAAGAAGCAGCAGGCAACATCTATTCAAGACCAGTGTGACTGGCTCATGAGCTGCAGCCTGGCACTTAGCAATAGAAGCATCCCTAATGAGAACGAGGTCATGGAGATTTTGGCTTAGATTGTGACTGATGTGGAAAGAGACAGTAACCGGAGCTCTAACACCCTTTTTCTGAAGCACACACAAGCTTCTCGCCCAGTATGTCAAAACGGGGAGAGTACAGAGCCCGTGGCAGCAGCAGACTGGGAAATAAAGGCAGCCTCCTGGCAACTGGCCACTGTATTGGAGTCTAGCTCCATAATAGGGTTCCTCAGAAAAAGAAGGGAAAGAAAAACACTCATTTTATTTTGACCATGTGACAATCAATCACCCGGAAAAGCAAGCAAACTAACAAAGAGATAATGTATGCAAACATATTCAATCAAAAGACGTCTCAGTATAGCTTTTAGCTAATTGACACCAATCAGGCATTGTGCTCTTTTGCTTCCGAATGGCATCAGACTGACTGCCTTTCACTGGCTGGAGAACTAGAGGCACAGGAATGGGCCGAGAAAAGGGGGCTGAGAGAAAGGCGAGGTTTAACAGAGGGGAATGGGATTGACAAGGCTGTAACACTGCAGAAAACAATGTCTTCTTTCTGTGGACTACTGGAATGGGACTTTCAGGGACAGACACATGGCAAACACAAAAAAATGATCCACCCACAACCGGATAGACCCTGATGAGAGATGCAGTTTCATATTTTGATATCAAGAATACTGGTTTCATTCACTGCACACCGGAGTTCTTCCTGCTCTGATGTTCCTGAAAATGAGCTGTTTTTCAAAGTGTTTTGAGGGTATAGCAATGTGTCCAGAGACAAAATATCTTGTCATTCACAATAAGCTTTGTCAGCTTTTGTTTAGAGGGAGACCAATTTCAAATATCTATGGCTTAGCTAATATTAAAGGCTGTTTGCATAAGCATCAAAGGCAGTCTCCACCCACCTACAAAAGATAATGAAAACAAAACAATTTTAAATAAAAAAAACAGCAGCTTTTTGCAATAAACAAATTGAGAACAACATTTAAAAGAAGCACTAAATGCCACTTCTTATTACAGTCATAAAATTATTCAGCCTCTTTTTGACAAGTATAGTTATTGCTGTTATGGTCATCTGCACATATATACACTGCTCGAAAAAATAAAGGGAACACTTAAACAACACAATATAACTCCAAGTAAATCAAACTTTTGTGAAATCAAACTGTCCACTTAGGAAGCAACACTGATTGACAATCAATTTCACAGCTGTTGTGCAAATGGAATAATCAACAGGGAAAATCTTTGGCGATTAGCAAGACACACTCAATGAAGGAGTGGTTCTGCAGGTGGGGACCACAGACCGCTTCTCAGTACCTATGCTTTCTGGCTGATGTTTTGGTCACTTTTGAATGTTGGTGGTGCTTTCACTCTCGTGGTAGCATGAGACGGACTCTACAACCCACACAAGTGGCTCAGGTAATGCAGCTCATCCAGGATGGCACATCAATGTGAGCTGTGGCAAGAAGGTTTGCTGTGTCTGTCAGCGTAGTGTCCAGAGCCTGGAGGCGCTACCAGGAGACAGGCCAGTACACCAGGAGACGTGGAGAAGGCCGTAGGAGAGCAACAACCCAGCAGCAGGACCGCTACCTCTGCCTTTGTGCAAGGAGGAACAGGAGGAACACTGCCAGAGCCCTGCAAAATGACCTCCAGCAGGCCACAAATGTGCATGTGTCTGCACAAACGGTTAGAAACCGACTCCATGAGGTTGGTATGAGGACCTGACGTCCACAAATGGGGGTTGTGCTCACAGCCCAACACCATGCAGGACGCTTTGCATTTGCCAGAGAACACCAGGATTGGTAAATTCGCCACTGGCGCTCTGTGCTCTTCACAGATGAAAGCAGGTTCACACTGAGCACATGTGACAGATGTGACAGAGTATGGAGACACCGTGGAGAGCGATCTGCTGCCTGTAACATCCTTCAGCATGACCGGTTTGGCAGTGGGTCAGTAATGGTGTGGGGTGGCCTTTCTTTGGAGGGCCGCATGACCAACCATGTGCTCGCCAAAGGTGGCCTGACTGCCATTAGGTACCGAGATGAGATCCTCAGACCCCTTGTGAGACCATATGCTGGTGCGGTTGGCCCTGGGTTCCTCCTAATGCAGGACAATGCTAGACCTCATGTGGCTGGAGTGTGTCAGCAGTTCCTGCAAGATGATCCGATTGCACCACAGACTGTCCAGGAGTTGGCGGATGCTTTAGTCCAGGTCTGGGAGGAGATCCCTCAGGAGACCATCCGCCGTCTCATCAGGAGCTTGCCCAGGCATTGTAGGGAGGTCATACAGACACGTGGAGGCCACACACAATACTGAGCCTCATTTTGACTTGTTTTAAGGACATTACATCAAAGTTGGATCAGCCTGTAGTGTGTTTTTCCTCTTTAATTTTGTGTGTGACTCCAAATCCAGGCCTCCATTGGTTAATAAATTTGATTTCCATTGATGATTTTTGTGTGATTTTGTTGTCAGCATATTCAACTTTGTACAGAACAAAGTATTCAATGAGAATATTTCATTCATTCAGATCTAGGATCTGTTATTTGAGTGTTCCCTTTACTTTTTTGAGCAGGGCATATATATATATATATATATATATATATATATATATATATATATATATATATTTACACTTACAGCATGGAGGGTCATGCTGTAAGTGACAGTTCAGCTGGTGTGCTCACTGAATATGCGCAATTCTGACTGAGACATCATTTTACGCCTCCTTTTAATTGATTTGAATTCACATTAATGTGTGTTTAAAAACATAAGTTTGAAATTAAAAAAAATATTAAAAATGAGGTAAAGTTAGCCAAAAATCTCATGACTCCCCTGCAGTACCCCAATGGACCATCTTCAAAGACCTCTTTTTTAGACCACTAATATTCTTCTGTATGCACGCTGCAACCCCTGTTTTCAAATCTCACCAGAGACGTACAATAGCCACTCTAGCATCTTCTAGAACACCTTCTAAAATGACCTACAGATCCCAAACACCCAAACTTCAATTTTCTCACATGACATTTTCTTTCAGGATTTCCCCAATACTTGATTGAATTATTCTTGCCTTCCACACATTGCAGGTCTCCTGCGTCTGAGGAAGCAAGGCAATCACAGAGCATCACTAAGCCATCACCATGCTCCCCTGTAGGCATGGTATTCTTTTCAACATTTGCTTTGATTATCTATAGGAACAGAAAGTTCCAGTTTTGGTTAATCGCTCCACAAAACAAAATCCCAAAACTTCCTTAGCTTATTTATGTAGTTGTGAGCTACTTGAACTCGACTTTCCTTGTGCCTTTGAGTCCTTTAGCTTTTAATATGTGTCTTCAGATCAGGTCAGAGCGGATCAGATGAGAAACACAGTCTTACTATGGAAACTAAAGCTCAGTGGCTGCTGCCACCACGTCATGCTGCAAGTCTTTTAGAGTCAATCACGGGTCTTTGACGACCTTCCCCAGGTGTCTGGTTGCATCAGGTGTTCCTGAGATCACGCCTGATTTATCAATGTATCCCCTTTGAAAGATTTCTATTCAGACAGTTAAACTTTTTTGAATAAAGCATATACTGTCACACACACCTTTTTCAGGATTTCTTTCCCCCCCAGATATATACAAAGACAGCACTGTGTCCTTTTTATAATAGCTCCAATCATTTGACACATTTGAGATGATGTTAAAGGACTTTATTTTAGATTAATTTAATTTATTTGTGTTTTGTTCTGGTAGAGATCACCAAACAGACTCTTCGGTTGTTGTTGATCATTTTTCTCAACCCTCTTCCTGACAGTCAAACTGAAGCCTGATATTTTGTGGCGAAACTGTTTATATTTTGATGAATATTTTGTAGTTCAAATACAGTAAAATGTAATCTTAATTCATTGGCACACAGTTTTTGCATTAGATGGGTAGAATAGTGTATGCTTTTCTAAATCATTTGGGGAGTCATTTAATTGAGTGATACGTGTTTTGGCACAGAGACCAAGGAGCAGGTCCAACAATGACCTGCAAATAATCCCACAAAGCTACACAGATTTCGGCTGAACAGCAGCTTTACAAATCTCTCCCAAACCCAAAAAGAGATACTACTCTACGGAAATCAGCTTGTGTTTTGGTGCAGCTTTTGGCACTAAGCTGTTTTTCAGAGGCAAATGAAAAGAAAGGATGATAATGAGAAAGGGATTACCAGAAGAGACAACAAGAACAAGTCTGGCCTGTTACTGAATAGACATACACTGACAAAAAGGGCAAACATGCTTCCTTTTCCTGCTTCTGTTGCCCTGCTGGAGTGTTGTTTACTCCACCACAGCAGCGGCAAGTCTCTTTGGGATTTTTCTACGCGTGAATATATCGACAGGGGTTCTTCCAAATACTATATTTGCATACAAACAGGCTGCCCAGATCCATGGAGGGGATAAGGAGAAACACAGGGAGGGTGGGGATTCAAACACGCAGAGTGTGAAAGTGTGTTTATGCACAAGTGAGCCTTGGTTAGTTTCCCTCTGAAAGAAAACTTCAGAAATGTTTTTTGTTTGTCCTCTTCTGGTACTGAGGGGCTTTGGATTTAAACAGTGGAGAATCTCATTACCTGCATGATGCACTGCCTGTGTTTAGTCGCGTTATCCCAAAGTGTCTCAGACACTCCTTCAATCCGCCACTTTCTTTTCTCTTTCACTGACTCTATTCGTTATTGAGAAAAAAATCTCCAATTGCAAAAATAAACAGATAACTTAGCACAGTTAAGAGGGAAAAAAATATGTATTTCAATCTCAAACCATTGAAGAAGGGGAACGTTGGGGAAAAAAACTTTGCTATAGTTTGCAACACAGTTACAATGCCTGAGTTTAGACAGTATGGTGTTAAATGCTGCATTCGTCTTGCAAACTGGAGCTCGGAGAATGATGCAACACTTCCATTTTTCTTTGCTCTAGCTACTGTTAGCAATAAACACTAATATTTCTTTCCATTTTAGGTATTCAAACACAAAAGGTACATGTTCATACGTAGATATTTTACAGCACTGAGTGTGGAACACAATAAACCAGATGAAAACCAGTACAAATGTTAATAAATACTGTAAATTCCAAAAACCAATTTTGCACTTATACAGGCCGCATCGGATGTCCCACGTTGTAATACGATTTACACAGAAAGATATTACACGTGAGGAATTTAAAATGTTTAACTTAATCTATATGGTAATATAAACAGTAGCTAACACAGCTACCTTTAAATATACGTACATTATCAGTAACACACAAATTTCGTTGCTAATGCTTTTTTACTGAACAGTGCACGAACAAGATTCCAATACCTCCTAACTGATATACATTGCAGCCTACCAGGTCAAAAGTCATTGATCGCCTTCTTCATCTTCTTCCTGTGCACTGAAACAATCAAAGTCCTGTTTTTCAGTGTCTGAATGGAACAGCCTCAGGATCTTGTCACTCACTGCAGCCTCTCCGTTGACGCCCTGACTTGAGCACACCCGGTCCCCTTAATTATGCAGCAGTCCAGCCTTTCGGAACCCATTGGTGATTTTCCATGTTGATGAGGGTGAATATAAATGTCTGATTTACAATACCGGTAACTGAATTGTGAAAGCGCTCTTGATTAATCGCACAAGTTTATTGGACCTCTTTGAACTACTCATCAATTTGATTGGTCTACTGTTACCAGGCAAAATGTTTTTAGCGGCATGAAAAAAAACATGCATTAGCGACACCGTTGTATAGGCCGCAGTAGTAAGTAAGTAGCAGCTTATAATCCGGAATTTACGATAGCTAAAACCAACACAGTTACTACAGACGGACGGACGGTGATAGATAGATAGATAGATAGATAGATAGATAGATAGATAGATAGATAGATAGATAGATAGATAGATAGATAGATAGATAGATAGATAGATAGATAGATAGATAGATAGATAGATAGATAGATAGATAGATAGATAGATAGATAGATAGATAGATAGATAGATAGATAGATAGATAGATAGATAGATAGATAGATAGATAGATAGATAGATAGATAGATAGATAGATAGATAGATAGATAGATAGATAGATAGATAGATAGATAGATAGATAGATAGATAGATAGATAGATAGATAGATAGATAGATAGATAGATAGATAGATAGATAGATAGATAGATAGATAGATAGATAGATAGATAGATAGATACTGCCTCCATGTAATATGCACAGTAGTGTATATCATTTTGTTTTTCAATATTCTCCTTCTGCCTTCAGGGATTTTTTTTGGTTACTCTCAATCAAAAGATGCTTTCAATTTAAGACGTTTTACTACAACTCTTTTAAAGTTGCCATGAAGCTCCCTTGATGAACTTTCATTAATGAACACATTAGAAGTAAAGGACAAAAAGAGGGTTCAAAGTTTATCTGCCTTTTGAGCCAGTAACATACTAAATGAAAGACTAGATTTAGTCTACCTTTTCACACATCTGTGCTCCGCTTCCATTATGTTCTTATGCTTAACAAGGGACTTGAGGCCAAGTCAGTTGTATCAGCTAAAGGTAAGATCACATATCCTGTGTCAACATCAAAGTGACCCATTGGGATAGTTTAATATTACATCGTAGCTTAGGAGAAAGATTCGCAGCAGGAAGGAAATGACTAAGGTACACTTTTTGATCATCCCCTGGGAGAATGTAATACAGCTTCCAATCATGAAATTGAACAAAGAAGAAGTAGGAGTAGTAGTAGTAGTACTCAAATTCATTCAACTTAACTCAAAATGGGAACCAGTTGCTCAGGATTTGACCTGATCTTGTGAAAGTGGGCTCAGCTCTGACCTCCATTCTAAATTCTGGTACTGCAGCTATCGAGCAGCATGGGGTCCACCCACACTATATGGTAAGTCTAACCCCAAAACATAAGCTACATGTATAAGTTTTTTAATTAGAAATAGCTTCTTACTCTATGGGAAGCCCCAAAGCACAAGTTTTCATTTGTGCAGCGATGACCAGAAGCAACATCTTGCATTAACTGGAAAAGGTTTTGGACTGAAGGAGCTTGGATTGGTGTTCGGACTTAGAATAATGTTGAGAGTCTAGCGCTACACATTACTGGAATTGGAAGAAGATAAAAGTTGGTTTAACTTTAGTGATTTTTATTTATCATAATGATCTAAGCGTCATCACAAAAACAAGAAAACATTTATTTTAGAAACGTACATGAATGAAAGCTTTCCATTGCTGGTTCATTGCTGGTACCTCAAGACCTACAGCTCATATTTGAAACTTTTGCCTGCTTGTTAAACCCCACAAAAACACCAGCCTAGTTTGCATTAAAGCCTAAATTTCCTTCTGTCAGAGTGTCATGCCTTTTTAGTGCTTCCTTTTACATCCGAGCCTAAACTCACCTGACTTCACTCTTTGTCGTGAGCAGCACTCCAAAGAGTAATTGAATTTGTCGCTTCTTTGCATCTTTGTTCTCACTCACCGGAACACATCAGTCAAGCTAAAGTACACCCTGCATAAAGTGGGCGAGGGACGCACAGTGAGGTGGAAAGAGGGAGAAGGAAGTAACAGCCTGGGAAGTGGAATGTGTTAAACCGTTGCCAGCCTCTGATCCCAACACGCGGCCTTGTGTTTTTCATGTAAAACAACCGCTGTTTCTGACAGCGCGTTTGTTGAAAACCCACCAGAGGAATACACTGAGTTTAGATGTACAAAAACCTCAGCGTAGAGTTGTTTTCTTCTGTCTCTTCTCCTCTTCCCTCCCACACTTGATTGCCTCCAACATCACACCTCCCCGGATACACCGGTGCACTAATTGCCGTTGTATGAGTCACATACATTCAGCCCAATTTTTTGCGTTTCCAGAGAAAAGAACTACTGGCTGCCTCCATGTCTTTCAACGTATGATTATTCAGGTTTTACTGCTTTTGGAAGCTTTGTGTGAGCACGTAGGTGTGGTTGGCACAGAAAGTAAGCACATCATTCCTAGTAGAACAGAGATGCTTTTGAAGTGCAGACAGAGCTGAGTTAAAGGCTCAGGCTTCAACTACTAGATAAACTTTGGATATCTGGGAACATGGCAAAATTATAAAAGTTACCATGTGGTGGAACCCAAAACTTTTCACTACTTTCTGATAAATAGTGGTTCAGGTCCACCATGCAAAATAAACTAGTCCAATGCTCTGAGGACCATTTCAAAAGGTTCTAAATCTAGAACTGGAAATAGCGCAAAGGAATGTCTTTGTGTCATTTTAAAAACTCAAGGGCTTCTCTTTGAAGTCAATACCTTCAGCAAAGAATAGTTGATGAATGCTGCTTCCTATTAACTGTGAGGAGGGAAGAAAGAGTGTTCCAAATCAAATTAACTTACTGCTAATTAACTCTATTCACTTCAGAGATAAATTGACTGAGAATTAGCTAAAAGCAACACAGGACTGTTCTTTCTGGAGACTTCAGAGTAAGAGAAACATAATTTGTACATTAAGAAGGAATGACGCTGAGGACAAAGATGTCATGGTCTCTCTGTGGATAGATTAATTAAAGAAGTACAAGAATTAACACCTCCGAGACGCAATGCTTCAATGGACATCATAAAGTATCCTTCATGAACCCAAGAGTAGAAAGTTTGGATAAAGTTGCTTCCTTATACTTTTACCGAAGACGTTGCTCAGGAGGAGCGAGCAGTTATCTGCCAATCAGAAGGATGGCAAGTCCACCCAGGCTTTCCAACCCAACATGTTGAGGTTTTCCTGTGCAAAACATTGAAGCTAATGTTGCGATCTATTGTCTTTACAACTTAAAGTCTGCAAAACTCAAGCCTCTACAGCTCTTTGTCATGTAAAATATAAAAAAGATAAAACAAATTTAAACTAATCACAAATATAACACTTTCAACAGTCTACGCAGGTGGAAACATTTTCAACAGTTTAAAAAGAACGCATATCCACATCCACAAAGAACACTTTTTTTCACATGATGCTCACCTTGCAGGTACCTTTGAAGATTACAGCCAAAGGAGATCTACAATTGAAGGAAAGACTTCAAAGTGTGAATATGTCTTAATAAAAGTGAAATACTGAACAAATCCTAATAGACCACAATTCAAAATTATCTACAGGGCTCTGTAGTTTGATGTAGTTAATTACAAAACAATAGTAAACGTATAAAAATATATAAAAAAAATGTACTTGTCAGTTAAAGTATATTTTGTTTTAGTCTGAATGAAGGGAGAGAGATCTTTTTTTTGGAAAATTCACAATTTTCCAAGCATTCTAGTTCTGAGTCAGAAAACAATGTAATATATTCTTCCGTTCTATATACAATATGCATTACAAGCCGATAACAATGAAATTCTCTATTTTCTGCAATCAAATAGTAAACAGATATGTTTACAAATAGATATTGTACAGTATGTTTAGAGTACAGCTTTTACTACTTGATTTTTTCAGGGTATTTCCGAATTTCCAAATCAGAATTTTATTTTTCCTGACTCTGACTAAGAAGCTAGCATGCTAAGAATGCTAAGATGCTTGTTGCCTTAGCAGGCTCACTTTGATAGATAATTCTCATTACTCATTAAGCACAAAACTTGAAATCGATCAATTCAAATGTAAATGGTATTTGTTTAACATAAGGTTTTCTTTCCCAAATAGCACACAATTGTATATTGTCAAACTAGTATGGGTTTGACACAATCTCGAGCATGAGCTCTAATGATATTAAAAAGCCACATTATTACTAATCAAAGTGAAGCCTTTCTTGCAAAGTGCCGTCCATGTGCTGTTACCATGTGACTTTATATAGAAAAAGTAATGTAATCTTTTATTAGGAACCCTCAATTACACTTGGCAACTTGCATCTTTGTTTGAAACTCTTATTTTGAAGTTCAAAGGGAAGGATTTCTTGAGTTAATAGAGTCTACTAACAAGGACGCTGTTGGGCTGGTAATACTCGGTTATGTATGCTCCGCAGAAACCTCTACCATTTTTTATTTTTCCATGTCATTTTTAGTCTTTTTAGCAGAAAGGAGAATTGGTGACATAGTGAGAGAGACAAAATGTGAACGATATGTTATGTCGAGAGACTACCACCACTGCTTAACCATTAGCCGCTAACAACACTTAAGTTGGCATTTGCTTTGTAGGTTCTCATCCGCGCTAAGCTAAAGGGTTATTTGACTCTTTTTAAAAAAAGTCTGGAATGTTGTCATTTTTACTTCAAAATCTACATAATTAGACTGATCCAAAGTGAAACCTCAAGAGGCAGATTCTACACTAAACAGAGATTTAAAAAGAGCTTGAAATTTATGAAACAATTATTCTATTTACAAAAACACAGAAAGCAAGAATTCAATGATTGTTTTTTTTTCACGCTAAGACCACCTTAGAAATAGACAAGCATAGCTAACACAATTATTTGACCTAGACGGGAATATTCTGCGCTGATTTGAATTTTAAAACACAGTTGGATGATTTTTAAAACCTTTACTTTAATTAGTGAAAACGAAAAACTTGGGGATTTTTAGTTATCCCCAAACTCTATAATCTACTCTTGTGAACTCAGAATAGAGTATCATCTTGCCTTGTAAGATGGTATATTGTTACACCTGATCAAACAAGTGTGGCAAGCTATTATCAGCATAAATATTAGCCAACACCAACTATTTCTAATAGGGTTGAATCTAATCATAGCTCCAATTTTCCCAAACCATAGCTGAAATAACAATAGCAAGATTTTTTTACTCGTAAAGATACGAGATAGCTACGAGCATATTTACAGTTAAATTAACTGATATGGCCTTTGCAAAAGATTTTAAATATTATTTTATGCAAGAAAGCCTTTGTATTGAAACAATATAAACCTTGCAGCCATATATTTCTCAAGCTGTTATGCAGGATGGGCATCAGTCACCCATGACAGGAAGCCAGCAGCCTGTCTGCAACATTGGAGAGCCACCCTGACGAGATGTATCCTGACGGCAATGTTGGTTGGCAAGTCTGTAGTGCCTGGGCTTTATTTGTCATTCAGAGATAATGCAGAGAAAAAGACAGGGAGAACCGAATATATGAAGGATGAATGAGGTTAGACAAAAAATATACAGAGGGTCTTTATACTCGTTTAAATGATTTTCCTCCAAGGAACAAATGGTAACAAAGTAAGCTGTCTGTTTAGTACATGAAGCGTGACTCAATAGCTTTCACATTAAGTCAAGATGGCTCGTGCGATGGAGGATGTGTGTACGTGTGACAAAACAGCACGGTAGCTTACACATGTGTGTGTATACACCTGCAGGAGCCAAGATTTCGCATGCAGAAGAAGAGTATCCATCCCATGACTTAAATTCAACCAAAGTCATGTTTACATCCGATGTAAACAGAATCATTGGACCTGATTGGCTAACAAGAAATGTTGATACCTAGGGTGTTGTGTGTGTATTGCTAGAATAAGCAGAGGATAAGGCTTAAAAATGGTACCTTCTTTGTGTCTCTAAGCAAAAACAAAGATCAATGTTAAGGTCTAGAATTGGTAACATTTTGTATTTGCTCCCAGACTGGGATTTATATTAATGAGTAAATGTCTGCCTCTAGGGGAGCACAAAATTGAAAAGTATGTTATAGTATCTCATGGCAAGGCATGTTTTTTTGCATAGCTCATTTCAACAACAAAAAAATTCGAAGTGCTTTACATGATGAAAAAAGGACATTGCAGTAAAAAAAGAAGTACACTGCAGTACCATCAGAAAGGAAAGTAAAGAAAAGTTGGACTACAGACTGAAATTAATGAATGCACTTGATACTTTTAGGCCCATATTTTATTAACATAGAATCAAATGTTTCTCCCTGGGAAAGAGGGAAGTTAGAACTGTTCTGACCCATTATGCTTCTCGATAATGGAGGAATATTGCTTTTAAAACTGGTTAATGTCTGGATGAAGAGTCCAGACTTCCTGGTGCTTTGTACCTTCCTCCTAACTTCTTCTAGGACAGCTCAGCTCAGCCACGGTCTGTCAGGAAAGGGTCTTTAAGAGTGAACTGCTTTTCACTGGGGACAGTGAAGTCCTTTACGCTGCCTGTTCCAAGGTGGAAAATTACCTTTATCCCCAGTAGAAACTTCTACTAGTAATTATAAGATAGCTTTGCTGTTTCTCTCTCTATTTTGTATTCTTTATTTTTATGTTGATTATAAATCTGAGTAAAACTGCTTAAGGTCAAACGTTTCTCTCTGGGGAGTAGGCAACGCCTTAGAACTGTTCTGACCCATAATGCGTGTCAGTAATGGCATCACTTTTTTTTCCTTCACTCTGTATGAGTTTAATCATCTTCAGGGTTGTTGGTGGGGCTGAAACCTATTCCAGCATTCAACGGTACAACCTGCCTCACACCTTTTGTAAAAAGATTTTTCATCTTAATGAATATTTGAATTTTCAAACTGGGCAAATCTTTTGTAAGGCATAATGGAAACGCACAAAAACAACCATTCAAACACACATTCACACCTAAAAGCAATTTACAGACACCGGTCTCTCCCACTCATGTTTTTGGAATGTGGAAAGAAACCTGTTTACCCTGAGATTCCCATGTATCCATAAAGAAAACGTGCATTCTATGAAATTCAGATCTGTTTGGAACCCATCCATTCACCTAGTGCCTTCTTATCTGCGACTGTGATGTGGAGGTTAACAGCTCCAGGAGGGAAACCCAGACAGCTCATCCTGGGGCATACCAATGCGTTTCAAGGCCAGAAAGGATACATATCCCCAACAGCAAGTTCTGAGCATGCCCCAGGATCTCCAAGAGAGTCCAACACAGAAAACCTCAAGAGGGCATCCTGATTCTGAAGCTCCCTCTGTATGATGGAGCTTACTCTATGTCTAAGGCTGAACTTAGTCACTCAATAAAGGAAGCTTTTTTCACCCTCCTTTTTCCAGGATCTTGTTCTTTAAGTGATGATTCATATTTCACAACTATAGGCAAGGGTCAGAATGCCAACAAAGTGACCAAAGAGGAAGGATATCAATGTCACACGCTCTGGGACTTAGATGGTTGGGGGGTGAGGGCACTGACCATACTAATTACTGGCATCATAATCTGGTTCTCTGGACCCAGTAATAAAAAGAGGTGAGGAAACCTCTACCCAGTAGTTACCCATTAAATGCATTAGCAATTCAGCAGACAATTTTGAAGGATAATAACATCCCTTTATCTTGTAGAAACCTCTGCCAAATGGCACCAGCTGGTGCACTGGTGGCAACTGCTTAGTATGACATTTAAACACCCATTCAGTACTTCTCATAGTAGCCATAGACTTCTAAAGCAGTCACAGCACCATCCTTGTTCATACCACCACAATTTAACCTCAGGTTGTAGTATCTGTGTTAGTCTTTCATCCGAGAAGAAACATCTGTTCCGAGCTTGGTAATTTCTTGCTACAGATTAGTTACATACATACCTAACTTACTCTGTATCAACATGAAAGTATAAACAGACAAAATACTTTCATCATCTTTTTTGTCCAGACTAACATATCAGGCTGCTACTGAGCAAACAGTGAAGACATAATGTTAATCCAAAAAAAACCTTTAAAAAAAGGGCTTTGAAGAGTCAGAATTCACCCAGGAGAGCTCTTAAACCAGGAAATGGCAGAAATTATTTACAATTCCCTAGCGGGTTTGAGGGTGCGCTGAGAGTTTGGTCGGTCAGCGTCATTGTTGGCACTCATTCATTTGGGCTATCACGAGACAGCCCACCAGGGATAAGTCGGACACATGCTCGCAGATTTTGTTAATAAACAGGTGTGGAAGCATGCCTCTCCTCAAAACAAACGAGCCACGTAAACAAGAGAAACCCTATTGTATGCCCAGTGCAGTTTCGAAAGGCATACATCAGGGCGATAGACAGAGCAAAGCTTTTTGTCGCCACAAAGAAGACACAGAAATAGATGGAAGAAGAACATGGCTCAGGATTCCCCAGGGCCAGCCAGCAACTTGGAGAGAAGAGAGGCAGACACAAAGAGAGTTCTCTCAGTGGCGTAGGCTCTCTTCAGTCAAAAACTGCTGTCATGTTATACAGCTTCACCCTTGCAGGGATGTCCTCTGGGACGCTAAGTTCTGTTTAAATAATTGCCATGCATTTTATGTTTTTCTTGAAAACAAATTTACTCTTTGTAGATAAAAAATAATAATAATAATGATATTCCCAATGCTTTTCGGTTAGATTTTTGTCCATACCACAGCACTGAGACTGCCTTACAGAAGGTTTTAAAAAAACATTTATCTTAACAGTTATGCATTTAAACTCTTTGCATTGGTATTAATGGATCTCCATGCCGTGCTTGACACAGCTGATCATAGCACACTGACCAAATGAGTGGAAAAGAGGTTAGGATTGTCTGGCACTGTGCAAGATTTTTTTAAATCTTATTTCAACCTGGAAAGACTCACATAACGAAGAAACAACAAGAAGACGGTTAAAGAATTTATTAATGAAAGATTATTTCTTTGGTGCTCGGACCCCTGAGGGAGACGTAAACGCTGAGGATGAAGTAGGTTTGAATAAACATCTTAGGATTATGATTAGGTACGTCTTCCCCCCCTGGGATCCGATCCTGGTGGTGGTGTAGGCCTTGGTATGGAAGGAGTTGGGAGCCCATGGTGGAGAAGGGGTGGATGAGGGTCGAAGCACAGCAGAAGAGCAGTGTTTTCCATGCAGAGGGTCTTTAAAAGTGATGCCCTGGGAGATGATTGGCTGAGGAGGAGTGTGGACCTGCCGTTGATTGGAGCAGCCAGTGAGGAGTGATTGGACGTGGCGGGGGTGGTGAGTCTTCCGTGTTTAATTTTCGTTTAAACTCCATTTGGCAGAGCAGGAAAGCTTTGTGTCATTTGGCAACTGTAAATCTGACCTATTAAAGGTTCCACATCGGGTTCCTCAACGATTCCTTCTCAAGCCACTTTTGTCCATTATCTGTGGTTCCCCTAGTTCCGATTTCTGAGTACCACACTCTTACCAAACGTATGCTGATTACACACAACTATGTGTTTTTGTGTCACCACGTGACCACAGTTTATTACAGACACTAAGTCAGTATGTTTATAATACCAATGAGTGGGATGGTTCAGAAGTTCCTATAACTTAATACAAAAAAGCCAAAAGTAAATGTTTTAACAAAAAATATGCAAGGTCAAAGATCAGCGCACAACTAGACTCAATGAGGCTAAAGACCACAGAGCATACGAGAAACCTAGATGTCCAAGGATTCAGAGCTACATTTTAACAACCATGTAAAGTCAATGACTAAATTAGCCTATTACTATCATTGCTAAAATAAAGGCTCGCCTATTGAAATAGGACACAGAACAACTCTTGAATGCATATGGTTGTGTGTTTGTAGGTCTGTAAAAAACACACATCAGCTAGAGAGCTGCAGCTCATCCAAAGCGCTTAACCAGTCCTTAACTCACTAAACTGGCTCCCTTATTGTAAAGGGATATAATTTTAAATCTTGTTGATGGTCTACAAGTCACTGAAAGGTCTTGGGCCTATATACATTTCAGAGTTGATGGTCAGGTTTGAACTATAGACCCCTCCGGTTATCAGAGACCTGCTCACTCAGCAGAACTTAAAGAAGGCAGGCAGAAATTAGTTCCTATGCTCCACCACTCTGGAAGCAATTCACTGAAAACCTGAGATAATCTGACATTGTTCGCTTGTTTATATGAAAATGAAAACATTATTCGAATTCCCATAAAGATCCAAGACTATCAGTTCATATATTCATTTACTATTATTGTTTAGATATATTTCTTGTCTCTAATGTAATTTTTAATCTCACTTTTGTTTTCCTCTAAAGCAATGTAAATGACCAACTGCAAAAAGGTGCAAAGCGAATAGTCTTTCATAGATTCCTCAGATGGATTCAAACATTTGACCCCAAAGCTCTCAATATAATTTGAGATGGTTAAATGCTGAAGTTTTTAAGAAGTTTTGGTTTTAATGTTTTAACCCTACTGATGATTGTTTACCACTTTCAGCCATTAATAAAATGCCTTCTTTTAAATGCCAGCTTGAGAAAAACAGAGGCATGTTAAGCAAATGCCATTAAATTCTTCTGGTTTGAACCATAAAGATCAGGAGTTTTTGGGAAGAAAAAGCCTTAAAGTGGGATTCATCCCTTGAAAATATATTTTTAAATGAATTTTTAGCCACATCTCTTCATCACTGAATGTAGTGTTCAAAAAACTCCAAGAATGTGCTTTGCACTTTTTACCGACACTATGAAGGATGATACGATGTGTGTGGGTGTCCATTCATACCAACTGATTACAACATTAGGCCTTTGGGACATCATTGGTGTTCGACATGCCAGGGAATTACACGGTGAAGCTGTCTGGCCTCATTGACCCTTGTCAAAGTCTGTCAAGTGGTCATGAAACGTACCAACATCAAGGCACACCAGTGCTTAAACAAATTACAGTTTTTTACGGTGTGATATGGTTTTTAGACATGAGCTACACTTCTATTTTATGTTTTAGGCAGACTGGAAACATGTGGAGTTGCGGCATACCCCAGTGTAGGTTATAGACCAGTTCCAGGTTTTCATTTACCTATAGTTAAATGAAACAGCAGTGTTTTCCTTTGAATAGACCAATGAGACGTAGATATTAACTGGTTGTGTGCCTCACTGACAACAGCAAGTAGTTCACCATATTGACATGAAATGTCCAGTAGTTTAAGCACGCCGCACTATCTTCTTCTTATTTACTATTTTCATACTTGCTTTCTTTGATATTTCTGCATGCGTCACCATTGCTACAGACTGTGTTTGTACTCCAACATGAGCCAAAATTGCCCTGTTACTTCTGGGTGGTTAACTGTTTTTGCTAATGAAGGTTTTCAGTGTGAGTAGATTTGGTTATCAAAATGATAACTTCTATCTGATTGTTATTGGAGGAAATGTTTTTGCAATGACCATTGTAGCGCCAGGCTGAACTAATGACTGAGATAAACTAAATATACAGTACTTATTCAGCCTAAAACAACATTGCTGCCTTTATGCTTTTTTGACATATGGAAATATAGCTCACATGTACATTGACTGCCACAAAATCAGGTACATAAAAATTGTATGTAATAATGACTTTTTCCTGTCTCCCTGCAAGTTATCTGTTAGAAATCCTTTATTTGCTAATTCAGAGTTAAAATACAGATGCTGTACGACATGAATGAAAGTGTTTTGAATTATTGTTGTATAAGCCACTCCTCCTTTTTTCTTCACACATACACAGTTCTGCACACTGTCCACTCCTCTGTAGATTGCCTGAGGAAAAGCTGTACTGTAACCTCGTCCATCACATGACCAATCACGGCTTGCCGAAGAACAGTAAATGTCACCCTAAAAGCTCACGTGTTATTTTCAACAGGAGTACTTTCAAACTATTGGAGCCATTTGTCTTCTTGTTAAAGTGATTGGGACTCTATGAGGTGGAAGTTGGTTTCCATCACATGTCTGACCAAACATTATTGAGACTGATGTGGGAATGGACGTCACCTGGGCTGTTGACCCTTTCAGCAGAGATTTACATGTAGAAGACTGAAAACTGACATAATGAAACCAGAAAGGAGGTGGAGATTAGTTTTTATGTTCCATCAATCTGCACACTGCTCATAAATGTCAACCCCAAAGAAATTGAATGGCCCCATTTTTCTGTGTTTATTAGACCGGGATGAACTCACTCTTTTTGACCTTTCAGTGTACATACGCAGGTAATTGAGTATAAGTCAAGCTCGGACTTCTGGAGACAAGTAGAGCCTGAGTACGAGAATCCCTGCAGCCTCATCGCTTTGTTTGAAAAAAGAGGAAAGCTGGAGGAAGTTTCCCATAAGACAAACAACAGTCCAGTGGCAGAATGTCAGTTCTTTATTACTTGAATGAAGTCTTAAATGCCAAAGCATTATACTCCCATAAGTTATTCTTGAGCTGTACCAGCTGTTTGGAAACATCAGGCTTATTTCAAACCAGAACTTGAACTTAAACTTAAACTAAGACTAATTTCAAACTTATTGTATTTGCTTTGACATCTAAACTCAATGCAGAACAAACTGTTAAATTGGTGTCTAATATAAATACAACACCCTGAGCAACAACAGAAAATACCCTATCTGCAATATTTATCTGCCTAATGGTTATCATGGGGAAAATAAAAATAAATGAATCCCTAAACGTTGATTAGGTTGCACGTAACAGTTTTTAACTGCTACTGTTTTTAATGCTGCATTTGATTTTTTTCCAAAGTGGAAATTCAAATTTGGGAATGACTTTACAGCCCTACTTAGGCATGTTCTTATTGCAAGTTGGGAACTGAATGGGATTTGCTAATTGTTGTGCTCAGTGAAACACCAGCTGATAATGTATTTCTCCTAATTGAATGAGTTCTAAAGCAAATTGAATGTATTTACAAATAGTGATTCTCAATACTTTTTCTTCCATATTTATTCAAGTCAGAAGTCTGATTTCAGGGGGAGTTTATGTCATTTTTTCTGACCTGGAACTTGGAACTTCTAGCTTCCAAACACAACCAAGCTCTTATGAAGTAAGTTTGAAAATACTAAAAAAGATGAAAAAACAACAAACTGTTGACTACAAGGCCAAACTAAGAAAATAATTGAGTGAAAAAGCAGCCATTATTCAGAAAGTATGGAGAAGTTTTACTTTAAGGGAGAACTATTTTTAAAAAGTTGTCTGAAAACTTTCAACAATAAATAAATTGTTACCATGTTTTGGCTGTTGGGACATCAACGGAGGGCAAAATATTAATGCATTAATTTAAAACTAAATGTTCAGACATATTTTCTAAAACATATATCAAAGGAAAGTGTATCCTGTGTGCTAAATAGGCTCCAAACAGAAGGTTGCAATTTAATACCCATCTCTTCAACATATCAAAGCATCATTGGCCAGAGCTCCAAGCCCCGGATAGGCTGATTGATGTGGAAAAAAGTGCAGCAATGTAGGAATAACTATATTAGGAAGATCAGGCCATGTGTGAATGGGAAACAATTAAACATTTGCATGTTAATTGGAAAAATGCACAATTACAGATTTAGCATCATAGGTTTAAGTGCTCAACACAAAAAGCACCAAAACAAAAATTTTGTTAGTTTAAAAGCTCCATCATGCACAATGTAACAGTTAAAAGCAGATCTCCTTTAACACTAATTTCCATTCAAAGCAGTTCCTCAGTTGTATTCTGCTAATTCTCAAAATCTCCAGCTTCTGTTCAGCTCTTTTAGCTTCTCCATTGGTTTTAAAGCAATACACAAAGCAGCTTTAAACTCTCTCACGCATATGCCAACAATCCCATAATATGCTATCTGCTCATGTCACATTATCTACCAAACAATTTGTCTCAGCCCAGCAAACATTCATCTTTTTTCCTAGACTCATCATTCCTTCCCAGTTTTGCCAGAGGAGCCAGAATAACAGCGGCTACGCAGACAAAACGGCTCTGACTGCGAGGGATGTCCCCAGCAGACACCACCACCGCACACACCCCGCCTGATGTCTGTCAATATCCATCCACAAAGACTGCACTTGTTTACGATGTCTCCATTGACTGCTTCCAAGAGGGGGGAAAAAAGCACAAATTTTGAAAATGCCTTTTTCATTTCTTAGGACACCCTCCAAATATTACAGTGGAGGTAGAAGAAGACAAGATGTGGTATTTGAGTCTGTCCTGACAGACAGGTTATGGATCTAAAATAATAAGAGATATAAAATAATATCTCACAGAGCTCTTTTAAATCCATCATCTGGAAATAGAAAGGAAACGGCACAACTTTAAACCTACCAACAAATGGCTATCAGCCCTGCAAGGAATGTAATAATCAGAGCATCCATGTTAACAATGGCCCTCTTGAGGAGCTGCAGAGATCCAGAGCTCATGTGGGACTCTCTGTTAACAAGAAACCATTGCAAGTTGTGCACTTCACAAATCCAACTTTAATATAATAAGCGGAAAGAAGAAAGCCATTGCTGAAAGAAATATATAAGTAGAATTTGCAGTTTGTCTCCATCAATAGGTGTCAGGTGTATAATGTGGAAAAAGTGTTCTGATCAGATGAAACAAAAAACTGAATTTCCTGGCCTATATGCAAAATTGACAAGTGGCATGATTGTGCCATGGTGGTGGAACCACCATGGCACAGTCATGCTGTGGGGTTGCTTTTCTTTAGATGGGTCAGGGAAACTGGTCAGTTAATGGGAAGATGGATGAAACTAAATACAGGACAGTCCTTAACGAAAACTGTTAGAGGCTGCAGAAGACTTGGGGCTAGGGTGAAGAGGTTGACCTTCCAGTGGCACAATGACCCTGAACATGCAGCCAGAGCTACAATGTTTAGATCAAAGCATACTCATGTGAGCAGGTGAACACAAATGAAGGCTGTAAGTTTCAGATTATTTGTCAAAAAAATTGAAAACCATGTATCCTTTTCCTTCTATTTCACAACTATGCCCATATTTTGTGCATCTATCACTTGATATCCCAGTTAATACATTGAAGTTTATGGTTGTGATTAAATGTAAGGTTTAAGGGGAATAAAAGCTTTTAAAAGGCACTGTACCTGCATTATCATTTTCTCCAAATAGGGTTTTAAATAAACAAAGAAATGCAGCATTCCACAAAGCTTCATTACAATTTCTATCATGGCTCTGAAGCCGTTTGTGCGCGCTGCTCGTTTCCAGACGGGCTCCGTGCGCTCGCACACGCATCAGTGTTGGACTCGCTCAGAATGTAATAATCCACAGTAGCACAAATGAATTCATAGTAGTTTTCTAAACTTAATTAAAAGTGGTAACGATGGCACGCCAAATTCTGTGAATTGTCTGAGTTGACAGACAATATGCCAGTAAGCAAGGCATCATGTGACCTGGACAGAGGATGTAGTTATCTGTTTGCCCCTGACTTGACAACAAAGCCCATCTACCGCGCGTTAAGGTGGCGCACCTGGACGCGTAAAACCCAGCTGTGTTCCTCCTGCTCCAGCAGCAGTCTGTCACAGCTAGAACAATAAGTTGTTCTTGGGGATGTGCGCTGAGGTTGAGCGGGGCTGATGGATGCTGGAATGTAACAAAGAGGGAGGGGATGATGGACGGAAGCCAGCGGATCGGGACGGGACGGAAAGGAGTGGAAGGGGTACTCACGCTGCTGTTCTCTCCTGTCCAGTGGACCATCGCCTGGTTGTGCGTTGCATCTCCTTTGAGCACAAACGAGCTGCTGAGCAGGGACATCTGTTTATCCCAGGACGTGGCTCTCCTGAAGCGCGATGAACTCCCCGCGTCCGCCGTGGAGCCTCTCTCCCCGCCGCCCGCGTCAAACGCCTGATCTTCCCCGCTGCGCCGGCTTAAAGACCCGCTGTCACAACGCACGGCTCCGGGCAGCGCCGTCCACACCGCCGCGGCGGTCAATAGGAAGATGCAGAGATTCGCAGCGGGTGAGACCGCTCGTTCCGGGCGCAGAACTGCCATGCCTTTGCGCCGTAGTAGCGCGGAGACTAATGGAAAGGCTGCTGATGCTTCTGGGAGACAGATAGGTGCACACTGTAAGCTGGAGAGGCAGAGAGTGAGGGTGGAACGCAGAGAGGGGAACTGGAGCGAAAGCAGACAGTATGAACAACGTGGACGCGTCTCCGTGCCAAGAACAATCCGCAGGAACGGCGCAGCGGTGCCATCTGCTGTCCTGCAGCTGCAGCGTGCTGTCACCGCTCTCCTATTACTCAATCCATCTTCATGTGGTGTCAGTGGGGAATTCACTCATGTGTGGCCCAGTGTTGGTTGTTTGTAATGTATTTTGATTTATTCCTTAGGAAACATGCACAGGTGCCACCAGAACTCAGTACACCTTAATCAGAAGAGACCAAATCTGAGGGCATTCTTTGATGCTTTAGACAATAAAATGTTTAACCTTGATCTACTGGGATCTATTAGTAAATTTGTTTTGGAGAATGAAGGAAACAGAACAAGACAGCCATCAAATAAGCCTTTTACAATAATCATAAATCTGCCTTGCAGATGTGATTATACCCCATAGACTTCATTACATTCATTTTCTTTTTGATTTTTTTACAAGCCCCCTTTACTCTGATACCCCATAAATCAAGTGCAATTAAATATCATCAACAGCACCTAATTAGTAAACGAAGTCCACTGGTGAGTAATCTAATCTCAGTATAACTCCATCTGTTCTGTTCCTGGCCTTAGAGGTCTATCAGAGAACATTAGGGGAACAAACCGCATCATGAAGACAAAGGGACAGAAGGTTGTGGCAAAGTTTAAAGCATGGTTAGGTTTTAAAACAACATCCCAAGTGCTGACCATCTCAAAAAGCAATGTTCAATCTATCATCTGAAAATGAAGAGTATGGTACAGCCATAAACATACCAAGGCATGGCTGTCTCTATAACTTGCAGGCGGGGTAGGGAGAGAATTAACCAGAAAAGCATCCAAGAAATCTGTGTTGAATCTGGAGGAGCTGCAAAGATCCACACCTCATATGGGGGAATTTGTTAAAAGGGGAATTAAGGGAATTAAGAATTGTGTGCATCACACAATTTGGCTTTTATGAAAGAGTGGCAAAACAAAGGAAATCATAAGAAGTCCTGTTTGCTTTTGACTCAAGTAATGTAGGGCCACAGTAAGCATATAAAGGAATGTGTTCTGGTCAGATGGGACCGAAAATACATGCTTGATGAATACTTGTCTACTTTCATGATGGTATGTGTGGTAGAAAACTGGCATGGTACCCTGAACACGCCATCCCCACCATTTAACATTGCGGTTGAACTATTATGCTGTGGCATTGCTTTTCTTTAGCAAGGACATGAAAGATGGTCAAAGCGGATGTGAAATGTGATGGCGTTAACTACAGCCAGAGCTACAGCGGATTGTTTTAGATCAAAACAAATTCATAAGGTAGAATGGCCCAGTCAAAGGCAAATTCCAGACCTAAACTTGATGAAGAATCTGTGACAAGCTTTGAAAATGGATCTGATAGTACTTGAACTATTTTGCATGAAATGGGGAAAAAGAATTGTCTCTAAATGTGCAGATTTCCTAGAGACATAACTCAAAAGACTTGCAGCTGAAGGCTGGATAAAAATACATGTCACACTTCTATTTGTTTAGTACAAAAAACTTTAAAAGCATGTATGATTTATGCACTACTTTGTATTAGTGTGTGGGGGGGGGGGGTTCTCCTGTTGCAGGACACATTTCGGATCAAGCTTCAGCTGTTTTCAGATTATTTCACATTTGACAATATGAATATCAACCATAAACACATTTGTACTTACAAAGCTGTACAGTGGTGTTGATGGCTGACTTTGCGACTGCAAAGTGCCATAATTAGAGAACAAAGGATTCAAATAAGCTGACCCAGAGAGTCGCTACGGTGGCCCAGAGGTGTCAGGTCAAATACAAAAGCCGCAACACAAATACAAAAGCCACAACGGAAGTCACGCAACCTGCAACAGAAGTAACGGTGCCTGTTGAATGAAACAAATGAAAGATAAGCTTTGCTTGCTAACAGCAGACAAATCTTACCCGTTTGATAAGTGAAACGCTTTTTTTTTTTTTTGATAATCAGTCACACTGATTGGAACTATGAGTCTGCAATGAGCTTTGACTTTGTTGCGTAAGTTAACTTATAGTTACAACTGCGGTCAAGTGAGCCGACAGTCAGAAATACGCGGTCCCGCCAGCCGACACCAGCTCTCTCTTAAAGATTAGCTTCGCATACAAGGTGCGTTATGTTAATGGAGCAGAAAGGACCTGATCCTGGCAACGGTTGAGAAAATAAGAGGAAAACAGGAAAGTAACCTTCAGAACATTTATATTAATTATATTTTTACAACTTTCACATAAATGTTTTATGTAACATGCAAAAAAAAAAAAAAAACATGCATGTAGCTGCAAAAAAAACATATCCTTCAAAATAAAACAATATACCAAAATGTTATATTGTCAAAATCTTTGGTTTTATGTTTTGCCTCATTTTGATATTTGTCCCTCTTTGTTTTCATTATTCACCTTATTCCTAAGATTTTATTCTGTAATTGTATTTAATTTCTGCTCTGAGTTTATTTATTTATTTATTTTTTATTTATTTATTTCATTAAACAGTGCACATTAATCAACATTACCACTATTCATGGCAGTGTAAACATGCGGGAATTAGCACAATAGCTTAGTTTCATCCTTTGTCCTATAAGACAAATAAACACAAAAACAAAACACCTCAAAACACCAGGACAGAAAACAGTACACATAATTCTAAAGAAATAAAAACCCATCAACAAAAGAAAACATTTACACAAGAAAAAACTAACAAACATATTAAACAATATTGAAACAGGTCAGTCAGTCAGTCAGTCATTTTCTACCGCTTATTCCATGGTGGGTCGCGGGGGAGCTGGTGCCTATCTCCAGCAGTCTATGGGCGAAACAGGATTAAAAAAAATGCTATGAGCGATGGGAGAGGTTATGAATGGGTACATAACTGGTTTGCTTTCAACCAGTGCTTGGTTGAAAGCATTGGTTCTGGTTTTTCTCTGTAGATCTTTGTTCCTGTTTTATTTTGAAACTGGTCCATGTGCACTGTGTATTTAATTCATGTCTCCTTAATTCTTATGTTAGGTGAAGCCCTGTTTCTGTTTTGTGCTGTATTCTGATTCCTGTGCCTTTGCTCCCCTGGTTTGCTCTGTGTTTAATTAGCCATTTTCCTCAGGTCAACTTCAGCTACTTGCCTTTCCTCACAGCTGCTTCCTGTTTCTAATCAACTAACTGCTCCTTGTTATTAAAGTCTCTCAGTCATTGTCTGCTGGCTTCTACTCTTGCTCTGGTTTCTATGTTAGCGTGGCTAAGACTAATACCAAGTTAATAGTTTCAACACAGGGTAGGGAAGTTAAAATAGAGATCCAAAGGCAGCTCCAAGTAATATGCACACATATTTCTGTGAGCATCTGTAACAATGACCTCAGATTATCACTTCCAGTTCCTGTGGCTAATTTGTAAATCCCGCCACTAAATCAGCTTAGAGACTGTAAATCCTGAGTGAGCACTTAGGTTGTTTTGGTGAAAAATTCTAGATTTTCTTCTCCTTTTCCCATAGAAAAAGAAAACGTTCGAGGTAATGTGATGACCCAAAATAATTCCCAAAACCATTTCTCTGGCTGTGTGTTGGTGGGGCAGCTGGAAAAGGGGGTTAAAGTTCACACTTGATCCAGCAGAGTAAGAGCCCTCCCTGCTGAGTCTCTCTTCCTATCCAGTTATGACTGGAGGTTGGATTAATCCATGACTCCTAGGATTAGGATTTATGGGGCGGATCTGATGTCTTTCATGTAAACAAGGATTTACCTTTCCTTCCTGATATCATGTTCTTTTTTGTTTCTGTTGTGTACTTCCTGATTACAGATTATCATCTGTAACAAAATATACAATGCAAGTGATTGGCGGGAAATGCCTTAGAATGTAGCTTAACATACAGCAGCAGTTGACACCTAAGATCCATCCATCCACTGTCTTGATGGATGACTTTTACAGTAGCAAACTAGAAGAATTTGGAATTTGAGGCTTTAGAAGTCCTAAATTTGCTCATGGTTTTAATATCTGCAAATTACAATTTTGTTTATTGCCAAGCAAATTGGTGCATATTCTTGGATAAATGACCATGTCACATATTCACGCCTTGGGGCTTTTTGCAAGTTTGAAAAATACAGTCCTGGATAAAATTTACAAAAGGTGAAAAAAACCAAGAAGCTGACATTTCCCAACCATCTGCCTTGTTTTTTCGCATTAGGTCTTGTGAAACTGTTTCTCCTTATTTTTAATGTTAATTACCAAATTGAAGCTGCACAACTAATTTCCTTTTGGATCATGGTGGAGAACTGCTTAGTTTGATAATAAAGGTTTTACTTTAGTGAAAGAGTCAGGGCTGGCGCAAGGTTGTTCAGGGCCTTAATCAGAATTTGTGTGGTTAATGTTCCGTTAATGTTGGATCCATAGATCCATATCCTCTGGTTTTTATGTATGTCCCGATGCTTTGGAACATACATGAAAAGCTCAAGCAATGTTTAATTAAATCTTTGTTGAGGGTAGAAATTATCCAGTTCAGGTTTTAGATTTGTGAATACAAAATCATGAAATGCACTTAATTTTTGTAACTATAACATACCCTTTTAGCTTATCATCAGTTAGCAGCTGAAAATCAAATATCAACTATAGCCTTGGTTAACGCAGTTTATGGCACTGTTCTATTACAAGGCTAACAGATCCATAATGTCTTGTCTGTCTCTAAGATACTGTTTGGCCACCCCGACAAAAGGGTGCTGGTCATTTTTGCCATTTTGGTACTTTTGGTCATTTCATACCCGACTCTCTGGATATGAAAAGGAGCTGTCTGCCAATGCTTTGTACTAACGATGAGTCATTTCATACCAATGGGACTAGGGTGGGAACATTTTCAAATTTCCTTTTGACAACTAAGAATTTCAAGTAATTCTTATAATCTACTTAAAATCTATTGGAAAGAAATGGGGTTATACATCTTCAATTAATAATATATACCATCAGGAGCTCACGCATAATTATTTTTTTTTTGTTTGATCAGGGGTCATCAAATCAACTGGCCTGAACAGTGATCAGAACAACAAGCAGTTAAAATAGTGTTGGGCCCAGCCATTAAAGGAACAAGGACTGAACTATTCACAGATAACAAAAGAGACCAGTAAAAACTCCTGAATCCTAAAATGCACAGTATTTCATGACAGCTGACAGAGCCACAGAGCTAAAAGACTTAGATCTTAGCAATGAACTGTTACCATTGAAAAGGAGTCTGGGTCTCTCCTGCAACCTTGAGACAGACAGCTTTACTTTTCATGTCTCACAAACGGAAAAACCTGTAACAAAAATAGGCATTCTGTCTACAGTAAACAGTCTGCTTGACCCTCTCTGGTTTTTGTCTCCGGTCACATTGGGAGGAAAAAACATAATGAGAGAACTCACTACTGAACAGTATGAGTGGGATTCTGAGCTCCCAGCCTTAAAACAAGAACAATGGAAACTATGGAAAGACTGTATCAAACAAATCACTGTTGTGATTATTAATCTGAGAATATTATTTAATATTAACATTTTAATATTTTATCAAATAATATGTCGGTCTGTTAAGGGTTGTCCTGTGAATACCAGCCCAGTAAGGCAATGGTATTAGGACAAAATAGAAAGGTGTGAGACGAGCTCTGACATTATTGAACAGCATAAACTCTCTTCTTCTTCTTCTGTGTTATTTTTTGGCAGTTGGCAAATAACGTTATGATGTGCATTACCGCCACCTACTGGTATGGAGTGTGGTTCTTCATGGTTTTAAATCTTATTTACTGTTACAACAATCAAATTCTATTTATTAATTTAGTGCTTTTGAAAAATCTAATTATAATTTGAATATGTTTGCTACCTAAACTTCTTTGCAAAGTATCTCTCAAAATAAAATTTTCTTTAATACCTACAAATTCTCTCCTTAAAATTGTTCTTTCTTGTTCATATTTCTGACACTTCAATATTACATGTTCTATTGTTTCCTCCTCTCCACAATAATCACATTTTCCTGTATTATGTTTCTTCATCTTGAACAATGTAGAATTAAGTCCTGTATGTCCTATTCTTAATCTTGTAATTAATCTTTCCTCTTTTCTGCTCCTTCTTCCTGTTCTTACTTCTCCTACTATCTTGTTGATTCTGTAAAACCATCTTCCTTTCTTTTCTTCATCCCACCTTTTTTGCCACTCTTTCCTGATTCTCTATGTAATTATATTTCTTGCCTCTGACCTACTAATATTTATTATAAAGCTAATGTTGTTTTGTGTTGCCTTCTTTGCTATCCTGTCCGCCTTCTCATTCCCTCCAACTCCTACATGTGCTGGTACCCATAAAAACACTAATATTAATCCCATTCTTTGTATTCTAAATAAAGTATGTTTATTTCCAACAAAATGTCTGGTCTACCCTCTGAATGATTATGTTTTAAACTTAATAATGCTGAACTTGAGTCTGAACAAATGATTGTTTTTAATGGTTTTATATCTTCCACCCACTGCACTGCTAACAATATGGCTAATAATTATCCTGAATATACTGATAATCCATCTGTAATTCTTTTTCCTACTTTTATTTTAAATTCTGGTATTACAAATGCTACTCCTATTTTTTCATCTGTTTTTGATGCGTCTGTGTAAATCTGGACATAATGATAGTAATTGTTTATATATTCTTGTATTATACTTGAATCTAATCTACATTTCGTATCCTTTTTCTTTTCCATCAACGCCATATCCACCACTGCTTCTGGTAACAGCCACGGTGGCACTACTGGCAAAGGCAACATTGAACTTATTTCTTTTTCATATATTTGAAATTCTTCTGCTATATTATTGATAATCCAACCAAAACACTTAACTTGTTTTTTTTCTTTTTCCCAGCATGGTTTTAAAATATCATGTGTGGGATGATCCAGATTATTGCTTTGTAAGTTTATCCAGTAATTTATTGCTAACTGTTTCCTTCGTAGATCTAATGGCATCTCTCCCATCTCTACCTGAAGTGCTGCTATTGGACTGGTTCTGATTGCTCCAGTACAAATTCTTAAAGCTTGATGTTGTATATTGTCTAATTTTATAAAGTGAGTGTTTTCTGCTGATCCATAAATTATACTTCCATAATCAATATTTGATCTAATTAATCCTGTATAATTTATTTTTAATGATGTTCGATCTGCTCCCCAATCAATACCAGCCATACATCTCATAATGTTTAATATTTTTTTGCATTTATCTATGATTCTTTCTATATGTGCTTTCCATATAATTTTTTCATCAAACCATATACCTAAAAATTTTATATTTTTTACTTGTTCTAAAACTTGATTGTATAATTTTAGTTTTATATTTTCTCTTTTCCTTTTCTGTGTAAACACCATTACTTTTGTTTTTTCCACTGAGAATTTAAATCCCCATTGATTTGCCCATTGTTCTATTCTAATAATCTCATCCTGTATTTTCTTTTCAATAAGTTTGATATTACGACCCCTTTTCCATATAGCTCCATCATCTGCAAATAGTGAGCAACCGACTTCCTTACCAATATTTTTAAATACATAATTTATCATTATAGAAAACAATAACGGACTTATAATACTTCCTTGAGGAGTACCATTATCTATTATATATTTACCTGACAATTCTTGACCAATTCTTACTTGTATTGTTCTATTTGATAAAAAATCTTTAATCCAGTTAAACATTTTTCCAGTAATACCCATTTAATTTAATTTAATTAATAATCCTTCAACCCACATCATGTCATAAGCTTTTTCTATGTCGAAAAATACAGCTACTACATTTTCTTTGTTTATTTGTGCTCTCCTAATTTCATACTCTAAACATAATGCAGAGTCATTTGTGCTTCTCCCTTTTTGAAACCCATTTTGATTTCTAGATATATATCCATTAATATTTAAATAATATGTTAATCTATTATTAATCATTTTTTCCATTATTTTACAAATATTTGATGTTAATGCGATCGGTCTACAATTTTCTGGTTTTGTGTTGTCTTTTCCTGGTTTAGCTATTGGAATAATTATTGCTTCCTTCCAGCTCTGTGGCAGCTCTCCCTCCTCCCAGACTTTATTGTATAATTCTAATATTTTCTCTTTTGCTTTGTCATTAAGATGTTCTATCATCGTATAGTACATTTGATCTTTTCCAGGTGATGTATTTTTTGTTTTCCTGGTTACAAAGTTCAATTCTCCTTGTGTAAATGGTTTATTTATTAATTTATTTGTATCTACATTATTTTGCATTAATTCTTTATATTTCATCTTTGTGATTTCCCTACCTTTCTTCCCCTCTTCACTAATATTATTTGAACTATGAATTTTACTAAATGTTTTAGCTAATATTTCTGCTTTTTCTTTATCTTCCGTTATAGTTGTATTATCTATTTTTAATATAGGATATCCATATTCTTTTCTAATACCCTTCATTCTTTTAATCATTTTCCAAATTTGATCAATTTTTGTTTCTCTCCCTACGGTATTACAATAGTTTCTCCAATATTCTCTTTTTGCATGTTTAATGATCTTTCTTACCTTTGCCTGCTTTCTTTTGTACTCAATTAGATTCTGATAAATTGGGTTACTTTTTAACATTTTAAATGCTTTATTTCTTAATTTTATTACTTCACTACAATCTTTTGTCCACCATGGCACAATTTTTTTATTGTTCTTTCTTCCTCCTTTTTTTATTGATTCTTCTGCAGCCTGTAAGATTTTCAGCATAAACTCTGCACATATATGGAATGAATTCACACAATTTCTTAAAATACAAGAATTTATTAACAAAAATAAGTCAACTCAAAGTCAAACATATTTCAATCAACAAACTCTTTACTATGCTAAAACAATCCAACTAAACTACCAAGCAGAATTAAAGAATAGGGAGGACTAATAGGCTGTGTACAATATAAACAAGTTGCTTAAAGATGATTGAAAATTATGACCAAAAGAGTGATTCCACATTACCATGCAATGTTTATGTTTGAGAACCAAGGATTATCTTGAAGAATCTGGATATGAAGTTAAGTTAGTCTTGGAACCAACTTAGGAAATAATCAGCAAACGTTTAGACAACCACTCACAATGCAAGATCAGATAAAATATAATTTTAATAAAATAATGTTTTAAATAATGATCTGCTGAATAAAACCAACCTTCTCAACAGACCATTCTCAACAGTGTCTCATTAGCTGCCTTTACTTATTGAAATAATATTTGAAAAAATATTATTAAAGGAATATTTTGGAAAAGAGCCAAATCTTTCTGGAGAAATGGTGCTTAATGGTGTTTACTTAGTTATCAGATTTAGTGAAATAATGTTTAGGGACTATTATTCACTAGCTTGAAACTAACAACCTTTCTGTTAAATATTCTGTAGCAGCAAACACGTGTTCTTACCGGTTAGCGTTGAGCTAACAAAAGAAGCGTATAGCTTAGCACCAGAAACAAACATATACCTTTAAAATACCTCAGTTAAAATAAGGATTAAAATGTATAAGCGCGGACGGCGCCTTATGAGCAATCGTCTGTGTTTGAAATCACCCTTCAAGTAAAGTTTGGCTTAACTTTAAAACGCAAACACAGAACACAAACAGGGCACGTGTGCTGCAGATAACCTGCTAGCACTAAGATAGCCGAGGTTCACACAAACAAAACCAAACTTCATAAAATGAAAAACGTTTAGATCATTTCAATCTAAATCTTTCTATTATTTTTCTGCTCTGCCCAAACACTTAACCTCATGAACTGTGGTGAGGAATGTTGTCCACGCGACGATGAAGTTTGAAGAAACGTCCACAGTCAACAAGCGGTTAGCTTTCAGCTAACCTGACCTCCGGAGCTGTGGCTTGAAAGACGGCTCGTTCTGTCCGCTGACCACACGGGTAAACACAGTGATGCGAGCCGTTGTCCTTCCTTCAGACTCAACTTGTAGAAACAGCTTCTCTACTGGGGATTTCTTTGCGACACAGTTTCGGCAGGCCTCGGAGAGAAAGTAAGCAATGCTTATACCTTAATTTCCCCCTCTTTATGAACACAAAGTGCTTCACTCATACTTAACTTGTGCATATGATCGCGTGATCTAATTACACTCTTGGATCCAGTTTGAAGAGTTTGTCTTTTTGCCAGCAAAAGACATTAGCGCACTTGGCCTGCTCCTGTCCCAATGGTCAACTGGCTTGGAGAGAAAGACTTGTGGGAAGGTGGGGGTTTTATGCGGGCAATGGCATCATGGGAAGTCCTCTGTTACACCTGTAGAATATAAACTATTTATGTGTGTAATATAAACCATCTATGTATGTAACTGGCATGTGTACATAGAGCAGAGGGGTTCAAGCTTAGGGAGTGAAGCATAGAGTCCAAAGTCATAAATTAGTGAAGGACAAGGAATCACCGATGGGGGAGAAGAAGACAGGGGAGAACAGGGCACAGAGAGAGCAAGGTCATAAATTGGGGAAGGAGACAAGGCTGGAGCCAGACAGGATAAGAACCAGAAGTAACTTATTTGGACATTAGGTTTTATTGTTGCTGGGAAGATATTTACAGACAGGATGATTGTGTGTGCGTACTGCATAGCAGCGAAGGGTATATAAAGGTATTGTGGCCCCTCCAAAACGGACAATACACAGACGTTTCCAGGTACCAGTGTAAGTGTGATGTCCCCTCTCTGAATTCAGATTGGTTTTAATAAACTTGTGGAAACGTACAACTGATCTCTGACTGAGGATTGTCCTTTGGGTGCCAAATAAAAGAGTCGGGGAGAGGTGAGGAGTAATGTAAGAGTTAACTGACGGCCAGTAAAGTTTTCCTACCTCAACAATTGGTGCCGTGACCCAGATTTGGCACTAACTAAAGGATAATTAATTGACTACGAAGCGGACGTCGTTCTACAACACCACAGGGTCGACCCAAAATAAAAGGTAAGGAGATCTATATTTATTCTCCTTTTGCCTGCTAATAGTGTAGGTGGTGTTGTGGAATAGATATCTGTTTTCTCTTAAATTTACAGTCTTGATCAGTTTTGGGTAAAATATTTGTTGGTTAAAATAATGGATTACGGTAAAGAAATGATATAGTGCGTAAAAATATTTGTTGATTGAGACAAGATAGATTTTAGCCGAGATACTTGAATGTTGAGGCTGTAACATACTTTTCACCGAAGATACTTAAATGGTGACAGTGTTGAAGTAAATAAGTTCCGGATTTGGCAATCCAAACTCAGTCCTGACGAGGACTGGGGTATTTAGGCTGGGGTTAGGAAGGGCCTCCCCGAGGGATTGGGACGCCTCAAAGTGGCCAGTAAATAAGTTCTGGATTTGGCAATCCAAACTCAGTCCTGACAAGGACTTGGGTATTTAGGCCGGGGTTAGTAAGAGCCTCCCCGAGGGATTGGGACGCCTCAAAGTTGGCAGGAATAGGACCCCGAGACCCTGTACTGGCAGGTGAGGGAAGACAGTTGAGATACTTAAATGGTGAAACTGTAATAATAAGATTAAGGAAAAGGAATTCCAGGGAGTCAATGGAGGGTTGATTCCTAGATGTCAAACTGGGTTTGGCATCACAGCGGTCGGACCAGGAGAGATTGAAAAGGTCCCGCTGAGTGGAAGGGTTTAAGGCCCTCTGCGATTGTGTTAAATATGCTTTAATTTGGGAAGATAAGTTTGGTTTTTTACAGAGTGGAAGTTTTAGGGTAAAAGAGTTTCAAGTGAAACAGTTGATGGATGGAAATGAGAAAAATAAGAAACATAAGAAAAAGATAAAAAAGCACAGAGTGCATCAATTAAGGTGTTAAAGAGTTAAAACTTTCCGGCAGGAAATTTTGTTTGTTTTAAATATTGCGATCAGTCGGAAAAGAAAGGAGTATAGTGCATGCTATGGTGGACAACTGACTGACTGACTGATAATATTTCTGTGTGCAAAATCTGAGCATATACTAAACTTCTCATCTGCCTCTCACACACACACATACACACATATATGGGATTTGAGTTCAACATCTGCGTTTTTGAGTCTGGACTTTAGAAACCTGCCCTTCCCATGGCTACTCGACCAGAGACGCTTCTCCAGCACGGCCTGAAAGAGAGAGATCTGCCTGCCTGCCTGCCTGCCTGCTGCAAATCAGTGTGAGTTTCCACCAGAACGAAACTCAGAAGTAGTCTGGCCCCACTGAGATGGACAACGATCCATGCTGCTGCAGAGCCAGAAGAGCGAAGCACTGGATTTATATTGAAATCACATCTTATGCGGGCAGAAGAGAAACAGGCCGGAGCAAAGTTCTTTCTCCCTCTTGGAGAAGTTAAAAGTGGACAAAGAAGGAGTGAATATCCCACCAACAGACCCGGGAAGGGCCTGGGTTATATTTGTTTTGGACTGATAAAGGACTGTGTGCCATGACAGTCTGACTCTGGAGCAATTAAGAAACTGAGGGGGGTAACGTACAAACACACACACATTTGCATAAATCTTTTCCTATTTTTTGCAACGAAGAACGCTTATTAACTGCTGCTCATGTGAAACGCTTGCTTGACGTGGACAGATATAGCGGTTTAAAATATTATTTTAGGGTTAGAAAAGTATCTTTAAAAGGGTGACAACTTAACTCATTTGATACTTTCCGGTTAATTCTTTTAGAGAAACAAGTTCTCTTTCGTCGTGGAATATTCAGGGTCAATTATTACAGTTATTAAAAGTTATTAAAAAGCAGAGGAAGTTACAACATCTCCAAAACTCAGCAGTAACCATGTGTTTCTATGTTATTCTCAGGACAGATCTCATGAAGGTGCACTTTTATAAAACCCAGCGCATGCGTAACACCTGATGGGGTCTCTTTCAGCCATTGTTTTCTGTTGTCAGAGTTTGTATCCCATAAATCTAATGGGTAGAGACCTCATTAAAACAGGCTTAGTTCTACTGCAGATTGTCTTCATACAGTCTCTGACACAGTACTTACAGTTTGGTGCAGTTTTTGTCCGCAAGTGTTAACTGACGCTTATGGAAAGTACAAATTCATTGTTTTTCACAGCAGCTGCTGGGAAGAGGTTATATACATTTTTTCCTTCACTCTTCTGATTCATGCAGCGTGTTGATTTACACTGTACCTTATATCAGATCCTGACAAAAACTATGAAAGGCTTGGTTCTCCAGGTTATTTGTTTTCCCTTTGGGGAAGGAAAGGAAACCTAATCAGTTCTGTGTTGCATAGAAATATTAAAACACTTGTTGTTTTCTAAGATATCACCAGCTAAAAACTTTTAAAACTTTTGAGAGTAATTGGTTTTGTTAAACACATTTTCCTTGGTAAAACAAACCTTTAAAATGAGAATGAAAAATGGGGTTATTTAGAAAGATTCTGATTGGACAGTGGTACCACACAAAAAAATTAAACTAATCTTATGTTCCATAAAAGACTCTGCATAGAAAAGGTCTTCAGAACCGTGGAGTTATTTTCCACCACAGTACCAAGTTGTTTTTAAAGCATGCTTTTTCTTTATTTTAAAACAGATCTGTATTTTTGTTTTGTTTTTGGCTTTTTAGCATAATGTTTGTCTGAAGCTTCTTATGAACTGGGTTAGGAGCAAATATGATCTGAGGTAAATTAGGAGCTGTGAACTAGTGATTTTAAATCTGATTATTGTCCAAGCAGAAATAATACACTAACAGGTCTGGGGATATTTAGCCAATCCTCTCTTCAATCTGCAGAAAGCTAACATCATTGTTCAATGGAGTAGTACTCAACCTGTGGTTCCTGGACTCCTGAAGCCCGTGAGCCATAGATTTGGGGCCATAAAATTATAATACTTAATTAAAGGTAGACTGATTACCTATTAAAATAGATCTAGGCCAATGATGGGTTCCAGTCATTTGGTTGCTTTGAAATGCAATAATACTCAAAATTTCTACTCTGGGGAACACAGATTGGGGTTGAAGAGTTTTATTTTGGAACCAAGGTTAGGATTTTTATAACGGGATAAAGAAAATCCTTCATTTTAGGAAAAGAAAAGAAATAAAGGCTCTCTCAATACTAAAGAGGATGGTCGGCTTAAACTCCAGTCTCCTTGTTTGATTTCTTAGGGTTTAAAGATTAAAAGAATACATAGGAGTAGAAAGGTACACAAGGTAATTTCAGATTACTAAGAGATAAAATATTGGACCATTTATCAGCATTTGGATTATTAAAGAGGTGTTCTAGTAATAATTTTCTCCCCAACTCTCAAAATTTAAATAGCCAAATTAAGGACAATTATGTGTGTCCTCCTTTTGAAACGCTATGTTGGAAAAAGTCCAGTTTGGAGTCAAGCTTCTTATCTTAATTTCTGATTAAGTCAAACACTGCAGTTTTTGTTTTGTTTGGGTATAACATAAAATGTCAACGCCGGCTTAAAATAGTTCTTTGCATTTAACCTGAGCAGAGAAATTCTTGAATGCAGCAGCGATCAAAATTGAGCAAAACAAAAAGAGAACTATAACAATAACTCTCAGGATTGTAGTTATTATTATTATAGAGTTACAGTACAAAGAATTGGCAAAAGGTTTCAGCATCAGTAAATTTGGATTCATGTTAATGAAAACTGTTGCTGTGCTTCTAAATAGTTTGTGCACTCATCTTAAAAAGGATCCTGAAGATTGTCATAACAAAATGGATCAATTACAGCATTAAAAGATATTAAAAGATTGTTAAAAATGTCTTTGAATTCTTGAAGCTTCCAATTTGGCCATTTGTCTGTGTTTGATGTTTTGTCTTTGTTTTGTTGGAATGAATGTTTGTTTATATGTTGCATGAAACAATAATCCATGTTTAGAATAATGTTTCTAAATCCCAGATTGATTAAAACTTTGAGTTTTCAGGAGAGTTAAGAAGCAGCTTGTTTCTGAGGTAGGTGCATGTTAACAGTTTTGCAGTTTAAGGTTCACTAAGATGGGTTGGGATGAAGAAACTGTGGGTCCGCCCAGAAGCTGCCAATCAGAGGTTAGTTCTGCCTGACTCCACCCACCTACCAGGTTGGTTCACGCCTTCACTTTTATGGTGACGCTCAGCACCTCCCTTCCTGAGTTTTAATACTGTTTAAGAGACAATAGAATCAAAATGCTTGTAGTGATTGTTGCCTTAAAAACATGTTTTTGTATAATAATTAAGGATGTAGCATGACATTTAGATTTATGTGTTTTACTATTAAAAGGTTAATGAAATAGTTTAAACTGGTTTGAAGAATTAGTTTTGCATACAGAATCATTGGTGATTTATCAGATTGAAAGTTTTCCCTGGTGCCATTAAGCTAACTGACAGTTCAAGATATGCCAAAAGTAAGGAATATATTTTTGATAAAGAATCAGAGTTATGATTTCATACTTGACAGGAATTATTTATTAGATTAAATTTGTAGAGTGTATGCGTCAATATTACATTGGATTTCCATTAATCTAATACTTATCTGCACACAAGGCAAATCAGGATGAAATGTGATTAATTTCTAAGTGAGACATTGATTAACTGAATAACTGAAGTTTGTGTTTTGTTGTTAATGGAACTGAATTGCAGTTAAAAACATCTGGATTTTATTTCTGTTGTTTTCATTAAATTCATAGAGACACATAGTTATGTCAGAATTCATTTCTTTGGTTCTATGTAATGTGGTCTTGGCTAATAGAACATTCTTGTTTAAACATTTTGCTGGATTGTTGCAGGGGTTGGACCCTGCGCCAGAAGGGGGGGAGTGTCAGAATAAAGTAACATGGAGTTATTGCCAAGATCATTTTCTTCCACATCTTTGTGGGAAGATAGGATGTTGTTTTACTGTCCACTGTGTTTTCTCAAGTTTCACAGACGGTGAAGGCTTCATTACCAGAAACAGCCACTTCCACCCTCCAGTCCTTTATCCTTGGCGACTGGATTCTGGTCAGAGAATCTAGGAGAAAACACTGGAAGTCCAGGCGATGGAATGGCCCATATCAGATCCTACTAGACACCCAGGAAAGCTGCAGGAAAGTTCCAGCTTCCCCAGCTTCATCTGGCTTCCAGGACACAAGTCATCTTCCAACTGGATCATCCACGGCCTGTAAGGTGTGAGGACAGCGGACCACCACAAGACAAAGAACTGTAAGCTGATCACTGGCGAGTGATTGAAGAGGTGGTTGAAGAACACTGTTCTTACAAGGGCACAATATTCTATTGGGCAGTGCAACGTTATTTCAGAATCTACTTAAGGCCATCGCATTGCCTGAAAGTTAGAAATCATAAGGTCATTTGCCTCACTGCACACACACCACAGTGAGAGACACATAGGAAACATACAGGGAAGACCTCTACACATTTGCACATAACCTTTCTCTGGATGATGGACTGACGACGTCTGCAACAGAGAGACAGTCAAACATGCGCCATGATGCTTATTCTCCTTAATTTCTTAACATTTGGTGGCTATTAGGCTCCTTTGCCTGGACAGCAAGGGTCAGCCAAATTCTTTTCTCCCACTTTGACAGCGAAAATGACTCAAAGAAGGAAATCTCGGATGCTTTTATCTAACTTTCATGTTTATTGATTGATATCTATCATTATGGTACAAATTTGAAATGTGTTCATTTCCGCCGTTGTTATAATTTGTTTTCAGTACCAGAAGAAAGGAGTTCTAATGTAAATTCTTGTATTAAGTGCTCGGAGGTGTTCCAAAGTGTATGACCTTTAGGTTTCCTCTCTTTCTTCAGAACATCTGTGTTAGAGGAGGAAGCTGTCACAACCAGGAGCAGATGGGTCTGCTCATAGATAACGTTGTTACCCCTGACCCGAGGACGGTTCAGGGCCGTAAAGCACAAACTCTTTTAAGTTGAGATAACATCCACATACTCTTTAAATACTGTGTGTAAATGTTGACACCACACTGAACCCAAAGACAGAAGAAGAGGCGGAATGATTGAGTTTCTCTCACTGGGAGTGGTGGAGCTTCCCTCCCACCCCAGAAGACACCGTTTGGCGGACATTTTATATTTTATGTTACATTTTGATGTTTCTGTATCTTTTTCAGGTTATGATTTAACTTTGTGTGGATGAGGACTCAGAGTGTGAATTCATGGACGCATGATGAGATGGATGCATGTTTTGTAATGATTTTCTCTTTTACAGGTAGTACCGTACTAGTTTTACTTATTTCTACTTATTTTTAGAAGGACATTTTAGATTGTGAACTCTTTTATGTGAGTTCAAAAGAGGGATTGTAGAATATAAACTATTTATGTGTGTAATATAAACCATCTATGTATGTAACTGGCATGTGTACATAGAGCAGAGGGTTCAAGCTTAGGGAGTGAAGCATAGAGTCCAAAGTCATAAATTAGTGAAGGACAAGGAATCACCGATGGGGGAGAAGAAGACAGGGGAGAACAGGGCACAGAGAGGGCAAGGTCATAAATTGGGGACGGAGACAAGGCTGGAGCCAGACAGGATAAGAACCAGAAGTACTCCTTATTTGGGCATGAGGTTATATTGTTGCTGGGGAGATATTTACAGACAGGATGATTGTGTGTGTGTACTGCATAGCAGCAAAGGGTATATAAAGGTATTGTGGCCCCTCCAAAACGGACAACACACAGACGTTTCCAGGTACCAGTGTAAGTGTGATGTCCCCTCTCTGAATTCAGATTGGTTTTAATAAACTTGTGGAAACGTACAACTGATCTCTGACTGAGGATTGTCCTTTGGGTGCCAAATAAAAGAGTCGAGGAGAGGTGAGGAGTAATGTAAGAGTTAACTGACGGCCAGTAAAGTTTTCCCACCTCAACACACCCCTTCCCCCTTCTGAAGTTGTACTGAAAGTCTGTTAAATGCAATTTATTTTGAAAGTTCCAGAAAAGTATGTACCAGAGTTTAATGTTGAAATCCATGGGTATGGGTCCCAACATCACGAGACCATACATTCCAGTTTCCCTTTCCACTTAAACAAAATACAAAGAACTGTGCATATTTTCAGATGCATCAAACACTGCCATCACTGCTGTGGCCTACTTAAGAACTGTGTCTATTTCCAGTGACTGTCATATAAGCTTCATTGTTTGTTTTCTTTTTGATTATGGCATAAAATGTGCAGTCGTGAAGAAGAAAATGCCAATGCCAATAGGATGATTGATTACTAATTTTATTTATGGGTCAAATAATGCAGCTGCATTCTTAAAATGAAAAAGCATTTCTGGAAATGCTTTTTCATTTTCAAATTTTACATTTCAAATTGAATTTTGGTATCTATCTGCTGGGGTATATTTTGAAAAATAAATCTCAAATGTCTTTTTCTTTTTAATTTTAATTAAGTGAAAGAATGAGCAGTCTTGAAGAAGGAAATGCAAATGTAAATAGGATGATTGATTATTGATTTCATTTATGAGTCAAACAATGCAGCCACATTCTTAAAATGAAAAAGCATTTCTGAAAATGCTTTTTCATTTGAAATATGGTAAAGATTTGCTTCCATATGCATGGAGGGATGACAATGGAAGACATTTGTACGGCAGCTTCCTGGTCATCTCCATGCTCATTTATTTGTTTCTACCTGCGTGATGTGTCAGGTTTCTCCATGGCTCATTCTGTTCTCAGGGTTCTGACAGAATGATTTTTATTTTGTTGCGTTTTATTATTGAGTCACCTTCTCTTGCATGAAGACGCAGGGTGCCATAATATTTATTTTCAGCCAAGGTTCGTGACTTCTGCTGTTAGTGTCACTGCGGCTGTTTTTTCATTAAGCCTGCTTGTGACCAGATGTTATTCTCCTCTGCTGTGTTGATTGGGGCATAGGGGGATTGTTATGCTCCTTCATTACGCATGATCCAGCTGCTGATCTGTTCCATGTCCTCCTGAGGAGTTCCTGACCTGCTCTGCTCATCCTTACACTGTTACAGTTCGTAACCTATGTTTTCCTATTCACAGCAGCAGCTCTGTCATCTCAGCCTTTTTCCTGACCAGAAATATTTCTCTTCTCTGTGCTTATGATGCGCAGGACGCTTGTAATTACGCATTCAGAAGGCTGAGTTTGGTTTTATTATACGCAAAGCAGGATGTAGTCTATGCCTCACTGGGTCCATCCAGACCACAACCTGAAGCATCTGTCAGGTTGTGGTCTGGATGGACCCAGTGAGGCATAGACTACATCCTGCTTTGCCTTTAACCCACTGGAGACAGCTTAAAGGGAGAAGCCTATATGAAATAGAACGTTGGTTATGTACTGTAACCCCAGATTCTAGGAGTATAGGCGCAGCCCTTTAAGCTGCTGTCCGCCTGCCAAATTGTGAATCCATATCCATCTTTCGCCGCCATCTTGGTAGTCCATCACTCCATTCAGCCACTGTAATGCTTAGTTAACACAATTAGAGTCAACTGTCCAAAGTGATATTCATTTCTAATTCAGCAAATGATTTTTGAAATATTATTTTTATTAAAATAGTGATTTATATTATATTATATTGATTTTAGCATTTATATGACAATTTTTTACCATAATTCATCAAAAAGATTTGTCCACCAAATAAAATAAACTGACACAAAATGGTGATGTACGTGGTTATAAAACTATTCATTTTTATTTCAGAATAAAAGTCTCAAACATAGACAAACTTAAAGCACTTACTTCATATGAAGAGCTTATCATAACTGTGGCCACATGCTGACAGCTGTTTTATAGCACTTTGCTTAACAGACTTCACTATGATGACAAAATATAGTGGTGTTGTCACATCTCTTATGCCTAATGTTGCAATGTAACAAGTTAAGTATCCAAATCTACTCTGCTGCACTTGACCCCTGCCAGCAACAATTTAGTAATGCAAACCTCCAGATGGATTTGCGGACACAAGCATAAATTTCAGTTGTGTTGGAATCAAAGAGAAAACTTTGACAGTATTGTTGTGAAGCATTCAAACTTTCCCTATCTGTTTTTAGTGACCAGTTTGAGCACTGAAAGAATCATTTTGAATTATTTACATGTCTGAGCACTTCTAATGTTGCTTCAGGTCGGGGATGAAGGGAGGGAGTGTTGTTGGCACAACTAACCTTAGATCAGTTCCCAGGGTGGCATCATAGCAGCACAGCCAGTTTAAATAATTAATAGCAGTAAGGGCAGGAGTTGCATAAACATTACACCAAAAACTATTTTCACCTCACGACAACACCATAAAGTTCATGCACATGTACACCCAAACTGATAACTCACAAACTTTTTTTCCTGATTACAACCCGAGGTTCTCACAATGTTTCATATACCTCAGTTGATGCAAGAACTCCTAGTGCAAAGCAGAGGTGGTTGGCTAATTGTTTAAGATATGATAAAATGACTCATGTGGAATTGTTATATCGTGTTGGCAAACATTGTGTGAACAGGAGAGATTTTGGTAGAAAAATCTATGTAGCACGCTGCAACAAGTTTGAGAATTGCTCAATATCTTTCCATCCGTCCGTTTTCTGTACTCTCTAAAGCGTGTTCTAGGGTCATGACACCTAATATCAGCAAACTGAACAGACACATATGGACAAGTCTTCATTCCACTGCAGGACTCACAACTCAGCCAGGGGCTGTCTAGGGCTGGGCACCAGAACATGTGCTTTTGGTTTTAAATGATAAAACAATATTTGAACAACTAATTTTAATTTTGTACATGGTAATATTAAGCTATGTTAAAATGCATTAATTGTAATGATCCAATCATTCCTAATCTTGTAAAACCAGTCCAGAGAAAAACATATTTTCCTTCGATCTCAACCGTCTGTTACAGACCAAAAGAAGAATAAGGAGATTTCTGTAAATATCTCAGGATTAGGATTTAGTATTACCTTCATTAAAATAGATAGTGATTTACTCTACTGATTTAAAGCAAACATAGCACAAAAACATAATAAACAATCCAGTCGACAAACTACCAACTTAACAGGATATTTTATGACTAGGAAGTGAAAGTTCAAAATGCTAGTTTATAAACTGGTTTAAACCTATTTATCAAAACTTTGTCAGTCTTTCAGAAGTCCAAAGAAAGAGGTTTTGTGACTGGGTTCTAAATTCTAATACTTAATTTAATCTGAGAGGAGATATGAAAGAGAGATTAAGTAAAGATTTGAGAAACAGCCTGGATCCATCAGTTTTAAACACCAGAACCACTACAATAGAACTGAGAAGAACATCATACATCATTACCAGGTGGGTTGTCTCTTCTGGAATAGACCTTTGGATGTGTGGAGGTGTTCTATCTTGGATAATGTGCAAAATTTGGTTACATACAAAGGGAAACACGATTAAAGAAAATTATTTGGTAACTATAGAATATAAACTATCTATGTGTGTAATATAAACTATCTATGTGTGTAATATAAACTATCTATGTGTGTAACTGGAATGTGTGGAAATAGGGTTGTCAACCTTAAGGAGTGAAGCATAGAAGGGGCCTAGGGAGTGAGAAGCATAGAGAGTGCAAGGTCATAAATTAGAAGAGGACAGGGAAGGCCAGAGACAAGGGAGGATGAGTTGCATGTTACAATCAGAAGTATTCCTTGTTTGGACCTAAGGGACTGTTATGTTATGTTATACATGTGTGACATGATATATCTATATGTTGAACACACCCTTGAGACTGAATAAAACGAGCTGGAAGCAAGAATTGATCAGAGTTGGGTTTGCAGCTGCTTGGCTCTCCATCTCTCACTCTGCAGAGGCGAACATAAGTAGATTGTACTTGTGTTTTTTTCACTCTTTGAAACCTGTACCCAAATCAACGGACCCGGGGAAGCAACAATTGGTGGCTCGTCCGGGATTTGGAACAACAGGCGAAAGAAATTCGGACCACTGACGAGGACCAACAGGCATCAGACACGGGCTAGCCAAAACTACAAAACAGGTAAGCAGAACCTGTTTAATCAAAACTCTGCTTTTGGATTTTCGATAGGCTAAATTAATATTGTGTCTGATGTTTAAGTAAGTCTGAGTCAGCCAAAACGTAAGAAAAAGAGTGTCATAAATGTTGACTAGAATTTAAACTGGTGAATAAGATGTTGTTTTAAGAGAATTACAAGACTTAGTGGTGGTGTTGTGTGGAAAATATAATAGTTTCTCGAACGTAGCGGTTCAGAGTACGTCCTCGACGGAGGTCTACTGTTAGCTAGGTTAGAGGCCCGAGGAGAGTGAGAAACCTCAAATTCTATAGAAAAGTAAATACACTGAGATCAGGCACAAACACTTGGGTGTGAATGCTGTGTTTTACGTGAGTTCTGCCTCAGTAAAACCGGATTACAGACGTAATAAAAGCACAAACACATAGTCTGAGAATAAGTCCTGTGAAGTGATGAACTGTGAGCTGACATAAAATTCAGCAAGACCAGGCTTTTTGGTAAAAAACTCATGAGCTGTGCGCAGAGGAAATAATCTGTGTTACAGACTTGTTAGGAGTGAGTGAAAATTTGTGTATGACTGGAGAAGCAGCTGTGGAGAGCAGCTCTCTCATTGCAGGTGACTGAATGCAGTTTTCTATCTGGAAACCTTACAGGATAGACTGCTGATTGCTGCTTTTGATGAGTAACGAAATATTTCTCTGTGAAAATTCAGATTATAAACACATAAACTTAGAAGGAACAATATAAGCGGTGGAAATAACACCGTAAGATATAGAAAGTTCTGTGAGTTTGACATGTTTTTCTTAAAGAGCTGTGAACAGCAGTTATTATAACTGTAAGACCGGTCATGAGCTGTTAAGTTGGAGAAATAACCAACAACAGACTTGTTAGGGTTAGAAAAGTGCATAAGCTGGACACACAACACTCCGGCAAACATTAGACAAGAATTATAGTTTAAGTCCATGAGCTGTGAGACACACACACACACTGGCCACTAAAAACAGGCTTTTGGGGGTTGAATGTGTTCTGGTGTCTTGGAGGCTGGTCAGAACTGAATGAGTGAGTGACTGAGATAACGCATGAAATATATCTTTAGAAAAAAGCATAGTAATTGTCATAAGATGGAAAGAACAAGACAGATAGAGAGAGTGTTCGCAAGTGGTTTTGTTTGAAAGAAAAAAAAAATGCAAAAAAGGAGAGGGATTTGGCACTAACTAAAGGATAATTAACTGACTACGAGGCAGACGTCGTTCTACAACACCACAGGGTTGACCCAAAACAAAAGGTAAGGAGATCTATATTTTTTCTCCTTTTGCCTGCTAATAGTGTAGGTGGTGTTGTGGAATAGATATCTGTTTTCTCTTAAATTTACAGTCTTGATCAGTTTTGGGTAAAATATTTGTTGGTTGAAATAATGGATTACGGTAAAGAAATGATATATTGCGTAAAAATATTTGTTGCCTGTTGTGTTTTCGTATTTGTCTAACTGGATTTACTATGCATATGAGTGAGGAGAGAATACAAATGAGTGGCTGCGAATGGCTGCACTTGAGTGTGAGTGACTGTAGAAGCGTTGATTATTACAGATCTCTCCACAGTCTTGTTACAGCTTTCTCCAAACAGATCCCAGCACAACCAGAGACCAGGGTTGGAATTACTATATCAGAAGCCGAGTGGGTCCTCCTGAAAGTCATCAAAAGAAAGTGGTCAGAGCCAAGGTGGACCGGTCCATTCCAGGTCACAGAGAGGACAACCCATGCAGTCAGGCTGAAGGGAAAAGGCGCTACTTGGTATCACTGGAGCCAGTGTGCAGGAGCAGAACCACCTCAACGATCCCTTTCTCAGGTCCAGGAGGATCTGAGCGAAAACACAGGAGAATACAAGCTCACTTCTCTCACCCAAGAAGGGGCAGAATAATCCCCTGGTGAGAGAAATTATCTCTAGGTCAGTCTACACCTGAGAGCTGAAGATCAGATTTCTCACACCACTAAAGGGGCAGAATAATCCCCAGGTGTGAGAACGCAAGGCTCCAGGTCAGTCTACACCTGGGAGCTGAAGAGAAGAAAGAACAGCAGAAGGAGAGGCGGGACGGATTGAGTTTCTCTCTCACTGGGAGTGGTGGAGCTTCCCTCCCACCCCAGAAGAAATCGTTTGGCGAACATTTTATATTTTATATTACATTTTGATGTTTCTGTATCTTTTTCAGGTTATGATTTCCATTGCAGTATTTGTGGCTATAATGGTGACCTGTGGATGTTGTTGTGCCATGCATTCGTTCTCTGATGGTGCGCCTCATCACCTCTGCAATTGAGCAGAAGGATCCAAAGATAACAATGCCACTGTTGCAAATTGACTATAACCAGGATGAGGACCCAGAGTGTGAATTCATGGACGCATAATATGATGCATGCATGTTTTTAATGATTTTTTCTTTTACAGGTGGTACAGTAATATTTTGACTTATTTCTACTTGTTTTTAGAAGGACATTTTAGATTGTGAACTCTTTTATGAGAGTTCAAAAGGGGAATTGTAGAATATAAACTATCTATGTGTGTAACTGGAATGTGTGGAAATAGGGGGGTCAACCTTAGGGAGTGAAGCATAGAAGGGGCCTAGGGGAGTGAAAACATAGGGAATGAGAAGCATAGAGAGTGCAAGGTCATAAATTAGAAGAGGACAGGGAAGGCCAGAGACAAGGGAGGATGAGTTGCATGTTACAATCAGAAGTATTGCTTATTTGGACCTAAGGGACTGTTATGTTATGTTATACATGTGTGACATGATATATGTATATGTTGAACACACCCTTCAGACTGAATAAAACAAGCTGGAAGCAAGAGTTGATTAGAGATGGGTTTTCAGCTGCTTGGCTCTCCATCTGTCACTCTGCAGAGGCGAACATAAGAAGATTTTACTTGTGTTTATTTCACTCTTTGAAACCTGTACACAAATCAACGGACCCGGGGAAGCAGAGACGGCTTCAACATAACGTTGAGCAAACGCTCAGGTGTATGGATGAATAAATGGAAACCTGTACAACGTTACACTGAAATGAACGAACATAGTTTAGCATATAATGCTAACAAAAAACATTCAATGCAACCAAATCTGAAAGTTTGAGATTACCTTAACCAAAGGTGTTAAGTTCATTTTCAAATGAACTCTGGTCAATTTTCCCCCCTTGGTGAGGTTTGTTTGTGCCACTTAATCAGCAAGAACCATCTAATGACTGAGGCTGGTTTACGTAACCATTTCAAGTATGTAATCGTTTCACTGAATAAAAGGTATATATACAAAGTTTGATATGTTAACAACAGTAACACTTTTTGAAATACTGAATTCGCAAAATGAGAGTATTCATGCAGAACCTTTGCCCAAGCCATGGGATGAAACATGGACTGAACTGTACACAAACAAATAGACTGGTAAAAACTCTGAATTGCTAAATGTACTAAATTAACCTACTTTCAGTAGAGCCAAGGATGGAGGTGTCACAGCTGGATTCCCCATGACGATATGGAGCTAGTAACAAAACACTTCTCCCAGCCACACCCTTTTCTCTTTTACCTGCAAGGTCGGGGGGGCTTAGTGAATGTCTTTGAAACTTGCTGGTGAGTGATACTCTACTTCGAAGAATCCTTTGATCCAAAATTTATCATGATTTGATTTTAGTGTATCTGTCAGTCAAAGAACAACCAAAAGTTAGATTACGAGTTGGTGTATGTGCATCCAGCAAATCACGGAGCCAGTTAGGACAGGCTATCTTAAACCTTTTTGTCTGAACTTCTGCAAAAAGGGAATTTGAACCAGAGGTTCTTCCAGAAGAAACAATGTCTCTAATCGCATCGAGTAAAGTGACTTTCCTCCTCCCTGCCTAAGAGGACATGGCACAGGAACTGCTGCAACACAAGCCTCCCAGATCTAAAGTCTGGCAAACCAAATAAATGTTGGTGTCCCATCAGGGATTGATCCACACAATTATATATATTCATGCACACAGATACACACACACCAGCACACACACAACATGGGTGATAGCTGTGTGCACAATTCATGACCTCTGTTGTCAGCATTCTGCCTGTAATTGCACTTTCCAAACTTGAGTTGAAGTTTAAATATTTCATAACTCTGTGGAAATGTGTGTGTGCTTGAATTTGTGTGTCAATAAGAGACAGTTGGAAGGTATTTCTGCATGAACAAAGAGACTGTGGAAAAACTGAGTGTTTTAATCAATGTTGACAGGCCTTGAGTGAAACGTTGAGTGAGAAGTAAATTTTAAGCATCCATCCATCCATCCATCCATCCATCCATCCATTGTATTCCAGGAGGGAAACCCAGACATCTAAACACCGCCCAACTCAATATGGGATATACCTAGCAGACCGCCAAAGGGACGTCAATATCCATCTTTCATGACCATAGGTGAGGGTAGATGGATCAGTAAATCCAGAGCTGAATCCCATTTAGTCCTGGCCCCTAACTACCAGGTAGCTTTTTAACTACCTCTGCACTACCTCTGGTGTCCTATAAATGCATTTTAAAAATGTGAATACGTTCATGAATGACTGATTTTAAAAGATTTGTGGAACGTTTGCCAAAATGTATTTTTCTTTGCGTGTGTTGAGAGTTCCTGCACGTTGATTGTTGTGAAAGCCAAATCTCGACAGGTAAGTGAAAGAAAAAATAAATAAAATCACTTTTCTTGTAAATGTGAAATCCAAAAGGAAAAAAAAAACATACCACAGACAAAAAAAAAGAAAAATGTATTCCACTTTTTTATGTACTTGCATGGTGTTATATTTTTCCTTGCATATTCTTAAAGCCATTAAGTTAAAATATTAAATAATCCACAAAAAGAGCATGTCTTAGGTGGGTGTGATTTCACTGCTAAGACCTTCATATAGGTGACTGGGATAATTTAGACTTAATTACTGTAGAGTTAAGGTGCCGATCATTTGGGGCATTAAAAAACAGATCAGTTCGTTTACATGAATGCAAGGATCCAGTGATCACTCAGTAGCTTCTGTTCCCTACAGTTTAAGCGACGAGCCTGTTAGACGTTGCAAGTCACAGCTCTATGACTTGGTGAGACTAAGTCATGAGGCCTGAAAAATGCACATTAATCCTCATAATGTCCAATTTGCCATGAAAATTTCATGACGAACAAAGCTCCGTCCAGCAGCCACTCGGCTGAATGCTAAAAAGCTTGAATTCTGTGCTCCAAGGTTCACCTCTCCTTGAACTGTCTCGCTGCTCAGAGGATGCAAGACTGGCTTCACTCACCCACACCTCTCATCTCCAATCACACTGTAGAAATGTTGCCACTGGTACCCATCAGAGAGTTCTATTAAATATTTACTGGATATTTTCTACAGAGTCAGAGGATAACAAGCTGAATTTGACTAAAGTTTGGAGCTTTTCTGCAGATGTTCTGAATAAAATTCTCAGAGATGTGTTAAACTTTTAAAGAATCCCATTTTTGTGCTGCATGTTTTTATTAAAATTGTAATGCAAATATCTCTGCCTGGATACTGCTGCAAGGGTTCCAGTTTTAAACTGATATATAAACTAATCTTGTGTTGCAGCAGGGTTAAAGAAACACACTCCAGAACGCAACTTCCCACAAATGCTAATGTTGCAACACACTTCCTAATGCACCCCAACCCTTCAATGTGAGAGCCCTACATCCCATTTTGTGCGCATTAGCCTGAACATGGTATCCCCACTGTGAAACATGGTGGTGGCAGTGTCATGATGTGGGGATGCTTTTATCAGCGTGGAATTTATATGGAGGTAAATACCGGACAATATCGGTAAAGAAACCTGTTAGTGCACTGGACTGGAGGTTAAACTTTCATGACAGCAAAGACCCTAGATGTGCAGCTAGATCATTAGAACAAACCAAAGTTCAGGCCAATTTTGAATCTAAGGCAATTCGTAAAAAAATTATATTCACATATCCTCTCCATCCAATCTGACTGAGCTTGAGCTATTTTGCAAAGAAAAATGGGTACAAGTACAAATCTGTTAGAGTTGGTTTGTAAAAATTACCAGCACATAAGGGCTGAATACAAAATGCACATCATACTTTTCAGATTTTCTTATAAAACATTGAAAACAATAAATCATTTTTCTACACTACACAATTATGCACCACAAAATCCACCCGAAATAACAGCATCAGAACCAGAACCCAGTTTAATTGCCACGTTTTTGAGTACAAACAAGGAATTTGACTTCGGTTTCCATCGCTCGCATCGTATATCAAACATAGCAGGTTGTGGCTTCCTTGTATATAACAAGATATGGATCTGGTTGCAAAATAAAATCTGAAAAAGTATAGAGGGGTACATTTGTTCATGTTCGTACAATACGAGGTTGTTTCCCAATGGTGACAGTTGTTTTTTTGTTTTTTTTTGTTTTGATCTTTCCTGTAGAGAAAAAATATGACATCAAGATAGAGAAGAGTAGTGGTTATGTTTGTTGAGAAAATTAAAATTAAATTAATTACTTCCAATCATCAATCAAACATGACTGAAGTTAACATTTTTTGCTACATTGCTGTCAATGACATTTCACTCCTAGCAAAAAACTGAGTAGCGATCACATTACTTTGGCATTGATGGGGGCCCGTCTATGATTATCAAGTGTTCACACAGCATCCATGATATTTCTTATGCAGAGAGTTACTAGGCGATGGGTTTGTGAGCTCGACTTTATTCTGCCATACACCACAGAGCGCACTACAAGGGGAAAATCTATATAAAGACTGGGTGCCACCCCTGAAAGGTCATTGGTCACTGAAGGTGGCCTAACCAGATCTGATAGGTAGTTTATCATGTCAATCAAAACAGTAACCAAGGAAACTCATGTCAGTCAATGAATACAATTCAGTAAAATTCAGTAAACTTATTGATCTAGAGCCAGTTGAACCTGTTGAGACCTGATTTTAGGTCATTTGCCTGAGATGGAGAGCTAAGGTTATCACTACTGGATCCATGTTTAAGCAACAAACACGTTAGCTCAACTAGCCAAACAAATAAGTAAATAACCTACAGAAATCCAAATTTTTTACCATCCTGTTTCAAACCCATGAGGTCCATAGTTTGAACATAGACCTGTAGTGATGTTGAACATATTGTGGACCTCCCTCTGGACACGTTCACATGGCTGTGTCCTAAGTCAACACATATTGTTTTTCTAAATTACAAGTGCTTTTCTGAACTACAGTAACATAAAGATAATCATGGTTTAATATACACATTGAAAAGGTAATAGTCAGCCTTTTTAAATAATTATCAATCATTTTATGTGATGTATGTAGTGTTTTTAATGGTTTTACTTTTTTATTTTATATATCTTATCCAACACTGTAATAAAGCTATTTCCCCCTGAGAATTAATACAGTACATATGAATCTCAATACATTTCCATTAGAATGAGGGAAACTTACACTGTGCGAACAAGCATTAGGCAGGCACGCATTTTTACAATATAATTTCTTTGCAGATTTTACAGCTTAAAAGTGTATACACTTAAATTCTCATTGGATTTCAGTATATAAGATAATGTGTATGTGTCTAGTTAAGGGAGGTGTGGCCTAGGGAGATCAACACCCTATTTTAACAAGTGAAAAAATAATAACAGAACATCAAACATGTTGCTGCAAATTAACACAAATTAATGGATTTGATAAGAATAAAACATGAAGCTACCAGGTACAACTGCAACCTACCTGAAGAGCCCAGAAGTGCCAGGCTCTTTGTACACAGACATGGCCAAGGTAAAGTGAATGAAACCCAACCACCAATAAACAAGACACATATGTGTAAATGATAAGATTGGGCAAAAAACAAATATATCTGTAGACAGGTTTGTCAAAGGTTTTATGGACAAGGTAGCCCAGACATTTCTGATCTGTGGTTGTTGCTGTTCAGTACGCCATGGCCCTGAGTGACTTGTTGATGTCCAGCAGAGGCCAGAGAGTGGAAGACGTGTTTGACTTTGGGGAAAGGTGAGGATTTCACATTTTACTATCCAAAGAGAGCACCCTGGATCTGAAGAAGCATAAATTCAAGGTTTCTGATCTGTTCAATAAAGGGTTTCCTGAAAACGTAGCTTTCTGGTGGAATACCTCATCGCTGAAGAATAGCCGAAGAGATAGTCTGTACATGTTGAATGTTTTATTCCATGCATCCTCTAATTTTTGAAAAGTACAATAAAACAATTAATTTACCTTGGCTGAATTTGTCCTATGGAAGTGGCACTATTTGGACTTTTTTGGAGGTGAAAACATTGCAACCTTGTCGTTACAACTGCCATGAAAAAGTCAGGTATAGGTTGCATATGGGCAAAAATGTGCCTGCTGTGTGAACGTAGACTAAAGCACACCCAATACAACCACTAAAGCACATTTGTAACAAATAGTTACAAATGGGCCTTCTTATGGCAACTTCTATTGAGGGGGTTGAATTATTTTGAGATCACAGATCTCAGTTTTGACTTTGCATAAAATCCTTGTATTATTAGTTTGATTTAAATATTCAAACTGGTTTTGTGTAATTTGTTTATTGCAAAACCTGCAAAAATTTGGATTTTGCCAATAAACCTAATTTGGAGTTGAGGTTAAACATTTTAAGGGCACATTGAGTCCTTGAAGGACTATTGCCATCCTTCATGAGATCCTTGCTGCCAATAACCTCTGCAACTCAGATACTAGGAGCATAGGGACACTTAAAATTAACAGTAAGTGTTAATACCAGAAAATAGAACTGGGCTCAAGATTCACCTCTTTAATATTTCATATCTTGCACGGTCTAAAAGGTGTGACCATCTATTAGAGACTGCACGGGGCCTGTGTCCTCCTCTTTTTGCTACGGTCACACTCTGTCACCCCAGATTAAAATCATTGTGGTTGATAACTTACCCTGTCTGGTGGATAGAATGCCTCTGTGTTCCTCGTCACCACTGGTGCATGAAGAAGCAAGCGTGTTCTGGACGAATTTACATTAATGTTTTCATGTTCAGGCATTCATGCATAGAGACTTGCACTTCCCCTTACAAAATACATTGATTTTACATAATAAAAATTATCCAGCCTGGTTCATTTCATGTTTTAGAGCCAATCCTGCAAAGTGTTAATTAGAACTAGAACTTTGTACAGGCAGTAAAAACATAGTCAAAGGAAGAGATCTTACGAGTACACTAAGAGCACAAGATAACATTAGTTCATTAAGACACATACAGTGCCCTGCAAAATTATTCATATCCCTTAGCCTCCCTGATTCAACACTTTATAGAAGTAACTTTTGCTGCAGTTACAGCCTAATGCCTTTTGGTATATCTCTCTAACAGCTTTGGAGATCTAGAGATATTTTTAAAAAACACTGCCTGGCCAAGAAAAAAAGTCGCCACCAGGATTTAACAAAGCAAATAGGTAGGAGCCTCCCATTGGAGGAGTACTGCATGAGCAATTATGTTTCAGCTGGCAACAAGTTATTTAAGCCCAACTGGTGCAATGAGTTGCTTCTCATTTCTTAAACAACCATGTTGAAAGACACATCCCGTGGTCGTGGAAAAGATGTCAGTCTGTTTCAGAAGGCTCAAATCATTGGCATGCATCAAGCAGAAAAAACATCTAAGGAGATTGCAGAAACTACCAAAATTGGGTTAAGAACTGTCCAACGCATTATTAAAAACTGGAACAATAGTGGGGACCCATCGTCTTCGAGGAAGAAATGTGGCCGGAAAAAAACAAAAACTTAAATGATCATAATCGGCGATCACTTAGACGTTTGGTGAAATCAAATCGAAGAAAAAAAAAAAGTGGAACTCCAACCTATGTTATAATAGTGAAAGTAAGAGCATTTCCACACACACAATGTGAAGAGAACTCAAGGGATTGGACTGAGCAGCTGTGTAGCCTTAAGAAAACCACTCATCAGTGAGGCTAACCGGAAAAAAAGGCTTAAATTTGCTAGGGAGCATAAAGATTGGACTCTGGAGGAATGGAAGAAGGTCATATTGTCTGATGAGTGTAGGATCTCAGCTTCTCTCCTCCTGGTTGGTTGTGGCAACTCGTTATCAGCAGCTGCAGCTCATCTCCTGATGAGCTCACTGGGCTTCTTAAGGCAGCTGCTGGAATAGGTCTTTCCTGGAACATAACCTCAGTTATGTGGTGAAGTTGGTCAGGTCTGGGTTCAGCAACACTATGTGTTCAAAGAATGAAGTCAGGTGACTACCCGGATATATTGAATGACCATGTTATTCCATCAATGGATGTTTTCTTCCCTGATAGCATGGGCATATTCCAAGATGACAATGCCAGGACTCATCGGGATCGAATTGTGAAAGAGTGGTTCAGCGAGCATGAGACATCATTTTCACACATGGATTGGCCAGTCCAGACCTTAACCCCACTGAGAATCTTTGGGATTTGCTGGAGAAACCTTTGCGCAGCGATCAGACTCTACCATCATTAATCCAAGATCTTGGTGAAAAATGTATGCTACACCACGATGAATGCCGTAATGAAAGCTAAAGACGGTCCAACGAAATATTAGAGTGTGTGACCTTTTTTTTTTTGGTGGCGACTTTTTTTTTGGCCAGGCAGTGTATCTCAAGCTCAGTCAGATTGGACAAAGATCATCTGTGGGGAGCAATTTTCAAGTCTCGGTACATATTTTCAGTTGAAATTAGCTTTTGGACTTTGACTGGACCATTGAAACATATGAATACTTTTTAATCTGATCCATTCCATTGTATCTCTGGCAGTATGATTTAGGTTTGGTGTCCTGCCCTGTGTTTAACTCTATCCATCTTCCCATCAACTCTTCCAGCTTCCCAGCTGAAGAAAAATAGCATCCCCACAGCATCATGCTGCCACCATGTTTGGCTGTGGGGATATTTTGTTCAAGGCAATGTGCAGCTTTAGTTTTCTTCCACATACAGCATTTGTCATGAAATATTGTTGTCTATTGTCTAAGCTTCTGACCTGTCTGCTATGTTCCTTGGCCTTTGTGATGTGGTGTGTTCACTTATGTTCTCCAACAAACCTCTAAGGCCTTCACCGAACAGCTGGATACACACAGATGGCCTCTAATTTGAAAGTATGTGACCTTTAAAGACAGATGGTTGTGCTGGATTTTAATTAGTGATATCAGTAAAAGGGCTTAATAGAAAATCATACTTTTCAGGTTTTTATTTTGGATACCAAGGGGTTTGGCCAATGTTTAGCTGTTTGGCAAACAACTCATCAGGCTAGAATTGCCGAAAGGCCGTTTTGTGTTGGGTTTTGTGTTCAGGTATTCAACATCTTTTTTGGTTTTCAGATCAGACTGAACTAATTTACAAGCACTGCTTTCATTTTTCTCCTATGCTGACCCATTTGCCTGGTGCCATCAGGCTGAAATCTGATTAGCAAAGTGCAGAGCTGAGTTATATGCATATTTAATTCTCCGAGAAATCACTCTGACCTACAATAAACCTTCAAGGATGAAAAGTTAATCAGGGAAGTCTACAGCTGCATTAACCTATCTCTAGAGACTTACACCTCTATTTAGAATAGATGGGAGTTATCTGAAAAAAATCACTTAAAACTTACATTTCTAACTGCTACTTTATTTGAACATTTGTCTAGAAGGATACTATTTAACTGGCCAATTCCATAATTTCTGGAAAAATTCAAATTGAACTGCATTTATAAGAACGCAACTCAGTCTGCATAAACTCGGTGCCTTTTAATACCCCTTTTGGAAATAGTTTGGAGGCTTAAAATACAAACGGTTGCAATTTATCCAGAGGGGCATGTTTATTCTTTCTGAATACATAAGATTGGAGCTGCCTAACAGTCTGAGGGCAACACTGCCTTATTCGGTTCTCCACATCGCACCATTTTCCATTACAGACAGATCACTCATGAATACACAAAGTTTTTATGAAGCCTTGCTGAGGTTTGTCCAGGGTGAAATCACTATGAATCTCCCAGGAAAAGACTGTCTTGGTACAACTTTGTGTTTGATAAAATTCCAGTACCTTTGTATCAATAATACCTTTTACATCCAATATCCAATTCACCCATGTCATGGGCACCCATGCAGTCCCATACAATCACTGATTAGTAAAGTCTGAGCAGAATTATATGGCTTCCCCTCTGCATAGTACAGTTTCAGGGTATTGTTGGGACCCAGCCATGGGTTACAACATTAAAGGCCAGTAGGAGCTTTTCTGGAACTTTCAAAATAAATTGCATAAACCCAGGAACAGGAACGTGAAGGGAGTAACAGCGGACTTCCCGTGTCATCACTGTTTTAATAAAAACCCCGCGATCCAACTAACAGACCTCCTCCACACAGGTCCCCAGCGGAGCTGGAACGAAAGACATTGCTAATGTCTCCTTGCTGGCAAGCAGACATGACTCTTCATCCTGGATCCAGAGTGACTACGATCACATGCAACAAAGTTAAGTAATGATTTGCCATTTGAGAATCTGTCATTCATTCTTATAAAGGGTGTAATGAGACAAGCTTAACTTGGCATTTCTCCTGAGGCCTCCAGAAGCAACCCTAATCGAAACGGATTTCCCCCATCGCCTGGAAAAGAAGGCCGGGACCGCATCACAAACCTTCTTGCGTGCACGTCCAGGTAGCGAGAGCTACCCCACTGCATCGTGGCCACTCAAGGAGCCGAACGTGCCGTTGTTGTACAGTTCGGCCGGGCCAGCAGACCGAGCAGCCCCACCCCACAGCTACGGAGGTTAGCTGCAAGTTAACCCTTTGTTTACCCACACGTGGATGTCCTTAACGCCCAGGACCACTTCTCCTCAGCACGGTTCACGTAAGAGGTAGTGTTTGGGCAGAGAAGATTAGTTTAAGCGAAATAATGTTTGTTTAAAGACATTTGTTTCTGTTTGTGTTGAGAAACTCAGCTACAGTAAGTGCTAGCAGACTAGCACTTAACTAAGGATGTGTTCTGTGTTGTGTTGTTAAACTTTATTTAAAGGGTGGTTTTTAAACACAGATTGGTCATAATGCGTCGTATTAGTGGTATTTTAAAGAGACTTCTTTTGTTAGCTCCAACTGCTAACAGCCCACCTTATGAGCCAGCTACAGATCATTTACCCATAAAGGGTGTCGGTCCTCATTCAGTAATATTTTCTCAAATATTATTTAAAAATGTCCTTAATAATATTTCCTTAAATATAATTTTACTAAATGTGATAACTAATTAAACACAATTAAGACCCATTTATCCAAAAAGGTTTGGCTCTTATTCAAAATAATATTTCCTTAAATATTATTTTAATATTTCCTTAATATTATTTCCTTAAATATCTTTGGACTACATAAAGGCAGCTAATTAAACACCGTTGAGAATTAGCCATCCAGAAGGTTGGTTTTATTCAGCAAATCATTCTTTAAAATGATATTTTATTAAAATAATGTTTTGTCTGATCTTGCATTGTGAATGGTTGTTCAGAATCAGAATCAGAATCAGAAAAGCTTTATTGCCAAGTACGTTTTTGGACATACAAGGAATTTGTTTTGGCGTAGTCGGTGCAATACAGTACAAATTAAACAGTATAAACATATCTACAGTATAATATAAATATATGTGCACAGTTTTAAGTGAGTGAGAGTAAATATAGAGCACTATAAGATGCAAGAGCAATACAACAGTGCAGGTGATCATTGTGCAAGTAAAGCAGTGCAAGTAAAGCAGGAGTCCAAGCTGAGCGTTAATGTAACTCATAGAGTTACAAGTTACAAGTGTCCTGTCAGCAAAAAAAGGGGGGGTGTGGGGGAAAGGGACAGTGTCAGGGTGGTTTCCGGGCTTTGTTAACCAGGCTGGTGGCAGATGGGAAAAAACTGTTCTTGTGGCGTGAGGTTTTGGTCCGGATGGACCGCAGCCTCCTGCCAGAGGGGAGAGTCTCAAAGAGTCTGTGACCGGGGTGGGAGGGATCAGCCAGAATCTTCCCTGCCCGCTTCAGGGTCCTGGAGGTGTACAGTTCCTGGAGCAACAGTAGACTGCAGCCAATCACCTTCTCAGCAGACCGAATGACACGCTGCAGCCTGCCCTTATCCTTGGCTGTAGCAGCGGCGTACCAGATGGTGATGGAGGAGGTGAGGATGGACTCAATGATGGCTGTGTAGAAGTGCACCATCATAGTCTTTGGCAGGTTGAATTTCTTCAGCTGCCGCAGGAAGAACATCCTCTGCTGGGCTTTCTTGATGAGGGAGCTGATGTTTGGCTCCCACTTGAGATCCTGGGAGATGATGGTTCCCAGGAAGCGGAAAGATTCCACAGTGTCAATTGTGGAGTCACAGAGGGTGATGGGGGCAGGTGGGGCTGGGTTCTGCCTGAAGTCCACAACCATCTCCACTGTCTTTAGAGCGTTGAGCTCAAGGTTGTTCTGGCTGCACCAGTCCAACAGATGGTCCACCTCCCATCTGTACGCAGACTCATCACCATCAGAGATGAGTCCGATCAGGGTGGTGTCGTCCGCAAACTTCAGAAGCTTGACAGACTGGTGACTGGAGGTGCAGCTGTTGGTGTACAGGGAGAAGAGCAGAGGAGAGAGAACACAGCCTTGGGGGGAACCGGTGCTGATGGTCAGGGAGTCAGAGACGTGCTTCCCCAGCCTCACGCGCTGCTTCCTGTCAGACAGGAAGTCAGTGATCCACCTGCAGGTGGAGTCGGGCACACTCAGCTGGGAGAGCTTCTCCTGTAGCAGAACTGGGACGAGGGTGTTGAAGGCAGAGCTGAAATCCACAAACAGGATCCTGGCGTAGGTTCCTGTGGAGTCCAGGTGCCGGAGGATGAAGTGAAGGGCTAGGTTGACTGCATCATCTACAGACCTGTTGGCTCTGTAGGCAAACTGCAGGGGGTCCAGGAGGGGGTCGGTGATGTCTTTTAGGTGTGAGAGCACAAGGCGCTCAAAGGACTTCATCACCACAGAGGTCAGGGCGACGGGTCTGAAGTCATTAAGCCCTGTGGTCCTTGGCTTCTTGGGAACAGGGACGATGGTGGAGGACTTGAAGCAGGCTGGCACATGACATGTCTCCAGTGAGATGTTAAAAATGTCTGTGAAGACTGGAGACAGCTGATCAGCGCAGTGCTTCAGGCTGGCTTTGAAGGTATACCAATTATTGCCTTAGTTCCAAGACTAACTTGACTTCATTTCCAAGTTAATCCTTGGTTCTCAAACATAAATAACATTGCATGGTAATGTTGCATCACTCTTTTGGTCATGGTTGTCAACCATCTTTGATCAATTTGTTTACGTTGTACATAGCCCATTAGTCTTCGTTATTCTTTCATTTTGCTTGGTAGTTTAGTTGGATTGTTTTAGCATAGTAAAGAGTTTGTTGATTAAAAAATGTTTGACTTTGAGTTGCCTTATTTTTGTTAATAAATTCTTGTATTTTAAGAAATTGTGTGAATTCATTCTGTGTGTGTGCAGAGTTTTGCTGTTCAATAATGCCAGAGCTTGGCTCATCCCTTTCAATTTTGTCCTAATACCAAAGCCTTATTGGGCTGGCTTTCACAGGACAACCCTTAACAGACCAAAATATTATTTAATAAAATAATAAAGTATTAATATTGAATATTAAATAATACATTCAGATTCATATATTCATAACAGTGTCACAACCAATTATGCACATACACTCAAAGAAAAACCGCAGTTTAGAGTTGCTAAATAACCTCACACATCATCACATAATGGCAGAAAGGCTTCAGATGAAGCATTCTGTTAAATTGTTGCATACTGTGTCACAGTACAACCACAAACATCAATTTTTAAAACAAATTACACCTTTCCAGGGTTGCCACAGCAAGTTATCCATGTCCATCTATATCTGTCTTCTGTATCTTCTTCTCTCACACCCACTTCCTTCATGCCCTCTTGTACTCCATCAATAAATCTCCTCTTTGGTCTTCCTCTAGGCCTCCTGCCGGATAGTTCCAGCCTCAGCATCCTTTTACCAATGTAGTCATTATTCCTCCTCTTTACCATCACAGACTATCTCAGTCTGGCCTCTCATGCTTTATCTCCACCACAACTAATATAAACTGTCACTCTGATTAACTCATTCCTGATCCTATCCATCCATGTCACTCCCAGAGGGAACATTAGCATCTTCATCTCTACTCCCTCCAGCCCTGCCTCCTGTCTCTTACTCAGTGCCACTGTCAAAACCATACAACATCGCTGGTCTCACATTTCCTTTCATTCTGGCTGATACTCTTGTATGACACAACCCTCCTGATACTTTTCACCACCTGTTCCAATCTGCTTGGACACGTTTCTTTTTTTTTTTAAAGATATTTTTTCAACACTAGTGGCCTTTGTTTAATTTTTTGACAGTAGGCAGACAGGAAAGAGGGGTAAAGAGAAGGGGAGACATTTGGCAAATGTCGCCGGGTCTGGGACTTGAACCCGGGATAGCCGCTTCGAGGACTGTAGCCTCTCTACATGGTCATGCGTTTAGCCCCTACATGATCAGCGCCGCACCTGGACATGTTTCTTAACCTCATATTAACTGTGCTCTGGACTGTTGATACTAAGTATATAAACTCCTACACCTTCTTTATTTGTGTTCCGCTTTGGTCCCTCAAATTCACACACATGTAGCTATTCTGTCTTGCTCCGACTAACCTTCATACCTCTCCTTTCCAGGGGAAACCTCCATCTCTCTAGATTTCCCTCCATCAGTTCCCTGCTCTCACCACAGATCACAATGTCATCTGCAAACATCATAGTCCATTGAGATTCCTGTGTAACCTCATCTGTCAACCTTTCCATCACCACAGCAAACAACAAGGGGCTCAGAGACAATCCTGGATACAGTCCCAATGCCACCTTGAACTCCTCTGTCACACCTACAGCACACCTCACCACTGTCTCGCAGCTCTCATACATGTCTTGCACCACTTAAACATACTTTGCTATTTCAGACTTCCTCGTACAATACCACAGCTCCTCTCTCAACACCCTGTCATATTCTTTCTTTAGATCTACAAAAACACAAAGCAACTACCTCTGACCTTCTCTGTACTTCTCTATCAACATCCTCAAAACAAATATTGTATCTGCAGTACTTGTTCTTGGCATGAAACCGTACTGCTCATGGGTGCTACGTTCTGACCTCAGTCTAGCTTCTACTATTCTTTCTCATAGCTTTATTGTATGCCACATCCACATTAATCCTCTGTAGTTGCCACTACTCTGCACATCTTATTGGTTCTTGGAAATTTGTACCAGCACACTTCTCCATTCTTCTGGTATCTCCTTGCTCTCTAAGATCTCATAGAACAGCCTAGTCAAAATTTCTACTGATGTCTGTCCTAGACACATCCATACCTCCACAGGTATATCATCCGGACCAATTGCCTTTCCACTCTTCATTGTTTTTAATGTCTTCCTTACTTCATCCTTACTGATATTTGCTACTTCCTGATCCACAGTGGTCACTTCTTCTCTTTGTTCTTTCTCATTTTCCTCATTCATTAACTCTTCAAAGTACTTCTTCCATCTTCCTATCAGACTTGTTGCCTCTGTCAGTACACTTCCATCTCGATCCTTGATCACCCTAACATGCTGAATATCCTTCCCAAATATGCCTCGCCATCCTTTATAAATCCTTCTTTCACTCATTACTGTCCAACCTGTCATACAAGTCATTATATGCTCTTTACTTGACATTTGCTACCTCTACATTCACTATATGCTGAGTCTCCCTCTACTCCTGACTACTCTCTTCAGTCCTCACAATGTCCCACTACTTGTTGGCTTATCTGCATTTCCTCATTCCACCAACAAGTCTCCTTATCAACCTTCCTTCCAGAAGACATACCAAGTACTCTCCTATCCTTCTCCCTGATGAATTAGCTGCAGTTGTCCAGTCATCTGAAAGCACCCCCTGGCCAGCCACAGTCTGTCTCAACTCCTCCCTGAATGCCGCACAACTTTCTTCCTTTTTGACCTTGCACCACTTTGTCCTCTGCTCTGCCTTTGTCCTGCCTTTCATCTTCGTCACCATCAGACCCATTCTACACACCACTATCCTGTGCTGTCTGAGAACACTCTCACTTAACACTATTTTGCTTTCACTACATTCCTTCAGAATTACTTCGTCTACACAAGATGTAATCCACCTGTGTGCTCCTACCTCCACTCTTGTAAGGCCCCCTGTGTTCCTGCCTCTTCTGGAAAATAGTATTCATTACAGCCATTTCCATCCTCTTTGTTAGGTCTACCACCATCTTTCCTTCTGCAATCCTGCTTTGTTCTGGATACTAAACCTTCTCATCACTTCCTCATCACCTCTGTTTCCTGCTCCAACATGCACATTGAGATCTGTACCGATTACGACTCTCTCCCCTCAGCGGATTTTCAACATCACTTCATCTAGCTCGCTCCAGAGTTTTTCCTTCTCTTCTAACTCACATCCTACCTGTGGGACATAACCACCAACATGACACCTTCAATTTTTAGCTTGAAACTTATCCCTCACTCACTGCTGGATGGCACCAGGCAAATTACCTACCATATTTGACACTCTTGTCACCTCTATAAAATTCCTTGTTTTAACATGTCCTGTCCGACAGAGTAGCACTCAGATTTACTTCCACAAATGGAGCATTACAGCTCTGCTGAAAGTCACCAATGATATTCTCCTAGCCTCAGATTATGGACTTGTGTCTGTACTTGTCCTGTTAGATCTCAGTGCTGCATTTGATACAGTCAATAACAATATTATCTTAGAAAGGCTCGAATATGCTGTAGGGATCAGGGGAACATCGCTAGACTGGTCTAAATCTTAGTTGTCTGAGAGATTCCAGTTTGTTCATGTAAATGATAAATCATCTTTAAACTCCAGGAATAATTGTGGAGTACCACAGGGTTAAGTGCTTGGGCCAATTCTCTTTACTATATATATATACACTGCTCAAAGAAATAAAGGGAACACTCAAATAACACGTCCTAGATCTGAATGAATGAAATATTCTCATTGAATACTTTGTTCTGTACGAAGTTGAATGTGCTGACAACAAAATCACACAAAAATCATCAATGGAAATCAAATTTATTAACCAAGGGAGGCCTGGATTTGGAGTCACACACAAAATTAAAGTGGAAAAACAGACTACAGGCTGATCCAACTTTGTGTCCTTAAAACAAGTCAAAATGAGGCTCAGTATTTTGTGTGGCTCCACGTGCCTGTATGACCTCCCTACAACGTCTGGGCATGCTCCTGATGAGATGGCGGATGGTCTCCTGAGGGATCTCCTCTCAGACCTGGACGAAAGCATCCACCAACTCTTGGACAGTTTGTGGTGCAACATGACGTTGGTGGATGGAGCGAGACATGATATCCCAGATGTGCTCAATCGGATTCAGGTCTGGGGAACGGGTGGGCCAGTCCATCGCTCCATTGTCTTCATCTTGCAGGAACTGCTGACACACTCCAGCCACATGAGGTCTAGCATTGTCCTACATTTGGAGGAACCCAGGGCCAACCGCACCAGCATATGATCTCACAAGGGGTCTGAGGATCTCAACTTGGTACCTAATGGCAGTCAGGATACCTCTGTCGAGCACATGGAGGGTCATGTGGCCCTCCAAAGAAATGCCACCCCACACCATTACTGACCCACTGCCAAACTGGTCATGCTGACGGATGTTGCAGGCAGCAGATCGCTCTGCATGGGGTCTCCAGACTCTGTCACGTCTGTAACATGTGCTCAGTGTGAACCTGCTTTCATCTGTGAAGAGCACAGGGCGCCAGTGGCGAATTTGTCAATCCTGGTGTTCTCTGGCAAATGCCAAGCATCCTGCATGGTGTTGGGCTGTGAGCACAACCCCCATTTGTGGACGTCAGGTCCTCATACCATCCTCATGGAGTTGGTTTCTAACTGTTTGTGCAGACACATGCACATTTGTGGCCTGCTGGAGGTCATTTTGCAGGGCTCTGGCAGTGCTCCTCCTGTTCCTCCTTGCACAAAGGCAGAGGTGGTGGTCCTGCTGCTGGGTTGTTGCCCTCCTACAGCCTCTTCCACGTCTGCTGATGTACTGGCCTGTCTCCTGGTAGCGCCTCCAGGCTCTGGACACTACGTTGACAGACACAGCAAACCTTCTTGCCACAGCTCGCATTGATGTGCCATCCTGGATGAGCTGCACTACCTGAGCCACTTGTGTGGGTTGTAGAGTGCGTCTCATGCTACCACGAGTGTGAAAGCACCACCAACATTCAAAAGTGACCAAAACATCAACCAGAAAGCATAGGTACTGAGAAGTGGTCTGTGGTCCCCACCTGCAGAACCACTCCTTTATTGAGTGTGTCTTGCTAATCACCAAAGATTTCCCCCTATTGTCTATTCCATTTGCACAACAGCAGTGAAATTGATTGTCAATCAGTGTTGCTTCCTAAGTGGACAGTTTGATTTCATAGAAGTTTGATTTACTTGGAGTTATATTGTGTTGTTTAAATGTTCCCTTTACTTTTTTGAGCAGTGTATATATATATATATATATATGCTTCCCATAGGTAAAATTGTCAGGCAGCATGAGATAAATGTTCACTCTTATGCTGATGGTACTCAGCTTTACTTATCCATAAATCCTGATGAGCCCCCAGTTAGATAGACTACAAGCATGTCTTGAAGACATAAAAACTTGGATGACTTCAACTTCAATTCAAAAATACTTTATTAATCCCAAAGGGAAATTAAAAATTGTCTGCTTCTAAACTCAGACAAGACAGAAGTTGTCATCTTTGGACCAGAATCTTTGAAAAATAAACTGCTTAGTCAATCAATTAATGTGGACAGCATTGAATTGACCTCTGCTAATAAAGTAAAAAACTTTGGTGTTATTTTTGACCAGGACATGTCATTTAAATCCTATATTAAACAGGTTTCTAGGATTTCTTCTTTCACCTCCGGAATTGCCAAAATTAGAAATATCCTATCCAGGAGTGACGCTGAAAAACTAGTCCATGAATTTGTTACTTCAAGGCTGGACTATTGTAATTCTTTACTATCAGGATGTCCACAAAATGCAGTTAAAAGCCTTCAGCTGATTCACAATGCTGGAGCAAGAGTTCTGATGAAAATTAGAAAAAAAAGATAATATTTCTCCTAATTTTAGCTTTCCGTCATTGGCTCCCTGTTAAATCCAGAATAGAAATTTTAATTCTCCTTCTCACATATAAAGCTCTTAATGATCTAGCTCCATCATACATTAGAGATCTGATTGTTCCATATATTCCTAACAGAGCACTTTGTTCTCAGACTGCAGGTTTAATGGTGGTTCCTAGAGTCTCTAGAAGTAGAATGGGAGGCAGATCATTTAGTTATCAGGCTCCTCTCCTGTGGAACCAGCTCCCAGTTTTAGTCCGTGAGGCAGACACCCTGTCTACTTTTAAGGCTAGGCTTAAAACTTTCCTTTTTGATAAAGCTTATAGTTAGAGTGACTTAGGTTATCCTGATCTATCTCTGTAGTTATGCTGCTATAGGCTTAGGCTGCTGGAGGACATAATGACCGCTTTCACTCTCTATACTACATTCTCATACTACTCTCCAATTTTGCATTATTTGCTGTTATTTCAGCTTTTAACTCTCTGTTCTCTCATTGTTTTTTCTCTTTCTAGAAGCTACATCTGGCCTGGCTCTGTCTTTAGCTGTGGCACCTTCCTGGAGGGGGACATCAGCCAAGCTGCTGCTGCCAACACTTTCATGCTCACCTTTTGCAGATGATACTTGTGGCCCTATCTTTCAGTGTTTAACCCTGTCTCTCCTAGACATAGCTGCTGGCTGAGCTTCTACTGTGACTAACTGTATGTGCTCTCTTTCATACTCTAGACTTGAAAACTGGCTCAGAGTTCATCTGCTTAACTGTCTTTCTCTCCTAGATGAAGCCCCTAAAGGAGCTACAACCATTAATGTTTCGGTTTTCTTTGCTATAGAAAGTACTACTGGATTAGTGCTTCGGTGTGATTTGTGTGTCTCTGCTCTGTTCTCTCTAACCCCCAGTCGGTCGTGGCAGATGGCCGCTCACACTGAGCCTGGTCCTGCTGGAGGTTTCTTCCTGTTAAAAGGGGAGTTTTCTTTCCACTGTCGCTACATGCATGCTCAGTATGAGGGATTGCTGCAAAGTCAATGCAAGCGACTGTCCACTGTCGCTACATGCTCATCCAAGAAGAGTGAATGCTGCAACTCACTGACTCGAAGCAATCAGCTGGGTTTCTTTAGATAGAAAACGTTTGAACTAATTTGAATAATAAACTGAATCTGACTGCACTGTTTGATATTTAGGATTAATTTGAACGTATGTGCCTATTTTGAAATGTGTATGATTCAATTGAATTGACTTTGTAAACTGCCTTGAGATGACGTGTTGTTAATTTGTCGCTATGTAAATAAAACTAAATTGAATTGAATTGAAAAGGTGAATCTACATGGAAAGCAGCAGCTTTGAGAGGACTGTCAAGCAAAATCTGTTCTAGAATTTGGGCGAGCTTCAAAAGGAGTTAGTAGAGGCTGGAGTCAATGCATCAAGAGCCACTATGCACAGTTTTATGTCAATTTCTACTCTAGGAACTCTCAAAACTCGCTCCTATTTGTCAGATTTCCCTGGAGGGCCAAGCCACTTGTCATTAGCAAACTACCCATAGCTCCCTCTCTGTGGAACCAACCCACCCACCTCCTGGGTTTTTCATTTCAACACCACCATCTGAGCACAGACTCACCCAAGCTTCTCTCCTCCAACCTCACCTCTTTCCCCCTGGACCTGAAACACGCCCTGCTGTAACAGTTTTAATTGTGACAGAGTTGTTTACCATGCAAGAAAAGTGGCTTGATTGATTTAAAGGGAGGGGTGAGTAAAGAAAAATGAAAGTGTGAAGAAGGATGGATGATTGGTTTTAGAATTAAGTCATGTATTATTCCAAAAAAATTAAAACACATTTCATGTTCAGCCCAGGATATGCAGCTGAGTGGGGGGTATATTGGTATCGACTCATTATCAAATGAAATAAATTGTAGCAAGACTGGGAATGACTTTTACTTTTGTTCCTCTACATCACAGTTTAAATCAAATATTTAAATATTTAGGTGCTGGAATTTGTCCAGTGAGTGTGCATGAATTCCACAATGCCTCATATTTGTTTTTTAGTTGACGGTGTATAAAGTAATGCTATTTACCATTGCATTCCTTTCCTAGCATAAAAAACCTTTTTAATTAAGGGACAGGTATGAAGAATTGTTAGAGGTTAGGAAAATAAAATTATTTTTGTAAAACCAAACTCTTAATGAACTAATCAGGCTCCAGCTGCTTCATCCACTTAAACAATAGCTTGACTAAAGGTTGCTATAGGTAGTATTTTTTTTTTCCTTGAACCTACTGGTAGCATTTCTCGTGTGGGCTTTCACCGTAGGGTCCAAAACATGCCAGTTTAAGTGCAATTGCACCAACTGTAAATAATAAACAGTAATAAACAGATTACACAAGAACAGCTGACGTAGTTAAACAAGAATAACATTTCAAGGAGTTCAGTTCAGTATTCTACATGAAATCGTATTTTTAAGGACCATTGTAGTCTCATGAGGATTCTACCTACTTAACAGAATTTTACATTAAAGCACACATTTATGAATCAGGTTTGGTCTCAGACCTGTCAGGGGTTTTTAATTAGTGTACAAAACTCATTTGCAGTGAGGGTTAAACTATTTTGGGTGCAAGTGTTTATTACATTCCCTGATGTTGGGCAGGTCTTCGTCTTGCTGGACTGTTGCTGTGATCTGGGGACACAGATCTTCTTCACCCATAGCAACAGCAGAGTCCAGGATATAAAAACAGTCAAACCTCACCAATACAGCATTATTCTCAGATTGTTTCACAGCGGTTATAGTTTAAAAGCTAAGTACTGTCACTCCAGATTTCATGGATGTGTGTAACTGTGAGGAGGAACAAGAATTTTCTGAGGAATTCTTTAAATCTATAATGTGTCTGATATTCTATGTAATATGTGACTTTTTGAACTGAATTACTCACATAAAAGAACTTTTTCATATTATAATTTACTGATATAGTTTTCTGAGAAACCAGCAGGTCAGAACACTGAACTGCTGGTTTCACTGCTGGCTGTAATTAAATCTAGTTGTGCATTTGCATTTAGAGCAGATAGCTATGGTTGTGTCACAGGTGGTGGCTCAGGTGGAAAGTCATTGTGGTCTTATTGTGGAAAGTAACCCCATGAACCCCACCTCTGCCTCCAAAACCATCTTTGATCTTGTGGAGAAACTGCAGTCCATCTGCCAGGAAGCACCATAACCTGTTTTAAGTGATTTTAATCATGTCTCTAAAAAATACATTGAAAAATATTTATTAGTATGTGTTATGACCAACAAGACCAGACAAGACAATAAATCCTTGTTGCAGACCAGTGAAAGATGCTTACAAAGCTGTCCCACCCCCTTCTTTGGCCTCCGGTGTGACCATAACTGCGTGCATCTGCACACAGACTGTTCTGAGCAGAGAAAAACCGAAGGCCTTGAATATAAAAGTCTGGACACACATGTGAAGATGATTTGGATTCATTGGTGGATGTGACATGTTCTAATGTTGTTTTTTGCAGGGATATGTTTAGTCCATGCAAGCGTGTTTAACACCATCTGAACAGCAGGTCATTTGCTTTTAATCAAGAAATAGTCTGTGAGCCGCATTCAGCTAGGAAATAAATAAAACTTGAAATTTATAGGAGCAAAACAAACATACAAATCTCAGTTGAAGAAGAAAATTGCCACAAACAAACTTGGTTTGGTTTGGGACCTCCACTTATGTCTTCTATAGTTTTAAGTCTGAATCTAACCTGGCAAATGCTTTTAATTCTTTTGGTTGTCGTTTTGATATTTGTGATTTTAGCAAGGAAATCCAGAAACTGGTCCATTAATTTAAGGACAGACACAGCACTTTAAAATCAACCCTCACTATGTAACTAAATGTTTTAATACTGTAAAAGTGAACAAAAGCTACGGACCAGATAATGTATGTAGCTGCGTAGTGAAATATTGTTTCAATGACTTTAGTGTTTCAATATATTTATAAGTCTCTACATCCAGCTGTCCTCAACACCTGGAAACATGATTTTGTTGTACCAGTCCCTAAATCCATTTATTCTAATATTGCTGGGAATTTCAAACCAGTAATATTTGAAAGTTTAATAACATGCGATTTTAACGCAGACTGAGCATTTTTTTTAGATCTTATTTAGTTTGCTTATGACTCTGTGCTTTCACCTGCATTTTTTATTCAACATACAAACCCACGTTAGAGCCGTTCTAACGACAGATTCATCATCAGACACGCTGGGGATTCTGTCATTTAGTCTGCTCTTGGAAAATGAAAACAACCATGGCCCAGTGATCAATGACTTTCTAAAATGGTTTGAGGAGCCTTATCTTCATCTTAATTCTGGCGAAAGTGAAAATATGATTGATTTGAGGAGAAAACTGCACAAGTACAAAGTTACTTTTATCAGAGCTCAGGCCATTGAAAGTGTGCATTCTAACAAATACCTTGAAACTATTTTAGATGATAAATTGAATTTTGCAGCCAGCTGTGAGAGAGTGTGCAATAAGTCACATCAGCGCCTCTTCTGCTTGAGGAAACTCTGCTATTTTAATATTGACCAAACCATATTGCTCCTTTTTATATTGCTTTTATTTAGTCAGTTTTATCCTATTCCTTGGTGTCATGGCTTGGTCACACAACTCTGAAAGAGAGGAGTTCCCTTCAGCAAATTGTGAAAATGTCGCCTAGACTGATGGGAGAGCCCCAACAATTAGTCACATCCCTGTACAGCAAGCAGGTACTGCGGATAGCCACTTCTGGTTTAAATGATGACATTCATCCCCTTCACAGAGAGTTTCAGCTTCTTCCCTCTGGAAGAAGATTCCCAAATTCCAAAATATAGGAAAATATAGACTGTTACTGAACTGAACAAGCTGAAATGATACTGCCACTCTCAACAGATTTTAATTGATTCAACAATAAGTCTACATTATTTTGGTGTTATTGTTTTTTTTTTTAAGATTTTATCACTCGCACGTTTATTTATCCTATTTTTAAGTCTTGCTCTCTTCTTCTGTGTCCTGATTCGATTTGTGGAGCCTGGAGCGCTTTGAGCACTATCATACTTATTTGAATGGTTTTGGTTGTGTGAAAATGTTTGTATGAATGTTTTAAACCCTTGCAAAACAAATCTACCTATGGGTATCAATAAAGTAACTGTCAAGTGTGAACACATGTGCTTGATGTGAGCAGGGTGTTAGTTTGGAAAGGATTGGCTGGACCTCTGTGTTTTGCTCGTTGAGTGAGTTCATGAAGCAGCAAGTAGGACTACAGGTCCTTCTCAAAATATTAGCATATTGTGATAAAGTTCATTATTTTCCATAATGTCATGATGAAAATTTAACATTCATATATTTTAGATTCATTGCACACTAACTGAAATATTTCAGGTCTTTTATTGTCTTAATACGGATGATTTTGGCATACAGCTCATGAAAACCCAAAATTCCTATCTCACAAAATTAGCATATCATTAAAAGGGTCTCTAAACGAGCTATGAACCTAATCATCTGAATCAACAAGTTAACTCTAAACACCTGCAAAAGATTCATGAGGCCTTTAAAACTCCCAGCCTGGTTCATCACTCAAAACCCCAATCATGGGTAAGACTGCCGACCTGACTGCTGTCCAGAAGGCCACTATTGACACCCTCAAGCAAGAGGGTAAGACACAGAAAGAAATTTCTGAACGAATAGGCGGTTCCCAGAGTGCTGTATCAAGGCACCTCAGTGGGAAGTCTGTGGGAAGGAAAAAGTGTGGCAGAAAACGCTGCACAACGAGAAGAGGTGGCCGGACCCTGAGGAAGATTGTGGAGAAGGGCCGATTCCAGACCTTGGGGGACCTGCGGAAGCAGTGGACTGAGTCTGGAGTAGAAACATCCAGAGCCACGGTGCACAGGCGTGTGCAGGAAATGGGCTACAGGTGCCGCATTCCCCAGTCCTGGGCTACAGAGAAGCAGCACTGGACTGTTGCTCAGTGGTCCAAAGTACTTTTTTCGGATGAAAGCAAATTCTGCATGTCATTCGGAAATCAAGGTGCCAGAGTCTGGAGGAAGACTGGGGAGAAGGAAATGCCAAAATGCCAGAAGTCCAGTGTCAAGTACCCACAGTCAGTGATGGTCTGGGGTGCCGTGTCAGCTGCTGGTGTTGGTCCACTGTGTTTTATCAAGGGCAGGGTCAATGCAGCTAGCTATCAGGAGATTTTGGAGCACTTCATGCTTCCATCTGCTGAAAAGCTTTATGGAGATGAAGATTTCATTTTTCAGCACGACCTGGCACCTGCTCACAGTGCCAAAACCACTGGTAAATGGTTTACTGACCATGGTATCACTGTGCTCAATTGGCCTGCCAACTCTCCTGACCTGAACCCCATAGAGAATCTGTGGGATATTGTGAAGAGAACGTTGAGAGACTCAAGACCCAACACTCTGGATGAGCTAAAGGCCGCTATCGAAGCATCCTGGGCCTCCATAAGACCTCAGCAGTGCCACAGGCTGATTGCCTCCATGCCACGCCGCATTGAAGCAGTCATTTCTGCAAAAGGATTCCCGACCAAGTATTGAGTGCATAACTGTACATGATTATTTGAAGGTTGATGTTTTTTGTATTAAAAACACTTTTCTTTTATTGGTCGGATGAAATATGCTAATTTTGTGAGATAGGAATTTTGGGTTTTCATGAGCTGTTTGCCACAATCATCCGTATTAAGACAATAAAAGACCTGAAATATTTCAGTTAGTGTGCAATGAATCTAAAATATATGAATGTTAAATTTTCATCATTACATTATGGAAAATAATGAACTTTATCACAATATGCTAATATTTTGAGAAGGACCTGTATATGTGCTGCTGCCATTCAGAGAAAAAAAAAATCAACAAAGTTTGTTTGAGATTATGGCTTCTCGTTGTGTGTCACCATACTGAGAGGAAGTTTTCCCTCAGGCTTTTTTTTTTCTGCACTGAATGCACCGCTTTTGCCAAGTCCCATCCAGTCTTTCACTAAAACTTGTGCCTGAATGCCCCCTGCTGGTTATCTTCTCACAATATCTTCACACAATAAATATCTTAACTTAATATGAAATTTAAAAAAGAATAAAAGGAGCTGTGTGTAGAGCCATTTATTTCAACATTCATCAGATTCAAGCAAGCTGCTTTCCTTCTCTAGATCTAATCTGTGTGAGCAACCATCCCTCTCGGTAATGCTGTGACGGCCTAGTTGTTTTTTGGACAAGATGTGATAGAGCTAGGGGAGAGTCACCAAAAATGAATAACAGAAAAACAGGAAAACCTCGACGATGCTGTCTTCTAGTTAATGTATAAAACAATAAGTTCTGTTATTTAACAAAACATTTACGTCAAAGGTTTGGCAACGAGAGAGGGAATTAATCAAATTTACAGGTATGATCAGTAGTCAGATGCAAAATCACCAAATCAGAAATCTGGACTCAACAATGTAGCATGTGGTTGGAGAAATGGGTGAGTTTAAATTCAGGTAGAAATAGGTGCAGGCATCCATTGTTCTCAGGTCAATATGAGCTGCAGGGCAACCAGTTCAGATTGTGACATAATTAAATAAACTGCTCCTACATTTGAAATTTACACTACACAGAAAAAGACACACATAGTATTTTTCTCTCTGTCTGAAATTGCATCAGGCTGAACTTCTCCTGTTTTAGGTCAGTTAAAATGACCAAAATCTGTTCTATTTGCTAGATGTCAGAATAATGAGCAACTGTGCCCAAATGTAACTTCCTGGTAGACGACACAATATATTCATTTAGTATTTCCACATAATGTTCTTTCATCATGATGCCATGTATTTTATGAAGAGTGTCAGTCTCTTTCTTGTGCAAAACAGCCACAGAACATGATGCTGCCACCCCCATATTTCACATCTGGCAGTTAGGATAGGGCTCTTAGGTTTGCAAGCTCCCATTTTTTCTCTAAATATTACAATCGTCATTATGGTCAAACAGTTTACACTTAGTTTCATCAGACCACAGGTCATGCCTTCATACTTGAAGGTCTTTGTCCTTGAATGCATTTACAAATGATAATTAGAGTTTTAATGTTGCTTTTGGAGTAACGGCTTTTTCCTGTTCTAAGAGGCCCTTCAGCTAATGTTGGTACAGAACTTCTCCTCACAAGGTCTTTTGCTTCTGTTCTGCTGTTGATGCGGTTCTTCTCCAAAAAATTATATTATTACTATTAGAGCATTTAGTAAATAGAAACAAACAAAAAAAAGTTTAGTCCGAAAGTTAGACTGTGAGAAAAAGAGATTGTGTTTTTGTTACACGGTGCATTTAAACATCTGGTTTCAAGTTTACGTAAAAAAAAAAACAGGATTGCTTTTCTCTTGTCCATGAAGGATATCAACTAACTAGCCTTTCCTTTAGATGTAGGAGATCACTAAGCATTTGGGATGGAGCAGCACCTAAATTTGTCGAGAGAGAGAACTCCCCGTAAATGCTCCCTGGCCCATGCAAGACTATGATGCCTGTGTCTGGTGGTGGGGTCAGGTTCCCTTGCAGGTCGTCTAGCACTCAGACCACGCTGATGTAAATGGTTGCAAATAGTCTGACGTGACACTTGGGTGCCACTCACCTCCCTTAAATGTGCCTGGAGTGGCATTCATCATCCGGTTCTGCAGATCACTGTTTACAATGAAGTGGTCATCAGTGTGGGAAGTGGCCAAAGGACGTCCACTTCTATGCTTTTCTGTGACTCTTCCACTCTCTCAGTATCTCTGCTGCAACCTGCTGATGACACTCTGTGACACTCTAAGCTCAGTGGACATAACTGAACGGTCTCAATTTAACCCAGCATTGCAAATCATGTATGATCCATTTTCATTAAATGTCAGGTTATATATGTAAAAATTCATTAATGATGCCATATGAATCAAGTTGATTTAAAAGAAAGTAAAAAAGAAATGAAACAGTACCTCTCCTCATTAAACTATTCTGTCCCTTATGAGCAAGTGACAATCTGTCCACTGAGCATATTACAAAATACAGGAATTATTTCCTCTTCCATTTAATTCTCCACAATGACAGGGAGGGAGACAGACATACTGCTGAGGAGGGTGCAAGGAGAAGTATCAGACCCGATAAATAGCTTCACCCTGTCAGATGTGCACAGAGATAAAATAGGAAATGGAGAAGTAACAGGGAGTATGTATTTGTGTGTAGGAGAGATTAAGTCAGAGTTGTATGGGAGGTTTCACTGTGTGACAACACATCTTCGAGTGAACATGCTGTCAGCAAGGAAAGGCATGAAGGAGAATACAACCAATCTTACTCTAACCTCTCAGACCACAAATGCTCATCCACACACTTCACCTTTGTTGGCAGCTCCCGGATAGAGTCAAGCCTTAAGCTGTCAGCTCCATGACCCTTATCTGACACCTTTGAACAATAAGTAATTTATGGGCAGAAAACAGGCAAATCTTCATTTTTTGGTGGTATGATGCATAAGCTTGCTTTCTTTTTCTGTAACCTCTATATTCTTCTCCACTTTTGCCACTGGATTGCCTTCATAGAAAGGAACTGTGCATATCTGCGCAGAACCTCTCGCAATAAATGTATCTTCTGTGGTTTATAAAAGACCTCAAGTCAATAGTATTCAATGATCAATTTGTTTGGGAGGAGGATCCATGTTAATGGAGGTAAAAGTTTGGGGTGTAACGGTACATCTTAAACACAAGATCATTCACAGTATTAATTAAAGGTAAGTAAAAGCACAAATTGTAAAAACTAAAATATAAATAAAAATATGAAAATTTTGTACTCAATTATAGTGACACGTGCACATTTAATTAATTATTTTCCACTTCTGCATTATTGTCATCATTTGTAATAGTTCCTGGAGATCCAGTCCACATGTATAGACCACAAACTGTTTTATTTTTTTAATCTCAGTTGTTCTCACTGAAAATTCCTGAGCAGAAAATCTCTATACTGCTAAATATCCATGTTGGTTTGGACAGAGCCTTAGAGAAGCCGCATACAGGGGTTGGACAATGAAACTGAAACACCTGGTTTTAGACCACAATAATTTATTAGTATGGTGTAGGGCCTCCTTTTGCGGCCAATACAGCATCAATTCGTCTTGGGAATGACATATGCAAGTCCTGCACAGTGGTCAGAGGGATTTTAAGCCATTCTTCTTGCAGGATAGTGGCCAGGTCACTACGTGATACTGGTGGAGGAAAACGTTTCCTGACTCGCTCCTCCAAAACACCCCAAAGTGGCTCAATAATATTTAGATCTGTTGACTGTGCAGGCCATGGGAGATGTTCAACTTCACTTTCATGTTCATCAAACCAATCTTTCACCAGTCTTGCTGTGTGTATTGGTGCATTGTCATCCTGATACACAACACAGCCTTCAGGATACAATGTTTGAACCATTGGATGCACATGGTCCTCAAGAATGGTTCGGTAGTCCTTGGCAGTGATGCGCCCATCTAGCACAAGTATTGGGCCAAGGGAATGCCATGATATGGCAGCCCAAACCATCACTGATCCACCCCCATGCTTCACTCTGGGCATGCAACAGTCTGGGTGGTACGCTTCTTTGGGGCTTCTCCACACCGTAACTCTCCCGGATGTGGGGAAAACAGTAAAGGTAGACTCATCAGAGAACAATACATGTTTCACATTGTCCACAGCCCAAGATTTGCACTCCTTGCACCATTGAAACCGACGTTTGGCATTGGCATGAGTGACCAAAGGTTTGGCTATAGCAGCCAGGCCGTGTATATTGACCCTGTGGAGCTCCTGACAGACAGTTCTGGTGGAAACAGGGTTGAGGTGCACATTTAATTCTGCCGTAATTTGGACAGCCGTGGTTTTTATGTTTTTTGGATACAATCCGGGTTAGCACCCAAACATCCCTTTCAGACAGCTTCCTCTTGCGTCCACAGTTAATCCTGTTGGATGTGGTTCGTCCTTCTTGGTGGTATGCTGACATTACCCTGGATACCATGGCTCTTGATACATCACAAAGACTTGCTGTCTTGGTCACAGATGCGCCAGCAAGACGTGCACCAACAATTTGTCCTCTTTTGAACTCTGGTATGTCACCCATAATGTTGTGTGCATTTCAATATTTTGAGCAAAACTGTGCTCTTACCCTGCTAATTGAACCTTCACACTCTGCTCTTACTGGTGCAATGTGCAATCAATGAAGACTGGCTACCAGGCTGGTCCAATTTAGCCATGAAACCTCCCACACTAAAATGACAGGTGTTTCAGTTTCATTGTCCAACCCCTGTATATATACACATATTCACATATATACATACACACACACATACACACACAGAGAACATATATATAATAATGGAAATAGAAAATATATTTTTAAATGTACATATATACACAATTGACTTTACAATAGAATATAATGTGAGATCAGTCCCAGTATGTATGGTTTTGTTCTGAAACTCTAACTGTCAAGTTTTCATCAAAGAAACAGCCCAGGGGAAGAAACTCTCTGTGGCAGTTTTAGCAGGCAGCGCTCTGTAAGACCAACCTGAAGGTAAAAGCCAGTTTGTGTGCAGGGTGTGCAGATTTTAGCAGCTCTTTTCCTGACCTTAGACCTGTATAAGTCCTGGATATAGGGAAGGTCAGCTCTGATTATTCTCTCTGCGGACCTGATTGTTCGTTGCAGTCTGGACCTGTCCTGTTTTGTGGATGAGCCAAATCATACTGAGATGGATGAAGACAGGACAGACCTATGGCAGTGTAGAAGATGACCAGGAGCTCCTGTGGAAGGTTGTACTTCTTGAGTTGCCTCAGGAAGTACGGTCTCTGCTGGGCCTTCTTCCGATCATTGTCTGCATGTGAAGACCATCTCAGGTTTCGAGAAATAGTGGTTCCTAGGAAACAGTGGTCCACAGTAGATACAGTGTTGTTGAGGATGGTGAGGGGAGTGTATGGGGGTGGTGTTCTTCGAAAGTCCACCATCATTTCTACAATCTTGACTGGGTTAAGTTCCAGGTGGTTCTGACCACACCAGTGTGCCAGGTGATCCAGAGAATCCAATCTCAATCAGAGCTGCAGATCATTCCAACACCATGGACCAAAATAGGAGAGACTCATCTGTCCTGTCTCTGTGCCCACAAAGGGCAACTTAAACCGCAACCAACTTCTGGCTCTGAGACTGTGTGTGTACTGGAGTACAGTAAACTTAGAGTAGATATACAGCCCCAATTAATGTTCAAAAGGATAAACCATATTAGTTTTATTTTGCAAGTATTCACTGATTTTAAATTTGATTTGTGCAACACGTTACAAAAAAGCTGGAACAGGGGCAACAAAAGGCTGGGAAAGTTGAGGAATGCTCAAAAAACACCTGTTTGGAATATTCCACAGGTGAACATTTTAATAGGAAACAGCTAAGTGTCATGATTGGGTTTAAATGTAGCATCCGAGAAAGGTTCAGTTGTTCATAAGCAAGGATGGGGTGAGGTTCACCACTTTGGGAACAACTGGGTGAACACTAAGTCCAAAGGTTTAGGAACTTTTCTGTAGAATGGCAAGGAATTTAGGTATTTTATCATCTACAGTCCATACAATCATCAAATGATTCGACCCCTCAGGAGGCTCTGAATAAAAACCAACATCATTCTCTAATGGATATTACCACATAAGCTCAGAAATACTTCAGAAAACCATTGTCAGTGAACACAGTTTGTCGCAACATCTACAAGTGCAAGTTAAAACTACACTGCAAAGCAGAAGCCATTTATTAACAACACCCAGAAGTGATGCCAACTTCTCTGGGATGGACTGACCCAAAGTGGAAAAGAATGCTGTGGTCTGACAGGTCCACATTTCAAATTACTTTTGGAAATAACGAACATCGTGTCCTCTGGGCCAAAGAGGAAAAGGACTGTTATCAGAGCAAAGTTTAAAAGCCAGCATCTGTGATGCTATGGGTGTGTTTTAGTGCCCATGGCATGGATAACTTGCACATCCATGAAGGCACCATTAATGCTGAAAGGTACACTGCTTTTGGAGCAACATATGCTGCCATCCAAGCAACGTCTTTTTCAGGGTCATCCCTGCTTATTTCAGAAAGACAATGCCAAGCCACATTCACAGACAAGACACAGTGGTGTCTTTGGAGAAGCTTTCAGCTGAAGTTCTTTCTCTGAATAGAATTCAACCTGAGCACAGGTGAACAGGATTACCTTATAGATTTGCCTGCTGAGATAGAGCAATGACAGGGATGGGTGGGCTTGATTCGTTGTAGAGTGCACTCCAGTTGCATGGAGATGGTAAAACATTCAAACCTGTCAGATTTGTTGGATTAACTTGGCAATTGTATATGCAAAACTATCACAAAATGCTAACAATCATGGGGAACTTGTATGCATTCTATATTGGTGGCAGCCATATTGGATGCTAAACCAGGCAACAAGCTCCAAATTTCTCAGTCGGAAATTCAATTTCAGACAATGTTTTTGGTTTATTTTCGATGTGTATGGAATATAAATTTAGACACAGATAAATTGAAGATAAATAAAGGCTGCTCACATAATGTGTAGTCACAGGAGAACAGGTAGTACATACGCCTGCCTAGATAATGGGGATGTGTCAACTTACCCACTGACCCAATTCATCTCACTATAAGAGAAATGTTCTTCTTTTTCAGTTTTGGAGACACACAAAAACTTTTTTTAGCCAATATACTGAACATGTCCAGATAAGATACTTTGAAAGCAGCTTTCTGAGCTGAAGACTGAATTTTGTTGCCATGGTGAAAATAATTTTCTCAATGACTGCATTATTGGCATTCTATTATTTTTATATAATGCAAAATAAAGTGGAAAAGACAAAGTTCCAAATTTGCCTTAATTATAAGCTCATTCAGCATGCCTTTGGATGGTGGTACCTTACAAGAATTGATAGTTGATTTACTCTCGCAAGAGACTTACAACCAGAAAAGATCACGATGCACATACAGCATCTTGGCTCTCTGCTCCACAGGATTATCCATCACACTAACAAAAGTAACAGTATGATTAAACAGGCGGAGCCCCCAGAACAATATATGAACAATAAAAAGAGGCAGAGAGAGGAGCAACAGCACACTAAGCATTCTAAACATCATTTTTTGATTTATTTGGCAATGTTTATGTATGAAAAAAGATGCTGAAGCCAGAATCAAAAATAATGCAGATAATGTTGAAGGTTTTGAACAACTGGTAAAGAGGCAACAGGAGCCTGTAAAAAGCAGCATCGATGCAAGTAAGACTAAAGGTTAATTTGAAATAGGACTCACTCATGCACACATGGATCAGACACCTGGAGTTCCTGCAAAGAACTCTGCTTGTTCCCTTAAAGCAGTCCTGATGGAAAAAGTGAAAGATATTCCAGAGAAGATGTTTATGACTCAAGGGACCTTAAACGTTGAATTTTAAAAGACCCAGAAGATGGACCATTCATAATGAATGTAATACTAAGAAAGGAAACACAACAAAAGTTGACATGATCTGCTAAAAGTCCTACAACACAACTTTTATTTGAACTTTTTCCATTTATTAGCATGTGTGCCCTCTCAGCTTGAGAATTTTTAATACGACACTTGGGAGACCAGGACTTCCTTGAGACTGGTGCAATGCAAAAGTTGAATATAAATGAGCAAAAAAAAAAAAATCTGTGTCTGCAAAAGTGGTAAGAGGTATCATATCTCTGTAGTTAAAAATGATATGCAGAACTCTGGGTGGGGAAAATGCTGACAAGAAGAACTAGTTTCTAAGACTACTAATACAGTCAAGGGAAAAAAAGAACTAACTACACTTCTTTTTGATGGGATTTAAGAGGAACAGTAGCAGCCAGGTAATGCCTCTTCTGGAAATATTTTTGGTCATTGATCAATGGGAGCATCTGATCACAGTCTTAAAGACAGCAAGATAGGAAGGTAAGACTCGTCGTCTCTACTTTGGCAGAAATCATTTCTGCTCTAGAGTGCATAACAAAGCCTTCACTGTTGACATCTTACTGTAGTAACACAACGTCATCTATCACATAAAATCCCAATTAAATACATTGGAGTTTGTGGCTGTAGCACAAAAATATTGCTGAAAAGTTTTAAAGTTTAGAATACTTTTGCAAGGTATTGTAATAACTCTTATTTAAAACAGAAAGAAAATGAGTCATTCTGTTGTTAAGACAATAAAACATCTTTATGAGAAAAGGTATATCCAACATGTCATGTCACATGTAAATTGTGGAAATATAAATGCCTTATCATTAGTAGCTAAAGCTAAGATATATTTGGGATTTGCTGCTTATAGATTGATTATTATTAGGAGTTTTTAGTTATGCTTTTGAGAGTTTGAAAAATCCATAAACAGTAGCTTCTAATGTGGTCACACAATGAGTGTTTATTATTCAAGGTTAAAGGTTGCAGGTGTTTTCTGTCTGTATCGTGAGAAGCTGGCAGTGGATTAGGGAGGCATGGTACTCCTCTCCCTGAAGATTCCTGAAGACGTGTGGGAAACAATTCTTTAATTAAATGATGAAATGTATCTCTGTTTCTTTGATACTGTTGCTGGGGAGACATCCACAGACAGAATGATTGTGTATGTGTACTGCATAGCAGCGTGGGGTATAAAATGTAATGTAATGCAGCCCCCAGTGAGACAACACACAGTACGTTTCCAGGTACCAGTGTAAGTGTGTGTCTCCCTCTCTGAATTCAGATTGGTTTTAATAAACTTGTGGAAATGTACAACTGATCTCTGACTGAGGATTGTCCTTTGGGTGCCAAATAAAAAGAGTCGGGGAGAGGTGAGGAGTCATGTAAGAATTAACTGACGGCCAGTAAAGTTTTCCTACCTCAACAACAGTGAGAGAATGTAAGTTTAATTGTTGACTTTCATCTTTAAAATTAGTCTCCTATGGGATGTACTAATAGCAATAAAGAAAAAAGGAGAGTGGAAATCCCATTTCCAGTTGGCAGACTGAAGATGATTTAGAATTAAGGTAGCGATGAAGATGATAAGTTGAAAGAATACTTTTCTAGAGAAAGTCAGACTGTCAGAACGTAAGAACAGTGAGGGTGAAAGTTGCACGTATTTCTTGTACAGCAGAAGACAGATGGGCAGTGTGGCTTCTGTCCTCATTTTCCTTGAAGGGGTACAGAGTCAATTCAAATAGAGAAAGAAATTGGTGGAAATGGGCAAATAGGACAGACAAGGTTCAGGGTAATAGTAGATTGTGGACTACGGAGTATAGTAATCACCTGAACTTTGCTTTACTGCAACACATAAAATCCTCTTTGTTAAATTGTAAAAATCCAAACAAAATTATTATGAACCGACATTCATTTCAGTTGGTTTCTCTACAATACTACAAAGTTACCTATAAGTAACATACAGATAGGAAACCTTTTTAAACAGCGTTCCTTTAATGATGCTTTTACATTTTAAATGACCATACTGTAACCTCTTGAAACTAACAAATATTTTACATTTATAAATTGGATGCTGTTTAAGTTAAAAAAGAACTTTCTGTGTCACTGATGCACCATTGTGATTCAGTGATTCCTACAGCAGATTGACCTTGAAACTTAATGTATTTAGATAATGATATATTTTTTAATATATTTTTTTCTCTCGTCTAAAATGAATAAAGAATAGAATGTAAAATGACCTTATTTCTGTTAGTACAAAAATGTTTTGACTGTAATATCCAGTTTGGTCAGTAACTTTCTGTTTGATAAGACTTAAAAAAACTGTCCTTAGTCACATGTGCAGCCTTCACCTTTGACTCAAACTCAACCACACATAACTAAGACGTCAAAAGCGTTCTTGTATCCCATTGGTCAATTGGGAGAGTCCCTCCTCTTACTTGAATTTGATTGGTTGAAGCGTCACGGCGTCTGAATCAAGCTAATGCAAGTCGTCAGCGTGTGTGTCTCTGTACATTTGGAAAATGGCGAGCTGGTGTGTCCGAGCAGTGAGACAGAGCTACTCTGTGTTAGCGTCACCTGCACTGAAGAGGTGAGCAGCATTTATCGTTGACCTCACGCTTATAAGGAGCCGCAGGGCTTGCTTTAACCGGGAGTTCAGCCACTGGCAGCTCATGGTGGAAGCCGGTTAGCACTGTTAGCTTTCCTTACCTGCCTCAGACATCACTGTTGACCTTTACATTCACAATACTAGACACAGGAACAGTTTATTAGCATTATGGCGGTGGACTGGCTCTCACTTTATAGTCTGACCGCCGGATACTCCGTGACATTGTTGACCCTCCTCAGCTAGGAATTGGACGGATGATGACATGATGTAACTTACTGAGGCTGCGCTATTTAAAGTGTGCCTGCGACACATGTCATACTGGCCTTGTTGCTCTGGTTAGGTTTACATTGTGTGTTTGTGCTTTGGTTTCACCGTGGCTTCTTATCCAGCCAATAAGAACTTTATGAATGAAGTTAGGCGTCATATCATGACGCAATCCGATTGGCTGGAGAGAGCTGATGACATAGGTAGACATGAGTGCTGCAGCCCTGTTTACGGCTTACTTGCACAACATTCTTATTTGTGATTAGTCTGTATAAACCTGCCTTGATTGAATCTAAAGCAAAGTATTGGAATTGTTGTCTGTCTTCCCATGAAGAGCACCTCCACGGTTGATGTGCACAGCCACCCAGCAGAAGAATGGCCCCGGGTCGGTGGAGGAGGCTGAGAAGACGGAGCAGAGCACAGCAGACAAGGTCCTTACTGAGGAGAAAGGCCAGCTGGAGGAGCAGCTGAAGGAGATGACAGTAAGTCAGCTCTCAGTTTGGTACGACCATCGCCCTGTTCTGTCCTGATGTTCATACACAGTTATTACTGGACACAGGAAAATGTAGAGCTGTGGTTCTTCAAATGTGCTCCCAGTACCTCTGGTGGTACTTAGGCTATATTTAGTGGTCAGTCAGAACAACATCATGAATGCAAAGTTAGATAACAGCTTTGCTTCAAACAGAAACTACTTAAAGTGCACTAAAGAATATTTAGGGAGCTGCCTGTATAACAGGAATGGACAACAGTGAACATAAACAAGTGCTAGTGGCCATGTGTATTCCTCTAAGGTCAGCAAGCTTGATCTGGGAGTAATTCCAATCCCTACTTAACCATGTTCCAGACGGAAAAAAGGGGGATATGGTATTCACTGTGGACAGTGACCAGCTAAACACTATTAGCTACACGAGATGATTCAAACACTAAACATGTTCTTTTACAGAGTTTGAACAGGACTATGAGCAAGATATTTTAATGACATGCAAGAAGTCAGAATACAAATAAACAGTTTGTCACTGCAGCTGTGTTTGGAGTTGGATTTTAAGATTGGTGAGAAAAAAAACCAACATGAAGACCAAGGAACACAGCAGACTGGTAAGGGAGAAAGATGCAGACAGGTTTAAAGCAGAGTTATGGTCATAAAACATGATTTCAAGTTTACCAGTTCAGTTTACCATTTGTAAATGATTCAATGGCTAACCTTTGGTGATCATCTACCTAAAATGCCAAGCCAGGTAAGGAGATCATTATTCTGATAAGGAGCCAGAAGGCCAATCATTGCTTAGAAGGTGCTGCAGAGATTTGGAGCTCAGGTGCAAGAGTCTGTTTATTGGATGACTTAGAGTTGTGCTACCAACATGGTGTTGGTAGCATCACGCTGTGGGGATGCTTTTCTTCATCATTGACAGAGAAGCTGGTCAGAGCTTATGGGAAGATGAGTGGTGCGGTGCATACATGACAATCCTGGAAGAAAACCTGTCTGAGGTTGCAAGAGACTGGAGCAGAGGTTCACCTTTCACCAGGAACACGACCCTAAACATACTGCCTGAGCTACAGTGGAATGGTTTAGATCAAAGCATATTCATCTGTCAGCCTAGTCAAAGTCCACACCTAAGTCCAATTGAGAAACTATGGAAAAACGTCAAAGCTGACACTCTCCATCCAAACTGTCTGAGCTTGAGCTGCTGTATATAGAAAAATGGACAACTAATGGTCTGCAAAAATACCCTAAAAGACTTTCAGCTGTAATGTATTAGATACATGGGGAGTGAATGCAAATGAACTCCACACTTTTCAGGTTTCTGTTGTTAAACATTTTTAGACCGTGTGTCCTTTTCTTTCTACCTCACAATTACATTCAACTAGGTGTTGGTCTATCACATAAAACCTCGCTAACATACGCCGAAGTTTGTGGTTCCATTGTGATAAATGTGAAAAGGGTCAAGGTGCATGGATACGTTTGTAAGGCACTGTTTAAAAGAAGCTAATGGAGATGTTTTCCTTGGCTTTCTCAGATCCTGCTCACTGTGTTGAATTTCTTCACTTTGTGTCTTTCACAGGATAAGTATAAGAGAGCTCTAGCAGATACAGAGAACCTGAGGACCAGGAGTCAAAGGATGGTGGAGGATGCTAAACTATATGGTAAAAACCTCTTTTCATTTTTTAATAAAGCTGTTGACAAAGTTGTTTCTGCACTCTGGCACAAATTCATTGCAGTTGCATATACACACCACTAGATGTCAGAACAGAGCCACATAAGCTCTGTCATCATTACAGGAGAGTCCGAAGTGTTTTAGAATGCGTTACATATTTTCAATCATGTACTTAAGATCCCTTCTATGTTAAATATGTGATCCGGTTACATAAGAACTTTTGAAAAATGAAATAATCCTACCTTAAAGCCATGAGCAGTTCAAACCTCTTTGCTTGGCAAACTTGATGCAGGTGATGTTAGTAAAAGTTCTGTCCTCCATCTTCTCCAGGCATCCAAAGCTTCTGTAAGGACCTCCTAGAGGTCGCTGACATCCTGGAGAAGGCCACGGAGAGCGTCCCAAAGGAGGAGGTGACGAGTCAGAACCCTCATCTGAAGAACCTGTATGATGGCCTGGTGATGACCGAGGTCCAGATCCAGAAGGTCTTCATGAAGCACGGCCTGGTCAAGATCAACCCTGAGGGCCAGAAGTTCAATCCCTACGAACACGAGGCTCTCTTCCAAGCCCCCGTGGAAGGCAAAGAGCCCGGGACCGTTGCTGTGGTAACCAAAGTGGGCTACAAGATCCACGGTCGCACCCTCAGACCGGCATTAGTGGGTGTGGCCAAAGCTTCCTAGGGCTGATTGGCTAATAGAATAACAAAGTGGGATTAGCCTTGTTGCCAGGGTAATGGATGACAACGGACTCAGCAGACTGTCCAAGGCCCTGCTGTCTTTTCCCACAAAACAATCCTCGCACTCTGAGACAGGACCAGCAATGCAAACGTTCCAAGTGGACAGTTTTAACTCCGTCTGCCAGTGGACAGCCTGTTTAGTATATCTGTTTGTCATCAACATTGTGATTCATTCAGGATCTGTTAGAAAACAAAGAAAAGTTATGACTGTGGAGAGCAGATTAACGCCATTAAACCATAAGTTTAAATAAAGGCATCATAAGTTACTGTTCATAAGTGAGGGGTAAGACGCATTCAGTAAGTGGTACAGCTGCTGGTGTCATTCCAAGCTTCTGTTTTAACAGTTGTGATTTCGTGTTTTGAGTTTAAACTACTTTCTGAATTAAAGCTGAGGTGATTCGATGGAAAAGCCCAGATGTTACTTCAGACTCTCAGTGCAGTTTAAGTAAAAATTATTATTTTATCATCTAGATTTATTCAGGTCCAATAAACAAGCCTCAGGCAGTGATGTAATGTGGCTCATTTAAAAATATGAATGTATATCAGCTTATAAGAGTGATCTGATTTCATCCAGATGTCTGTATTGTAATAAACTCAGTAACGCTGTAATCTGTGAAGGCTTTTTTAACTCAGATTGGATCCTGAGCCTCAGTGGTGTGAAAAGTAGCAACGGTGGATGTTGAGGCTCCTACAAGTATACTCTTCCTCATACCTTGGTATCAGCATCTGTAGATCTACTGTAGGAGAAAAAGCACAAGATGTTGAAGGTTAATTGAAATGAAGCAGTAGCACAGCGATAAAGAGTTTTATTACAGATACATTTTGTTTCCTATACTGGGGTAAAAACAGAAAGAGAACTGGAATAGTGGATAATGTCTCATTTAATCATCCTACACACAATGCATGGGGAACATCAGTATTAAAATCATATAAGTCTCATTAAATAAAATATGTTTAAGTCTTTAAAATGTGTTTTGAGTCTGAAAGATTAAATATTTTGGTGAATCATAACACAACCAGATTTTGAAGTGGATCAAACTTGTTTGCTGACTTGACTGGGCACAGCTTCTTGTGTGTGTGTGTGTGTGTGTGTGTGTTGCTGGTCAGTCGTGGTCCGTCTCTCATTGCTTTTGCAAACAGCTCCGAGGAGTTCTAAGCAACATGAACGTCGGGAGACGTTATGCCCGCCCAAAAACAATTATTCTATCAAACCTGTTTGGTTACTCTTTACTCAGAAGTAGAGAATTCAAAATAAAACTGTAATTTGTCTGGTTGGAGCAGTGTGCTTAAGAGTAGAGACCTGATCCCAGCTACACACCCAGGCTTCAACTTCCTCGTAGGTAGTATGACATTTTCCCCCGAGACTTCCTGATTTGTGATGGAATCCATCTTGTTTTTAACAAGTCACAGGTTTCTAATGCCAGAGAAAAGCATCACTGAGCCACCACCATGCTTCACCATGCACAGTGTTCTTTCCTTCCAATTCTGGATTTCATTGGATAGACGTTACCATACTGGAAGGGAACCAATCGGCCCTTCATTTTGGAATGGGCACACTGTACCCTCTTTCCACCAAAACCCAAACCAAAACAGGGCTGTTCTTATCTGGTTCTCAAGCTTTCAAGATTAAGAATTTGTGTCCCGAGTAACAAGGCATCGCAACTGGAAAGACCAGACTAAATCTAAGTTAAAGTTTCATCATATATTTGAATAATTTCATATATTTTTGATGATTATATTTGTTAAAATCTGATTCGAAAAGAACAACAGAAAATATATATTTCTAAAATAACTAAATAAGCTAAATTGATGAAGCAAATGATTAGTTTAATCCCATTGAGACAAATATCTCACATGGAATTTGTTTTTTTAAGTTGGTGTCCGATGTGATGTATGTCACAGGGATATTTGACAAACTCATTCTATATCAAATTGTTTTAGAAATGCAGTCAAACTAAGTTATATGGGACATGCAGTACAACATGTAATCTAAGGGTCAGAATTACTGGATGAGAAACTTATCTTTGCGAAGAGAAGATGAGGTTTCTAAAACTAGCTTAGTGGTCACATTAGCTGCCCAGGTGCACCAAGAATCTTCAGCTCCCAGAGTCCTTCACTAGTCACAGTGTACACCAGTGTTCAGTAGATGTCACTTGGGAACTTCACGGGTTAAAAGTCAAGGTCAAACCTTAAAAAGACATTTTTGGTCATTTACAAAGGCACGTTGACGCCAGTGTCACTGTCGGTCCGTATGGACCTTATGAACCAAATTGATAAATTTGGATAGTTTTCAGGTAATAAAATAAATAATACAAAATCATCAATGTTGTATTTAAATCAAGAAGAAAGACAATCTCCAATCACAAAATTACAGTTTATAAAAGCATAAGGAGGATTCGTGTATTTAGGAGTCAAAATTACAGGGGATATAAAAATAGTGGGGATAGTCATTTTAAACCTCTTATGAAAGAAGTGAGAACAACTTTGGATCAATGGATGACAATGCCAATCTTTCTAACTGGACGTGCTAATATGATAAAAATGACTGTGCTGCCAAAATGTCTTGACTTATTTCAGTCTGTCTCCTTGAAGTTACCTGGAGCAAGGCAACGCCCAGAATAAGACTGAGATTATTAGACTTACTCTAGGATACAGGAGGACTACAGTTCCCAAATTTGAAATGGTATTATTGGTCTGCAGTTACAGACTGGAACATTTTACTTCTCAGCAGTTGTTCCACCTGCCTGGGTCGATATACAAAACAACAAAGAACCCATTTCCTAAAAAATACAACTGCTACATGATATAAAGCTCACTAACAAGTTAGGGATACATCATCCCTTTCATTTTCTCACCAGCCTATGGTAATGAATCCTCCTCAGCAGGAAGAGTGGATGGAGGTTATAATATATGGGCTATTAAAGGGGTTCAGAAAATAAGAGATCTTTATTCAAATGGCACACTTATGACATTTGAGGAACTGTCTAAAATGCTCTAAAAAGCATTTTTTTTCAAGTACATGCAGTTAAGACACTTTCTTCAAAGCAAACATGTATCATTCGCATCTGAACCACAGCTCTCACCCCTTGAAGACCTAAAATCTAAATGTTGTAAATGAAAAGGCAGCTCGTTTCACTGTGTATGGGACTGCCCCAAACTCCAGGAATACTGGAAGACGGTAACGCGCACCATGTCGGACATTGTTGGAGTACAGCTGCCATGTGAAGCAAAACTGTCTACTGGGTATCTACCCAAAGAACCTCGCCTCTTTGATACTGATTGATTTTGGACTCCTACAGGGGAGAGGAATCATCGCTTTAACATGGAGAAAAGTGGACTAACATCATCACATATGTAGCTGAAAGAAATGCCTTTTATTATGTTGGAGTAACTGGACATATATTGTCAAAGGAAATGACATCATGACCAGAGGAACCTCCTCAGCATGCAGGTTTCACTCACCTCTCTGTGTGACTGGGAACAGAAGCTGACATTTTGAGTCTTAACAGGGTCAACATCACTGCTGGAAATAAGATTTACTTAGTGAAAAGCCAAGAGGACAATTATTAAAATATTTGCCCTTTTAATTCAGTATTGTACATAGTTTATGTGCAACAGAAACAGCTCAACAATGCGAGACCAGCAGATGGTATAAGATGTAAAAAATGCACCCATTTGTCAAAAATCTGTGTTTAATAAAAAACCTATAAAAATGTACACAACACAAAATACTGTACATTACACACACATTTTCTTATCTTACAAACTATTTACATTTGGTTCACATAAACATATAAATATATCTATATATATATAGATATATTTATATATCTATATATATATATATATAGATATATATACCCCCATTCAAGACTATTTCCTTCAAGTAGTTTTGACTTTTTCTTTGAGACAAAGCGTCTGAATGCTCAAAAAAATCCAATCAAACAGCTTCGACTTCAAGCTTTCCAGCATCAGCTGAAAATAAAGGCGTCTACACATGTAGACGTTAAAACATCTACATTATATTTTGATTTTTCAGCCTCCAGTCAGTGTTTCTTTAAGTCCAACACAGTTTCTGGACACACCTGAGTCTGGAGGGAAATATATGAACAGCAGGTTTTAGTGGCCTCCGAACCTGTTGTTCCAGTGATTCAAATGTGTGTCCATGTATTTCTCAGTCTACGTTTGTAAAAGATAAAGCCCCCATTAGCCTCTGTGGAAGATATGCTTCAGGTCGACTGAAGGTGGTATTAAACAATGAATTTGCGAGCTGTCAAATCTGTCCGGACGGAAGGGAAAAATGCATTTGTTAGACTCTTATTTCCAACACTTCACATCTCCTTGTGACAGGAATACATTCATTACTTGGATACAATGAGAACCGTTTTTTTTTCCAGTAAGTATAACCATAGTGTTTACTGTCTCATTAGACCCAGATAATATGCTCAAAAACAACGGAAATGACAAATAATCCACAATCTTAGAAGCCGATTTTATGTCCTACATAAACAGTTTATAAGCAGCTCTATGTAACCCCCTGACTTGGCAAGATGCAGATGTTCCAGCATCAGCTCACATTTTCCTTTGTGTTGAACAGCTGCTGGATGAAAATGACTGGTTTACATTTTGAAAAGCATGACAGATTCTGTTTAGCTTAAAAGAAAAGAAAAAAAAAGAAACCCAAACCTACAAAGCAGCGACATGCAAGAAGTTTCTGGTAATGCTGTTCAGATTCACACCTACAGACAATGTGAGGAAAACTAGTGACCGACTTTGGGAGCAGGTGATACATCTGACAAACGGGATCTTTCTGAGGGTTTAGAGAACCCCTATTTTTTTTTTACCCTTATTGTAATATGAAGCAGAAAAAAATCTAAGATGTAATACATATTAAGAAAGGCAGTTTTAGCGCTAAATGATCTAATTACTGCAGTTACAGGTAACTACCTTGACTCCCCTGGTAAAGATGTGTAAAAAAACCTTAAAAAGAATTATTGAGTGGAAAAAAATAAATAAAAGAAATGATTGTTTTAAACAACATCCCTGGTTTCTGTTTTCCTTGTTAAGACATGTTTTATGCAGCGACCACCGGGCTGGACAAGAACCACCATACACAATAAGCAGGGCGGTAAGGGAGCTCAGCTAGAGATCTGCAGCAAAGGGGAACTTCTTGATCTCTCCAAGTCTCCATGGCAACCACTGAATTGCTATATACATGCCAACCGGTTGTTTTGGAGTTACACCGGAAAAACATCTCTTCTGTCCTACCATCACAAAGGTAAACATGTGGAGTTTACTAAATGCTACAAGGGCTTTAGCTGCTGCTGCTTTGGTCAGATGAGCTCAGATTGAGCTTTGTTTTACAATTAAAAACGCCAGGTGGGTTTGGTGGAAAACAAAGAGGGACCGGTTCTGTTTGGTTATTTCCTTACCAAATATCCACTTAACCTTGTCAGAAAGGATGGCTTCATGGAATAACATTTTAAATAAAAATCTGGTGAAGTCATTGGTTCTTTGAGAAGGACACTGATCCAAAACATGGGCATAAAAACACAGGAATGGTACGGCACACACAAAGTCAACCTTCTTTAATGGCTGTCTTAGTTTCAAGTCCTAAGTCAAAGATCCCTCTGTGTGTGTCTGCTCCAACCTTGGGAGATATCTAAGGAAATATAGCTCTGTTTTACTGGCAAATGGAGGACTGCACTGTGCTGACAGCAGGGAAACCAAGACGTTTGGCGCCAGTGATCTTGTTAACAACAAGAACGTTTTAACTTAAATGTAGCATTTAATCATTTTCTTTATGCAGAAAAGCACCTCTCATCCCCATTTAAGCAGGGAGGAAGATCTGTGATGCTGTGGGCCTGTTTTCTCTTCCAAATTCCTTCTACCGAAAAAAATTATTTATTTTAAGCCAAATTTTCAGAATCTGCCTTTCTAAAACGAAGATCAACAACACAGGTTTAGAAATACAGAACCTTTAGCAGGATTCAAAAAACATTCACACATACTGTCCTCTGATCTGGGTTTAGGCACTTTTGTATTTTAAAAACCCAAAAGGTAGCGAGGGAACAGTTACAGATTTTGGGGGGAATACTTTAAATCGTCTTGTTTATTGACGTTATTAACAGCTGGAAATCCAGGGAACACTGGCAGTGCCCCCTAGTGGACAAACAACACTCAAATATCGGGGGCTCCTCTGAACCCTTTAATCATTTCTTTTTAGACCGTCCATCCCCTTCAGTGCTAATGTAGCAGTGATCAAACAGCTATGCCCCCAGTGCATGAAAACGGCACGGAATCAGTTGGATTTTAAACATGGTGTGAAAACAAAAAGGTCAACACAAAGCTGATTATTTTTGTCAGGATCCTCAACAATGCTCCACATTAAATCAATGGAACACCCTTTATTTCAGTGTGAAATAGCTTTTACTCTTTCGTTCGGTTACTTCTGTAACGATGCTTAGGAGTAAATCTTGCACTGGGGAATGAAAGAAAAACGCCTCAACTGCAAAATGCTATAATTTATCCATCCAGAATTGTAGCAGGAAGCTCTTATTAGTAAACTCAAAGGTGTTGCACATCCTTGACACCTTCAAAGGCCAAAGAAGTACTAGCCCCGCTTATTTTTTGCTGTTGTTCCTACACCTTGTATGAAAATATAGTTAGTTTTCCAGTGGGGCATCTTTTTATCTGCACTATACATATTTACAAAGTAAAAAAAGAAAACTAGAAAAAGTATTCAATGAGAGGCAGTAGTTCCATCCAGCCTCCAGAGCACAAAATCAGTCAGCTACCGGCGATCATCAGCATGTAATTCCCAACCAGAGACCAACACTATGAGGCGTCTCTGGATATCCAGCCGCTCTCCGTGAGGAAGGTGAGAATGCGCTTCTTGAGGACCTTGTCCAGGTAGCTGGGCAGTCGGCTCTTAGCCGGGATGCCCTGCCTTTTTTGCAAGTGGTCTTTAATGATGATGGTTTTGACAGTCAGGTAACGCGTTGGGCTCAGGTTGAGGGAATTGCACAGCACCTTCTCCCGATCAGACAGAAGCTCAAACCCTGCCAGATTCTCAATGGCCGAAAACTCACCGTCTTTGCCTTCTTCCTTGATCCCACCTCCGACTCCGAGCCCCCCAGTGACACCTCCTCCCCCGCCAGCCCCGCCACCGAGTACCATCCCAGAGCCAAGCCCGGCCCCTCCTGAGCTGCCACGTTTGGATGTCACCACGTTTTTGTTCTCCTTGCGTTTCTCCCGTTTGTGACGAGCGGCTTCATATTCAGTAGACTCCTCCAGGCGCGTGATGCCGTTGCGGCGGTAGCGCTGCAACTCACGCACCTTGGCTCTCAGCACTCGTTCTTTGTGCATGTTCTCGAAGAACTCCTCAAACTCCCGATGAGCCATGAACTGGCAGAGCGCCCGAAGCCTCAGCCGCTGCTCCTTCTCCTCCTTGGTGATCTTTCTTTTAGGTGTACTCTGAATGGGGCCAGACCCCGCCGCCGTCGTGGAGGCAGATCCGACGGCGGTGCCGCATACTCCTGCTCCACCCGCAGGGACAGAACCACCGACGGCCTGCAACCCTCCAGGCTTCTCTTTCTCCTTGTCTTTCTTGTCTCTGCCGAGGAACCCTGGCACCAGGTTGTAGTCCCGGGCGATGTTCTTGCGCCGCTGCCGCTCCCTCAGCTTGCGCACATACATGTCTACGTGTGCACGTTTCAGCTCAATCTCCACATCTTCATCATCATAGTTGACCGACAGCCCACTGATGAGCTTCTCTGCATCCTGGTCGTACTCGATTTCATAGTCGTCACGCAGAGGCATGTAGCCGAGCTGCTGCTGCTCGGCCAGGCTTATGTCCAGAGGGGGCAGCGGGGTGGTGAGACTGGGTGATAGGGGTCCCCCGCTTGGACAAGTGTGGTCGGTTACTCTGTTGGGAATACTGTCGGGGATGCAGGCTTTACCCAGGTTACCGTGAATGTACATGGTGACGTAATGTTCCATGACTTCCTGAGGGGTTCGGGATGGTCCGACGTGTGCAGCCATGTCCTCCTTCAGGAGAGAGCCACAAACACGTGTAAGAAAAAAAATGGAATCGTAGAAGTAAGTAAAAGCAATCCACTTTACAGTTAAAACCTGGATATAATACAAATTGTATATTTAGGCAGTATACTTGGCTGAGTTAAAAATCTACATTCATTAGTGTTCTAGATCAATGGTTGTCAATATGAGGTCTTAGCTTGACAAAGATCTTAAAGGGTAGAATGAGGCAACTGCAGCAGCAGGGCTGTCAAAATTAGATTTGCAAATTAGTACAGAACAACAAATAATGCTGATACATAACTCTAAAAACCACATCCGTAGTTGTTAGCTGTAAAGATGAGCTTGATAACGGTTAACCTGACTCATCCAACATAAACACATATAAAAAGGGTATAGACCAAACTGACCTAACATGTACTTCAGGCTCCAGGTAAGTACCCACTAGACGCAACTTTCAGCACCATTAAAGTCCTAAAACAAGAGCCTAGAGTAGCCCTAGAGAAAAGGGCGAGCACAGCTGAACACAAACTGGCCAGGATGTAAGAGTCAGTCTATCGAATCATGTATCGACAATAAGAAATTATTAATTTGAAATCTTGTTTTTGACACTTACAGAATCACATCATTTTATTTTAATCTGCACTCCATTTTAGGACGTTTTGAGGACAGTGGTTGTCTCCAGTAAACTGTGCAAAGCTGAGCTCTTCTTCCTCTGCAGCGCTACTATAACGTACAAACATCTCACACACGAGCAATGGATGGGTATAAGCTTTAACAAGTCAGAGCAAAAACACGACGACACCGCTATGGTCATTTATCACAATCAACGCACGCAGGTCGTGTTGCACCTCAGTGCGCCGAGACCGAACGGATCAACAAACCTGATTCATGAATAGTTTCTTCAAAAAGCGTCGCTGGTTCAAATCAGAACAATAATCAAAATAAATCCTGCATATTTCTGATGTGCATCACACAGCTGATGTATTTTAATTTTAAGCTCCAATTGTGTTTTTGCAACAGGGTCCATTCAATGATCAATCAGTTCACTTAGGGATGTTACCACTTCGCAACAATAGTGAATAACTGAATAAGAGTGTTTGAAAACTGAATCTGATTCTGCACTCGCTTTTCAGAAATCTGGACTGCTTTTGATCAGCTCTAGTTCAAAATCCAAAATATTCAAACCGGTCAAACCTGAACTTTATTATTCTACGCTGAACAGATATTCTTTAAAACCAGCTTCCAATTTGTGAAACGTATCCTATTTATCCTATTCTATGTACAAACATAAGAGTGTCTGTTCAGTCGGTGTGGCAGATCCAGGTTGACTTCAGTCTTTTCCAGGCTGCATGCGTGACCCAGTCTAAGGTTGTCAAAATGCCAAATAAATTACAATCACGTTTTTACCAGAAAGAAGGTTCCGCAAACTACAATAAGCAATCTGTTATCTGTGAACAATAATTCAGGTCAGGTTTGACTGTCTAAAATATTTCAGATTCAACATTAGAGCTGATCAAAGAAAAGAAGAAGCATATCTAAATTATGTTTCAATTTAATGTGGGACTCTGTGATCATGTCGTGGTGCCAGGGTAAAATTCACAAATGTGCACTGCAGCTTTCAGAAGGGTAAAACATGCATCATTACTAAGAACAGTAGCTGCAGCCACATACAGCAGACATAAATAAAAAAGAACCGTCAGCATAATCACCACAGTACTAAATACTATGGATGGAAGAAAACTAAAACTGAACACACAACTCCTCCACTGAAACATGTCGGTGGCAGCATCATGCTGTGGGGGTGTAGGTCTTAAACTGGGACAGGGAAGCTGGTCAGTTGATGAAGGTACAGAGCAATGCAGGAAGTCAATCTGTTAAAGGTGAATCACCAACAGGGCCGGAGTTCACTTTAAAGACAACTAAAACACAGCAGTCTGAGGCTTCTAGTTGTAATGTAAAAAAGCACAGTATAGAGAAGGATCCTCGCTGTTAATGCTGATTGTTCACATAAAAATGATACATTTGGTAATAAAAGATTCAGCCCTTCTGAATACAGTAGTTTAAAAATGTGCAAAGTCTTCAACCCCAACACACATTTATGTTACTGCCTAACTTTCTTTTTTAAATGAAGACCTTCAAAGAGGTAAAGATTACTTGCAATGAAGCATTTTCATTTCTGCCTATTCTTTAAACCCTCACTAACACTGTTATATATTTACTGATAAATATAACTGTTTGTATATATATACACACACTATTATGTATACGATACATACTGTTTCCTAAACTTTAACAGTAGCCTGTGTTTATTTCAAAACTGTAGCTTTTCGCCACTAATGCCTTTGGTTGCAGCCTGCTGGTCCTTTTATTCAGCCTTTTAAAGCCAGAATTCTGTAAGTAAATGTAAACAGAGTGATGTACCCAGTTTCCAAATCCGTACTGTTCGATGGCATCGAGCAGCGACTGCTCTTCCCTGCTAGTCCATCCTCCTTCTGCCTCTGGACCCCACAGAGAGAACAGCCCGCCGTCGACCTGCTGGTAGCCGTGCCATCTGCGGTGATTGCCGATTTCGGCGCCCGCAGAGAAGCACTCCGGGCACAGCTCGATATCCGGGCAGTCGGTGCAGCGAAGCCGCAGGTTGGTGACATCTGCAAGGCAGTTAACGCAGTACTTCTTCCCCAGGTCCGCCATCTTGCCTGGCTGCTGCTTCTTGTTGTAGGAGGCTCCACTAGGCGCCTGCGCGCAGTGAGCCTCACAGCCCGAGCCACTCGCACACTATTCTTGTTAATATTCATTAGAATGCGTCAGAGCGCCTCTCATTGGCTACTGAGCTCAGTTTCCAGGACAACGGAAACTAAACGAATAGTGTCACTGGCTACACAACTGCACGAGCCTTTCAGTTCCAGATACATTGAGCAAGTATTTAGCGAATATTTATTATTAAAATGCAGAAAGAGAACGAAGAAAATGAGAAAACTGCTCAGATTAATATTACTGGAATTGAAAAAGAAGACGCCTCAACTGAAATAGTATCTTCAGATCATGAAGAAGAACTTTCTAGCAGCAGGAAAGTCAAAAAAGACCCTCCTGTTGTAGAAGAAGCCATCTGTGGTCCAGAACAGAGCAGTGGCCTCAAAAGCATCTCTAAACAACAGCTGTCACAGGGTCAGAGTGATATTTTTGAGATTGACAGCAGCAACAATAAAGGATTTCTGGGATTAAACATTGAGACCCCAAAGACAGAGTGTCCTGCACCGGAGGAGGAAGAAGGGTCAACTGTTGCAGCTACAAGCAACAAAAATGTCCCATACGAAGATTCCCTGCAGCTCCTGCAGGAGTTGAGCACCGAGCGAGACGAGGCCAGCCAACTAAACAGGCAGCTGCAGATGAAGCTGGCAGAATACTTCCACAACAGACCCATTGATGGAGGCCAGCTTGAGAGAGACAGGCCTGAAGAGGACCAGCTACAGGAGTATGAGAAGTACATCCAGACCCTATCTGAGTTAAAGCAGCAGTTCAGAACTGCTTCAGAGACAGCCCAGCAGCAGGCAGAGGAGCTGAGGTTACAGTCCCAGGAGAAGCTGGACAAGGTTGGTGTCTGTGGTTCAGTGTGCTAAAAAGGATTTGCCTCCTCACATATGTGAAAAAGTAAATGAAATTCACTGTTTCACCTCATCTTGATAGTTCTTTTTGATCCAGACCTGTAGAATCAAATTAGCTGTCTGACAGCATGAAGTAGGCTAAAAGATATTAAATTGCAACACATTAAGGCAATATTTGCATTTAGTTTGTAGGCCAAAGCCACTGCTGACCAAAAAGTACGCAAATTGTCACTTCACATTTTCCCAAAAACATATTTATTTGGGACAAGGTTCTTTGCACTAATGAGACAAAAGTGGAACTCTGGTTACATCCAGTGCAAAACTGACAGCATTTCAGAAGGACAAAAACATATCAAATTAATATTTAAACATGGTGATGGTAGTGTGATGGTCTGGAGCTGCTTCAGGATTTGTGCTACTTCCCGCATTTAATGGAACCACAAATTCAACTTTCTAGAGGAAGATCCTGACAGGAACATGTCCGGCCATCAGTTTCTGACCTTAAGCTCATTCACACTTAGGTTGTGCAGCAGAAGAATGATCCTAACCACACCAGCCAGTCCAGCTCTGTAAAAACAAAATGAAGGTTTTGGAGTGGCCTAGTCAAAATCTGAATTAAAATCCAGTTGGGATGTAGTGGCCTGACCTTAAACATTCTGTTCATACTCAAAAATCCCCCAATGTGGCAGAATTAAAACAATTCAGTAAAGAATAGTGGGATAAATATGACTCCACAGACATGTGAAACAGTGACTGTTCTCACAAATGTGACTGACGGCAGTTGTTGCTGCCACTGGTGGTGCAGCTGGTTAAGATAGTTGGGGGCCAATTAGTTTTCGTATAGTGCCCGGTTGGTTTGAATACCTTTTTTTTTAAATAAATGAAACAATGGTTAACTTGGTTATCTTTGTCTCATATTAAAATTAGTTTGATGATCATAAACATTTAAATGGCACAAAAAAAGCAACAACAGAAGAAGTCTGTAAGAGGCAAACATTTTTTTCTCTGCACTTAAACTCATCCACAAGGAAGCTTAACTGATTTAGAGCATGGAAAAACAATAAAAAGTGCTTTGACTGTGTTTTTATACTATTAACATAATGGTTAATAATATAATACTATATACTATAGTATATACTTTAATGTTGTCTCACACAGTAGGTATTAAATGTTTATAGAAATGAGATTAATGTCGGCTACTCCTATTTACTTTTACTTTGGGTTTTTTTTACAAAAGAGATAAAATATAATCATTTTGCTCTTATTTGTGAAAAAAACAGAATAGGAAAGCAAGCAGAATTTAGGGATAGTTCACTACATTGATTTTTATTGAAATGCTTTATCCTATTGAATCAGAATCAGCTTTATTGCCAAGTTCTTACATACAAACAAGGAATTTGACTCCGGTACACTTTGCTCTTTTGTTCTGTTTTTGCATTACAGAATATACATATTTACAATGTACAATATACACATATATAAATAAAAAGGTGCATTTGCAACATCTGTATGCTGTTGTTTTGTACTCTATTAAATGTTAAACAGAAAAACAGCCTGGGGGAAGAAACTGTCTCTGTGGCGGCTGGTTTTAGCGAACAGTGCTTTGTAGCGGCGCCTGAAGGTAAAACTCTAACGTTGAGCTGTGTGAGCTTCTGGTGGAGGATGTCTGGTATGATAGTGTTGAAGGCCGAGCTGAAGTCTACAAACAGGATCCTGGCGTACGTCCCTTGACGGTCGAGGTGTTGCAGGATGAAGTGTAGACCTAAGTTAACAGCATCATCTGCCGACCTGTTTGCTCGGTAAGTAAATAGCAGGGGGTCCAGCAGGGGGCCTGTGATGTCTTTCAGGTGCTTCAACACCAGCCGCTCAAAGGACTTCATGATCACAGACGTCAGGGCTACAGGCCTGTAGTCATTTAATCCTACGATGATGGGTTTCTTGGGAACCGGGATGATGGTGGATCGTTTGAGGCAGGAGGGGACCTCACATTTCTCCAGTGAATTGTTGAAGATCCTTGTGAAGATCGGAGCGAGTTGATGTGCGCAGGCTTTCAGACATGATGGGGAGACGTTATCACGTCCTCCAGCTTTCTTTGTTTTCAGGCGATGAAAGAGCGATGGAGATCTTTAGTGCAGGCAGAGGATCTGATGGTTGTTTTACGGGTCAAATTTGTTCCTGAATGGGATGTAGAGGGGATGATTTGAGGTGTGAATGGCTTCTTGTCATGTCTGCAGTAGAAGCCATTCAGACGGTTGGCCAGGAGACGACTCTGTGCAGTCTTTGTGTTAGTAGCTAGGCCTCAGGGATTCATCATTTTCCATGTATGTATATTTATAGACAACCTTGGTGAAGATGTGTTAAAATACCTTAAAATAAATTCAAGAAATTCAGTTTTTGTTTGCAGGAGCATAATCTCCCACAAAACATTTTACAGAAACCAACCCTTAATTTAAGTACGTTTATTCTTTAGGGAAAAAGTAAATCCCACACTAGGAAATCGTCTTTTTGAACAAAATCAACAAAGACAAAAATATTGGGACCTCTAACAATTCCTTAAATAAATGTTACTGAAGATTCATTTTTGAAACTTTTTATGCTTATCCAAATTTCTGGGAGCTTCTAAATAGTTACTAACAATTTTCTGTTTCACTGGGGTGTAAATATGAGATGACACAGAGACCAGTTTTAACCAACTGGTGGGTAGATAATAATACCATTAAAAAAAGCCTTTTCTGCCCTTTCATGTCAAACATAAATATGTAGAGGGTGCTATACTCTGCAGAGGCTTTGGTTGAAACCATCTGGTAACATGCCCTCTAGGTGGATTTGGTATAAAGTATAAATCTGTGGAAAATCACCATATTCCCACTGTTGAGTAAGGGGGAGGATCTCTGATACTATGGGACTGTTTTTCTTCCAAAGGCCGTGTGAACCTTGCATGGCATCCTGAACTACTTGGAGATTTTAAATAACTATCAGGTGGACTCTACGAGTAGATTGAAAATGGGCCTTTGAGCAGGTTTGTTGGAGATCCAAAACTCATGGTCCACGCAATACCGAAAATGTTTACCAGACGCAAAAACAGTCGTCTTCCAGTCCCCCAACATGAATTCTATAGAAAACCTGAGCTAAAGAGAAGACCCAGGAAACTGGATGATGTAGAGAGATTATACCATAAAGAACGAATACTGTGCCACTAGTGATTTTAGTGATAACATTCATTATTAGATTTTCCCCCCAATAAACAATCATGCTCAGATTAAAATTTGCATATTTGTAAATTTTGCAGTTTGTAATAATGCTACTGCAATGAAAGAGGAATGTGTTTTAAAGCTGTTTGCACATATTGTTGCACACATTGTTGCACGCCTTTACCAAAACTGCAAATAGATGTGGCCGGCACTGTAACCCAGAAATCCCTGACTGAGTGTTCAGCAGGTGCGGGTTTATCTCTGCCAGAGAAGCAGAGGAGGACGACACCAGCCACAAAGGGGGTCATTGTTGGTCTAACTCAGCTGTTTCCCAAATAGCTCTTGGTCAGAAGACCTTTAATGCAAACAAGCAGCTCGTGAGGCCCTTTTAGATATGAAAGTATGGATGATAGGTGGGTATGTGCAGAAAGCAATTTGACTTGCACATATAATAAATTAGGAATATGTTTGTAAAGTTTGCATAGAAATACGAGGAAATTTAGTTGAACCTTTGCTGCTTTATGCTGAATTTTTCTTTTTTTGTGATACCAGCAGGAAGGAAAGGCGAGGAGAACAGAAGAGTAGAACAGAGGAGAGAAGGAAAGACAGAAGAAAGGTTCAAAAGAGCAGGAGAGGATGAAAAGAACAACGTATTACACCAAAGGTTTAACATGGATGATGGGACAAAGAGAAAGGCATGCCACAGTTCTATTAAGCTATATAGCAATACTGACATATGAATCTTAGTGTTCTTAATAGACGCTGTATACCTGTAAGAACACTAGTTCCTAAATTCTCATTTTATTTACCAGAAGATATAGAAAACACTTCTTTTTATTGTACCGTATTTCTGTTTTTTCTGATCAAGTGAACCTTTACAGTTGGTTCAACATCATTTGGCCCCATCTTAATGATCATTCTGGGCACCATCTGTTAAATTTCACCACACCACACCTACACGGTCCAGCTGAACCAGGTTAGCTGACTCATTTGAGAAATAGAATGAATATAACTTCAAATTTCATTCTTTAATGGGTCAAAGAATATTTAAAGTCCAAATGTGTGTAGGATCTGCTGACTGATCTAGTGGCGCAAACTGCAAAACAAAACAGTAAATGAAGGTAATGCCATCATTTACAGGTACCCATTTAAAAAAATGTAAATATCATGAAAAAGTTCTACGTTTTTTTGTCACTCATTTCAGGAAGGGACACTCATATACAGGTCCTTCTCAAAATATTAGCATATTGTGATAAAGTTCATTATTTTCCATAATGTAATGATAGCAGATGGAAGCATGAAGTGCTCCAAAATCTCCTGATAGCTAGCTGCATTGACCCTGCCCTTGATAAAACACAGTGGACCAACACCAGCAGCTGACACGGCACCCCAGACCATCACTGACTGTGGGTACTTGACACTGGACTTCTGGCATTTTGGCATTTCTTTCTCCCCAGTCTTCCTCCAGACTCTGGCACCTTGATTTCCGAATGACATGCAGAATTTGCTTTCATCCGAAAAAAGTACTTTGGACCACTGAGCAACAGTCCAGTGCTGCTTCTCTGTAGCCCAGGTCAGGCGTTTCTGCCGCTGTTTCTGGTTCAAAAGTGGCTTGACCTGGGGAATGCGGCACCTGTAGCCCATTTCCTGCACACGCCTGTGCACGGTGGCTCTGGATGTTTCTACTCCAGACTCAGTCCACTGCTTCCGCAGGTCCCCCAAGGTCTGGAATCGGCCCTTCTCCACAATCTTCCTCAGGGTCCGGTCACCTCTTCTCGTTGTGCAGCGTTTTCTGCCACACTTTTTCCTTCCCACAGACTTCCCACTGAGGTGCCTTGATAAAGCACTCTGGGAACAGACTATTCGTTCAGAAATTTCTTTCTGTGTCTTATCCTCTTGCTTGAGGGTGTCAATAGTGGCCTTCTGGACAGCAGTCAGGTCGGCAGTCTTACCCATGATTGGGGTTTTGAGTGATGAACCAGGCTGGGAGTTTTAAAGGCCTCAGGAATCTTTTGCAGGTGTTTAGAGTTAACTCGTTGATTCAGATGATTAGGTTCATAGCTCGTTTAGAGACCCTTTTAATGATATGCTAATTTTGTGAGATAGGAATTTTGGGTTTTCATGAGCTGTATGCCAAAATCATCCGTATTAAGACAATAAAAGACCTGAAATATTTCAGTTAGTGTGCAATGAATCTAAAATATATGAATGTTAAATTTTCATCATGACATTATGGAAAATAATGAACTTTATCACAATATGCTAATATTTTGAGAAGGACCTGTAGATTGATTACACAGAGTGAAATATTTAAAGCATTTATTTATTGTAATCTTGATGATTATGGCTTGCAGACGAAAACCCAACATTCAGTGTTTTTAAAAATTTTAATATTGTAAAAAAGTTAAATATTGTACAGTCATGGTGTCACAGCGTAATCAGTTAATTAACTCAAAACACCTGCAGAGGTTTCCTGAACCTCCAAATGGTCTCTCGGTCTGGTTCAGTGTGCTATACAATCATGGGGACAACTTCTGACTGGACAGATGTCCAGAAGACACGCTCCATAAGGAGGGAAAGCCACAAAAATTCCTTGCTAAAGAAGCTGGTTGTTCACAGAGTGCTGAATCCAAGCATATTTACAGAAAGTTGAGTGGAAGGAAAAAGTACCACTATAGACACAGACAAATCCTACACATGGGCTATTAATGTCACAGTCCTCATGTCTAACCACTCCTGAACCAGAGACAACATCAGAAGCGTCTTACATGGGCTAAGGAGAAGAAATGACTGGACTGGTGCTCAGTGGTCCAAAGTCCTCTTTTCAGATCAACATAAAGTTTTAATTTAATTTGAAAATCAAGGCTTGAATTCCAGAGTGAAGTTTCCAGTCAGTAATGATTTGGGCTGCCATGTCATCTACTGGGGTTGGTCCACTGGGTTTTCTGAAGTACACAGTCAACTCAGCCATCCACCGGGACATTTTAGAAAACTTCATGCTTCTTTCCGCCGACAAGCTTTATGGATGGTGATTTAATTTTCTAGCATGACTTGGTACTGGTCCACACTGCCAAAGGTACCAACAGCTGGTTCAGTGACCATGGTGTTACTGGGCTTGATTGGTCAGCAAACTGTCCTGACCTGATTCCCAGAGACACCAGACCCAACAATGCAATGCTATCAAAGAAACCTGTGCTTCCATTACACATCAGCAGAACCACAGGCCGATCACCTCTGTGCCACAACGTATTCATGCAGTAATTCATGCAAAAGGAGCCCCAACCAAGTATTAAGTTCATAGAAATGAACATACTTTTCAGAAGCCTGACATTGTTTAAAATATTATTTTTTATTAATATTATTTAATAATGAAAGTTTCTGAGACACTAAATTTTGTGGTTTTCATTATCTGTAAGCCATAATCATCAAAATTACACTACCAGTGTGCTTCACTGAGTAACTGAAGGAACACTGACAATCATCGTGAACTGGATGACTGTATGTGGCTTACAAAACACTGATAATGTGAAACATCTGCTGCAGAAGTGCAGATTTTTATACTACATCAGTGAACTATAGACCATTTATTACATTTTTTTAATTGCTATATTCTTGACAACATATCTTGCCAGAGATCCTCCCGATTACAGTTAACATGTAATGTGCAATTAAAACCTGAACAGGGAGGAACTTCACTCTAAACATTCAATTGGAATAGTTATCTCTTCCTTTAGATTCCATCTACCATCGGCTATAATAAATATATAATATGGATATAATATAGATTATAATATGTAATTCCATCCATCTAGAAAATATTAAATGGTCTTTTATCAAACTTTGTGCTTACATGTGGAAAATCTCAACTCAAGTTTATGTAACAGGATTCCTAAACATGATCCATTTCAAAATTCCAAACTTTTTTAGATTAAAAATAGATATTTCTTATTATTTGAAAAAACATGCATTTTTCACATTAATACAGAATATTTAGATGTTGGTAATGATAAATTCCAATGCTTTAAAGACTAAATGTTTCAACATCCTGGCTATACCCATGGCAGGAAAAATAAATTCTTGATACATACTTGGAATGTAAAAGCCAATATAATATTGCATTCCAAGCAGTTTTTTGAGATATTAATATTGCTAACAATGAGAGCAATATTGACATACTTGCGATGTATTGTATATCCATACATCAGCTTCTAAAACAATAAATTATGAAATAACACAGAGGTGAAGTTGGCTTCCAATTGAGCATTGGGATAAAGGGCTAGATCGCCCTGTTTTAATATCTCTAACACTAAGAGTTGTCAAATAAGGACAGGATTATCCAATATGCACTTTTAAAACAGTGTGATCCATAAAATTCATAAATTATCGGTGTCAGTGCTCAAATAAAACCTTAATAAGATTGATGGATGGAGCTCATTTCCACACCATGGCTATCCAGGTTTTTTACAGTTGAATTTATTCCCAAACTGCGATATTTATCTTTCAGTTATGCGACATGACTTCTTGGACGTCTGCTACATTAATACTTCTAAAATATTTAACTTTTTCTAAGCAAATGTTGCCCACAGAAATTAGAATGGAATTTTCAGAACCTTTAAAAGGGATATATCATGCTTTTAAATCTTTCCGTGTCCTATTTAAATCATTCAGATGTGGTCTGTATAAAGTGGAACTGTAATGCTTTGGTTTGAATTTGTTGTTTTTGTAGCTCCTCAGATGTTCATTTTACTCATTTTGTAAGTTGCCTTATATTTAGATTTTTCCGCTTGCTGCTTTGGCATCCTTCAACTTGAACTACACAAATACTGCGAGAAAAAAAATGGCGGATTCGCTGGATTGGTTAGTTGGAAGTCCATGACCATCTTAAGAAGTTCCACAGAAAATACTGTGACGTAATAGAAAATGGAAAAATCTGAACAGACCGATCAAATATGACCCAAAAAGCATCTAAATATACCATCGCAGGATCTGGAGAGACTAAATTCAAATTTTCTAGACTTTCAGAGACCCCCAATACACAAAATATGTGTTTAAGAGGTAAAAATTTGGATTTTGCATGATATGTCCCCTTTAACACATTTTTGTTCTTTGAAAGCCAACTACTTCATCAAACTTTCTTCTGCAGGCAACATTTGACCTTTAAATGATTCATAGGTTGTCAGGCTGTTTTCAAGTGAAACAGCTTTTAGTTTTTTATGCCATTTTCTAAACTTGCAGGTTAAGTTTTCAGTTTTTTGTCAAGCCTCACGGTTTGCCTCCTCTCAACGGCCCATGTATTTAGTCCATCTTGTGAGTAACAGGTTGACAAAAACAGTTTTGCCTTCAAGCAGTCCTCGAGCCAAAACCGTACCTCCTTTTGCCTTTGTCTCCAGGACTGCCTGAGAGACCAAGCATTCCTCACAGATTCTGGTCCATGTTGACATGATAACATCTCACAGTTGCTGCAGATTCTTCGGCTGCATCTCCATGATGTGGATCTCCTAGCTACCACGTCCCAAAGGTGTTAGGTTTGATTGAGATCTGGTGATTTTAGAGGTCACTGGCCAGTAAACCTATTGTCATGTCCAGTAACACATTTGAGATGGCTCTAATGGATGTGTTTAGGCAAGGACTTAAGGAGATCAAGGACAACGCTACCCGTGATTACCCAAAGTCCTTAAAGGAGCTAGAGGATCTAGCTACCTGCATCTATCTCCGCCTCACTGAAAGGAGAAGGGAGAGAAGCCATGGGACGGCCCAAGCAGGATCTGCCAGAGGATCTGCTCCTCGTCTACTTGTGGGAATCAGCCCAGCACCTCCTGAGAAGTCATTGGATCCGGAACCTATGCAGCTGGGTCGCACTAAATTATCAGAGACTGAGCGCGTTCGTAGAAGACAACTGAATCTGTGTTTTTATTGTGGTGATAAGGGACACAAGATCACAGAATGTGTTAAAGGAGGTCAGAGAGGATCTCTGCTGAACAAAAGTTTCCACTCTCACTTCCTTGAGTTTTTTCCCAGCTAATCTTCTGGTCTCCTCCATTGCTCACCAGGTGTCAGTCTTCATTGACTCGGTGCTGACACAGTGTTCATAAGTCATATGCCAAGAAACTCAGCATCAAGCTTTGCCCAGCTCCTTCATCACACAACGTTTTTGCTTTGAATGGTCATCACTTATCCAATACAAATCAAGTTAGTGAGTGCGTCAGTCTAACTATTGGGGGAAATCATTGTGAAAAGATTACCTTCATTATCATTCAGCCCCTTCAGTTACCTATTGTGTTAGGGGCCTCCTGATTAAGGAGACACGACCCACAGATTGATTGGCAGAACGATACCATAATGGGTTGGTCAAAGACTTGTTCTGCTTCTTGTTTGCTTTTTTTGCCTGCTCTTCTCCTAAGCCAGTCAGTTTTATAGAGGAGACCTACCCAGATCTAGCTAAGGTTCCATCTGAATATCACAATCTGAAGGAGGTGTTCAATAAGTGCAGTGTCGAAGCTTCTCTAATTCAGTGACCAGTGGTGTGGAAGATTTTATCCTTCCGGATGCCGTGAGACACTCTGTCACCATGCTGGATCTGGAGAGAGATTAGGGACGCCACCCAGAATCATCCTCCCCCGGACTCATGCCCAGGAGATCGGTTGTTGTGCCAAACCACCTTATCCAGAAGGTACTGATGTTCTGCCATAAGTCATGGCTTTTCTGTCATCCTGGAATCAATAAAACATTACAGGTGGTCCAATCTCAGTTTTGGTGGCGTACCCTGATCAAAGATGTCAAGGAGTTCATCTTGTCTCGTCATCAATGCAACTAAGCCAAGTCTTCTAGACGCCCACCCTCAGGGTTGTTGCGACCACTACCCATCCCGTCACGCCCTTGGTCTCACCTGGCAATGGGCTTTGTCACAGGTTTGCCCTCATCTAATGGTCATACTGTTATCCTCACTATCATTGATTTTCAAAGATGGTCCATCTGGTTCCACTGCAAAAGCTCCCCTCAGCTAAGGAAATGGGAGAAATGTTGGCACGTGAAGTGTTCCGCCTCCACGGTCTCCCCACTAACATTGTCTTCGATAGAAGACCTCAGTTCATCTCCCGCTATTGGAAGGAGTTCTGCTCAATCTTGGGAGTCTTCATCAGCCTGTCTTCTGGCTTTCACCCTCAGTCTGATGGGCATTCGGAAAGGGCTAATCAAGAAGTTGAGACCAAGCTGCGCATTCTCTGCGATGCTGATCCCACTAAGTGGTCACACAACTTACCATGGGTGGAACATTCCATCAACTCTTTTCCTTCTAGCACCACTGGTCTGTCTCCTTTCTACGTCGTCCATGGATTCCAGCCACCGGTGTTCACCTTTCAAGAAAGGGAGGCCAAGGTTTTGTCTGCTCATGCTGCTGCCATGACATGCCAACACATATGGAGAAAAGCCAGAAGAACCATGACTGCAATGTCAAAAGTGCAAGCCAGAGCTGCTAATCGCCGCTACCGCATACCAAGTTGGACAGAAGGTTTGGCTCTCCACCAAAGATCTCCCCCTGCGATTGGAGAGTCAGAAGTTGGCACCTCGTTTTGTGGGCCATTCCCCATATCCAAAGTGGTGAACCCAGTGGCAGTCCGCCTCCAGTTACCCCACTCCACGAGAATCCACCCTACGTTCCATGTGTCCCAGGTCAAGCCCAAGTCATGTCCCAGCTGGAACTCTCCTCCGGGCCCCCTCTAGCCACCCGGCTCCTGGATGGCGAGCCTGTCAACACAGTGCATCACATTATTTGGTCTAGTAGAATAGGCTGGGTTTCCAGTATCTGGTGGACTTGGAAGGCTTGCCTGATCTGATCTCGTTTTTTGCCTCCCGGATTTCTCTGCTTTGCCTTGGAGACTGCCTGTATCTGCCTCCCCGTGCATGACTATATTTCTGTGCCCTGGACCACGATTCAAGCTTCTCTTTCGGATCCTGTTGCCTGAACCTGCTCTCCTGGCTCTGACCCTATTTCTGTCCCCTGACCACCACAACTTGCCTATCCACTAGGTTAATAAACCTGAGAGCGTGTGTGGCGCATTCCGGCTGTTGCCCTGCCAACACTCTAATGAGCCGAAATTCAGCTTTCTAATTCCTTTACGGATTCTAAAATGATCAGTGGCTTTATTTCTGAGTGTGCTACTATTGTCAGTTTTCTGCTCAGCCACTAACCTGTCTGTCTGCCCTCAGAGGTTCCTGAGTTGCCGCTGGTGGTTTCCTGCCAAACGTCATCCGGAGCCTTTTAATAAATCTTTTGAATCTAATCTGTTGTGTCCGACTGAAATGTTGGGTCCTCAGAACCTCTCATTACATTTAGGGCCTTCTCTGTAAACCAGAAACATGTTTCTAACTGAAAATCCCAGCAGCTCAACAGTTTTTGAAATGCTCAGTGCAGCCAACAACCATGAACTGTTCAAAGTCACTTAAATCCACTTTCTTCTTATGCTTAGTTTGAACTTCAATAAGTCATCTTCTCCAAGTGTAGATGCCTAACTGCACTGCGTTGCTGACGTGTGTAGGCTGATCTGCGTTTGTGTCAATAAGCTATTGAACATGTGTACTTAATAAAGCAACTGATATATATATATATATATATATATATATGTATATATATATATATATATATATATATATATATATATATATACATATATATATATATATATACATATATATATATATATATATATATATATATATATATATATATATATATATATATATATATATATATATATATATATATATATATATATATATATATATACAGTTTAACTATATATACAGTCTAACTATACCAATATGACAAAGGTAAACATGCTTTTAAAGACATTTAGATGGAAGAATTTTAAAATTGTTTTACCTCCTATTGTCTCTCAAGCTCACCTGTTCACATTTAGCTTCACCTTAACTGTATCTAAAATAGAATAGAAATATTCTTTATGGTCCCACAGTGGAGAAATTCATTCTAACACTTCATCTGCTGCTGTCAGTATGTTTGCTCTTCTATTTCTTTTTAAAAACCTTTGCTAATTTAATATTTTTGCTAGTTTTTACACTTCATCCAGTGTTTCTGCTGTATTTCAGCATCTTTAGCAATTTCTAACTTCTTCTGTGATTTCCAACTTTGTGTTCAGAAATTATAAAAAATATTTACTCCTATAGAGGTGACTGTGCATGTATCAGTGTTGCCAGTGGGATTGTTTCCCAATAAGGAAACTTTATGTTATTGTGGTAAAATATATCTTATGTGACTTTAGGTGGAAGAAGAATGGGAGGCATTCATGGTACTGAAGCAGGATGCTGCGGTGACAATGCTAAGCCGTCGCCTGGGGAAAGAACTCGCCCGGTCCAAAGTGCAGTCGGTCTTGGCAGCAGAGCAGCTCCGGCAGAATGAGCTGACAAAGCTCTGCCTGAAGCATTTCAAACTGAGATTCAAGATCCGCAGGCTGGAGAGTGAACTCCGTGACTGGAACAAGCATGGTGAGGACCCCGTGCAGGTCCAGTTTGAGCAGCTGCAAGCCAAAATGCTGGAGCAGAAGAAACAGGCCGAAAAGGAAAGTGAAGAATCACTAAAGCTGCAAAAGACGATCAGCGGCTGCTTGGAGGTGAGCTGATAAATGCATTGGTAAAACGTGTTAGAATGTGAGCCATTTACCTAATGTTAACCTGCTTTGTCAGGTCCTGTCAAACATAAAAGAGAAGCTACACTGGAGCCAGTTGGAGGTCCAGGCGAAGCGGCAGCAGCTAGCAGAGGTGGAGGTCATGATGGTGAAGAAGAGGGACCTCCTGATCCAAACTAAGCAGTCACGAAATAACCTACAGAGAGACAACCAGAGCCTGAAGGAGCGGTGTGGTCTCCTAGGAAACAAGGATCTGCTGTGGGATTTTGAGGAGACTGTGGATTCCTCTGAGCATTTAGAGAAGCATCTGGAGAATCTAAAGTCCAAGCAAGCTAAAATTACCTTCAGATACGGCAAGTGGAGACAAAAACTGGAGGAACCTTTAACAAACTAAGTCAAAAATTTTCTTTGATACTGATTATAGTGATTTTAGGTGTAGACCCTGAGCTATGAGTTTTATAAAAAAAATTTCTTCAGTTTTTTCCCTTCTTCCTCATGCCCTTCCTTTTTTTGCTTTCTTCTTTCTTTTTTCCCTCTTTCATTTATCCTTCCTTCATCCATCCTTTGACTTAATCCTTCATTCATACTTGTGCCATTCCTTCCTTTCTTCTTTCAATCCCCATATTCTTCTTTCCTTTCTTCCTTACTTTCTTTCCTCTCTTGTGTCCTTCTTTTCTTTTCTTTTGTCCACCTTTCCTTTCTTTCCTTCCATGGTTTTCCTTTGTTTTATGTAATTCATTTCTTCCTCATATTTGCACTCCTTTCTTGCGTCCTTCCATCTTTATTTCCTTCCTATATCTTGTCTTCCTTCCTCTCTCTATCTCCTGCATGGCCTTCCCTCTTTCCTTGTGCCTTTACATCTTTCCCCACTTTACATCTTTCCTTACTTCTTTTCTATTTCTTCCTCGTGTCCTACCTACATTTCTTACTTGTGTCCCTTCTAGCTTTCATTTCTTCTTTTTTTCTCCTATATGAAATAAAGAATAAAAAAATGATTTATTGTTTTTAAATGATTATAGAGATTTTAAGTGTTGACCCTGACCTTTAATTTTCAGGGCACCTAAAATAAGATGCTTTGGGAGCACACTCTGGTGTGGATGAGCATTTACAAGATTATGCATAAGCCAATAACAGTATGTCCTAATTTCTTCAGTTAGTTGAGTAAATGAACATACAAAGTGTGGAAGTACTTTTAGACTGGAACAAACTTAGATACCAGTAACATTAGGAGCTGAGATAAGTAGAGTTTTCAGAAGGACCAAATTTCAATATCAAAGACAGTCCTACAACAGACATTTTTAGAGGAAACACGTGCAGTCCACCATAAGGAAATTATGTGTCAAAAGTAGTGACTTGTACTAAAGGTTCTTCCTTCAGGTTTTCACCAAGTCATGTTTTGGGAATCAAATACTTATTTCACTCAAAAACATGCTAATCAATTGTTAACTTAATCATTGAAGAAACAGATCAGCCTGGTTTGGCAGATTTCTTCCAGTTAAAACAAATTACAAAACTTTAGCCAGTTTTGTCAAGGCATGACTTGGAGAGTAATACAAGCTTTTATCCCAACTCATCTCAACTATTGCAATGCACTTTATGTTGGTGACAGCCAAGCGCCAAAGAAGACTGAATGCTGAAATTAAGGATGTTTCGGTAGAGTGTGTTATACTAGGTTCCAAATGTCCCAAAACTGTTTGGAAATTTTTAGTCGTGCACGGTATACAGTACAGACCAAACGTTTGGACACACCTTCTCATTCAAAGAGTTGTCTTTATTTTCATGATTATGAATATTGTAGCTTCACACTGAAGGCATCAAAACGATGAATTAACACATGTGGAATTATATATTGAACAAAAAAGTGTGAAACAACTGAAAATATATCTTATATTCTAGGTTCTTCAAAGTAGCCACCTTTTGCTTTGATTACTGCTACGCACACTCTTGGTATTCTGTTGATGAGCTTCAAGAGGTAGTCACCTGAAATGGTTTTCACTTCACAGGTGTGCCTTGTCAGGTATAATAAGTGGGATTTCAAGCCTTATAAATGGGGTTGGGACCGTCAGTTGTGTTGTGCAGGAGGTGGATACAGTACACAGCTGATAGTCCTACTGAATAGACTGTTAGAATTTGTATAATGGCAAGAAAAAAGCAGCTAAGTAAAGAAAAACGAGTGGCCATCATTACTGTAAGAAATGAAGGTCAGTCAGTCGGAACAATTGGGAAAACTTTGAATGTGTCCCCAAGTGCAGTCGCAAAAACCATCAAGCGCTACAAAGAAACTGGCTCACATGAGGACCGCCCCAGGAAAGGTAGACCAAGAGTCACCTCTACTGCGGACGATAAGTTCATCTGAGTCACCAGCCTCAGAAATCGCAGGTTAACAGCAGCTCAGATTAGAGAACAGGTCAATGCCACACAGAGTTCTAGCAGCAGACACATCTCTAGAACAACTGTTAAGAGGAGACTGTGAATCAGGTCTTCATGGTAAAATAGCTGCTAGGAAACCACTGCTGAGGACAGGCAACAAGCAGAAGAGACTTGTTTGGGCTAAAGAACACAAGGAATGGACATTAGACCAGTGGAAATCTGTGCTTTGGTCTGATGAGTCCAAGTTTGAGATCTTTGGTTCCAACCACTGTGTCTTTGTGCGGCACAGAAGAGGTGAACGGATGGACTCTACATGCCTGGTTCCTACCGTGAAGCATGGAGGAGGTGTGATGGTGTGATGGTGTGGGGGTGCTTTGCTGGTGACACTGTTGGGGATTTATAAAAAATTGAAGGCATACTGAACCAGCATGGCTACCACAGCGTCTTGCAGCGGCATGCTATTCCATCCGGTTTGCGTTTAGTTGGACCATCATTTATTTTTCAACAGGACAATGACCCCAAACACACCTCCAGGCTGTGAAAGGGCTATTTGACCAAGAAGGAGAGTGATGGGGTGCTGCGCCAGATGACCTGGCCTCCACAGTCACCGGACCTGAACCCAATCGAGATGGTTTGGGGTGAGCTGGACCACAGAGTGAAGGCAAAAGGGCCAACAAGTGTTGGAAAACCATTTCAGGTGACTACCTCTTGAAGCTCATCAACAGAATGCCAAGAGTGTGCGTAGCAGTAATCAAAGCAAAATGTGGCTACTTTGAAGAACCTAGAATATAAGACATATTTTCAGTTGTTTCACACTTTTTTGTTCAGTATATAATTCCACATGTGTTAATTCATAGTTTTGATGCCTTCAGTGTGAAGCTGCAATATTCATAGTCATGAAAATAAAGACAACTCTTTGAATGAGAAGGTGTGTCCAAACTTTTGGACTGTACTGTATGTCCACTGAACAAGTGACTTAATGCTTCTGTTTGACCATGTGATGTTTTCCTCCTTGTGTTGGTGGACCATGTTGTCTTGATGTGTTGTTATGATTTGCTACCTGTCATCACGTGATGTCGTATCACTTTGCTTTATGCCAGTGTCTTTATGTTGCTTTCACTATATGCAGTATGCCTGTGTCCATGTTGTGGAGATAATACTGTGAGATATTGTATTGTCTCACTGCGCTAATTTGGAAATCTTAAAAAAAAAACAGTTTTAAATAGTAGTAATATTAATACAAAATGACCCTGTGTCTCATTTGTCTAGTTCAGTAAAACAACTCACCATTAGTTAGGTGTCACCAGGTCATATAATTTGGGAACAATGTGAATAAAGATCAATAATTTGCCTTAAAAATTACGATATAAAATAGAAGAGGCAATAAAATCATATAGGATTGGTATGTCTTATTTGCCAAGTCACAATACGTGGCTTGTCAGTAGGTCACATGATATGAAGACTATTGAAGTTTAATTTTTAAAACTAATTTTACCATAATTGTAAGACCCAAACAACACTCCTCTTTTATGTGATTTCAATGCCTCTCCTATGACTGAGTAGCAATTTATTTACTGAAAATGAATAAACCCAGAAAAAATCTATGGATTGTCTTTGGGTTCAAACTTCAGTACCAACTGCCTGTGACATATATTCAACAAGCTAATTAAATCTATTCGCATTTGAGTTATTCCAACAGATTCTTCTACAACATAAAAAAGGCTATTTTCTAAACCCTCTCCCTCTTTCCATATGAACACTTTTGAAGTTCTGTCTGCTCCACAGTAAGTTTATGTTCAAGTTGCAGCCAGAATATTCCAGAGATAACTACATATAGTTGAAGTAAATATGGCATCCATTTTAACACAGTTTAAAACTATTTTTACATTTTGCTGATAAGATATGGTGAGATTTCCGGTTTTGATTATTAAAATTATGGTCAAGTAACGTCTCTGTTGTTATGGCAACTTCTGATAAATTACTGTGACTTTTCTAGAAATTCCAAAACTTAAAATTTTACTGGCTCTTTTTCTGGAGGCATCTTTGCTTAATGGAGTTTTTCCTCAACATTAAACTAAAAAAGCTAAAAGTACACCACAATCAGCTTACTTCAGTTGATTCTGGGAACTGTATTTTATTCCTACTTGACCTTAATTGCCGGATTTGATACCATTGAGAAAAACATCCCCCAATAACGACTGAACTCCAATGGTAGCATCAGTCATATACCTTCATATACCTTGAAAACGGATCCTTCTCTGTCAACCTTTAAAACATTTCCTCGACATTTTGTGAGCGGTACCAAAGGGTTCCATTATGGGTCCCATTCTGTTCTCTTTGTATGCTTTCCCTGTGTCAAATCATCAATAAATAGAATATCTCCTTCTATTCCCGTGCTGAAAATCCTCAACTGTATCTGCTCTTTAAACATGATTGCAGGCCCAGGCTGGAATTACATGCCTGGAGGGCATTAAAAACTGGATGGCACAGAACCTACTTTAACTAAATGAGTGTAAAATAGATATTGTTGCTCTTCCCTACTCCCTACTCCCTACTCCCTACTCCCTACTCCGTTCAAAGGTTTCCTGATCAGCTTGGTGGCCTCTCCGCAAAAACAATTGATGTCGATTTTGGCTCTGACATTAAATTGGATATGCAAATTAACTCTTTGAAAAAAATAGTTTTTTCATCATTGCTCCGTATTAGGAAATAAGCCTTATTCAGTGCAAGACCTACTCATCAGCTGTTTTATTCGTTTACATTTTAATCCATGTCTTATGTATTTCTATATTTCCAGATCTTTTTACTTTCTTGTCTTCTTTATAGCATTTTGGTCAACATTAGTTGTTTCTATATGTGCTTTACATATAAATTTGACATGAGAGGAGAGAAAATGATCAGGTTCATATTAAACTAATGCGTCTGATTTATGTCTGGAACCCTAAGTTAAAAGCCCAGCCTAAAGAATACCAGAACATGATTTACTGGGTCCAAAGAAATTTGGTAAATAAATAATTGATTAAAAAAAAAGAGTCATAGTCAAACCAGCAGGGCTTACAAGTGTCGAGGTAGGAAAACTTCTCTGGCTGTCCGTTAACTCTTACATGACTCCTCACCTGTCTTCGACTGTTTTTATTTGGCACCCCAAAGGACAATCCTCAGTCAGAGATCAGTTGTAGTTTCCACAAGTTTATTAAAACCAATCTGAATTCAGAGAGGGAGACATCACACTTACACAGCTACCTGGAAATGTCTGTGTGTTGTCTCAATGGGGCTGTGTTCCATTACATTTTATACCCCACGCTGCTATGCAGTACACATACACAATCATACTGTCTGTGGATGTCTCCCCAGCAACAGCATAAAAAAACAGAAATACATTTCATCATTTAATAAAGAATTATTTCCCACACGTCTTCAGGAAGCTTCAGGGTGGAATAGTTATCAGAAGTTTCGACTAGCACAGAGAGGAGTACCATGCCTCCCCACATACACTCCCGGCTTCTCACGATACAGACAGAAAACACCTGCAAGCCTCAACCTTGAATAATGAACACTCCTTGTGTTATAATACTAGAGGCTACTGTTAAGGTTTTTTCTAACTATCAAAAGCATAAATAAAACTCCTAATAAAAATCAATCTATAAGCAGCAGAGTCCCAAATATATCTTAGTCTTAGCTACTAATAATAAGGCATTTATATTTCCACACAAGCCTAGATTATAGAACATTGATTGTTCATTTAGATATTTATTGCTGAATAAACGCAAGCCGAATAATATCACTGATAGCTATTTCCAAATTGCTTTCTATTGTCAAATACAGAACTAAACTGGCCAAATGAACATTGAACCTTGAACTCTGGTTCAAGGTTCATCTGGTTCTTTCAATTCAAACTTCTCAAGAAGCTTCACAAACCCACGATTGGAGGAATCCATACAAATGTCTTCTCCATCAATCAGACTGACTCTGTAAGGCAAAAGACACATTGGTGGATTGGTAAATTCTAGCATATACATTTCATTTAGGAAATTAGCCATCAAAATATTCGGGATAAAATTCATAAAACACATTTTAAAGAAGCAGAAATCAATTTGTAATCTTACAAATCTATGAGTTCATGTTACAGTATAGTAAAAGACTTACGTAATGATGGCAGGACAGTCAGATGATGGTAAATTCATCGTCAGGGACTGAACATCCTTTGGGTCTAAGATGTCCCAGTTTACAAGATATAAACATTGCATGCAATGTTTTCGTTCCATTGGTTCCATTGATATCGAATTACTCAAACTAAATTCTACATAAGATTAAAAAGCAGAAAATGAGAATAGATCATTTACCAGAAACTATAAAAGTGGGCAAAATAAGTGATGGAGTTTTGATGAAAATTCAATCTGGAAGACTTACCCCTTCCTCTGCTCCGTCCAATGACTCCACCATGCGTCCCCGCTCCAGCCAATCAGCATCGAGTCCACATTTCCTCTTCAGCCAATCACCCTCCAAAGCTCAGCTTTAAACATCTTCGCTCACGGACTTCCTCGCTCTTCAAGCTGAGCTGCGACCCTCCTCCTCTCTATCTCCACAATCTGGCTTCCTAGCTCCTGCTGATTTCCCCACATCCTAAGGCCTCCACTCCACCAACAGTCGGATCCCAGGGGGAAGACGTCTCTAATTCTATTCATAAGTTGTTCATTCTCAGCATTTGTGTCATCTTTTGGGGTCCGAACGGCAAAGAAATAAAAATTTGTAAATAAACTTCTCTAATTGCCACCTACGTGTCTTTTCATTGTGAGTCTATCAGGATTGCAATGAACATGTCCACGTATTTCAAAGTAAATAGTTGTTCAATAAATTTGTATGTTATTAAAAAGATAATTTATTTCAGTAACTCAATTCACTATGTGAAGCACATTACATAGATCAATTACACACAGTACGATGTTTTTGAAGCCTTTATTTCTGTTCTGTTCACAATGATTTTCCCATTGCAGCCAATGAAAACACAATATTTGAATGACGTGTATTCTAATTTATTGAATATGATCGTATGATGGGAGAGTTTACATGAAATTCATAGCATTTACACCAGATGCCAGAAATAACTCAAGTAGCTCACATTTACAAAGAAATCAGAAAGTCCATAAATTAGGTTATGGAATGACAGAAAATAAGCGATGAACAAATGAAGAAGAAGGAGGTCCAGAAAGCAAACATGTTTTCCATGCAAATGAATATCTTATGGTTTAGCTGTCACTGATGGCCAATAAAGATGTTTCACCAGGGTACTACACAAAAAGAATCTCAAGGTGGGTAAAAGCCAGTGGCAAGCCATTATATTATTATTATAAATTTTTATTTATTCATTTTTATTGGTACTGGTGGACTTCATATAATTAAATGAGGTATAAATAGAGAAATGTTGCAGCACTTGATGAAAATCTGAAGATGAAGCAAGAATGGATTTTTCAGCAGATCAACAGATTCAACCTGAAAAGACTCACAAATGAGAGAAACACAGAGATGGCAATTACAGAAGTTTCTTAGCTGATGTTTGTTTTCTTTTGGTGCTTGGACCCCGGTGGAAGACATCGATGCTGATAGTGACATGAGGTTGAATGAACATCTTAGGGTTAGAATTAGAAAAGTTTTCCCCCCAGGATCCTGATACTGGTGGTGGAGTGGAGGCCTGAGGAGATAAGGGAGTCGGAAGGAGCCTGAAGTCCGATGGTGGAGATGGGGTGGAGGAGGGTCGAAGCTTAACTGAAGAGCAGGAGAGTCTGTATATGAAGGTCTTTTAAGTGAAGCCTTGAGGGATGATTGGCTGAAGAGGAATGCGGACCAGAAGCTGATTGGTTGGAGCGGAGAATGTAGTGGAGTAGTTAGACGGAGCCGTAAGTAAAGGTGAGTCTTCCAAGTTTCATTTTCGTCTAAACTCCGTTACACATCCAAGGAAGCTTTAAATTGTTTTTAAAGAGAGAAAAGTAACTTCCTGAAGTGGCCCCTTTCAATCACCGAACTCCAAATGAAAATCTACGGACCAAGCTGAAATTCAGACTACACAGAAAATGCCCTCCAGACCTTCAAGATATGGAGATGGTTTCTTTGGAAGAAATACTACTGTAGCACTTCATGCAACTACTTTCTCCCTACAGAAAATTACCAACAAACGCTCTTTTACTAAGTATTAAATAAATTTTTTGTAAATGCGTTGAATATTTCTTATAAAAATGCTGGAATGGCCCATTGAGGTAAAAGGTAAAATTTGTTTATATTTGTTCTAAAAGTGAAGCAGAGCAACAGCCGGAAATCAATTTGGCCCTATTAATAATGACCTCACAACTTATGGACTAAAATGGGAGAACTATGTTGGTTTTCTTGCACCGACGAAGCACAGACCATTGGAGAAAAAGGCAACGGGCTGCAGCCACTAAATAAAGGGGTTTTGCCAAATGCACAGTGGATGCACTGAGATGTACTAACTAGAGATGTACTAACAGCGCGACAGATGAGCAAGGTTTTGGACGATGTTATTAGTTTTATCGAAACAAGACTCCTGAAAGCACGACTGTTGTCTGTCCTTTGTGAGGAAATGGTAGCGCAACACTCAGCTGTGTTGTTTCACAGTAAAGCTCAGTGGCTCTTGCAAAGTCTTAAAAAGGGTGTTTTATATATACTTAGGAAGCAACACCGATTGTCAATCAATTTCACAGCTGTTGTTCAAATGAAATAGACAACAGAGGGAAATCTTTGGCGATTAGCAAGACACACTCAATAAAGGAGTGATTCTGCAGGTGGGGACCACAGACCACTTCTCAGTACCTATGCTGGGGGAGGTTCTGTTATGATTTGGGGTTGTTTGGTTTTTGTTTCTGGGTTTTTGTTGGTTTTTCACAGTTAAGATTTTGAATCATGCTTCTGTTATTTTCCTGGTCATGCTTTAGCTTTGTCGTCTTGTTCATGTTTTGTCAAGTTTGGTTTTCAGATCTGGTTATGCTTTTGCTTCATGTTTTTTCTAGTTTCTGTTAGTTTGTGTTCAAGAGTCTCTGTTTTGCTCCAGCCACGTTTTGTTCTATCTGTAAATTAAGTTTATTCGGTCCACCTGCACCATGTTAATCAGTTTTGTTTTCCACCTGTAGCATGCTCCATATATACACACCTGTTCTGTCATTGATTGCGGAAACATTCTCATGCTCATGTCTTGTTCTCTAACCAAGTCTTGTTTTATTGTTCATGCCATGCCTGTCTTGCCTGCCCGTTTGTTTTGTTCCTGCCTCCTGCTGAGTGTGAGTTTTTGTTATTAAACCTTTTTTCACTTACCATCACGCTGCCTGCTCGTCTGCATTCTGGGGTCCAATATCAAGTAAACCGTGACACTGTGCTCTTCACAGATGAAAGCAGGTTCACAGTGAGCACATGTGACAGACGTGACAGAGTCTGGAGACACCGTGGAGAGCGATCTGCTGCCTGCAACATCCTTCAGCATGACCAGTTTGGCAGTGGGTCAGTAATGGTGTGGGGTGGCATTTCTTTGGAGGGCCACACGGCCCTCCATGTGCTCGCCAGAGGTAGCCTGACTGCCATTAGGTACCGAGATGAGATCCTCAGACCTCTTGTGAGACCATATGCTGGTGCGGTTGGCCCTGGGTTCCTCCTAATGCAGGATAATGTTAGACCTCATGTGGCTGGAGTGTGTCAGCAGTTCCTGCACTTCATCCTCCGGCACCTGGACTCCACAGGAACCTACGCCAGGATCCTGTTTGTGGATTTCAGCTCTGCCTTCAACACCATCGTCCCAGTTCTGCTACAGGAGAAGCTCTCCCAGCTGAGTGTGCCCGACTCCACCTGCAGGTGGATCACTGACTTCCTGTCTGACAGGAAGCAGCGCGTGAGGCTGACCATCAGCACCGGTTCCCCCCAAGGCTGTGTTCTCTCTCCTCTGCTCTTCTCCCTGTACACCAACAGCTGCACCTCCAGTCACCAGTCTGTCAAGCTTCTGAAGTTTGCGGACGACACCACCCTGATCGGACTCATCTCTGATGGTGACGAGTCTGCGTACAGATGGGAGGTGGACCATCTGTTGGACTGGTGCAGCCAGAACAACCTTGAGCTCAACGCTCTAAAGACAGTGGAGATGGTTGTGAACTTCAGGCAGAACCCAGCCCCACCTGCCCCCATCACCCTCTGTGACTCCACAATTGACACTGTGGAATCTTTCCGCTTCCTGGGAACCATCATCTCCCAGGATCTCAAGTGGGAGCCAAACATCAGCTCCCTCATCAAGAAAGCCCAGCAGAGGATGTTCTTCCTGCGGCAGCTGAAGAAATTCAACCTGCCAAAGACTATGATGGTGCACTTCTACACAGCCATCATTGAGTCCATCCTTACCTCCTCCATCACCATCTGGTACGCCGCTGCTACAGCCAAGGATAAGGGCAGGCTGCAGCGTGTCATTCGGTCTGCTGAGAAGGTGATTGGCTGCAGTCTACTGTCGCTCCAGGAACTGTACACCTTCAGGACCCTGAAGCGGGCAGGGAAGATTCTGGCTGATCCCTCCCACCCCGGTCACAGACTCTTTGAGACTCTCCCCTCTGGCAGGAGGCTGCGGTCCATCCGGACCAAAACCTCACGCCACAAGAACAGTTTTTTCCCATCTGCCACCAGCCTGGTTAACAAAGCCCGGTAACCACCCTGACACTGTCCCTTTCCCCCACACCCCCCCTTTTTTTGCTGACAGGACACTTGTAACTTGTAACTCTATGTGTTACATTAACGCTCAGCTTGGACTCCTGCTTTACTTGCACTGCTTTACTTGCACAATGATCACCTGCACTGTTGTATTGCTCTTGCATCTTATACTGCTCTATATTTACTCTCACTCACTTAAAACTGTGCACATATATTTACATTATATTGTAGATATGTTTATACTGTTTAATTTGTACTGTATTGCACCGACTACGCCAAAACAAATTCCTTGTATGTCCAAAAACGTACTTGGCAATAAAGCTTTTCTGATTCTGATTCTGATTCTGATTCTGATGAAGACAATAGAGCGATGGACTGGCCCACCCGTTCCCCACACCTAAATCCGATTGAGCACATCTGGGACATCATGTCTCGCTCCATCCACCAACGTCACGTTGTACCACAGACTGTCCAGGAGTTGGCGGATGCTTTAGTCCAGGTTTGGGAGGAGATCCCTGAGGAGGCCATCCGCCGTCTCATCAGGAGCATGCCCAGGCGATGTAGGGAGGTCATACAGGCACATGGAGGCCACACACAATACTGAGCCTCATTTTGACTTGTTTTAAGGACATTACATCAAAGTTGGATCAGCCTGTAGTGTGTTTTTTCACTTTAATTTTGTGTGTGACTCAAATTCCAGGCCTCCATTGGTTAATAAATTTAATTTCCATTGATGATTTTTGTGTGATTTTGTTGTCAGTACATTCAACTTTGTACAGAACCAGGTATTCAATGAGAATATTTCATTCATTCATATCTAGGATGTGTTATTTGATTGTTCCCTTTATTTTTTTGAGCAGTGTATAATGTTTTAAAATAAATTATTGTAATTGTCATCAATTTTACCCAGAAAACTCTTCAAATATTCCAATTAATCCAAACTATCTAATAGTACAGTCAGATTCAGTTTATTATTCAAATTGGTTAAGAGTTTTTCTATCTAAGGAAACCCAGCAGATTGCATCCAGTCAGTGACTTGCAGCAGTCACTCCTCCTGGATGAGCATGTAGAGACAGTGGACAGTCGCTTGCATTGACTTTGCAGCAATCCCTCATACTGAGCATGCATGTAGCGACAGTGGAAAGGAAAACACCCTTTTAACAGGAAGAAACCTCCAGCAGAACCAGGCTCAGTGTGAGCGGCCATCTGCCACGACCGACTGGGGGTTTGAGTGAGTGTCAACATTTTTTTGGTTTCTTTAAGATCTATAATGTTTATTTTTTAAATGATTTAGACCAATTTTGCCTGAAATAAAGCGGAATCTATGATGTTTTTTAGGGATGCAACTTAAACCTTGTTTCCTCACCTGCTTCTGAGATACTCAGAAGAAATCAAATGAAATCATCAAACTGAAGTTTGTGTCTGGTGTTATGGCTTATTGTCAGCGCACAGCCTGTTCTACAGCCTGAAATGTGTAAGACTATAAAAATTTGAGTGTTGTTTCCAACCATTTTTAAAGAACAAATGTTTAAAATTGCTGTCTTGTCAACCACAATTCTGTTTTTTTTTTTTTTTTTTACATTTTAAGATCTCATATAAACAAAAATAGCAAGCTTTCCACATTGATGTTAGTACAACAAAATAAAACAAAGACAAAAAATTGTATTATTTGATTTAAACTGCATCAACTAAACTGTTGGTTTTTGTATTCTGGATTTTTTTTGTTGCTTTGTTTTAGTGGCCTATATCAATGTTTAATTGTTTATACAGGATATAAAAATATCCCACCTAAATGTGTGAGCCTACACCCTATTTAGAGACTAACCAGTTTAGCTTTTTCTTAACTTAGACAAAATAGTTTTCAATCATTAACTTATACAATGACTTAACACCGATTTATATCTAAATCAAGCCTATACCTCAGTAAGCTGCATAGATTTCTTTGCATGTGCGTATTACTTGGTTGTCACCATTCCAACATTTTGTGTGGATTTCATGTTAATAGCCCCCTTAGAAACCCCCTTGGTTTTTTGTATTGTTAGGACCTCTAGCCAGTAGTTTCAAAGTACCAATAACATTTTTCCTACAACCCTCCCTCATTTTTCTTTTTTTTTTTTTTGCTAAAAACACAAGCAAGAGATGTTAGCTCTTACCTGGATAATGTTCAATGGTCCTTAATTCAGTTATATATACACCAACATGGTGTTCCTCCCTGTAAGAATGGAGTCTTGTTAACAAATAGGAATTCACTGCAAAATTCATCCTTTTTTTGTTTCCCAATGTTATTTTTTGTCAAGCAATTAAATCCACAATATTACAATAAGCAGCTAATTTCTGTTTCTATCAGCCAATTTCCTGCTGAGGATCCAAAGAAAAATTTATGCAGCCCTCATAAAGAGGGAGATCCTTCAGTTGACACAGAAGGTAGAAAGAAACCACTACTGGGGTAAAGAGGAATTTTGAAAATAGTAATCCATTTTTTAGAGCAACTAAGAAGAAAGGCTTACTCTTATGATATTGCGTTTTTTTCATCGAAGAGTTAAACTAAAGTACACTGAAAACTGAAATTAGTTTCAGTCTTCAGTTATAATATACTACTCTAACACAATATATCAATTTTTTAAGTCTTCTGTGACTTTTTCAATGAACATATTAAATGAAATAAGAACTTGGCAAACAGATGCAGATAACTTACCATGTATCAAGATATGTGACAAGGCTTGGTGGAGTCACACACACTTCCCTGCCGTCTGACAATGTCTCTCTGGAAAAAAAAAAGTTCATTTATTTTGCAGTTTAGTTTCTTCAAGTTTAGAAAAATCTATTGGGCCTTCAGATAGTAATTTGACCATTTCCTGCTCTGTGTTGTAGGTTTTGCCTTTCTTTGATAAAACCTTATTTTCTCAATATAATGTAGCTTCAGTCAGAAGTTTCGTGAACATTAATGTCATTTCAAATAATAAATTCAATGAATTTTGAGAATTAGAATTGAGTACACAATTTTGAACTCATTTTGGATTAACTTCAATTCACACAGGGTCATAACTATACACAGAGGTTCAAATACCTAAATTCGTCTTGCTAAATCTTTCGATAATTAGGGCTTAAGAATAGAATGCCTTTAACTTGACAATATTGATGCCTATTGATCTATTTAGCAATCAGAATTGACTACACACGGTAGCTTCTCTTTGCCAGAGTCAGATGAGTGAGACGAATTAGTTCAACTAAATTTATTTGAGCAAAGTTCTCAAGAAAATTGTAACAAGTAGAAATGTACATTTACACATTTAGTTGTGGGAGTTATTTGGAGCCATCTCTAGAACTATGGGTTCCAAGATCTTCAGTTCAAACAATCGTACATAAGTACAATTCGTACGATCGTACAGTGTGTCATTGATAAGAATAACCAAACTGTCATCTCAAGATGACAAGTAAATGTTTGGGGGAGTTGAACTGGGGCTTTCAAACTTAAGAACACTGCACCAAGTGTCAGGCATTTTGGCAGTGCCGTCATGCTCTAGGGACGCTTGCTGCCAGTGGTACCACTGCATCACACAAAGAGGGTGGAATAGCAAAGAAGTAGGACCACCTTCAAATTTGGAAAAAGACAAAAATTTAAATAAGAATTCAAGCCAATAAAAACAAAGAGCAGAACACAAGAACAAAAATTAAGAAACTTAACCAATGAACAAAGATACATGGAACACCTAAGGGACAACCACAATAATCCTAAGCGACATTTAATTAAATGTTTGTCTGAGAGTATGGATATACTATATTTGAACCTGTGCATATAGTTAGAATAAACAAGCAATAAAAATAAATGTATTCACTCATTATTTGTTTTTAAAATTGTGTGTATAATTGTCCCACCCTGGAAGAAAATGATCAAACGAATGATCAAAATTCCAAAATTAACAAAACATTAATGCTAATAATGGGTGAATTTAAAATTCTGACCACAAACATATGTATAATAGAACCCTACATTTCATGTACAGATGTATAAGGATCAGGAAGGATCTGGATGGCCTGTAAAGCCAGAACCAGCAAAATTCACTGAAATACAGTTAAAAGAAACAATTAGCAAACTGTGCTTCCAGCTTCCTTGAACCTGGAAGCACAATTTACTCATTTTATATTTCAAATACTTTTCTATAAAGGAATTTTTACTTAGATTTTCTTTGAAATTACATAATTCTGCCAAAATTTTGAAAACATAGTATTAACAAGTTAGTAACTACACATTATAAGTCATTTAGATTAAAACCACAACAAAATCTATGAACATACAATATTTGTGAATGCATTCAGCATATTCAACAAATGTATGTCAAATTTGGCCTTTTTTCAATCATAGAAAAACAGGCTGTTAATTGAACACCTACATGAACTCAGCTGAACTGCAGTTTTCACTTGAGAGCCAAATCCTCGCTCTGGTGACAGGGAGGGTTTCAGCAGGACGTTTCTTGGCTTTCTCATAACAACGACATCCAGCAACAGCTAAACAGAGATGGAAGACCATTACATTTATTTTGACAGCACAGTGCCTTAAATGGACTGAACTTATATAGCGCCTTTCCAGTCATACAGACCCTTCAAAGCGCTTTACACTAGAGCCACATTCACCCAATCGCACTCACTAATGCTCACACATTCATACATTATTGGGATTTTATGTGACAGATGAACACAAAGTAGTGCATACATTTGAAGTAGAGGGAAAATAATGTATGGTTTTCAGTATTTTTACTAATTAAAACCCAAAAACTGTGGCATGTATTTATATCCAGCACCCTTTAATCCGATACCCCTGAATAAAATCCAGAACAACCAACTGCCTTCTTAAATAACCTGCTTAGTAACTAAGGAGGTCCATCTGTATGAAACATAATCTTAGTTTTAATCCAGCTGTCTCAGAGGTTTCTTAGAGAACATTAATGAACAAACAGCATCATGAAGACCAAGGACCCCAGCAGGCAAGTCAGGGAGAAAGTTGTGGGAGGGTTTAAAGCAGGATTAGGTTATACATAATTATCCAAAGCTTTGAACAGCTCACAGAGCTCTGTTCAGTCCATCATCTGAAATCGGAACTTACCAAGATGTTCCAGTCCACCTAAAACTGACAGGCTGGGCCAAGAGAGCATTAATTAAAGAAGCAGAGAGGTTAACATGGGCCTCTTGGCTGGGGATCTCTGCAACTCTGGGGGAGTTTAGGTATAAAACTTGTCCACAGGACAGTTAGTTGTTGTTCATTCTGCAATTCTGGTCATTATGCTGCTGCAGCAAGAGGAAAGCTATTGTTAATAGAATACCATAAGAAGTTCTGTTTGTTGTTATCCACCAGCCACGTAGGAGACACTGCAAACTGTACTCTGCTCAGATAAAACTGAAACTGAACTGTTTGGCCTACAAGCAAACCTTATGTAGAGAAAAACTGTCATGCTATCATGCCGTGGGGAAGCTTCTTTTCAGCAAGGACAGGGGAATCTGGTCAGAGTTAAAGGGAAGATAGATGTTAGTAAATACTGGACAATCCTAGAAAATATCCTGTTAGAGGCTCCAGAAGACTTGATAGTGGGGCCGAGGTTCACATTCAACCAGGACGATTATAAACACAGAGCCAGAGCTCTGGTTGAATGGTTTAGATAAAAGCATCCAAATGAGAATCTGTAGCAATAAGTTTGATGTTTACAGATCCCCATTAAATCTTATTACGTCTATGCCATTTTAGACTAAAGAATGGTAAACATCCTCAGTCTTTAGATCTGGAAAGCTGGTAAGATACAGTCCAAAAGCCATGCAGCTGTGATTGCTGTTGTAGATGGTGGGGCATTAATACAAAAGTACTCATACTCGTACTCTTCTGCTTTATTCAGAACTGGGTCGCGAGGGCAGCAGACTCAGTAGAGACACCCACTCTTTTGTCTCCCCAGACACCTCCTCCTGCTCCTCCAGGGGGAGCCCAAGGTGTTCCCAGGCCAAGCGACAGACATAGCCCCTCCAGCGTGTCCTGGCCTGTCCCCAGGGCCTCCTCCAATACAAAAGTAATATTTAAAAAAATTTGAAAAAACTTTGACTTGTATAATTTTCCTTCTACTTGACCGATATGTAATATTTCTTGTTGGTCTATCACATAAAATCCCAACAAAATACACTGACGTTGGTAGTGATGGGACAAAATGTGAAGACTTGAATGCACTGTATTTTTAAATATTGGTGTGGTCTAAAAGATATTGCACCATTTTCCTCTTGGGGTAAAGGGATTTCCAGGTTCTGTAGCAGGATCTTGGAACTGGACACGTTGGAACAGAAAACTCTCCCATCGTTTTGGTTTATGCTGTGAGCAAACAGAGAGAAAGAGATCAGGAATTTGTTACCTTAAATAAGCTTGAGATTTCATCCATGTTTTAATTCCATGGTCCTAAAAAACCTACTCTGGCTACAAAATTTCATAAATGATGATAATGTTAAGCTAAGCTTGCTATCTTTCAGCAGTATTACTCACAAAAACAATCTTTAAAAAATGTGCCTTACTAAATATTGAAAGCACACAGAGGAGATTGCTTGATCACATCCAGAAACTGCACAGCCTTTAGGTCAACATCATCCAGGTTTTCCATGAATGGATTGCATAATTTACAATTGGCTGTTAACACAAAAAAGGTATTCAAACACATATAAATTATTGTGCAGTGCTGGCAACAGGTTAAAGTGTTACTTGCAGGTTAAACTTACAAATATTGCTAAAATCGTCTTGGTTTAGAGGGTCATCATACAACTCCTTTGAGGGCAAAAGAGGAGGGGGCCAATTGGTTATGAAAGCCAGCTGTGTGGTAGAGGATTTCTCTTCAGATGGGGTCTGACGTACAATAAAAGAGACCTCAGGTGATTCTGTGGGGCCTGGCACAGGTGTTGGTTTGGACAGGAAGCTGTGGGTAGGTTGAGTCATACATTCCTATCAATAAATTGGCTTAAAGGAAATGCACTCCCAGGATGCTCAAAATGTGACTTTTTAATCTGGCAGGAAATAGACTGAATATCAAATTCTGACAATCCACGTAATGAACATGAGATAAGATGTTGCAACATGGTTATGCTGTTCTCAGAGGTTAGTATGATATTGTGTGCCCAGCAGCAGTAAACGCAAGTCTTCTATACATACCGACGAAGATGAGTAATAAGGCTGAAATTTGTTGTGCAAACTTTCCTTCCGTCCATTAAAGTCTCACTGAAAAACAGCAATTAGAGGTATTACAGATCAACAAACCAACTAAAGAAACAACACCGAAGAGCAGCAATATTCGAAGTCTGGACTCTGATCCAGATCCACCTTTCTTTTAGGGCCTGATCTATGCAGAAAACATAGATGAAATTGCAGAATTAAACATATAACTAGCTCGAAAAAAGGAGAGATATCATCTTTTTCTTTTACTTTTTTGTCACACATAAATGTTTTGGGTAATTCAAAAAATTGTACTTTCAGATAAAGTAAATGAGAAAATAGAGAAAGCGGTTTTGAAATTATTATAAAGTGGAAAGATCTATCTCTGTGCGAAAACTAATCACTTCCCCCCAAAAATTAACTGTTTTAGACATATTTTTGAAAAGCTGAGTTTGATATCAATAGCCACACCCAGGCTTTATTACTGCCAGACTAGTAAAATAAAGAAACCACTTGAAGAAAGACTTTCTGACAAACTGTGGTAGGCTAAAAGATCTCAAAGAGCAACAGGTCATGCCCTGATCCAAATAAATTAAGGAAAAGATTAAAAACAAATAACTGAATTGAGAACTGCTAGGAAAACATGTTATAAAGCAAATAATCTACTCATAAAACAGAGATGAAGCTAGTAACCCATAGCCTTGCACCTCAGAAAATATCTCCTATTGCTAAAATCCTCAGCAGAGCGAGGTGCACGTTTACTGTACTTCAGCTGGATTTTTACTATTACATTTAAAGTTCACTATAAAGCCTTTCTTCCTGGCCTTGAACCTAACACCAGCTAAAAGTGTGCCACAAGCCCAAGTGCCGGTTGCACCACAATTTAGGACAGATGTTCTGATTCTAATCCCAGACAAGATGCCAATCATATTCTGCACCTTTGAAACTCCAGTAGAAAAAAAACACCCACTAAAACATATGGGGTTGTTTACACTGACAGATAAATTTAACCTGTGTTCATCAAGCATCACAATTATCATATACATACAAACATACACAAACACACATACACTTACATGTGTTCAGTTGAGTTGCAGGTTTCACTGGGAAATTGTATTTTCAAGCTCTTGACTCGGGAGGTCTCAGTGGATGATTTCTTGTTTTTCTCTGTGCAGTAGCATCCTTCTGAGACGTTTAAGTGGCCACCCGACATTCAGCAAAACAAAATGCATGATCAAATAAAAAGTTATAGATTCAATGACCAAAAACGTTAAGCATCAAGTTAACCAACCAGGAAGAATAGTTCAATATGGAGATCATTTGGTACACATCCATATGTATGTAATTGATTGGAATTAGTTGGCAAATTTAGAGTTGCACCAGAGGGCGTTAGTGGGGGCAGCACAAGTGGACCGGCAGCAGCATTAGACAGTTGCCAAAACATCTGAGAGTTGGAAGAAGACGTGTTCTGAGTCCCTGAGAAAAATGCACATTTTGCTCCAAATGTCGAAATGTGCAAATAAACCCCAGACTAAAAGTAAAGGTCCTTGTGAAGATGCTGGCTAAGTGAGTGTCATTATCCACAGAGAAACAAGCCCTGTACCAACAAGGGTTAAAAAGGCCCTCAGTGATGAAAACACCTTTATTTCAAAAACAACTTCAAAAAGAAGCAGTGTCTTTTAATACTGTCAACGACATATTAATAGTTAATCTACAAACGGCTGTAGTCCTCAACTGCAAGAGTAGAGCTTGTCAATAATCAAAAGGTAGTTGGAACCAGAGGTTGTGCTTGACTGTTTTGTTTTCAGTCATTTTGACTGACAGAGGAAGAAAAAATCCAGTCACAATATATCTTTTTTCTTTGGCGTTTGGCAAAATCTGAGATGATTTTACTTGTTTTATTGTGTCTGTACATTAATATGTATTTTATATTCAATCTTTTTCCATTTTGAATTGTTTTTATGATTGTGTACAGCACTTTGGTCCTGTCAGTGTATAAAGTGGTTTATAAATAAAGTTGGTATAGTATGGTATTTTTACCCGTCACTTTATTTTTTTTAATGATAATTAAAAATACAAGGCTGCACGGTGGTGCAGTTGGTAGCACTGTTGCCTTGCAGCAAGAAGGTCCTAGGTTTGACTACCGGCTTCTCTCTTTCTGCATGGAGTTCACATGTTCTCCCCATGCATGCATGGGTTCTCTCTGGGTACTCCGACTTCCTCCCATAGTCCAAAAATATGACTGCTCGATTAATTGGTTTCTCTAAATTGCCCTTAAGTGTGAATGAGAGTGTACATGGTTGTTTGTGTGTTGCCCTGCGATGGCCTGGCGACCTGTCCAGTGTGTGCCCCGCCTCTTGCCTTTAGACTGCTGGAGATAGTCACCAGCTCCCCCATGACCCACTATCGCATAAGCGTTATAAAAGATGAATGAATGAATTAAAAATACAAAAGCATTCATATCCATTCATTTTGGTTAATATTCAGCACGAATAAGCTGAACAGAGAATTCACATCAACCAGATGAATAAAAAAAACATGAACAGACCACCTGCTGTGACCTGAACACAGTCTCACAACTTCCTCCTGGTCCGCAGGGTCCTGAATTGCGCATTTGTGTGTGCGTAATCAAATGTTTGGAGTGGGATTGCTGTAGAGGTTATTGTCATATGGTTTCGGTCTTTTGCCTCGGACAGAGGACTTCTCGTGGCTGATGTGTTGTTGTTCTGGAGGCTGAATTCACGCTCTGCCGCCACACTAGAGACTGAAATTACAAGCGCCACGTCAGCCAAAGTTTTGACATCAGGGAACATTTCTCCAATTGAAGTGATCAGAAGTAGGCAAGACCATAGACATTAATATTAATGTCTATGGGCAAGGCTCTGATCCGGCAAGCACTCGCTTCACAGGGAGGAATCAGCAAATTAATTTGCGAACTCGCCACCATGTGGTCAGGGGTGTGAACCACAATCTGTCAAAATGACGGCCTTCAGATTTTTCCGTCACTGTTTAAAAAAACTGGTCAAAAACGGAAAATACGTGTTTAACGCGACCCTAATTGGGACCAAAATGATCAAGAACGGCATTGGTGACATGCTACACTATAATGGATTGAACTTATGCAGTACCCAGCTAAAAAGGTGCATGTAGTTGTCCATCTTAGATTTCCTGCTAAACAGTGAAATAAGTGAAAGGAGGCCTCGGAGAAGGTGATGAAGAATCCAAACCAATAAACAAAGTGCCGAACACCAGAAAAAATTAAGAAGCTTAACAAAAAAGCTAAGATGTGTGGAAAACCTAAGGGACAATCCAAATAATCTTAAGCAACATTTAATTAAATGTTAGTCTAGGAGTATGGATATACTTTATTTGAACCTGTGTATATAATTAGAAAAAACAAGCAATAAAATATGCACTAAATTCTTGTTTTTTAAATTAATTAAAATTCAAACGTTTAAGCAAGAAGAAGCAGCTTTTGGTCATGGATTGGGCTAGCCAGTCTTTAGACCTCAACACAACTTGCTGAATCTTTAATTTTTCTGTAATGTGTAATCTGTAATGTGGTCACTAAATACAAGAAACATCTTATTTCGGTAGCAACAAAGGTTATCACACCGAGTTCTAAGTCATGTTTTGTAGGCTTGCTGACATCTAATGTTTGTTTTCTAGACTACTGGTCAATATGCTGTCTCTTCATCTTTAATTAAAAACTACCATAAATGTCATAGATTGTTGGTTTCTTTGAAAGTGAGCAAACTTGTTAAATCAACACAGGATCAAATACAGACGTTGCCTTTTGGTGCCATTCTACACATGCCAGCAAACTAATTAATTTACATTCATAACAGTGATCTGTGTACTTTGCAGAATGTGAATCATCCAACCAGATTGAATAAGCTTGAACTCTAGCACTTCAGCAAAAGTTGTCAGAAAGAAATCTCACCTGGGCTACGCATATCAACGGGGGCAGATTGTGGTACCACTAGATCAGTATCACCATCAAACGGGCTTGTGGGTCTTTTGGGTCTTTTGTTTTGTTTTTTTGGCAATTTCCGCATCTTGGGTTTCTGTGTGGTTGTTTTAGTCGGGGATACTGGCTTTGTGGACAGGTGAGTTCCAAATAGTGAGCCGTGCGAGTCAGGATATTCAGGAACATGTAGGCAAAATTCTTCATAATGTACTGTTTCATCACGTTTAGGGGATTTCTCTCTCTTGAATTCCTTGTCTGTAGAGAAATAAATTCTGAATGATACAGGAAAAGACTAAATACATTAATTTAGACATGGATATTTCCTTTGGTCTTCGGTCTGGTGATCTTGTTTTGATGACCCAAACATTTGATCCAGTTAGCAGGAATTGCTAGGTTTTAGCTGACAAGAATCATCAATTATGCTACCTTGTCGTTACATAACTGAAATTATGCAACAAAAGCCCTCACTTCACTCTAACATGTGCATATCTTTTGATAGTAGCAAAGAAGTAAAATGTCTGAAAGATTAAATCAATAGGATAATTCAAGCTACAAAAACCAACACAGAGATTACAGTATCTTTAAACATTTGTATTAGAACTTTCGACCAAGTTATAAAAACATAGGAGAATTGAGATATACTGTAAAGACAGATGTGTAGCTCTGTGACCTGAAACATTTTGCATTTGCATGACCAGAATGTCAGGAAAACTCTTGGTAATGTCAATGACATGACTGTTGCCCTAAGAAAATTATTTTCCTTTAAGGCTAATCAAAAAAGGCTGAGTTTGTATGAAGTAAATAAATAGATTAAATAGATTGAGGAGTGGAACAGAGCACTGTATGGTAATCTGATTACTCTGGATTTATCCTGTTACAGATGATGGGATTGGGGATGAGGTGCGGATAAGGCAGATGTGGTGATGCATCTATCTTATTATTCATAAAATTTTGTTAATTTGTGTTGTTGAGTTTGTTTGGAAGATTGAGTTTCAGCAATGTTTTGTGCCAAGACAAAAAGGTCATCTAACTACATAAATATATTAAATTAACAAGATTTCTTATTTTCTGTTTTTCTTCTCTGATGGTGAAATGACGTGTTAGGTTTCTTTTTGTTCTGCCACATGGAAGGCTTTTTAAGCATGATCATGCTGTTTAAGATTATATCAAAAGCTCTCAATCAGATTCAAGTCACAGCCCAGAAGTGCTGTGTCAGTTTATTGCCAGAGACAAGCCTTCCCAAAACGTCCACCTTTGTCTCATCAGACCACATAATATTTTCCCAAAAGTAGGAAGGTTCATTGTTGTTCCATATTTTTTTACTTTTTTATGTCTGATTTCTTGATTTTACAGGTCTGGTAATACACAGGCCTCATGAAACTGGAGCTCATGAAACTGAACTAAATGTGTTAAATCCCAGGTAATTTGTGATTTATAAAGGGTCAGGTTGGTTTGCTTTTTGAATTCAACCTAGTGATACGTGTCTGGTATAAAAAAAAATATTTCAACTCAGTGGTTATTTAAAAAAAGTTTAAATAATTTAACATATTAGATAAGAAAGAAAATCTAAATTGACTTAAGTTATTTATTTAGAGAAGGGCTCTTGGGATAAATCTTTAAAGGGCACTCATAATCAAGTGTCGATCTTCACTGCTGTCTGAAAGAATAAATCAACATAATCTTCCCAATAACCACTTTTATACAATAGGTGCCTACAACCCATATTACATCCTAAAATTGTATTCATTTGAAAGACAACCATGAATAGGCCTACCTACTGAAAAACAAATGATTCTTATTAGAGCAAAAAATAACATTGTACTCACTTGCTTCTGTGTGTTGAAACAGAAGGGCCACCAATAGCAGATGAGTGAAGAAGAGGAGGACCATAATGATCTGGATTTTAAAGCAACCACTCTCAAGATCTGAGTCAGGCTTGCTGGTTCTTGGTTAAATAACATTCAGTTAAAAATTTTCCGCATGTGCATTATCTGATTGCTCAGAAGCAAATAAGTACGGAAATTAAAGCTGATAACTAATCTAAAAACATACCCTGCATATATCCTGCATAAAAAAACAACTATTTAGGTTAATGATGGAAAAGATCAACAAAAAAAGATTATAAAAAAACAAACTTAGCACTAAGGGAGCACTATTTTGCACAACAAAAGACATTTTATAGGATAATTGCTAATGATGTGATCTTCAAAATGTCCAAAAGGCTTTGAAAGTGGAAAATAATGCATTCCCGTACACATACACACAAAAATAAAGTAACTATGAAACTGTAGAATTTTGTGGGTGGTCCTTATATGAGTACCCCTGTAAATTATATTCTGGGGCTGTTTTCTTCCCATCACTGTTATTTTTAGGCTTGTATGATCACAACTTTTCTAGTCTTTCAAAAATATACTTTTCGTTTTTAACTTGTACGTTTCTCCATAACCATAAAATCCCCTATAATTATTATGGATTGTTTATCATAGTGTCCATCTTAAGGCAGTTAGTTCATGGTTATGGGTTTCTTACCTGCAACCAAAAGAATTTTTGTCAACACTGATGTTTAATATGCTCAAATCCATTTATATATCCTGACTACATCACCTGACATGTACAGGAAATTGGATAACCTGGCATTTTTGTAATGCCCAAATGGATCCTATTGCAGAGAGGAACTTTTTTTTTACTTCAAAACTGCATCAACTCCAAAAAATGGATATGACTGGGATTGAAATTATTGCACATGACCAACATGATTGTAAACGTTTTACATGTTTACTTTAAGGGAGTACAAAATATCAAATTAGATTTATTCAACCACATTTTTTTTCATATCTGTAATTGTGTGGTGATTTGGTGGGTTTTCCACATAATGTACCACATTCCCTCAGGGGTGATCTTGTTCCTCTAGCCTCCTTCAGACTACAATAAAACATTACTCAAGGCAAAGTATTATCATAAACCAGTGTAAGTGGCTTTTAATTGTTTAAATGTCAATGGTAACATTGTTAAGATTTTGTTTAAAGTTAGTGACATCACGGTGCTTAATTCAAATTTTTCTCTCAGTTCGATAGTGGGTTGTATTTGCCCAATGCCGGACTAAATTAGATATTTGAATCTGGTAATTTTACTATCTTTCCATTAGGATACATAGTTGATTAAACACCAGCACACTAATTGTTGTAGTTGGGCACATCAAAATATAGTTCAAAGGGGCCATTACCCTTTAGTTTATATAATTGTAATTTATGTGAAATGCACTTTAGGTCATTTTCCTTCCCAAATGAGTTGAGAAATTAGTTTGTTCCAATTCTGAAATTATATCTGTGGGATCTCTATGGGGAGAGATGAGAATAGGGACAAGATTTACATTATTATTTAGGATATTAATTTCTACTGCATTTATTCTGTTGTAAATCCCCTTTGCTAGAATGGCCCGCCTTTCCAAATACTTACTTATATTTATGCTGACCTGTTTATAATTATTATCTTTACATCGTTTTGATAGGCTTTTACCTATGTTGGCTCCAAATTTAACTTACATTTCTTGGGTGATTGATTGGACAAGCAAAAAGGATCTGAGTTATTTGTATAGCCAGAGTACTGGCAAAATTACACCCTAGTTTTCATTAACTGAGTGAAGAAATTTGCTGGGTTCATCAAGTATATCGTAATGTCATCAGCAAATAAGCTAATGTTTCTCTATGTTTCTCTTAATTTATTTTTTTCCCCGCCTAATCATTTGAGGTAATGGTTTGATATATAAACCAAAGAGTAAAGGTCTTAAAACATACCCTTGTGTAGTTCCCTTTCCAATGTAAATCTCTTAGTAAGCGAGCCATTGATCTTTATTCTAGCACTAGGATTTTTACAGATTGTTAATCTGTACAAATCTGTTAATTGGACTGTTTTTTTTCTTGGAATCCACATTTTTCTAACATTATAAAAACATCAGTGGACTTGGTCAAAGGCCTTCTTGTCCTTTCTGATGAAACGGATGCCGAATTAGCCCCGATGGCCTTTATTTTGCAAGCTGACTGACAGGAAATGGGGTAGAGAGAGAGAGGGGAAGACATGCACCAAACGTCAATGGGCTGGGATTTGAACCCAAGATGGCTGCGTTGAGGACTCTATCCTCTGTACACGGGTTGCACGCTTTACCTCTTTTCCACCGCCACATGACAATCAATTTTTGAAGGGGTAGAAATTAGGTTGCTCCACACTGCTGTCTTGTTCTAAAAATCTTACAAAAGTAGCAATGGAACAGATTCTACAAAAGTTGTTAAATCATTGCCTGATTTCCTATCATGGGCAATGGGCTCAGATTAGGCTCAAAGGTTGTTAAAAATGGTAAGACAAGATAGAGCTATGAGGGAATACTGTTATTTGCTCTCACTCAATGCCATTGGTCAGCACAAGACCAAGAGCTTGAAGACAGGAGTGTGTAAGTCTATGAACATTTTATCTAAAGCCAAATGAATTAAGATAGCATTGAAGGATACATTTAGGCAAACACTTTTAGTGTTTTGTTTTGGAAAAATTCGTATTTACCAAAGTAAGAGACAGGAGATTGTCACTCAAGTTAACTTTATTGATTACCATACCATGCCATACCATACCATACCATACCATATTTATTTATGAAGCACTTTAAAAAAAACTAGGGTTCACAAAGTGCTATATATATACAAAATAGCATATAACAATAGAAAAACAGATTAATTTAAAAAAGACACATTAAAATAGACATGTTTTAATAAAATGTTAAAATATGTTAAAATAGAGCCAACATCTCATAATGTGCAAAATGCTTTAGCAAAAATGTGTTTTAAGAATATTCTTAAATTCAAAGAGAGTCTAGGCTTGTCTGACATGCAAATGAAAGACTGAAAGAGGACTGCAGAACATTATAGACTCCATGGCACAAGATACATTTTTTACTGTTGACATATTTGATTATGGAAAAGGTGTTTTAACATAAAACTGCAACTATTTTTGAGACAGTAGGCTGTTTGGAGTAGCCCAGTAGTATTAGTCCATCAGAAACTCTGTGCAGGGACCTAAAGGTTTGAGTTTCCAAAATGGTAGCCAATAAACATACATTTTAGACGGTTTTTGAAAGAGGTGTGGGAAGAAATTGACTTCAAGATTCCATGCAAACCACCTACAAGTAATGTCCATTGAACATTGACCAAGTTCCAACCTATGTTCTGCTTGAGGATGAAGCAAATAATATTCTCAATACCAGTTTGTAACTTCTATGCAATGTGTTTTTTCTGGATACTGGACTGATATTTTACCTATCTCCAAAAAAAAAATGAAACCACCATAACAGGTAGAGGCTGGTAGGTGTTTTTATTAATAAGCAAAAACAGACAAAAATTATGAATACATAAAATAGTCATAATCTCTACATTAAGCAGAAGCAACGTAAGCGTAGAGCTGTTGGTCACTTTAAAATGTTTCTTTGTCTAGATCCTCTATGATCCTTTGGACCCACAAGAGCCTTGGATTCACACAGATACGACTACCTGTCATTGTGACAAACCTGAAACAAAAGATAAGCTTTTTTTGCAAAACAAGCATTGACAAAATAAGAATAGAGCTGGCACATTTAGTCACAAACAATGGAAACCGCAAACAGAAAGTCATTGATGAGTGAAATTTAAGCTCTAAACTGTTAAATTTGATTTTAACGAAATAATTACACTCAATCATCATGACTTCCAAAAGTATTCATACCTATTGAGCTCATATTTTGTCATGTTACAATGAGGAACTTGAAGGTATTTTGTTGAAATGTGAAAGATCAACACAAAGTAGTGCATAATTGTGAAGAGAAATACAAATGATTTGTGGTTTTCAAAATAAATTCCAAATAATAATAAAAAAAAAACAACTAAAACTTATGTCATGCATTTATATTCAACCCCCCTGAGTCAGAACTTTGAGAAAATTCAAGCACTGTCAGATTATATATAGTAGAGCATCTGTGAGCATCGATTTTCAAGTCGTGCTTTAGGTTCTCAGTTGAATTCACAGTGAGAAGGTAAAGAAAAACCTCTCACATGGAAATGCTTCTGCTATTTGAAATGGTTTGAAAACCCTGCCTGCTTTCAAGAGCCATTCCCGCAACCCTGAGCAGAATCCTCACCTGGCAAATCAGTTGAATGGCTTCTACTGCAGGTATGAAAAGCAGCAGTTCACACCTCAACCCAAGTCCTCCACATCCCATTCAGATACAAATTCTTGCAATACACCAATTACCCCCTGCCTTCAAACCCCCTGCCTGCACTAAGGATCTCAGAGGAAAACATAAATAGGATCTTTTAGCGCCTGAAAACAAGGAAGGCCTCAGGACCTGATAATGTCTCCCCATCACGCCTGAGAGCCTGTGCTGACCAGCTGGCACCCATCTTCACTGAGATCTTCGACAAGTCTCGGGAACCCACCATCACAGGATTAAATGACTATAGGCCTGTCTCTCTGATGTCTGTGGTCATAAAAATCCTTTGAGGAACTGGTGTTGAAGCATCTGAAGGACATCACAGGCCCCCTGCTGGAACCCTTGCAAGTTTGCCTACTGGGCCAACAGTTTGGCAGATGATACAGTCAAATTGGGAGTACACTTCATCCTGCAACACCTTGACCACCCAGGGATGTACATCCGGTCCCTCTTTGTGGACTTTAGCTCGGTCTTCAGCATTATCAACCCAGACATCCTCAACCACAAGCTCCCCCAGCTCAAAGTCCCGGCTTCCACCTGTCAGTGGATAAATAGCTTCCTGAAGGACCGGCAGCTGCAGGTGAGGCTGGGGAGCATCTTCTCCCGCACAAAAACCATTGGCACCGGTGCCCCCCAGGGGTCTGTTCTCTCTCCACTCCTCTTCTCCCTCTACACAAATGATTGCACCTTAGCGGACCTGTCTGTGAAGCTCCTGAAATTTGCAGATGACACCACGGTTATTGGGCTGATTCCGGACCAGTGATAAGTCTGCATACAGACAGAAGGTGGATCAGCTGGTACACTGCTGTGGTCACAACCACCTGAAACTTAACCCACTCAAGACTGTGGAAATGATGGTAGACCTTTGGAGAACACCAACTCCACATTCCCCCCTCTCCATCCTCAACAACACTGTATCTACTTTGGACCACTTCCGGTTCCTAGGAACCACCATTTCTCGAAACCTGAGATGGTTTCACATAGACAATGTTCGGAAGAAGGCCCAGCAGAGACTGTACCTCCTGAGGCAACTCAAGAAGTACAACCTTCCACATGAGCAAAGAACAATCAGGTCTGCAGAGAGAATCATCGTGGCTGACCTTCCCTCTATCCAGGACTTATATAAATCTAGGGTCCGGACAGCTAAAATCTCTGCAGAGCCCACACACCCTGCACACAAACTGTTTAGGCTTTTACCTTCAGGTTGGCGCTACAGAGTGCTGTGTGCTAAAACCAGCTGCCACAGAGACAGTTTCTTCCTCCAAGCTGTTTCTCTGATGGACACTTGACAGTTAGAGCTCCAGAACAACACCATGGAAACTTGGACTGATCTCATATTATATTCTCTTGGAGAGTCAATTGTGTATATCTGTACATTTAAAAAGACATTGTTTATTTCCACTGCTAGATATACCAAAAAAAATAAAATACAAAATCTTCACTGAGAGCAAAGTGTCCCTTAGTCAAATTCCTTGTTTGTCTGTACAAAATTGACAATAAAGCTGATTCTGATTCTAATTTAGGTGTGGACCTTGCTTGGTTCATTCTGACATGTGAATATGATCTGATCTAAACCATTCCATAGAGATAGTTGTATGTTTAGACCAGTTTTCCTGCTAGAAGGTGGACCTCTGGCTCGATCTTAAGTCTTTTGAAGCCTCTAACAGGTTTTCTTCCAGGATTGCCCTGTTTTTGATCCTTCGTCTCACAAACTCTTCTCTGTTCCTACTGAAGAAACCACATTTGGTTTGATCTGCAGAGCACATTTGTTTGTTAAATGCTTATATTAATGAACAAATAAAGACTCCCTCAGACAAATGCCAAGTTGGGTGGGTAACAGATTTTATATTCTCTCAACAGACCTCAACAGACCTCAGAGTTTCTAAGTTCTACTTACATGTTCACCCAAAGGTTTTCACATACACATGCATTAGCTCTTTGTCCTGTTCTACAAGTGGAAAGCAATTTAGTCTTGGGTCAGGGTGACATTCTGTTTAGGAGAACAGCACAGCTTCTTTTTGAACTACTAATCTCCTCAAATAAGAGAGTATTCAGATAGACACCTATGAAACCCATTTGCTCTTGCAGGAAACTACTCACTTTGTGACGTAAACAGAACTATTGACCAAGCTGCTTTTTCCCATATATTTGCTCTGTCCTTTACATGATTGTGGCAGCACTTTCTATGATGTTATTTCAACAATGTCTTTCTTCTTGCCATTCTTCCATAAAGTCCTGACTTGTAGTGTGCATGACCTATCCTTGTCCTGTTGACAAGATTCTCCCACCAGATCATTTAGAGTTATTATGGGCTTCTTGGCTGTTTCTCTGAGTAAGGCTTCTCTTCCCAGCCTGTCAGTTTAGGTGGGTGGTCTTCTTGATGCTGTTTTTTCACTAATGTTCCATAACAAACCTCTTAGGGCTATCATAGTAAAAGGGTGTCATTATATGCATGTCACATTTCTCAGATATTTGTTAAAAAGTTTTAAAAACCATATACTATGTTCCTTCCTCTTCACACTTATGTGTGACTTTGTGTTGGTCTATCGCATAAAATCCTAATAAAATATACTTTTAGGTTTGCGGCTGTAATGTGACAAAATGGGAAAAATGGAATATTTTTCAACACAATGTAAACTTAAATGATCAAATTTTGCAGTTTGTGATTGATATGAACCCACATAGCAATACTTACAAGACCGCAGTCTTCCGACAGTGGGGGCTGGTAATGAAGTATGAACGGATAATTTTTTTTGCCAACATTCTTGTTGAAAATATGAAGCAACAGGTAAGAGCAACCTTCGGACCTAAAAAGAAGACCATCATCCAATGTATCATCATGAAAAGTGACACCACCACTTCTTGGAAACTAAACAGATAGTAGCAGGTAGTTCTGTTGGCTGTTGGCATTCCCATTCCAAAATAAATGTTCATTAAAATGGAATGTGATGACAAACTAATATAAACTTCAGATTAATTTTTGAATGGATCAGCATGTAGCGACAGTGGCCAGCCTTTTGCATCATGTTTTTAGCTTTACAGCAATCTTTCATACTTAGCATGCATGTAGCGGCAGCGGAGAGGAAAACTCCCCTTTAACAATATTAAACCTCAAATAGAACTTGGATCAATGTGAGCATCAATCTGCCATGACTGACTGAGGATTAGAAAAGACACAGCATACGCACAAAAAACATAGAAGCACTGATCCAGGGGTAATTTCTCTATTAATGAAAAGGTATATAGTCAATAGCAGTAGTAGCTCCTTTAATCTACTTTGGTGAAAGTCAAGTTCAGTATATACTCACTGTTAGGTGGACGCCTTGGCTTGGGGCTCAAATCCTCCTTCACAGGTGGGTTCATTTTGATTTTTGGCTTTACTAGTGAGTTGATGTTCATTGTCCTGTTTAAAACAACAGTTGGAATCTTTTTACCAAATACATCTTCTGCAATGTTTGTCCACACATGGAAGTATTATCCTCTGTCAGCAACTGCACTGTTTGGATTTCTTATAATTAATACATTTATACACCAAAGGACAGGAAAACAAGTACAACTAGTTATTGACTTCTCCTAGTTCATATGAAATAATTACAATTAACATGTTACAATATTATAGAGGAAACAGACTCAGACAGTCACAGCAAAACTCTTCAGTATGACCAATGTACTCTCAACCCCTTTAGACAGGTGGCCTCCATGTCTTTGGAATCATACTGTCAGGATCTGCCATTCTGGGTTTTGTGTTTGTTTACTTTGTTAGTTAGATTCTTCTCTTGTGCTTTCTGTCTAATAGTTACGTTCATTTATGTTTTTCTTGTTGTTCTTGTATTTGCTTTCCCCAGCGGGTCTGTGCTACTTAGTTTTGTTAGTTAGTTCTTTCCCTCAGGTTTGTTATTTTAGTATAGGTTTCTTTTTTTAGTCTCTCATGTTTATTTCCCTTCTGTCAGATCATTAGTTGCTCTCAGTCACTTAGTGTTTGTTTACTATTTCCTCCAGATTTGTTCTTCCCAGGTTTTGTCATTCAGTTTAAGTTACCTTTGCTTTGTTCCTCATGTTGATCTCCTTCTGCTTTGTGTAATTAGTCACATTCCCCCTCAGTCTCCCAGCTGATCGGTTCCTCACCTGTTACCACTCCCTACTAGTGTGCAAAGCACTGACCACACAGACCGCATGATTTTGGGGGTCTCTATCCAAATACAGAAAATAGCTGAATAGCTTAACACAGACAGACTGGTGCAGATCATTTCCCATTACAGGTCTGGTGATGTGTGGCAAAACAATGAGGTGTCAATGTCAGATTTTATGAGAAGGTGATATAGAATATCATATACATAATTGTCCTCCATGCTGCTTTGTGTTGTTCATAAACTTAGCAAAAATATTAAGTAATGATCAACAAGTTGTCACACAAACACATGTAGCTGTAAATCTGATAAATTGACTTTGAAGCTTGTACTTACTACAAAAGTAAATTCTTGTTTACAGGTGTGAGTAGTTTACCTGCATGAACTGCTAGTCTAAGTTAACACGAAACAATTCTATTTCATCCCTACTGATGGCCAGAGGCAGTGCTTCAAGAACTGAATGATCATTCTTGCGCATGCGCAGGTCGAGAATTTAATAACAACATAGTCACATGTGACCTACCGGTGACTCACGTGAGTCTATATAGCCACATGTCACTGGCAGCACAGTCCCTTCTTTCTTCTCGCATGCAGGTTGATTGAATGCTGGTGTTAGCTTGTGTTCGTTGTTTCTCGTTCCTCTTGCTGCTGGTAGCCTCGTGATCGATTGTGGTCGGAGCTGCAGATGGTTTTGCGCTTTTTCCTCCAGGTCTTCTGGTAAGTTTGTTTGGCTCGCCAGTGGCGTTAATTTTCTTCGGCAGTAGTTGCTGTCCGCTTTGCTTTGATTGCTTGACTCGCCAGTAGCGTTTTCTGATCGTGCTGAGTCTGATTCCTTTGATAGTGTTGCTGTTTGTTTTCATTGTTACATTGCTTGCTGACTCGCCAGAGGCGTTCTCTGCTTGTGCTGTGTCTATTTACTTTCTTCGGCAGTGGTTTGCCGGCATGGTTCTAAACTCTGTTTCCATCACCACCTGTTCTCCTCGGCGGGTCGCCGATATTCTGGCCATGGTTATGAACTTCCGTCTTGGCAGAGCTCCACGATTTGTGGAGTACCTGTGTCTTCTGGGCATTCTCACTGCTGCGTCCAGCGTGGTGCCCCTGGGGCTTCTTTCATTGCGACCCCTGCAGATGTGGCTGAATGGGGTCGGCCTGGACCCCTCCCAGCGTACTCACAGGCTCCGACAGCTTCGGGTTGTGTCTCGATGCCTGCAGTCTCTGTCCCAGTGGCGGAATGGGTCCTACATCGTGGTGGGTGTTCCGCTCGACCCCATTCTGTGTCGGAGGGAAGTCGTCCATGCGGATGCTTCCATCAAGCACCTTTGCCAGGTTTTACAGGGTGAACGTCACCATCCTGTTGGTATGCATCATCCAGTGCTTGAAGTACCGCCTCTGGCGGTCAGTAGGGATGACATAGAACGAAAGTTACAACTGTAACTATGGTTCTATGAATCCTGGATGACCGCCAGAACGCTCGGTCCCTTGATCTCTGCGTGCTCGCGAGAAGATTGTCGGGACTGAGCTCCTGGTGACATATAGACTCACATGAGTCACCGGTAGGTCACATGTGACTATGTTGTTATTAAATTCTTGACCTGCGCATGCGCAAGAATGATCACTCAGTGCTTGAACCACCACCTCTGGCGGTCATCCGGGATTCATAGAACCGTAGTTACAGTCGTAACTTTCGATTTGTTTAACCAAAACAAAGAAACCACTCACATTTTAGGTGTAGCAGACGTAGGACTCTTGTCAATATAGTTGACTTCTTCATTCTGCGAGCTATTGGTGTCCCCCCTTGCTACAGAAAATGCATAGATGTGTACATGGGGTAAAAGGAAAATATAATGTGAACATTCTTAATGTAAAAATAGTATTTATTTGAATACAGACAATACTATGCTATATTATACTATACTATACTATGCTCATCTAGAATTTATTCAGCATCATGGTTTTGATCAGTTATTTGTTATAAATTTCAACTTTTATTGACAGCATATGTTAAGTTTTATATAACTGTAAATAAAATAAGGTTAAAGATGGATTTTAATCATATCTACCACTAATAATTGTACACTTATGAATCTTCTTGTACTCCTACTTAGGGATCACCTTGTACTCAAACATGGTGTTTGTTATAGACATGCCATAACGTGCATAGTAACCCAATAACAAAACGGCATTTGGATTCTGATCAAGGAAGCCGTCCTTCCCAGTCACACCTCTCTCGATGATTCAATCATCGCCCACATGGGCAGTGAAGTCCCCCACGCGCAGAATTTGCTGACACCATACATAATTACAATTGCAGTTCATGCACAGACAACGGTGTGAGCTTTCCTTCTTGCAATTCAAAATCAAAAGAGCCATCCTCCTAACATCTGGTCCTCAGCCTCAGGCTTATGAATATGCCCACACTCGCCTCTGTCCCTGGGGAAGTCTAGAGTAGGAAAGCGTCCAGCTCCTCTCTAGGAGTTGGGTTCTGGTGCCCAAACTGTGAGTGGAAAAGAGTCTAACTGTCTAACTGGTATTACTCACACATACCAGGCACCTCAAAACCTCACATGTATCAATAAAATGTGACCATAAAAATATAGAAAGTCCCACACAAACTGTATGGCTGGTGTAGGCATGTTTCTAGAGCTTTGGCCCATTGGCGTCACCAGCAGGGAAAGCTGGAACACTGTTAGGATGTGAAAATAATTATAGCACTCGCCATACCCATATGATGAGTCATTGAATACATCTACATGTACTGTATGCAGCTAGTAGATATAGTCAGGCTTACACAAAGTGGTGCAGAAATCAGATTCAACAATAATATGACTTTTATTCAAGGACACTTCAAAAGGCAATGTCTTTAGTGAGTGAGAGGATCTTCTGGCTCACAATGACAGCTTGTTGCAACTATGTAATGAACATATTAATGATCTGTCATGGAGTGTGACACGAAGAGAAACAGTGCACTGTGCACATACACTGCAGAGCACTTTGGTGGTTCTTGCATGTAGCATTACATTTAACAACAGTAGAACCAAGGAAATATGTTTGGATTCACGATAAAGCCAGCTCTTTCACTGATCACTGATCAGATTATGGACCTAAGAATCAGCATGGCCAAGCCTTCACCCTCACCTGCCATCAAACTTGTATTACACTCGACTTGGGAAGAATCAAAGTTTAAAAACAAGTAATATATTGATTCCTTGTCTAAAATGAAAACCTAATGCCAACAAAACTTATGCTTACCCGGCAGTGTTCTGCTGGTGTTGTTAATTTGCATTGGAGTTGGTTTCCAGTTCAAATCAAAGGAAGGCTGAACACAGAATTCCCTCATGAGAATATCCTTTTCAGAGCTGCTGCTTCTTTTTTGTATAAAAACTGCAAATGCATATATAAGTCTAGTGCATTTTTTCCCAAAAGTAACCATGTAACTATGCCTTAATGGTTGTAATTTTAAAGCGATCACAGAGGCAACATCAATCTAAAGTTCTGCTCCTTCATTTGTTCTTACCTAAAAAAGGGTCTAGTGTTGAAAAGAAAATGATCCAGACAATGTTTACCAGAGCCACACTGATCTGAACAATCTGATGCATGTTTCTATCTGCTGATGGCCTTTAACATCCTTGTCATTTGCAAAGACAAACTTAGCAGCATGCATGCAAACAACAGGAAGACTGACCTTTCAAACCAATGCTTGTGTATGTCAGTTTGTATTTTTAGATTTAACCACAAAAAAGCATACACCTACATCCAAACCGTGTTTATTTGCAAAGCACTTTAACAGTAACTACAGACCTTAAGTGCTTAACTTAAAAAGGAATACAATACAAGTCAAAGCATGAGTGAAAAAACATGATAGAAATAGCAGAAAAACAATAAAATAAAATTTTACATCTTCTAAGCTGAAAGCAAAGCAGATGAGGTGGGGCTTAAGAACAGCTAGTGAGTGAAAATGCCTCTCTAACATGTACGGGTATGACCGAGGTGCTGTCTGTGTGTTGCACACCGGATCTGTTGCTACAGAACCCAGGAAGCAGAGACTGGAGACAGACCTAAGTTTTAACAATTGTAGTCCCAGTTTAATATTAACAAGTTAAGACAATCTAAAAGACACGGTAAAAATGTGGCCTTTTAAAAGGTTTCTTGTTTTAAATTTCATAAAAGCCTTTAAATAATGAAACCAATAAAATTAGAAAAAAGCCTGTTGATTTCTTCCCCAAGTTTAAAATGAAGCTACAACAGTTCAGTCCTGGAAAAACAAAAACCTCAGTGTGAGCCCACACCTCAACAGGTGAGTCCACTTGGACAGATTTCTGTAGCAATTCCTCTGTGGTTAATCAAAAACAACCATATGCAAAAATAAAAATAAATAAAATAACAGAAAATACTTAAACCCATGCAATCAATAAATCAGAATAAAACTGCACAAGATAATGCGATAAAAACATTTATTCAGAATAAAACAGCTGGGTATGAAGTCGTGCAATTTTCCACTGCAATAAAACACACACTGAATATATCTTCATTTATTTTTCACGGTGTAATGGTTATAACAGAAAAAATCTGCAGGGAGGAGTCCAACCCAAGCACATTGTACTAACTGTCAAGCATGGTGGTGCTGGTGGCATTATGCTGTGTTTTACTCCTAGTGGTCCTGCTGCTATACATACAGTAGGAGAAACAAGGAGGGCCATCTGCAGAACTAGTGACAGTCTATCCAGCTGACTCTAGTTAATCACCAAAGAAAATATGATGAAAAATGACTGGAAACATAGATAATTTACAGGGCTGTTGCACCAGATCCCTGTTTACACTGTAATCATCACTTGAACTGCTAAAAAACTGTTTTGCGAATTGTAAAGCTGAATTCAAGCGTTAACGCGTTAACTTCAATTGATTAATTAGTTACTGAAAAAGAAACATAAAAAATGAATGCATTTAATTGAACTGTGGAAGGTAAAAACATATGCCTCCAGAACTAGTGTTTAAATCAGATGCCCAATCGCAAGCAAATGCAGTGTCTAATGATTCGCCAATTACATAGCGATCCCCCTCCCTAATGTGGACTGCGATTCCAGCAAATTTTTTCCCTCATTCGCATGCTGTTGGTCGCTCGCCTAACATTTCGCCAGCAATTCGTGTGGCCAATGGGTGACAATGCTCCACTCACTTTACCGCGTCATCAAAGAGGAGGAGCTTCTATCTGCTGCTAGCTGGTTTCAACTCAACTTGGTGAACCTGGATTTAACGGAGTTAATCCCAGCTCTTTATATATGGAAAGCCAAACAACGCCGCTGCCGGCGACATCTCTGTGTTCACCAGATTCCCCAGAGACAGAACCAGTTTGTAGAGTACCACCAACTACTCCAGGAGCAACGTCTGGATGACGGTTGCTTTCAGCAGTACTTCCATCTATCCAGGACCAAGTTTGAGGACCTGCTCTCCCGCGATGGGGGACGAATCAGCCTCCAGGACATTAACAACAGGCGCTGTATCCCTGCTGCAAAACGCCTGTCTATCTGTCTTTGGTGAGTAAAAAAATCTCAGCTCAATATCACGTGTGCTTCACAACTTCATGTGTGCCTTATTGAAGAGTCCATTTCAGGACTAAATTTCAACGGCTTTTGTCTAAGCCACCCATAAACCTCTCAAGAGCAAACCTTCCTTCATCCTATGTGTACATTATTGTTTATGTCTCTTTTATACATGTGATGTTTGCTGATTGTAGTTATTGTTTTCCCCTATTTCTTTGCAGGGACTGCAATGACTGATTTGCGATGCGAATTGACAGAAAAATTCAGATTTTTCAACTCCGTCCATCGCAGGCTTCGCTCTCGCTTTGCTCTATTCGCCTTAATCACACCGTTCACATTGTGTCCTTCGCATCCTGTCAGATGCTGGAGCATGGCTGGGGTCAATATGCATGAATCATTCCGCACCACCAGGAAACAGAACGAGCAGAACTTGCGGATTTTCATAATAATTCACAAAAGACGGACTAGACCTCGCTATTTTAATAAATATACACAAATATTTATTTATACACTATATATTAGCAGTTGTCAACATTAGATCAATTAGATCAGTTACTGGGTTAACTGAGGTATTATAAACCGAGCAATTAAACATTAAATGCACCAAATTAAGCAACAAACATAGCTTTCCTACACTCAGTGTATTCACCTATTGTAGAACAAAACACCAGAGCAGATACAGTGTAAATCCAGGGTTACAGTAAATACGGCACGGAGTGAAACAACCGGGGCAGCATGGAGCAGCAGCAGCAGACACAGATGATGATTTAAGATCTGAAAACACTACCTGGTGTGTCATTCTTTTAAACTTTATATTTGAATCTTTACAGAAACATTTCTTTAAATACATCGTATGCATGTGCAATGTATCTTATTTTAATAATAATAATAATTACGGATTATTATTTTTAATGATAAAAATAATTATTTCGGATTTTAAATTATTAACAATAACTGCTGATATCTAAATGTACTTTTGCAACAAGGAAGTATTCTTACCTGCTGAGCCTTGATCCGTTTAGCAACAGCAGCAACAACCTTTTCTTTGGCAATCTTTTCACATCAGATGCTCTGAACAGAGTAACTATAGCATCTTCTTCAACATTCTCCTTCGTCTGTCAGATATCCCGACCTCTGACATCATTTCTCTTATGAATTCAGAGGTTTCTTGTTCAAAGGAGTTTGCCGAGAAGTCCTCCAATCACAACTGGAGTGCTTGGTGGGACAAGGCCATCTGTCCCTCGTCAGTTTTCCAGCTCTGATCCAGGCAGCTTTGAACCTCTTCGCTTCAGGAAAGTAGTGAAGACTAACGGTTGCTGTTGTAGTATTGCTGCCACCACCAGCAATGCACCGTTTCACCATAATAAAGTAATGCCTCACAGAAACTTTATAATAGTTTTTATACCACCAAATGGTTGCAGAGCACCACAAAAATATACAGAAAAAGAGAGAGCAAAGTTCCGAGGCTGCCATCAATGGCGCCATCTTAGATCACGGTCCAATTTGTTGATGCATCCACCATTGCCAGTAATAGCAACTTCAACTGTTCTGTAAACATCTTCCACAAGGTTTAGGAGTGTATTCATAGTTAGATAAGAAAACCAGCATTGCAGCCTCTGCTCTAATTCATCCCAAAGATATTCAAGAAGGTTGAGGTCAGGACTCCTTGCAGGCCTGTCAAGTTTCTCCACACTTGCAGCCACGTAAGTGATTTGAACACCAGAATTCATTGATTTGGTGGTGTGAACCAATACTTTTGGCAATATAGTGTATGTCTTATGTACCCAGAATGAGATTAATATTAGTAACAAAGAATTATAGCTATTTAAAATTAGCGTTTCTCCTAGTAATTTGTTCAGTTTAGATAGTAAGGGTCCAATCCCGGATATTTAGCATGTTATCTTTTATTAGGAAAAATTGACTTATTGATATCTGGTATAAATATCCAGTCTAAAGTCTTTAGGCTATTAAATGTTCAAGTAACAATGAAAACAGGTGATTTGATTATTTTAGGCAATTCAGTGATAACATTTTTAGATCATAACTTTAAAACTGTACTTAAATGCACCATGAATCTATCTTTACTGTACATGTGTTAGCAGGTAGGTAGCTGTCTACAGGGTGATCATTTTTCAGCTCTCCTTCATCTAGGACTAAGAGGTCTGACCAACATGGCAGCCTCTGTGGCCATGTGTGCAGCTAAACAAGAGTTTTTTTCTCAAGTAAAGTTACATATACCTGAACTCGTTGGCCAGGAGGTACATGGCCACCTGCAATCTAAATCTGATGGCGAAGAACTCTGCTGGTCCAAGTCAACTCAAGCCAGAGATGTTTACAAGTCATTTTTCCAAGTCCAAGTCAAGTCTCTAACAAGGGAAATAACCATTTTCCTATCAGTTCCCCAACATCCATGTCACCTCAAACTCTGCATCGCTCCAGGTCAGGAACCCAAATTTGGACTGTTTGTCCTCAGGCCTAAATTATTACATGAACATTTAATAATTAATGTTTAATTTACTAGAACATAAACAGCTGAAATCATAGACATGAAGGAAACACAAAACTCCTAAACACCTAAAAGTAACGGATCAAGACACTGACAGCATCTTCAATCCTATAAATCAAACACATCTCTGTTCTTTCAGTTCCTGACCTGCAGCACTGTCGCAGAGAGAAGTTAAACGCTGCAGCTTCTCTGGGCAGCGTCTCCTCTGAATAAACAAACGGCAGCAGAACCTATCAACAGAACCAGTTGATCCATCTCTGAGAAATAAAGAATGATGAGCATTAAGAGAACCTCTACCGGCATGGAAAAGATTTATTGATGGTGGGGTTTTTTATTGATGCTGGCAGGAATATTCCTCTGTTGCTGCTTCTGGAAAAACAGTTCTAAAGTTGTTTCCTTAGTCTTTAGTCCAGTCAGAACAGTTTCTGTTCAGATAATTAACAGAACCTCTGCAGGGAGCCTCTCAGCAGTGTGTGTTTACTTATCTGTTAATAAAGTTAACCAGAATAAACACTGCTGATCTTTGACCCCTCTGGGCAGCCAATCACAGCAGCCTGAGGAAGGCTGACCTCCAAGCTTTATCATGACCCGCTCAGAGGATCCATGATGCAGTTGTGGTTCTGATCTGAGAGCAGCCTGGTTCCAATGTGAAGGTAAGATGTTCCTGTGGGTCCAGAGAGTCTGCAGCAGGGGGTGGGGGACTGCTGTTGATTTAATGATGCAGTCTGCAGAGGTTCTGTACCCTGATACCTTATGAACAACTAAGTTACACTTGGTTCTGTTACATTTAGCATCACATTGAACTCCCTGGATCTAATCTATGATTACACTGTACTATATCAATTGGATTTACTGTGTTTTTGTAAAACTGGGCATGAACTGGACTGGGGTGACTGTAAAGACAGCTGATGATGTTGGTTCGGAGTTATAAAAGAAAATGAAAAAAATACTGGGTTACTTTAACCGGCTGCAGCTGTCAGAGAAACCCCCAGATTATTGACAAATACTAATATTAAAATTATTTATTTCAACATAGAACATGGACACTGTTCTAGATATATTTGCTTCAGGTTCTAGCTGTTAATGACATTAAAGTTTGGATCTGTTGGTCAGTTTGTCTCAATGGTTGCTTAGATTAAGTTTCTGTGGGCATTTTTACAGAGGGTTGAGATAGATAGATAGATAGATAGATAGATAGATAGATAGATAGATAGATAGATAGATAGATAGATAGATAGATAGATAGATAGATAGATAGATAGATAGATAGATAGATAGATAGATAGATAGATAGATAGATAGATAGATAGATAGATAGATAGATAGATAGATAGATAGATAGATAGATAGATAGATAGATAGATAGATAGATAGATAGATAGATAGATAGATAGATAGATAGATAGATAGATAGATAGATAGATAGATAGATAGATAGATAGATAGATAGATAGATAGATAGATAGATAGATAGATAGATAGATAGATAGATAGATAGATAGATAGATAGATAGATAGATAGATAGATAGATAGATAGATAGATAGATAGATAGATAGACAGACATCCAGGCAAGAGAGACACTTGCATAAGCTGTACAAGAACAACAATACAAAGTTGTTTTAGCTGTAAAACTTGCAATTTCTCCCTTCACATTTTGTTATTTTACACAAAACCTGAATCTGAAGAGAGCGGAAAGGGGATGAGTGGAACTGGAATAGCCCATTTTAGTATGAGAAAAGGGGAGAGCAGAAGCCATTCGTTTTATCACATTTTTTGTTATTGTTTTGATTGTAAATTATAATTATTTTATCACATAGATGCTTTAATAATTCATGGGTATTCTTAGGGGGTCAGGCAACTAGCGGGGCTGCTTACTGGTGGTTGCCTGCCTTTTGCCGATGTGGTAAGTCTGCGCCTGGCTCCAATCATTTTAACAAAGAACAGGAAAAGGGTTATTATCAAGTGACAAAAGTTGTTGTTCATAAAGGTGAAAAATGTAAAAAGCTCACAGAACAACAGTGTACAAAGTGGATTTTAAATCTGTCTGTGGTCATGATGAGCAGAGTCTGCTAATGCCCGTGTCTGCAGCAACCACTTAATCAGTAGTAGGTTAGCTATACAACTTGGTTTTTGTGGCTCTTTTTACTATTAGATTGTCCTTAAAAGGTCATTTACTTAATAATGATTGTTAAGCTTCCCTTAGTCTAATATGAACTTCATCTGAACTTTTTTGGCTGCCCTAGCTCTTTGGATAACTTTGAGTCGGTAGAATTGGCTGCATCGGTCAATCTCGGTAACCAACAATTCAAGCCCAAATCAGAGGCATCTCTTCCACAAGATCAGAGGATGAAGTTAAAGGAAGAACAACAAAAAACACATTTAGGTCATAACAATACCAACATGTCATCATCTATTACTTCTATATCACTCAAACCCTCCTTCAAAAGTGCCCAATCCTACGTTTATATCCTAAAATAATACTTATGTACTTTTATAACTTGCTGTCCACGTATTTCTGGAAGAATACTGTTCCTAACAAAGCACTCAACTATAGCAAACATATCATCCCAAAATTCAAGATCCAGCAAAATCCTTTCAACAAAACTGTCATTGTGGTTCCACACTACAAAGTCCAGTATTCAGCATCTACAATAAGAAGTTGTGCCTGAGCTTAATAGCAGTAGTCATGACTCTGGTCCAGTGTGACATTATCCCCATCATTGATGAGGCAGAAGCCCTTCTAATCGGCAGAGTGCAGATCGGCCTCATCTGGGTGGTGAGGGTGGAGACTAAAACCACAGTGAGAACGATATGAACTACAGATTAATTAATACATTTTGTGATTATTATTTTTTTGCTCAGTTTACATATTCTTATGGAATAAGGTCAGGCCATATCTTCATCTGAAGAATAAATACAAGTCAAGTCTGAGTAATGAGTTACAAAAATCGTAGTACAGAGGCTGTAAAGAGACTGTAATATTACCTTCATTTCACAGATGCCTGAAACATGACAGTCACAAGTGACAACCCCATCAGGGGGAGGAACACATGTATGGCCACTTGGGGTTCAGCCAGAAACTAGTGTCCATACATGAGGAGCCAATATGCTACCGACCTTCAGCTTCTCATACACTCTTCTTGAATGGGCTTCATGTGTGCTTCTATAAACAGTACAATGCAAAACATAAACAGTAAATTATTACTTAGTGTTTTTGTAGAGCCACTCCTGTAATTTAAATGCAGTGACCCTATCCACTGTAATTAGTCCAATCCCTGCATAAGCCTAGCCTTATAACCCTATAACTTATGTTGATCCCTGACGGCTGTTCATACCATTAATAAACAATGAAAGCTGTAAAAATGTGTTCCAACTGAAGAAGGACTTCACTAAAAGGCTGAGAATGGACCACAACTTTATTTTTGTAGTGTCGACTCTCCTCCCACTTCATAGAACACTTTTTTAGTTACAGTTCGTAAGGTGAACATCCCCATACACCAATTCATACCTCTGCCTTACCCCAATTCAAACCCTAAATACCTTGTAGCGGCTGAGGTGAACCTATATGCTTCTGGGTAGCAAATTGTCTTGATCAAGCTCTTTGATGGCTGCTGGGGAACAGTCTTAACAATTTGTTTCAGCTTAGATGCTTTCAAAATCCTGCTTGCACGTTTGCTTCTAGTTGCCCTTTCTACAGCCTGGACCTGGGACAGGTTGATCTCTTTTAGCTGAAAATCCTGGCAAAGCTCTTCAAGCTCCAAGCAGAGTCTCTGCTGTTTGGTATTCAGGAAGCAGGCTACATTCAGAGACAAATTCTTTGTGATAAGGCTTCCTAGCCTGTACTCCTTGGATAGTTTTTTTTTTTTTTTCTAAATGTCTCAAAAAACCAAGCATACGTTTCTGACTATCTTCACACTTTGCCAAGGAAGTTATTTTGCCTCAATGGATTAGTCAAGCTTTTGTTTTTATCATCACAGAATTGAGATGCCAAACTGTGTTGTTCTGGGTCTTTGCTGTCTTAGCTCCTCTTTCCGACAGGGAAATTGTGACATAACACAATGCCACAACATACGCAGATTTAGACATAATAAAAATATAATAGAAATACTTTAATATTCCTAGAGGAGACATGAGGTATGATGGAATAAGAAGAAAATCCATCTAAAGAAGATATTATCTACTTGTCTATGTCTACTGCATATTGTGCACTGATGAATCCAACAGAGCAATTACACAAGCAAACGGGGGCAATATAAACATTCATTTAATAAGAACTTAATTTAGGTTTTTGTTACAGTGTCCAATAAACAACATTCTCTGTTTCAGATTTGGTTCGCTGTGAACATGTCACCCTACCTTCTTTACATGTGATGGTGTCAGCCACTTGCACTGCTCAGTTGTGCAAGAAGCCGTATCTTGCATCTTTAGCCCAGCTTCAATGGAAAGGAGGACTTGCCTCTACATGAGAATATGATTCTGATAGTCTGTTAATAGAATACACTGACATTCTTTAAACCTCAAATGCAATCTACCCATGGTTGGTTCTAGACTGGTATGACCCCTGTACTGAAGACCTAATAGTAAATCAGTCTTTTATGATGATATGGGCTGGCACAGAAACCGTTACTGATTGGTCTCTTGGACCAGTTTCATGTTTTACCTTTACAGTTTTATTTAACAATGAATCAAAGATATAGGTGTTTCTCAGCTTCAGCCATATTGAAATAGGATCACAGTTTTCATCGGCTTGATCGGGGGTCTGTAATCTGGACATCACTTAATATATAAAACGATTAAATATTGCCCAGATTTTTTTGTTTCATTCTTTTGTTCTGTGCCCCCATGAAAAAATATGCCTCCCCGCCTGGTAAATTTTTTCTAGAACTGCCACTCAAGCGACCAGGAGCAGCATGCAATCTATATCAGCACATTTTGATGATATACTATATAGCCTACTTACACTAATATGCAATAGCACTTCACATTAATTGACATGCTTATCCCTTAAAGCTCTCTGGTTTAAACATCATAGCCTACATAAATTATGAACCCTGCCATGCAATTGCAATGAGCTGCAATGATTTCTCCAACCTCCTTTGCAATAATCCTGGTCTTCAGAGGTGTTTCGAGAGTGGTTTACCTTTAAACATAAACAACTGTCAGGCTAATGTCGATGCTATAGAATGTTGCCTGTTTGTTGACATTCCAGCAACTACAGCTAGCTGCTAGCATCTTAACTTCTAAAACAATATATGAACTAACACTCACCTTGGAAAAGACCAAAAGATAATTATCGTGCAGGCATTTGGCACCAAGATTCTGGACCCACCTGCTGTCAAAAAAGTTAGATGCCTCCAGCTTTTATAGGCTGTCATCTTCTATTTGATGTAGTAGAATGTTTGAAGGACCAGATAGTTTCTGATTTCAACAGCCTCAATTGTCGGCAAATTTTTAGGTTCTGTTGAAAATCTTCATGAGATACAGGTCACGTCCAACAAAATTGTTAATTTGTTTTTTGTGTCTTTGTCTTGAAACTGGATCTACGGTGTATCACAAAAGCGAGTACACCCCTCACTTTCCTGCAGATATTTAAGTATATGTTTTCACGGGACAACACTGACTAAATGACACCCTGGCACAATGAAAAGTAGTCTGTATGCAGCTTATATAACTGTGTAAATTTATTCTTCCCTAAAAATATCTGCAGGAATGAGATGGGTGTACTCACTTTTGTGATACACTGTAAATCCCTACAATACAAACTGTCACGTCATCAAAATATTTGATGTTATGAATACAATATGAAGAATTGTTTGAGAGGATGGGGATGGTAGCTTTTTCTGTACTAAACCTTGAGCTATTCCAGCAGGCCAAATGCTATTTACTTAGTCTCCAAATAGAGGACACCTGAGGATGGACAACCATTTACTGACACAAAGACAGAGTGTCCCACAAGAAAAGTAGAAGCAATAGGACTCCTTCTTCAGCTTGACGGCATCAATTACCTCCACTCTATGTCTCCAACCTCCCCGGGAATCTGATAAAAGCTCAGCCGGAGGTGAGAGTTGAATACATCCCTGGCCGAGGGCTCTGTCAGACGTTCCCAGCAGACCCTCACTATATGTTTGAGCCTGCCAAATCTGGCAGCTTTCCTCCTCTTCCAGCAGGTCCAAATCAACACCAGGTGGTGATCGGTGGAAAGCTCAGCCCTCTCTACAACCAAGTGTCTAAGACATGCGGCCGAAGTCCGAAGACATGACTACCAAGTCAATCATCGACATACTGGTGTCCCGGTGCCAAGTGCACTGATGACCCCACAGAAGTCCAATAACAAAACACCACTCAGGTTCAGATCGGGGAGGTTCATCGTGGAAGTTTAAACCTAGAGTAGGCATTCTTCAGGTCCACAAAAAACATGAAGACAGATCGTATACTTTGGGTCATGACTGAAAGAATGACATCCCAAAAACAAGCAGCTAAAATGAGTTTCCTCCACAGGGTGGCCAGGCACTCTATTAGAAATAGGGAGATGAGCTAGGCCACCAGGGATGAGCTCAAGCAGAGTCACTGCTCCTCCACATCAAGAGGAGTGCCCGAGGTGGCTCGGGCATCTGTTTCTGATGCGTCCTGGACACCTTCCCTGGGAGGTGTTCCAGGCACGTCCCACTGGGAGGAGGCCCAGGGGATGGCCCAGGACATGTTGGAGGGACTTTGTCTCTCTGCTGGCTTTGGAATGCCCCGGGCTTACCCCAGAGGAACTAGAGGATTGGCTGGGAAGAGGGAAGTTTGAGCATCTCTGCTTAGACTGCTGCCCACCTACCTGGTCCTGGATAAGTGAAAGATGACAAGAGAGAGTGGACTGAGTGCTGCAGTCATGTCTCCATGAATGATAAAGAGCCAGAATGGTTTGAAGGTGATGAAGATGAGGCCCAACAATGTAAAGTTCCTTATAGCACCTGTGCAGATCTGACTCACAGCATTCTTAAGCCTCCACCTCTGGACCCAACCACACTAAGACCAACACAGCATCATCATGGAAGTTTAAACCCTCCATGACCTGGCAGTGTCATGTTTGGGGAAAATGACTCAAATGCAGAGCAACTAAAAGGGAGAATGCTTAATGGCAAAAGAAACAACTCAAATAAACACAACACACAGAATTCAGGCAGAACTGGCCAGAACAACTGAAGTCATGGAGAAACTGAACGTGAAACAGAGAAGCAGACCAAATGGCAGATTAACAGAAGGAACCAGTGATGAACAAAGAGAACCAGTAAGTAAAGGTCCTTCTCAAAATATTAGCATATTGTGATAAAGTTCATTATTTTCCATAATGTCATGATGAAAATTTAACATTCATATATTTTAGATTCATTGCACACTAACTGAAATATTTCAGGTCTTTTATTGTCTTAATACGGATGATTTTGGCATACAGCTCATGAAAACCCAAAATTCCTATCTCACAAAATTAGCATATTTCATCCGACCAATAAAAGAAAAGTGTTTTTAATACAAAAAACGTCAACCTTCAAATGATCATGTACAGTTATGCACTCAATACTTGGTCGGGAATCCTTTGGCAGAAATGACTGCTTCAATGCGGCGTGGCATGGAGGCAATCAGCCTGTGGCACTGCTGAGGTCTTATGGAGGCCCAGGATGCTTCAATAGCGGCCTTTAGCTCATCCAGAGTGTTGGGTCTTGAGTCTCTCAACGTTCTCTTCACAATATCCCACAGATTCTCTATGGGGTTCAGGTCAGGAGAGTTGGCAGGCCAATTGAGCACAGTGATACCATGGTCAGTAAACCATTTACCAGTGGTTTTGGCACTGTGAGCAGGTGCCAGGTCGTGCTGAAAAATGAAATCTTCATCTCCATAAAGCTTTTCAGCAGATGGAAGCATGAAGTGCTCCAAAATCTCCTGATAGCTAGCTGCATTGACCCTGCCCTTGATAAAACACAGTGGACCAACACCAGCAGCTGACATGGCACCCCAGACCATCACTGACTGTGGGTACTTGACACTGGACTTCTGGCATTTTGGCATTTCCTTCTCCCCGGTCTTCCTCCAGACTCTGGCACCTTGATTTCCGAATGACATGCAGAATTTGCTTTCATCCGAAAAAAGTACTTTGGACCACTGAGCAACAGTCCAGTGCTGCTTCTCTGTAGCCCAGGTCAGGCGCTTCTGCCGCTGTTTCTGGTTCAAAAGTGGCTTGACCCGGGGAATGCGGCACCTGTAGCCCATTTCCTGCACACGCATGTGGATGTTTCTACTCCAGACTCAGTCCACTGCTTCCGCAGGTCCCCCAAGGTCTGGAATCGGCCCTTCTCCACAATCTTCCTCAGGGTCCGGTCACCTCTTCTCGTTGTGCAGCGTTTTCTGCCACACTTTTTCCTTCCCACAGACTTCCCACTGAGGTGCCTTGATACAGCAATCTGGGAACAGCCTATTTGTTCAGAAATTTCTTTCTGTGTCTTACCCTCTTGCTTGAGGGTGTCAATAGTGGCCTTCTGGACAGCAGTCAGGTCGGCAGTCTTACCCATGATTGGGGTTTTGAGTGATGAACCAGGCTGGGAGTTTTAAAGGCCTCAGGAATCTTTTGCAGGTGTTTAGAGTTAACTCGTTGATTCAGATGATTAGGTTCATAGCTCATTTAGAGACCCTTTTAATGATATGCTAATTTTGTGAGATAGGAATTTTGGGTTTTCATGAGCTGTATGCCAAAATCATCCGTATTAAGACAATAAAAGACCTGAAATATTTCAGTTAGTGTGCAATGAATCTAAAATATATGAATGTTAAATTTTCATCATGACATTATGGAAAATAATTAACTTTATCACAATATGCTAATATTTTGAGAAGGACCTGTATATATACTGAGCCAGGGGTAGAGAAATGACATTTACAAGAGAAACACAAAGTAATGACCTAAAGGAAATCATCTAACAGTGAACACAAGAACAGATATGGCTAAATCTAAGCAGAAACAATTAAACAGAATATGGCAAAACCTTCAGAACATAACCAAGCAAAATGCCGAAGAACCAAAACCTAACAGAGGCGGACTGTGACAGACAGAGTTTGTCACATAAAATATGAAGGACCTTACCAAGACCATTGAGATTCTGTCTGACCTTTGTTGAAATGCAGTCAGGATGCTTATATTATTTAATATTTCATTAAATAACCATTCAGGCCAGTCAAGGGCGGTGGTATTAGGACAAAAGATGAAAGGGCGAGTCAAGCTCAGGCATTACTGAACAGCAAAGCTCTGCACACACATAGAAACAATCCACAAAATTTCTTAAAACATAAGAATTTATTAACAAAAATAATTCAAATCCAAATGAAACATTTTTCAACTAACACACTCTTTACTAGGCTAAACAATTTAACTAAAACTACAAAGCAAAGTAAAAGAATAAAGAAAGCTAATGAACTATAAATAAATTAAGGAACAAGGGAATCAATAAAAATGGTCCAACTCCATGACCCAAAAAATCATGCAAAATTACCATTCAGTATCACCTATGTTTGAGAACCAAGGTTTATACTGAGAAACCTGGAAATGAGGTGAGATTAGTTGTGGAACTAACCAAGAACAATAATTGGTATACCTCCAAACAACCAATGACAATGCAAAATCAGAAGAGTAAAATAGTATTTTAAGGAGCCTGATGAGCAGCTGAGATCTTGCGAGAGTTGTGCATAAGTAATATGGCGGTATACTGGTAAAAAAAAAAAAACACGGCAGAACTCAGGTAAAGCAAGCCAATAAATTCAAGCCGAACATAGAAGCATGTAAAATACTAACCACTGTTTCATATTTTCCCAATAAAACAAACTGTACGAGGAAACATTGGACAGCTTGGAGAGCTACGTGGACAAATGTTTTAATAACATTGTAATGGGCAAGCCACAAAAATCTCCATCCATGTCCACACCAACATCAAAACGCACCCGTTCAGAGTGCTTGGCCAGAACCTCCACTATCTGTCCAGGGTAAAGATACACTGATGTCCTGGACTCTATCAACAAAAAGCTAACCAGCCTGGATGCTCATCTCGCCCTGGTGGAAGTTCTCCACAGGGAATTTCAAGCTCTGAGGGAGTCTCTAAGGTTTAGCCAGGAACAACATGCTTTGCTCACAGCTGAGAACCAAGCGCTTAGGGATAGAATGAAAACACTTACGGATAGAATGACACAGCTGTCCTAAGGAAATAAAAAAATTAAGGCGACTATCCTGGATATAATTGCTTGGGGCATGTGGGACAACCTTTCCAGCATCCCAGAACGGGCAGATGAGGACGCCGAATACATGGTCTGTGAATTTCTCCAACGTCAGCTGAAATTCCCAAGTGACGAGGCAAAAAACATCACTTGCCATTATGTTCACCGGCTTGGAGGTCAGAAGCCCAATCACAACAGACCTCGGTCAATTATAGCAAGGTTTGCGCGCTACAAGCAAAAAGAGCAGGTCAGAAGTCAGAGCAGAGAGCTGCGAGGAACGAACTTCAGCGTTAATGACCAGTTCCCAAAGGAGATCCTCGATCGGAGGCGAGTTTTATTCCCAATCAGGAAGCAATATATCACCGAAGGCATCAGAGCTATAGTGGCTGTAGATGAACTTTATGTCAACGGTCAGTTGTTCAGGGACCGGGAGATCACTCTGTGACTTTTTTAGGAGAAACAGCAGGTTAATCTAAAACATGTAACACTTGTGAGATAAGAGGTTAGATAACTGGCAAATGTCATTTAATGTAAAGCACAGCTGAGCATGATGTTTACATTGTTTGATGTGGGTGGGGCCAAGGCTGGACTTTAGGGTATCTACTTCTTTCACCCTCCTCTCATCTACCTCTCATTTACACCTCTCTGTCACTCCTTTCTCTTTCTGTCACACACAAAACATTTCTTGACATAACCTTATACTGGGACTGTTTCATAATGTGGAGGCTCTGGTTGCCAGGGTAGTTTGGAACATATAGACCCCTCTTTTGTACATGGCCCCCTCTCCAGATGAGGATAGGGGTCATTGGGGACTGGAGTGGGGGTCCGGGCCGGGATCGCTCGGGTTTAGTCGATGCACTAGTCTGGGCTGGTGCAGGGGCGGTATGCCTGTCTCCACCCCCGGAGGGAAGGGGACCATTTCCTGGGTCCGGGGGCTGGTTGTCCCTAAGGGGTATCGGCACTTGGAACCTGGGACCTAGGAGTATAGAGTTTGTATGAGTGTGAGTGAGTGTACAACGTTCATTGTTGTTTGTCTTTACGTTGAGTGCGTGGGTGTGAGTGTTTTTGTGTAAGTTTGGGTCTTGGACTGCTCCCTCTCCTGGATCAATTTAGGACCCCTATCAAATGTGGGGGCTATTTCCTCCCCGCCACACTACCTGCCGGAGGTTGGTGTCTCTGCCCTGCTTGTGTACTTGTGGTTCTCGGTGTCGGGGGCTTGGTGCTTTGGTGTGTACCAGCTCCTTCCCAGTGGCTGCTTGCCGGGGCCTGGACCCCCAGGCTCTGTTGGCCTCTGCTTGGGGAATGTTATGTCCCGGGGGCTCAGGTCTCTGGGTCCATGGCTGGATCTGCTCGGGTGTAGGTGGCTGCTGGCGGGGCATGTGGGCTTGTCGCTTCTGCACTGTGGCTGCTGGGTGGTTCCCATGGGACTGTCCCCTGCACTTCTCTGGGGTGATTGAGGTAGTCCCGGCGATGGTGCTCCCTGGAATTTGTGCTCTGGGGGCCTTTGGATGTCCATGGCTTCCTTGATTGCTGCTGATGCGGATCAACTGTGCAGCTGCTCTGCCTGTCACACCCTGTGGAGAGAATTAGAACTGCAGTCAACACAACAGACCTCTCCATAGCTCCGTGGCCTGACATCTTAATGTATTAACTAGCCATCACATGGGGTAATGGACTACTAAAATGCAACTAGGAACATCTATGGACTCTCACAAGATGGTGACCAGTTGAATGTAAATATTTGACTTGCCTGATGCTAGCATTAGCCGTTAGCAGTTGTAGCTAACACAGGAAAGCCTATAGATTGTCCACCACTTCTCTAAAGTCCAACATGTTCCTTAAAATACCATTACTACAAGGATTAAAATGCATATGAGCCTTGGTGGCTTGTTATGGCCGATCTGAGTATAAAACCATCCTTTAAGTTAAGTTTATCTTAACTTTAAAACACAACACAACAAATAACTAGCCACAATGTTAAAGGATCTGTTCACATTAGCTGAACAGACAGCCTGTTAGCACATAGGTAGCTTACTTTTCAACTCAAACAAAACAAAACATAATGAAATAAACAGTGTTTAGAATGTTGCACCCAAACAATTTTTTTCCCAAACACCACCTCGTGAACCATTCTGAATTAAGGGGTCCAAAGGGCGATAGCTTGGGAAGCAAAGTGGAGGCTGGACAAAAGAACCCGGCCGCTACTCTCAGTAGCAACGGGGGTCGGGCTTCATCAGAGTGCAGAATTGCGGTTCCAATACTTTTATCTGTAGTGGAGATAACCGCTTCACTCGACTTTGTTAGAGATAGAGTCTCTGCTGGAAACTCTCTGGAATAGTTTGCTTTTCTGTAGACGTCAGAGAAAAAGTTCAAGCCACACTTGTATTAATTACCCTTTTCATAGGAATGCTGGATTATTTGAGCATCAGATCATACTTAACTTTATGGTTGCTTTCAATAGGCGGGTATTTGAACGATATTTTGGAGTCACTCTTGATCCAAGTTTGAAGTGCCAATCCTTCTTGCCCATAAGGAGGACCTTTACACAAGTTGCCTCATCCTGATCGCCCCTCGGTTGAGAGTTTTGTGGAAGAGAAAGCCATGTTGCCAACCAGGTGTTTTTGTTTCATAGACCGAATGACGTCACAGGGAATCCAGCTGCAACTCCTTCCTAGGCTGAGCTAGAAGTAGGGTAGTGTAATTTAAACATGCAGTGAGGTTCCTACCAGCATCTTTGTTGCTAGTTCAGTCCACATTTAATCCATGTTTTACACATGGATGGGGCGCAACACTTTTGACCAAATCCAGTGTGAGGAGAATGAACTAATTAACAGTTCCAGGTCAGGATAATTTTGAGTTCAATGTTCTAACTGACTCTCCTCTCTTCAGAGCATCATGGGTACCCTGACAGCTCACCTGACACAGGTAAGTCCCTGCACAGCCAAACACCACACCCTCTGTTCTGTAACTCTGGTTACACCATTCTCTCTCCGAAGTCTTCCTCAGTGTCCCACCACTCATCTGATGAAGAAGAAGCTGGAGCCCAAAGGGAGGAACTAAGCTTTGCGACATTGGAGAATGAGGAGGAGGCAGAGCCTTTCTGTGACATCAGAGGGTTGGTGCTGAGATATCTCTGTGGTAACAGGAGAGGCTGTGTGTTGCTGGGTTTTTGTGGAAGTGTGACATTCACTGCAGGTAAAAACACAGATTCAACAGCCGATAAAATAAACACATGATCATGTGACTAACATGTTTATCGGTGTCAGCCTTCCTATTGGCCTTCGTTGTGTTCAGTGGACGATACCACTGCTCCCAGGTGGGGGGCCTGGGGGAGCAGAGTGAGCAGGAAGGAGGCGGGGCTAACAAACCTTCAGATGGAGGGTCGGGGCTTTACCTGGGAGAGCTGCGGGAGATGATGAGGAGGCTGCTGCAGTATGAAGATATTTACAACACTGTCAGGTACTATAAAAGACCTGTTATACAACTGAAACCGTTGCAGCATGATATTTGGTTTGAGCTCTGTGATTGGTGGACTGTGTTTACTGTCAGTCGGATCAGCAGAGCGAATCATCCTCCAGGTTCCTCAGAAGGAACAGCTCTAGCCTCAGAGGTCCTGGGACGCTTCAGGAAGCTGCCAATGGACCACACCTGGACCGAGTCTCTGTATGCCACGCTGCAATTCCCTGACAGGTGAGCTCACAGCAGGTGGAGCTGTGGTACTGTCCAGTAGCCTACCCAGGGGCACCACGAGGGATTTTGAGCCCCATGAAAATAATTCTTACTGGGCCCCCCCACAGCTGGCCATTAGGCCAGCAGAAAAATGTTATAGTGTTTTACATTCAATTCAATTCAATTCAGTTTTATTTATATAGCGCCAATTCACAACACATGTTGTCTCAAGGCACTTCACAACAGTCAGGTACATACATTCCAATCAATCCTAACCATTGAACAGTGCAGTCAGAGTTAGTTATTTATTCAAATTGGATAAAAAGTTTTTCTGTCTAAGGAAACCCAGCAGATTGCATCCAGTCAGTGACTTGCAGCATTCACTCCTCCCGGATGAGCATGTAGAGACAGTGGACAGTCACTGGCGTTGACTTTGCAGCAATCCGTCATAGTGAGCATGCATGTAGCGACAGCGGAGAGGAAAAACTCCCTTTTAACAGGAAGAAACCTCCAGCAGGACCAAGCTCAGTGTGAGCAGCCATCTGCCACGACCAACTGGGGGTTTGAGAGAACAGAGCAGAGACACAAATAGAACAAAGAAGCACTGATCTAGGAGTACTTTCTATGGGAAGGAAAAGTAAATGTTAATGGATGTAGCTCCTTTAGTCGTTTCACCTAGAAAGAAAGAACAGATGAACTCTGAGCCAGTTTTCAAGGTTAGAGTCTGAAAGAGAACACATAGAGTTAGTTACAGTTAAGCTCAGTCAATCGCCATGTCTAGGAGAGAGAAAGGGTTAAATACTAAAAGACAGGGCTGTGTGGATCATCGGTAGAGGGGGAGCATTAAGTTGTTGTCAGCAGAAGCTCGGACGATTCCCCTCTCCAGAAAGCTGTCACAGGTAGACATAGAGCCAGGCCAGGTGTTTTCTAGGAAGAGAAAACAGAGAACAAGGTTAAAAGCTGAAATAACAGCAAATAATGCAAAATTGGAGAGTAGTGTGAGAATGTAGCGAAGAGGGTGAAAGTGGTCATTATGTCCTCCAGCAGCCTAAGCCTGTAGCAGCATAACTACAGAGATAGTTTCAGTTCATATTATTTAGTGAAACGGCGCTTATTTACAACAATGTCGTCTCAAGGCACCCCACAAAGGGTCCCACTGATGGTCATTGTTATACTAAAAACCACAAGGATTGAGATACCTCCCTCTTTCAGACTTATTATAACCATTGGAAAAGAGAAGGGGTCATACAGGTAGCAGAAATGGAGGGTGTGTTTGCACCTCAACCATAACTGAGCCGGTTTAGGCTAAAGCTGACTCCCCCTTAACTCCAACCAACAGGGAGGGAGGAAGGCTCCCTCCCTTATAACCTAAGCCACTCTAACTATAAGCTTTATCAAAAAGGAAAGTTTTAAGCCTAGCCTTAAAAGTAGACAGGGTGTCTGCCTCACGGACCATAACCGGGAGCTGGTTCCACAGGAGAGGAGCCTGATAACTAAAGGATCTGCCTCCCATTCTACTTCTAGAGACTAGGAACCACCAGTAAACCTGCAGTCTGAGAACAAAGTGCTCTGTTAGGAACATATGGAACAATCAGATCTCTGATGTATGATGGAGCTAGATCATTAAGGGCTTTATTTGTGAGGAGGAGAATTTTAAATTATATTCTAAATTTAACAGGGAGCCCATGAAGGGATGCTAAAATAGGAGAAATATGATCTCTTTTTAATTTTCATCAGAACTCTTGCTGCAGCATTTTGAATCAGCTGAAGGCTTTTAACTGCATTTTGTGGACATCCCTATAGTAAATAATTACAATAGTCCAGCCTTGAAGTAACAAATGCATGGACTAGTTTTTCAGCGTCACTCCTGGACAGGATATTTCTAATTTTGGCAATGTTCTGGAGGTGAAAGAAGGAAATCCTAGAAACCTGTTTAATATGGGATTTAAATGACATGTCCTGGTCAAAAGTAACACCAAGGTTTTTTACTTTATTACTGGAGGTCAATTTAATGCCATCCAGGTTAAGTGATTGACTAAGCAGTTTCTTTTTTAAAGTCTCCGGTCCAAAGACAACAACTTCTGTCTTGTCTGAATTTAGAAGCAAAACATTTACAGTCATCCAAGTTTTTATATCTTCAAGACATGCTTGTAGTCCATCTAACTGGTTGGGCTCATCAGGATTTATGGATAAGTAAAGCTGAGTATCATCAGCGTAACAGTGAACATTTATCCTATGCTGCCTTATAATTTGACCTATTGGAAGCATACATATAGTAAAGAGAATTGCCCCAAGTACTGAACCCTGTGGTACTCCACAATTAACCCTGGCGTTTAAAGATGATTTATTTATTATTTACATGAACAAACTGGAATCTGTCATTCAGATAAGATTTAAACCAGCCTAGCGCTGTTCCCCTGATCCCTACAGCATATTCCAGCCTTTTTTAAGAGAATATTATGGTCGACTGTATCAAATGCAGCACCGAGATCTAACAGGACTAGTACAGACACAAGTCCATTATCTGAGGCCATAAGAATATTATTAGTGACTTTCAGCAGAGCTGTTTCAGTGCTATGATGAGCTCTGAAGCCTGACTGAAACTCTTCAAACAGGTCATTGCTGTATAAATGCTCACACATTTGATTAGCAACTATTTTCTCAAGAATTTTAGATAAGAATGGAAGATTGGATATAGGTCTGTAATTTTTCAAGTCATCTCGATCAAGCAAAGCTTTCTTAAGTAAAGGTTTGATTACAGTTAACTTAAAAACCTGTGGTTCATATCCATTTACTAAAGATAGATTAATCATATCTAAAATGGAGCTGGTAATCAGAGGGAACACTTCCTTAAATAATTTGGTTGGGATTGGGTCTAACATACAAGTTGAAGGTTTAGATGAAGCTAATATTTCTGATAACTCAGGAAGCTTCACAGGATCAAAAGAGTCCAAACACAAATCAGGTTCTGCAGTTATTTCCAATGTTGTCTCACTTGCTGAGGATGAAGTAATCATCTTCGGGAGTATGTCAAAGATTTTTTTTTTAATAGAATAAATTTTATTTAAGAAGAATCCCATAAAGTCATGACTGCTAAGAGCTAAGGAAATGGATGGCTCAACAGAGCTATGACTCTGTGTAAGTTTAGCAACTGTACTAAAGAGAAACCTAGGATTATTCTTGTTCTCTTCTATTATGATGAGAAATAAGCTGTTCTGGCTTGGTGAAGTGTCTTTTTATACAACAGTAGGCTATTTTTCCAGATTAAGTAGGAATCCTCTAGGTGTGTAGAGCGCCATTTTCTCTCCAATTTTCTAACATTGTGCTTTAAAGAATGCAGCTCTGAATTAAACCAAGGAGCTAGCCTCCTATGCACGATTACCTTCTTTTTCGAGGGGGCTGCATTGTCTAATGCATCACGCAATGATGAAGAAACACTATGAACAAAAGAATCAATTTGCAAAGGGGCAGAAACAGAATGATTGCCCTCCATTGTGCTTTTCAGTGATAATGAGGAAATTAAAAGTGGAATAGATTCTTTAAAGGTTGTTACAGCATCGCCTGATAATGATCTACTATAATGAAATTTTCTTTCAGGTGTGGAGTACTCGGTTAAATTAAACTCAAAGGTTATTAAGAAATGGTCAGACAGGACAGGGTTATGAGAAAATATTGTTATGTCTTTACACTCAATGCCATATGTCAGCACAAGGTCCAGAGAATGAAGAGAAAGGTGGGTTTTAGTGCTTTGCAATTTGGATGAGGAAAACTAAGGATTAAATATTCAAAAGAGTTGTAGCTATTGATTGGTCTGGGACTAATCAATCAATAAATTGGACTGAAAGATGGTATTTCGAGGAATGTGAAAATTTTAATAATTAGTAGGAGTTGACTCATTTGTAGTAACATAATCCTCTTGCTGCAGCCAGGTTTTTGTGAGGCAAAATAAATCAATCTGATTGTCACAAATCAGGTCACTAACTAGCAATGTCTTTGAAGAGAGAGATCTTATGTTCAGTAAGCCACATTTAATTGTTTTATTTTTCTTTTCGGTCTGAGTTGTGTTTATTTTCATGAGATTTTCCTTATTTCCCCCTTTTAGATTATTTTTTAACCTATTCAATTTTGGCCGTGGGCGAGACACTGTCTTAATAGGGTAATGGGTGGGTAGCAGTACAGAAGCTGCAGAGAGGAGTATTAAACTACGACCCTGCTTCCTGGTCTGAACCCTGGGTTGTCAGAGTTTTGGAGAACTAATAAATTCGGCCAGATTCCTAGAAAGAAGAGCTGCTCCATCCAAAGTGGGATGGATGCCGTCTCTCCGGTTCACACCAGGTTTTCCCCAAAATGTTTGCCAGTTATCAATGTAATCCACATTGTTTCTAGACACCACCTAGACAGCCAGCGGTTGAATGACAGCATGCGCCTAAACATGTCGTCACTGGTCAGATCGGGGAGGGGACCAGAGAAAATTACGGAGTCCGACATTGTTTTGGCAAACCTCCGATTGACGTAACTGGGTGTCATTACCGCCACCGTGAATAACAATCTTACTGTATTTACGCTTATCCTTAGCCAGCAGTTTCAGGTATGATTTGATGTCGCCCGTTCTGGCCACTGGCAGACATTTGACTATGGTCGCTGGTGTCTCTAGTGCCACGTTTCTGACTATGGAGCTGCCAATTACCAGAGTTGGCTTCTCAGCGGGTGTGTCGCTGAGCAGAGAAAATCTGTTAGAAACGCAGATGGGTTGGTGGTGATCTGTGGGCTGGGATCTAGGACTATGCTTTCTACATGCCGTCACCCAGCTGGCCTGAGGCCCCGGCTGCGCGGGCTCTGCTGAAGGACTGCTACGGGGAGCTACCCTCGGTGGCTCCGCGCTGGCTACGGGGCCTCGGCTATCTGCTGGTTTTTCAACAGCGCGGAGCCGGGGCTCCATTCCGACACCCTTGCCTCCAAAGCTACAAAAATGCTACATTTGTTACACGTACCATTATCACTAAAGGAGGCAGAGGAGTAACTGAACATCTGACACAGAGAGCAGGAGAGAGGAGGAGACTCAGAGAAACAGCAGAACGGGTAGCCATGTTGGAGCTATTGCTAAGCTAGCAACCCCTTACCACTACTAGAAAAACCGTGTAAGACACGGAGAGTCCCCAAACGTTAAATACAGCAACAGAAAGTATGTGTTTTAACGTGATTATGTATTATAACAAGTAAGAGATATCACAGTAGAGAGAAATCAGATCAAACGAGAGAGCCTTCACACGCCAAACAATTCACCAAATGTAACAGCGAAAATAGGAAGTGACGTTACCCAGAGCTCCAGCCGACTTTTACATAAAACTATACATTTTAATGATATTTTTGGTTTTCACTCTGGTCCTGGCTCTGTAGTGCACATGACATACAAAATTATATAGTATTTCTTATGTTGTAATACCATTTGTAATAGCATCGTACTCATTATTTCAGGTGGCCTCTCATCATTTTGTTTTACTTAAAGGTGTTTTCGGTGATTTCACCAAAAATAACACAGGGAAATGTCATTTTACTACCAATACTCCACTACTCACTGTCTCCCTCTTATAGCCCCACAGGCAGGTCTAATTTATCTCCAAAACTGTAGACTCACAGGTTTCGGCATTAGATTTGTGGTGAAAAAATAAATATATGAGACTATGTGGCTGTTGCTATTTAATCTTCTCATTTCTAGAAAACGTAAACATTTCTCTGATTGGATTGAGGGCAGTTACTCAGTCTGCACGCTAGAAATGTTCTCTGTTCCTACTGCAAAGCAGGGGGATGAGAGTCCCAAACTACTGACCAAACATTGTATTTCAGAGATAGCTGATGATTTTTAAACCATTAAAATCGTCAAATAAATACAAACTATAGGCTTTTTTTTAAGCTGACATGTGTCACTTTTTAATCAGAGCAGCTTGCTAAACATTTGCCTGCATTGATTTATTAACTAAAACAATAGTGAAATGTATAGGAGAGAGAGAGAGAGAGAAAGAGAGAGAGATGGATGGATGGATAGATGGATAGATAGATAGATAGATAGATAGATAGATAGATAGATAGATAGATAGATAGATAGATAGATAGATAGATAGATAGATAGATAGATAGATAGATAGATAGATAGATAGATAGATAGATAGATAGATAGATAGATAGATAGATAGATAGATAGATAGATAGATAGATAGATAGATAGATAGATAGATAGATAGATAGATAGATAGATAGATAGATAGATAGATAGATAGATAGATAGATAGATAGATAGATAGATAGATAGATAGATAGATAGATAGATAGATAGATAGATAGATAGATAGATAGATAGATAGATAGATAGATAGATAGATAGATAGATAGATCTTGTCCTGTTTGAAGGTCCAAGGAAGACTCCTGTTCATGAGGTTAAATAGTTTTGAGACAGCAGTATGCACTGAATTAGAATATGTGTTCCAGTGAGGCTTGGTTGTCAGATAAAAAGTACTTCAGTCAGTCAGTCATTTTCTACCGCTTATTCCATAGTGGGTCGCGGGGGAGCTGGTGCCTATCTCCAGCAGTCTATGGGCGAGAGGCGGGGTACACCCTGGACAGATCGCCAGTCCATCGCAGGGCTGGATGGAGGGAAGGTCAGCTCTGATTATTCTCTCTGCAGTCCTGATTATTCGTTGCAGTCTGGACCTGTCCTGTTTTGTGGATGAGCCAAACCACACTGAGATGGATGAAGACAGGACAGACTGAATGATGGCAGTGTAGAAGATGACCAGCAGCTCCTGTGGAAGGTTGAACTTCCTGAGTTGCCTCAGGAAGTACAGTCTCTGCTGGGCCTTCTTTTGAACAGTGTCTATGTGTGAAGACCATCTCAGGTGCTCAGAGATGGTGGTTCCTAAGAACCTGAAGTGGTCCACGGCCGATACAGTGTTGTTGAGGATGGTGAGGGGGGTGGTGTTCTCCGAAAGTCCACCACCATTTCCAAAGTCTTGAGTGGGTTCAGTTCAAGGTAGTTCTGACCGCACCAGTGTACCAGCCGATCCACCTGCTGTCTGTATGCAGATTCATCACCGTCCTGGATCAGACCAATGACAGTGGTGTCGTCTGCAAACTTAAGGAGTTTCACGGACGAGTCCGATGAGGTGCAGTCATTTGTGTACAGAGAGAAGAAGAGTGGGGATAGAACACACCCCTGGGGGGCAACTGTACTTATTGATCTGGATCGGAAGAAGATGCTCCCCAGTCTCACCTGCTGCTGTCGGTCCGTCAGGAAGCTGTTGATCCACTGACAGGTGGAGGCTGGGACGTTGAGCTGGGTGAGCTTCTGGTGGAGGATGTCTGGTATGATGGTGTTGAAGGCCGAGATGAAGTCTACAAACAGGATCCTGGCGTACGTCCCTGGACGGTCGAGGTGTTGCAGGATGAAGTGTAGACCTAAGTTAACAGCATCATCTGCTGACCTGTTTTCTTGGTAAGCAAATTGCAGGGGGTCCAGCAGGGGGCCTGTGATGTCTTTCAGGTGCTTCAACACCAGCCGCTCAAAGGATTTCATGACCACAGACGTCAGGGCTACAGGCCTGTAGTCATTTAATCCTACGATGGTGGGTTTCTTGGGAACCGGGATGATGGTGGATCATTTGAGGCAGGAGGGGACCTCACATTTCTTCAGTGACTTGTTGAAGATCCTTGTGAAGATCGGAGCAAGTTGATGTGCACAGGCTTTCAGACATGATGGGGAGACGTTATCAGGTCCTCCAGCTTTCTTTGTTTTCATGCGCTGAAAGAGCCTGTTTACATCTTCCTCGGAGATCTTTAGTGCAGGCACAGGATCTGATGGTGGGGGGTTGGTTGCTTTATGGGAGGAATTTGTTCCTGAATGGGATGTAGAGGGGATGATTTGAGGTGTGAATGGCTTCTTGTCATGTCTGCAGTAGAAGCCATTCAGACGGTTGGCCAGGAGACGACTCTGTTCAGGATGGGTGGAGGGGCTCTTGTAGGCAGTCAGGTTTCTCAAACCGGTCCATACAGCTGAAGTGTCACCACTAGAAAGGCTGTTCTTAAGCTTCTCATTGTAGCTTCTCTTAGCTGCTTTGATCTCTTTTGTTAGTTTGTTCCTGGCCTGTCTGTACCGCGCCCAATCTCCACTGCTGTGAGCTTCTTCCTTTTCCCTGCGCAGATTCCTGAGGTGTGGAGTAAACCATGGCTTATTGTTCCCAAAGGTGCAGAAGGTCTTGGTCTGCACACACATGTCCTCACAGAAACTGATGTATGATGTCACCACATCAGTTAGTTGGTTTAAGTCAGTGGCTGAGGTTTCAAAAACAGTCCAGTCTGTGCATTCAAAGCAGGCCTGTAGCATCTGCTATGATTCTTCAGTCCACTTCCTAACAGTGTGAACCTTGGGTTTGGAAGCTCTTAGTCTCTGTCTGTAGGTTGGGATGAGGTGGATTAGATAATGATCCGAAAAACCCAGAGCAGCCCTGGTAACAGCATGATATGAGTCCTTTAAAGCTGTGTAACAATGGTCCAGTGTGTTTTTGTCTCTGGTGGGACACTTAATATGCTGTCTGTATTTGGGGAGTTCATTTGAGAGGTTTGCGCTGTTAAAATCTCCCAGTATTATGATGAAAGAGTGCGTGTATTTTTTCTCCAGGTCTGTAATCAGCTCAGCAAGATGTTTTTCCGCGGCAGAAGTGCAGCCATGCGGTGGAAAATATGAGCCGATTATTATAAACGAGGAAAACTCTCTCGGTGAATTAAACGGTTTACAGATTATGGAAAATGACTCCAGATCCGGGCTACATGTTTTTCCCAGCACTTTTACGTCTCTGCCCCAACCTTCATTTAAATAAAAGCAGATTCCGCCTCCTCGGCTCTTCCCCGATAGCTCCGCGCTGCGATCCGCTCTGAGCAGCTGGAAGTCCGGCAACAGCAGTACACGGTCCGGGATGTTTTCACTCAGCCATGTCTCGGTGAAGCAGAGAACCGCTGATCCGCGGAGGTCCGTGTTTTTACCGGTGAGAAGAAGCAGCTCGTCCATCTTGTTGTTGAGAGAGCGGACATTTGCCAGGTGGATTGAAGGCAGTGGTGGACGAAGTCCTCGTTTGCGGAACTTTACCAGCGCTCCAGCACACTTTCCCCTCCGCCGCTTTCGGCGCAGGATCCCATATAGAGCCGCAGCTCCACTCGCCAGGAGCTCGGTGAACCTCGGATCGATGAAAGATGGTGAAAAAAACCCAAGAGAGGACTCTCTGATGTTGAGAAGTTCCTCTCTACTGAATGAGACCACAGGATTGTGGCCCGACACCACAGAACTGTGGCTCAAAAAACATAAAAACACACAAAATGCAAAAACAAAGAGAGAGCGAAGCTCCGAGGTTGCCATCGTCGGCGCCATCTTGTTGAATATTGATCAAACTTTTGTAACATTAGCTTGATTTCACTAGTTGAAATTTTCTTGTGTTGTTTGTTTATTGCAAACAATTTAATAAATTAAACCTCTCACAATAAACATACTTGACATTGTCGGAGGGGCATTATGCAATGGTAAATAACATGTCTAGGAAATCTGAGGAATCATAATGTGAGTCAACAATTAAGGCCATGTCAGGTCCCTATTTCAGTTTTTTGTTAACAGTGACTGAACCATAATGTTCAGCAATCAGACATTTAAAATTCTGGACATGAGGACCTTCAGCAGTTCTGAACCTGGACCTGGGAACTTTGATATATTAATGAAGGCAATAATATCCAGTCTACAGTCCTAGTCTGACCACCATGTGGCAATCATTGATTTGTTTTGGTTTCTAACTGCAGGACTCAGAGAAGCTCTCTGCAGCTCGTGGACTCTGCAGGTCTGATCTCAGAACAGATTGCTCTGAACCCGTTTGATTACTGTCCATACAGCGCCACAGGAAACTACACGGTAGGAGGAGAATCCACTGGAAGTGTTGGTCACCATGGTAACCACCATCCCAGTCACCTTTGCCTGTCTGTCTTCAGGGGGGTGTGGTATACGCCAACTATGGCCGCCCAGAGGACTTTAATTGGCTGAAGAGCGTGGGTGTGTCAGCAGCCGGCTGTGTGGTGGTGATGCGGGTTGGGGGCGGAGTCAGTTTTGCCGAGAAGGTGTGGTTGGCTGAGAGGAACGGAGCGGGTGGAGTTCTGATCTATCCTGACCCTGCTGACCTGCCACAGGACCCCCGGCGGCTTGGATTGACCTCTCACACCGCCGTATCTGAACATGTAACATCAACACCCCTGAACAAACCGAAGACACACCTGAGCTCCTGACCAATCAGCATCTCTCTCTGCAGGTCCACCTTGGGTCAGGTGACCCCTTTACTCCAGGTTTTCCCTCCTTTAATCACTCTAAGTTTCCACCCATCCCGTCCTCTGGCCTACCACTGATCCCAGCCCTGCCAATTACTGCCACTGTGGCCGCCAAGCTGCTAAGGTAAGTTCCACCCCCTCATTTTACCTGCTCAGCTGTAATTGTTACCTGACTGCCCTCCTTTGTGTCTCAGCCAGCTGTCAGGTCCACCCTGTCCTCCATCTTGGAGAGGTCGGCTCCCATATGTCCGCTGTGTGCTTGGTCCAGAGTTCAGCTCCGAACGCAGAGTCCAGATGTCGGTCCATAACGTGATGAATCCTGTTCTGCTCAACAATATCTTCTCCTCACTGGAGGGCCACGTTGAGCCAGGTATGCCCTGACATCACACCACTGACAAGTGAAGCATCCTGCAGCAGTTATAAACCACTAATCTCTGCCTCAGATCAGTATATAATTCTGGGAGCTCAGAGGGACTCTTTGGGTCCAGGAGCTGTGAAGTCTGGGGTTGGAACAGCAATCCTATTGGAGCTGGCTCGAACCTTCTCAGCCATGGTGAAGAAAGGTAAGACCAACCTAGACACAGGTGTACCTGGATGACTGATTCCCCTCTGAAACACCTGATGGATGTTTCAGGTTTCAGTCCCAGACGCAGTCTGCTGTTCGTCAGCTGGGATGCTGGAGACTTTGGGAATGTTGGAGCAACTGAATGGCTCGAGGTTCTTCACAGAAAAATCTTCTACATTGTCTTAAAGCTAAACTTTGACTGACTTTGACCCTTGACCACCAGGGTTACCTGTCCATGCTCCACCTGAAGGCTGTGGCCTACTTCAGTCTGGATCAGGCCATCATGGGTAACATTGAGCTCTGAGCCAATTAGAAAGCTTGTTATTTTTTTTCTCAGCCAGTTACAGACATAAGAGAATGTCTTATTTAACAGGTGATGATAACCTTTCAGCTTACACCAGTCCTCTACTAGTAGACCTACTGGACTCTGCTATCAAACAGGTGAACATGCTGAGTCTTTACTGGCTAATGCCCCTTATATCTTTACAGCACAGACACAGAAAGTTCCACAGTACTTGGACCTCTAATTCTATCTTAATCAGCTGCAACTACAAACTTTAGCTTGATTCATAAGGAATATATTTCAGGACCACATTGTTCAGAATTATCTTGAAGTCCAAAAGCAAGAAGTGTGTCACCTGTTTAGGTTGGGCTGTGCTCTTGTGCTGCAGGTGGAACATCCCAAACATGCAGGTCAGACCATCTACAGCCAGGCTGAAAGAGATGGAGGCAGCTGGAGGATGTGAGGAAACAAACACACCAATCATTTTCTACAGAATATGGATGTGAGGTTTACGACTGGTAAGATTGTGCTGCTGTATCTCCTCAGTATGAAGCCCCTGTATCTGAACAGTGGAGCCTACAGTTTCACTGCGTTTGCAGGAGTTCCAGCAATGGAGCTCAGATTCACTAAGGTAACATCTAACTTTTAACTCACAGGTCAAAAACAAACAGTCTTGGTTCTGTCAGCTCAGAAAAGGTTTGGCTATCATGTGAATATTCATAGAGCTACAACATATAGAACCTGTCTATTTTACTTCACAGAAGCTACATCATGTTAGATGATTTATCATCACTGTTTGTCATATCATCTCTGGATACAGGAGAGAGCTTACCCTTTTCTCAACACACCACTGGACAGCGTGCCTCACTTTCAGGAGTTTCTTGGGGGTCGACTGGGGGTCATTGGGCGGCGCCTTGGTGAGCTGGTCGGGGAAATGGTGCTGCGATTGGTCCATGACCACATCCTGCCTCTACGCATCACTTCCTATGCTCAGTCGGTGCTGCAGTTCAGTGCCCACCTCAACAAGCACTCAGCTGAGCTGCAGGTATCTCCTGATATTTTTCAGGTGGATAGGTGGTGTGATGTCACAGTGAATCAGTCTTCTCTCTATCCCCTTTGTGTATTTAGTCCAGAGGTGTTTCTCCTCAGTGGCTCTTCAGCGCTCGAGGAGATTACAGTCGAGCTGCCGAGACTCTGCAGAGAGCCATTGACTACAGCGACCTGCACAACCCGACCACTGCACGCCTCTACAACACCCGCATCATGAAGGTATGAGTACTGTTCTGTTCAATAGCCATATTATAAGAGGTACATAAACTACGAAGTCATTACCCAAACAGTACTGAGCAGACCCGTCAGCAGGGAGGGACAAATGGGCCTGAAAGACTTTTCTGTCCTTCCTCTAAGTACTAATGCACTCACAGGGTAAGGATACATGTAGAAAACACTTCATTGCCAGAATCCCCACTGAACCAACATATGACCTCCATAAGTACTAAGATACCTGCATCATGAAACTGAGACTGGACATTAAATTAACAGGGAAGGAGGCATTGTGTCTTTATTGTTACAGTGTGAATGGAGAGCTGCTCACCCAGATCAATCGGTTCCTCAGCATTCTGAATGTTGGAGACCATGTTCTTGGAATGAGAGACTGAGGTGATGGTCCCTCTATGTAAATAAATGCGCCAGATTTTGCAATACATGCTGACAGGAAAACTCAGCTCTAATGTCAGGTCTTTGTCAGGTTTCTGAGATGGAGAGTATAGCTGACAGGTGGAGATCTAATTCAAGAGGAGCAATTCACTCTTCATCCTGTTCCAGGAACACATTTAGTCTTACAAAGACAGTGGTAGTAGTATGAGTTTCTGGTGGTTCTGTCTCTCATATTTCCACTGGAGAATTTTTAGTATACCAAAAACTTGTTCAACTTGTGGAGCAGAATAAAAAAGTGATTCAGAGGTGTCTGTGGAACTGTGGATGATGTACAAATGGATGGATGGATGAATGGATGGATAACAACTGTTCCTGCTCGTTGCCTGTTCTCTGTCCTCAAGGTGGAGTACTACTTCCTGTCTCAGTATGTGTCTGCAATGGAGACACCGTTCCGCCATGTTATTCATGGACGTGGTAACCACACTCTGAGGGCGCTCACAGAGCATCTGGACCTGCTGACCTCTGACCCTGGACGATTTGACGAGAGTTGTTTCAGACGTCAGCTGGCTCTGTTCACCTGGACGCTGCAAGGAGCTGCCAATGCTCTGAACGGAGATGTGTGGAGCATACACCACACACGCACCTATACGCACTGATGGACATCACACGCACACTGATGGACACCACACCTACACACCTTTACGCCCTGATGAAGACAACAAACACACCTATGTACACATTAAACACAAACTAAGGATCACATTGGATCCACTTTGCTGCTGGTGGTTACGTTATGCCAGATTATACCAAATGTAGCTAATCAGCATGCTATGGAAGCATAGAGCTGCTGCACAGGAAAAAGAAAAAAAGAGATACATACGTTTTACATCACCTGAAAACATCATTGTTTCAAAAATATACTTTATTTCTGGACAACATAATATCACATTATTACAATATAAATATGGTGTAGTAACGTAATAATACCTTATACAAACAAGAAAGTTACATTGTTTGATCAACAAAGTTTTGAAGTTATAAAATCATACCTTTTACTGTTGGAACATCATGTTTACCTGATAAAATGACCACGATGATGACGATGCAGATAATGTCTTGTCAGAATGGATTAGGTTCTACTTCCTACGTGGATTGAGCCATGGAGCGATTCTGCCATCATTGTGCAGCCTGAACAATACTGTGATAATCATGCATACACTGAGATGGAACGTAAAAAACATGGTTCTTTACAGGAGGAAGAACGATTCTAATCTGACTGAGGTGGAAGCAGTTCTGGACAGGACCAACTAAACTTAATTTAGGCAGGTTCTGTCACATAGAGTACTGTGAGATATTTGCTGAAGTGTCTGGACCCATAAAGGGGTGAGCAAGGACAAACATTTTTTTGACGTACTCCTACTCGTTGTCTTCTGCTTCATCCGAGACCGGGTCTCGGGGGCAACAGAATCAGTAGAGACACCCAGACGTCCCTCTCCCCAGACACCTCCTTCAGCTAGGGGAGCCCAAGGCGTTTCCAGGCCAGCCGACAGACATAGTACCGCCAGCATGTCCTGGGCCGTCCCCTGGGCCTCCTCCTGGTGGGACGTGCCTGGAACACCTCCCGAGGGAGGATGCATCCAGTATGGAAGGCTAAGCCACCTCAATTGATTCCTCTCGATGTGGAGGAGCAGCGGCTCTACTCCAAGCTCCTCCCGGATGGCCGAGCCCTTCACCCTATCTCTAAGGGGCTGCCCGGCCACCCTACGGGGAAAGCTCATTTCAGCCGCTTATAACTGGGATCTCGTTTTTCGGTCATGACCCAAAATTCATGGCCATATGTTAGGGTAGGAACGTAGACCGCTAAATCTTTTTGACGTTTGAACAATAAATTATCTTGTTCTTACCCGATAAATAAATTGTTTGAGAGTGAAAGATATTTTGTTGAAACAATAAAGTTTCAGGTTATAACAGGATATCTCTTTCCTTTGCCTGGGCAGCAGCTCAATGCTTCTGTAGGAAACTGAATACCTGCCTTTATTAAATTCAAATGAATGATCTGTGCTTGACTTAGAATTAGGATGATAATTATTAACAAATAAAGTTGTTTCTTTCTTTTTTGTGGTTTGTGTGTTTAATAACCTTTTTGCAGATTCTAATAATACTACAGAAACATTTTTTTTCTAGATTTCCTCCATAGGAATGTAATAAACCTCCAGGTGTCCCAGATCTCAGTCCTATTGAGCATCAGTAGGAAGTTCTGAGTGTTGGAGATGCTAAAGCTGCTCCTCAAACTGAGTATTAAGTTGTTTAAAAGACAATTTTACCTTCTGTCTGAACATGTCCATGTGGTAGAGAAGGTCCAAAGCTGTCGGTACAATGTCCCAGAAAACATAATTTAATCTGATTAACAACCACCAAACTGCTGACTGTTAAACTAGGATTTATTAGTATTAATTAAGCTGAAACCAACACTGTAAAAATCCATCTGAGGTAGTTCTGGAATATTTAAACTGAGAGTAACCTGAAGAACAGTAAAACCCGAGCTTCATAAGAACATCATGATTGAACCAGCAGCAGGTCTGAGCTGCTCTGTGGTTCCTAAATATTTCAGCTCATCAGAACAACAACAGCAACATAAACTCACCTTCACAAAGAGACCATCAGCTGGATCTCAGGTTAAACCTCAGTGTTCTTACCTCTAGGTTGCATTTCCTCAGAAATACTGTGTCCCCTTGTTACTGATGTACGTATTGCACTAATAAACCATCCATCTGTACCATCTTATCATTGCAGGGTAATAGGGTGGTCGCCACAGTGCTGGCTCCACTCCCGGTGGCCGCTTGCCGGGGCCTGGCCCCCTGGGTGGTGGTGGTCTTGGGTCTCTAGGTCCATGGCTGGATCTGCTCGGGCGTGGACAGCTGCCCGCGTGGCCTGTGGGCTCGTCGCTGCGGCTCCCTGGGGATTCTGCACTGTCGCTGCTGGGTGGTTCCCCTGGGACTCTCCACTGCTCTTCTCTGGGGGGGTTGCGGTAGTCCCGGCGGTTGTTCTCCTAGGGTTCCTGTGCTTTGGGGGGCCTTTGGATGTCTGTGGCTCGGATCTCCTCAGTGTCCCTAAGTACATTTTATATTCAGAATTACCGTATACTATTTTGTTAAAAAAAAAAAAAACAGCTGCAGGTGTATAAGCAAGCAGGGTGTAATCTTGTATTCTCTTCATCCTTTCTCTCCTCCACTCTTTCCTCCTTTTCTCCCCTTTTTCCCTTTTGCCCCATCTCTCTCTTTTTCGAGCTTTTTTTTTCCTTTTCATTTCAGTCTCGGTGTCCGTACCAATTGAAATATTCACAAAGAAATTTATAATAAAGTTTCTTTTATAAATATTAAGCAGAGCTTTAAAGCATTAGCTGTGATGCTCCGCTTGTGAAAGTAAATCTTTTGGGCAATTTCTTGGCACTCAGACAACAATTCTGAGCGCTACTCTGCCGGACAGGACACGGTTAAAAAAAAAAGAAAAAAAAAAAAGAATAACACTTGAGAAACCCACAGAGATTTAAGATGTTTATTTTACACAGGGGAATAATTCTAAGATCCGGAATCGGGAACCCGCCAACAGCACAGAGAAAAGGGAAACAGGTGAGTTTAGAATAATAAGGTAAGTGATTATTGTTTTGCTAGATTCTTTCTTACAGGAATGAGAAAGTGAACCACCAGGGGGAATGGAGATGTGGAGTCTGGGAGCTCTGCACAGGAGTGGCTTTGGTGAGATAAGTTTATCCAGGAGAATTGGGCTTTGAGGCACAAAGAAGTTTCTAGGAAGCTTGGTTTCTTCAGCATCCATGAAGGGCTGGGTGATGGAGAGGAGAACTGGTGAAGAAGCTTGCCTCAGAGCACATTGGGGGGTGAACAGGGTTTGCTGATGACTTGAGCCGGTTCGTCGTTGAGCCTGGAAGCTGTCAGCCAGAAGGTAGTCCGGACAGGAAACTTGAATCCAGAAGACTTATCCAGAAAAAAACAAAATACTTCAATCCAGAAGTCAGGGGCATACTTGGTTCAGAAGTAGCCAGGAACTGGAGACTGGATCAAACTGGTCAGGAGCCTGAGGAGGAGGACACGGGAAGGTGAGTCAAAGTGCTAGAGAAACTTGAAACAAGCTTCAGTGAACCCTATATTGCCATAACCTTGAGCCATGCACTGGTTTGGGAGGATTTAATTCATTACATCATTGTCATGAGATTTCTGAGTGAGATGGTAGTACTTGGTTTCTCATATTGGAAAGGCATACTTTCAGCTGGACTAGTCATTAAGCTTTAAGGTGGGCCTTAGCAGTGTGCATGTGTGTGTGAAGTCTGCCAAAGGTTCTATCAGGTGTCAGCAGTTTGTTGGGTATGAAAAACTTTGTCATCACCTGATTTGGAGGGTGTGGGAGTTAGGGTTGGGAGGGGAGGGGGGCCTCTCAGCCTCATTGCCCAGGGTCCCCTGGGATTACTAATCCGGCCTAACCTTGAGTCAGAAATTTTTAAATAATATAGGGAGACCATGTTTTTATTCAACTTTGTTGTCAATTCTAAATAGCAAAGCTGTTCAAATATTTGCTAAACATTAGAACATAATGAGTGAGGCACAATGCAGTGAGTAAATGACACCAAATCTTTCACGTCTGAATAAAAAGAACCAAAGGTCCTTTTATTTTGATATTTTCAGATGTGACGTGACCAGACTGCTTTTCACTGATTGGCAGTGGGAGGATGAGAAATGAGAAGGTTTTCGTTGAGGCAGTGCAGGAAAAGCTAATCAAACTCAAGAGCATCTACAATAATATTAAGGACCACCATGGCTGGAGCAGGTCAAACACGTAATTTTACCATTCACGAGTCATAAACCATGACTGAAGGCTGACAGAAAAGAAAAAGGACAAATCACCTTTCTGAATTACATGCAGGCAGAGCGCTGTATATAATAACATCCTAAACCAGCTGATCACACATAAAATCAGCTGTTCAGAGGCACAAACATTTCCCCCAAAACATACAAAACAATACCACCATGAAACAACGTGTTTGGTTCGAAAATGTATTTACGGTCCTTGCAGCCAGAGAGCAGCTGCCCCGTTATCAGACTGCCTGCCGCGGACCAAACAGGAGGACGAGACCGCTGAATCTGCAGAGCACGAATATGCAATATCCAACCTAAAACTAACTTCAAAGGTCAAATGTTTGTGGTTTTGCGCTTTTAAGTCCTGGTCCTCGTTATTACCATGGCTCAGACAAAAACCTTTTCATAAAGCCCAAAATTGTAACTTCTTCAGGCAAACTTTGGAGCTTTACCATCCAGACAGCAGTGTGTCTTCTCTCTGCTTCTCCTGCTCCAACCCCTCACATCAGAACCCCTGAGCCTTATTTTATAAAGTTCTGGCTGGGCTGTGGTCCAGATAATTATCCCAGTGGATCATTTTAGACATAAAAACATAAATACGACATTCTTGCATATACATTAATACAAACGTTATTAGTATTTAGTTTATTTATGTTTTTGTTTTTTTTTCTTTTTTTCATTTCACGCAGATTACTTTAATGTGACAACGTAACACAGTAACTTTAATAGCAGCACAGCGCTCCACACTCATGGCCAGAGTAGTAAGTACCATGTAACTTCCCCCATTTTCACTGTGTAACGAGGGGAAGGACCAGCTAGTGGCCGCAATGTACAACTTCAGGTTTTTGCCAACCACTAGTAAACCCAAGAAGAAGAAGAGCCAAGTAAAGAAGATGAGACCTGCGAGGAGGAGATGCAGAGGATCACAGTGTAGAGGAACACTGTACAACCTGTTTGACTCCAAGATTACATACCAAAAAGTACGTTTAACGGTGGTTTCCTGATAAGGCAATGTTTAAAATAATTTCTGTGTTCACATAGGAGATCAGTTTTGGTAGTTCAGCAACAACTACAAGTCGAGAGCATCAAACTAACGTTACCCGTCGCTACAGACATTCGCTCCTCATTTATTTCTTCATTTAATACAGGTTGTTGCACATAAATGTGTTTCTCTAATGATTTAAGAGCAATAAAATTAGCAGACAATCAGCCTGCTAGCGGATTGTTGCTCTGATGGTTAGGTGAAATGTAACAGGATTATGCCACCCTGTCAAGAAGCTGAAAAGTTTTGTTCAAAGGCTCATAACTTTCTAGGTATTCCATGCAAATAAACTTTACTTACTAACAGTTTGAGTACTCAATTTACAGCTACAATCTGTTTGCCATGACGTTTTGAGGTAATAGGTGGGAATTGATAACATTGTGTAAGTAGTACTTGAAGTGATATGACTAATATGATTGAGAATGAAAATACAGGGATACACGACTTCTTTTTAAAAAGATGCAAATCAGGCACAAATCAAATAGAATTCTGCTCTGGTATCAGCAGCCCTGATGGCTCACATCCTGGGACCAGTCAGGAGAGGAAATGTCAGCCAACCATCACCAGGTCAGAGTATCTACAGAAACAGTCAATACCCAGTTCAGTAGTTACCTCAAGTTTTACATTATTTTGAAATGTTGTTTGCTGCTGTGTGTTGTTTTTGATAAAATTGTGGTTGTGTTTTTATTTTAAAAATACTCATATTTTTGGTTTAATATAGTTCTATCGAGGGAGGAGTCAGAAGCTACAGAGGCCTCTGCCTCTGGGGCCTCTGTGGCTTCAGAGGCAGAGGCCTCTGTGGCTTCTGACTCAGGCCTCTGCCTCTGACCAAGATGATGGTGAGCAAGAAGAGCCAGTCCCAGGAGATACCCCTGACCTCTTGCCAGCCGTGTCCACTTCTGCTTATGTTCCTCCGAAAGGAACCAGTGGTAATTCTACATAACTGAAACCTGCTAGTTTGCTGCCTTATCGGTTTTACAATTTTATTTATCATTGATTTGTGTTTGAATAAATCCATCCATCTATGTTCTATACCTGCTTTATCCGTATAGGTCTCCTTTGAATACATAATATGCAGATACAGTGTTAAAAAAGAACAGAAGGGGGTAAAAAAGAACATGAAAAGAAAAAAATGTTGACCAGTACTCAATTTTTGGTGTATATAGGTGCAGAGGTGAGAAGGCAGAGGGTTTGGGTTAGGGAAGGTCCTACGGTTTTCACCACTCTGTTGATCATGTTTAGTCTCTATACTTCACGCTTACCACAGTATGCTATCCATCATGCCTGCTATTCCAGACCATCACTTTGATGTTGGATTATCATCTATTTGAAAGCTGTTCAATAAATGGGAGCACCCCACAACTTATTTCCCAGTCTGGACATTGTTTGTAAGCACGTAGGAACCTGGATCCGCCCAAACCCAGAAGCGACCAAAGAGATGGAACCTGATGGTCGCTACAACATATATGTATATATATATATATATATATATATATATATATATATATATATTGATCTAATACTGGTTACATTAGGATAATGTGTTACAAGTTATATATTTTCTTTCAATATTATTGATTTCTTTACAAAAAATATATTATACATTCTATTTACACACAAGCAACAATATTTCTACCAATAAAAGCAGTAACATCTACATTAATATTAACAATTACAGGAGTTATAAGTGTGATATCCATTTCTAATCCTCTTTTTATACTTTTTAATGATTGGACATTGCTTGAGCTCCAAATCTGGAATATTTCAAAGCTTCATCACAATGGTGTCATTGTTCAAAAGTTAGAGAGACGAATTCATTTTGATAGTCTATGGACCCCATGAGATAGCCCTGGCCCCCTCTGGCCCCCCAATGATAAAAGTCTATCTCCGCCCCTGGCTTGGTCCTGTTGACTGGTTCCTTCTGTCATGATGGATTGTGTTCTTTTTGGACAAACGTGCAGAACAATGCTCGGGTTCAGCATGGTAAGTTGCAAGCCTCCCTATATCAATAAAATTTAATAATTACAATGTTGGGACCACTTCAAACAACCTAAAATACTTATAACATCACAAAAAGAAGAGAAAGACAAAATAATTAGTTTCTTACTCATTGCAAGTAGAACGGACAGAGATGTGCTTTTAGTTACAAATTTCCTACTGCTCTGAAAAACATCTGTCTTTTTATTATCTTCAGGGTGGTCCCTAGTTACAATAAATGTTGCTGCTCTATAGGATGGGGAAAGATACAGCAGCAACGTGACACAGGTCACACAAACCATTATCTTGTACAAACAAAGCTTGCATAGTCTCCATAATCTTAAGGTATGTGCAATCAGCTGTTATCCTTGTGATGAGTTCCCACTGTGACTGCGTCATCCCGATTCCACCTTTCCTCCTTGCCTGCAAACAACTCATCACGTTTACTTACACATACATCATGAAAGGTTATAAAGGTAAAATAGCAGAGTTAACAACAAGAGAGGAAATATAAGATAAATCTATATACAATTATTCCAACAACCACAGCCATGGTTACAACATGAAATTCCGGTCCGAACTTTCCTGGAACTTTCAAAATAAATCGCATTAACCTACTTCCAGCACAGCCAGGAAAAGGGGTAACAGTGGACTTCCCGTGATGTCACTGTCCAAATAAAATGACCGCTTTCGCAGATATTCTGCTTCTTCACACTGGTCCTAGCGGATCTGGAAGGAGGGACACAGCGCGCTAATGTCTCTTTGCTGGCAAACAGACATAACTGTTCAAACTGGATCCAAGAGTGTCATACGATCACGCAATCATATGCACTAAGTACGAATGGATAGCTGTTTGTGTATCCGGTATTCATTCATGAACGGGGGTAATTAAGGTACAAGCGTGGCTTGACTTTTCTCTCTGAGGTCTACAGATGCAAACTGTGTTATAGAGAGTTCCCTGCAGAGACCCTGTCTCTACAACGCTGAGTGGAGCAGTTTTCCGGGTCTGAAGGAAGGACAACGGGACCGCATCACCATGGTTACAGCAGTAACGTTCAGTTTGGCCGGCCGACAGAGCGAGCCGTCCCTCCCCACGGTTACGTAGGTTAGCTGCAAACTAACCCTTTGTTCACTGTGGATGCTTTCTTCAACTTCGTCGCCTCGGACAACTTTGCCTGAGCACGGTTCACCTGAGAGGTTAGGTTTGGGCAGAGAGAGAGAAGTAGTTTAGAATGAAATAATGAAAATTTTTTTCATTTTATGAAGTTTGGTTTTGTTGGTGTGAAATTCAGCTATCTTAGTGCCAGCACATGTGCTCAGTTTGTGTTCTGTGTTTTTTTTTTTTTTTTAAGTTAAGACAAACTTTATTTAAAGGGTGATTTTAAACACAGAAGATCAACCATAACGCGCCGTCCATGCTTATGCATTTTAACCCCTTTTATTAATGGTATTTTAAAGGTATATGTGTTTGATTCTGATGATAAGCTATAAGCGTCTTTTGTTAGCTTCAACCACACACAGCTAAAGATCGTTTACCCAAAAAGGTTGTTAGTTTTCAATCCAGTAAAACAATATTTCCCTAAATATTTTACTAAACTTGATAACTAAGTAAACACAATTAAGCCCCATTTCTCCAGAAAGATTTGTTTCTTTTTCAAAATAATATTTCCTTAAATATTATTTTACTATTTCCTTAATAATATTTCTTTAAATATTTTAATAAATAAAGGCAACTAATTCCCCACCGTTGAGAATTGGTCAACCAGAAGGTTGGTTTTATTCAGCAGATTATTCTTTAAAATATTATTTTATTAAAATGATATTTTATCTGATCTTGCATTATGAAGGGTTGTCTAAAGGTATGCTGATTATTGCCTAAGTTAGTTCCAAGACTAACTTAACTTCACTACCAGATTCTTCAAGATAATCCTTGGTTCTCAAACATAAATAACATTGCATGGTAATGTTGCATCACTCTTTCGGTCATGATTTTCAACCATCTTTGATCAACTTGTTAATATTTTACATAGCCCAGTAGTCTTCCTTATTTCTTAATGCTGCTTGGTAGTTTAGTTGATTGTTTTACCATGGTGAAGAGTTTGTTGATTGAAATATGTTTGACTCTGAGTTGACTTATTTTTGTTAATAAATTCTTGTATTTTAAGAAATTGTGTGAATTCATTCCATGTGTCTGCAGTTTTGCTGTTCAATAATGTCAGAGCTCGTCTCATCCCTTTCAATTTTGTCCCTATACCACTTATTGGGTATAGGGATGGTATTCACAGGACATCTCTTAACAGACCGAAATATTATTTAATAAATATTAAAATATTAACATTAAATATTAAATAATATATTCATAATTACAACAATAATAATAATAATATTGCTCCTTATAGGGCCCAAAGCATGCTATATTTTAAATTTTCCTGTTGCTTGTAGCCTGCATTGCTTTTTAAAAACCCAGAAGTAAAAAAGATTCAGTGTCTAACGTTGAGAAAACATCAATGTGTACTAACACTAACACATTTATATCTAAAACAATGTTATTTTAAGTGACAGGTTTGTAGCAAATTAAATGTGGTGAGTAAAACTAAGCTTAAAGAGAGCAGTTAGGTTTATTCAAGGTTTGTAGCAACTAATAATGTAATAAAGACCTGTAGGATTTGGCCAAGCCTTGGAAGGAGGACTCAGACTTCCGCTGGTAAAGGATTTTATTCCTTTCTTCTTTTCCCCCAGCCAGTGGAAGTGCATTGTGTAATTGTATCAACAAAATTCCAAGGTAGCACTAGGCCCCTGACTATGGAGCACTAGTACACTGTGCCTCAGGATGCTTAAACTGCACAATTGCTCAGGAGGGAGCTTCTACTCCGGGCTTTATACCAGAAGCTCCTCATATAAGACAAACTACCAATAATTAAGTTTTATAATCAGTGTTACCTTTAAAGTTTTTTTTACCAGCCTATTATTATTATTATTATTATAAAGAGACTTTGCAACTTAGCATGCTGATCCTGAGCATTGTTCTGCATGTTAGTCCGACAAGAAGACAGAAGGACAGAAGGAACCATGTAACAGGAGCAAGCAGACAATCAAGCTACAGAGCTGATCCGGTTGATCCGGCAGCAGAAGGATAAGGCCAGGGCCCCATATGGCAAGAAGATAGAGGTCCAGCCTTCTCCGCTGTTGCTGGAGTAGATGCAAGACACTATTGGGATTCCAGTTTGGTGCTGGCAACATCAGGGTACAGAACGGGCTAGAACTGCTCCTCTCTGCCTCAACCATTCCCTGCCTCATTACCTGCGTTCATGGAAACGGATTATGTTTTCTGTCGGCCTGCTGCCACCTCTTCGTCCTGCCATAGGCACCGGTGTCACCTTCCTTCCACGTCTGCAGCAGCCGCCGAGCACTCTACGTCAGCAGCAGCAGGGCCTTCTGGTCATCACCTGGGCCAAGCAGACAGCCACTTTTTGGACCACCTGGATAAAGCCTTTAAGCAGGTCCTAGTCATTATGGGTGTATTCCAATGGCTGCTTGTGACAAAAAGTTCACCCTGGAGGAGATTGGACATGGCCAATCAACTTAGGTCCTGGGTGGAGGAATGGGGGAGTTTTCTTCCCCCAGATTAACTTAACAAACCTCGAGGCTTAGTCTCAGAGAGCTCTGGCAGAACTCTTCCCTCCTGCCTCCAAGGGTTGGACCCACCCTTCCAGCTTCCAAGCCCAGGATGTTCCACCGCTCTATTCCGCTCCTTCAGCTTCCTCCAGTGGTCATTGGCGGGAGATGGCTGCACCTGTCCCATCCATGCAACTTCCTGCACATCACCTGAGTGCAGCAGGGGAGCCCACACGTGTCTCTAGAATGCTGCTGATGGGCCTGCCTCTACCTTCTCTGCATGTTGCAGATGGCGTTGTAAGATGTAAGATCGACGCTTCAGCTTCTTCCACTGAGGGTCAGCTGAACGACTCAGCTCCTGCCTCTGAGGGTCTTCCAAACTCCTCAGCTCCTGTGTGGGTCTTCCCAATGCCTCAGATCTTCTGGGCACCACTGCAGAGACTGCACAGATGATCTGCCCAGATGATCCGCTGCCTCGTCGAAGGTTCAACCCCTCCCTAAAGCTTCTACATTGTTCCAAGGCTCCCAAGCTTCACCGTGGTTCCAAGGCTTCTGCGCTCCACCGTGGTTTCGAGGCTCCCAACTCCTCTGTGGTCCCAAGTTGCCCAGACTCCTCCATGGGTTTAAGTCTCCCGAGCTCCCAAGCCGTCGGCCACCAAAGAGAGGATCCTCTACCCTCCCCGACCTCTAAGGCTCCTTCTCAGCTGCCGTCAACCTCCGTCTTCTTCTAAGCCGCCGTCGATCTCCTAGCCATCCACCTGAACTGGGCCTACTCGGGATGACCTCCCTGTTGTCCACCTGAACTCTCTTTTGTGTTTTGGTACTTGTCCTCCTTCCGATGCTTCCTCCACCCGCCTTGGTCACATAGTTTTGTGTTTTGGTTTTGCCCTTCTTCAAAGACTGCCTCCACCTGCCTTGATTATATAGTTTTGTGTTTTGCTTCCTTTTTTTTTTATAGGGCAGCCAAGTGGGTGGTGATGACATGATCTGACAGTGTCTCATATTAGATTTATTTTGGTGTTCAATTCAATTCAATTCAATTCAGTTTATTTATATAGCGCCAATTCACAACACATGTTGTCTCAAGGCACTTCACAACAGTCAGGTACATACATTCCAATTAATACTAACAATTGAACAGTGCAGTCGGAGTTAGCTTTTTATTCAAATTGTTGAATAAAAAAAAAGAAAAGTTTTTTCTATCTAAGGAAACCCAGCAGATTGCATCCAGTCAGTGACTTGCAGCATTCCCTCCTCCCTGATGAGCATGTAGAGACAGTGGACAGTCACTGGCATTGACTTTGCAGCAATCCCTCATACTAAGCATGCAAGTGACAGTGGAGAGGAAAAACTCCCTTTTAACAGGAAGAAACCTCCAGCAGAACCAGGCTCAGTATGAGCAGCCATCTGCCACGACCAACTGGGGATTTGAGAGAACAGAGCAGAGACACACAAAAATAACACAGAAGCACTGATCCAGGAGTACTTTCTATGGGAAGGAAAAGTAAATGTTAATGGATGTAGCTTCTTTAGTCGTTTCACCTAGAAAGAAAGAACAGATACACTCTGAGCCAGTTTTCAAGGTTAGAGTCTGAAAGAGAGCACATAGAGTTTGTTACAGTTAAGCTCAGTCAATTACCATGTCTAGGAGAGAGAAAGGGTTAAACACTAAAAGACAGACATTCAGATTTGTTACTTCCCGGGATTCCTGTTCGGTGTTTTGGTAGATCTATTTTCTCCCTGTCGGTTATGTTCCTTAGTTGCTATTCATTCCATTGTATACGTATGCCCATTCTGTTACATTCACGGATCTTCCGTGTTAATTAACCTCCCTCCTTCAGTAGCCTGCAATTTGCTACCACCAGCCACTCCTGATTGCTCCTTGATTAGCACCCTTGGTTGACTGGTCCATTCTCCACTCTCCCTCAGTGTTTATACTTTCTGGTTGTCATTGCTATTCATTGGTTCCTTTTATGAACTACACTAACTACTACCTGCTCCATGTCTGTTTTTCAATCAGTGTTAATTTTAAAGGTTTTCTCCAATTTATTATTATTATTATTATAATAAGGAGGCTTTGCCACTTAAACTGAGAACAATTAAACATCAAGAAAGAAACCAAACAAATCTGTACACATATAAAACTGCTATATGTTGAGGCTGCTGGAGGACATAATGACCACTTTCACTCTCTTTGCTACATTCTCATACTACTCTCCAATTTTGCATTATATGCGTTATTTCAGCTTTCAACTTTATGTTCTCTCTCTTTTGTCTTCCTAGAAGTTACACCTGACCTGACTCTGTGTCTACCTGTGACACCTTTCTGGAGAGGGGCATCGTCCAAGCTTCTGCTGCCAACAACTTAATGCTCACCTTCTACAGATGATCCACTTGGCGCTGTCTTTCAGTGTTTAACCCTTTCTTTCTCCTAGACATAGCAATTGACTGAGCTTCTACTGTGACTAACTCTATGTGCTCTCTTTCAGACTCTATCCTTGAAAACTGGCTCAAAGTTTATCTGTTCTTTCTTTCTAGATGAAACGACTAAAGGAGCTACATCCTCTAACATTTACTTTTCCTTCCTATAGGAAGTACTCATGGATCAGTGCTTCTGTATTCTTTGTGTGTCTCTGCTCTGTTCTCTCTAACCCCCAGTCAGTCGTGGCAGATGGCTGCTCACACTGAGCCTGGTTCTGCTGGAGGTTTCTTCCTGTTAAAAGGGAGTTTTTCCTCTCCACTGTCGCTACATACATGCTCAGTATGAGGGATTGCTGCAAAGTCAACGCCAGTGACTGCCCACTGTCTCTACATGCTCATCCGGGAGGAGTGAATGCTATAAGTCACTGACTGGATGCAATCTGCTGGGTTTTCTTAGATAGAAAGACTTTTTAACCAGTTTGAATAAATAACTGAATCTAACTGCACTGTTTGATAGTTAGAATTAATTGGAATGTATGTACCTGGCTTGAAATCTGGGTGATTTGACTGAATTGACTTTGTAAAGTGCCTTGAGATGACATGTGTTGTGAATTGGCGCTATATAAATAAAACTGAATTGAACTGAATCCTGAAAAGTGCTTCAACAATAGGAAGCTTTGCTCTGACATTCCACTTTTAGCTAATAGATATTAATTCCTAAATCCATTTAAAAAATACTGAACAGAAAAGCATGATCAAAGAGCCAGCCCAAAAAGAGATAGGGGAGTTATGAGCTTATTACACACGATTACACCTCAAACACATTATCATGTCTTTGGTGTGCAGATTTACTAAGTTGTGCTTAAAACTCTAATTACAATAAATTAATGCTGTTGTTAAGTAAATGGTATTGTGATCAAACCTGGGATGTGCTCAAACTGCTGGCTCAATTTGGTCAGGACTGAACTAATTATATTTTAAAAGTTTCTTAAAAAACACTGTATTAGCTTATATAATCAGATTTTATTTATTTATTTTTAAATTGAATTGTAATGTGTGCAAATGCTATACAAATGAATGTGCCTTTCTAGTATTGAAAAATCAGAACCATTAGACAAAAGTTAGATTTATTGAACATAACCTAAGAAAATGTTAATGATATTGTCTTTTGCCAATCCCACTACTGGTTACAATTACTGCTGTAGGACATTTGTTATACAATGCTTTCAGAAGAAATTGTTGAAAAACCAACAATGATTGTATATTGAAAGCAAAATCGTTGTTTACTTGAATTGTAATAGCACTGATGAAATCGTGATTGCTTTGCTACATACGTTTCATTCTACGTCACATGATCTGATAAAGCATGACAGTAGGCACCTCCTTTAAAAGGATCTTTTCACCAGAAGATTAAGAATCCTCTTCACCCAGGGTTGATTTGGATCCACGCAGATGTGGTATGACCTTTTTGTTTTTAAACTGAAAGAAAATAAATGCACATAATTTATATTTTTGTCCATAAAAGAGGAAATAAAATATGCATAATAACAATTAAAACTTCACTTTTAATATGAGTATAGTTAAGACAAAAAACCCAGCAAATTTTGTAAATAGCCTACTGTGAATGACAGGAACCCAGCTTGCTGTACTTACATAGCTGCAGTCAAGAGACAGCGGGGGGGACCAGTCAAGTAATATGAAGTGAAGACATTTTTGTTTATGGGTTTTCGGAACAATTTAAAGCAGCAGACATCAAGAAAGGTTGCACCTGAAAATAAGGCCATGGCATTGGTGAATGTCTGATTGAATAAATACTTATTTTCTGCTGCAGGAGTGAAAGGGTTTAGTTTGACTTTTCCCTGAATGGGTAGTGATGTCAATTTTCTGCATTTTTGGACTAGAGCAGCTTCAGTGATTTCCCCATTAATTGCAAATAATGCATGGATCATTCTGAGTTTCTAGTAGCTGTTGAAAGTAGGATTTAGTGTTTAATGTTTGCTAATCACATCAATTAAATCAAATGGATAGACTCTGTTGGATCCAATAGAAATTAACAGTTTAGGGACTACTACCTGGAGTTGTATAAAGCACAAAAACAACTCAACCTACTAAAAAACCTTTCTCAGTCAAATAGATGTACCTATCGTGTCAGATAAAAAAAAGTAGACTTAATCAAAACTTACTAAAGAAGAAATTTTCTAGTCCCACACCTAGAAATGTTTGAATCAAACTATCTACCTCCTTTAAATACCACACTAAACAATCTTCTGCCTAAACCAGGAAAATCTCTAGATAAATGTAAGAATCTAACGCCCATTATTCTATTGAATTCAGATTTAAGAATCTTTGTAAAATATTAGCAGACGATTACAAAAAAATCCTCCCCAATATAGAGACCAAAATAAATTTGTAATGGGAAGGCAGGGCACTTATGCCAAAAAATGTATGGCCTTGATTTGGAAAAAACAATCTTAGGCCTAATGGCATCCAGGGGATTTGGCAGATGCTATCTGCCCTCCAACTGGAGAAGATTATGTGTGTACTAAAAGGCAAACAGTTGCTTGCAACATAGATGACTTTTTAATATGCACCACCAGTTGCTTGTTCTATGTCTATGCATGTTATAAAAAGCATAAGACATCAGTAAATATATTCTGGCAAAAACAATCCTTGTAAGTAGTAATTAGTTTTATTTAGTTAGACTTTGTTTTGTTGTTTAAAACTATAAGATTTCTGATTTGGTGCAAACCTGCTGGAATAAATACTCACTTGCTGGTCCAGGTATGACAGGGCTCAGGTTGATTTCCTGCTGATTGGGTTGGTTCAGTATCTGTTCATGAGTAAATAAAGTAGGGTAGTTTATAGCCACAAGCCCTTATGTCCAGGAGACCGTATTCTGATGATGTAATTAATGTGTGAAGGTATTTGGGATCCTGACGTTTGATGTGTTGGCTGAGGTGTGTTAGATCTTAACTTTGCTGTACATATTACATTGCTGTGGTTAATCATTTTTCTGGCCACTGTGGAGTATATGAATTGTGCTGGTAGAACAACCAGGGCTTTAAGTGCCACATTTATGTAGCAATACATTTTCTGTAATGACTTAACTGAGAGACTTGACTTTTGTTTAACTTGCTTTGCATCATCTGCTTTGGTGAATGTTTGCTAGAGAAAATACTCACGTTCTTGTTCAGGTCTGAGAGATCAGAGGTGGATTTTCTGCTTAATGGGTCTGATGATGTCCTGATTTTGAGAGATAGAGTAAATGCATCCAAATCTCTGAGAATAAAACAAAATAGTTTGTCTGCACACACACAATCTTCTGTTTAACAAATAGGCAACAGGACTGTTTTTGTTAATTAGAATTATTCAATGAGTCACCTATTAACCTAAGCAAGGCCCTAAGTAAAAAATACTCAGAGTACCTCTGTGGATTATTTGTACTGTAGGACTTAAAGCTAAATGCAGTTTAAGGGGAAAATCTTCCTGTGTCCCTTTGTCTCCATCCAACATCAGGCTTTGCCTTGTAAGATGAATGGCAAATAGGAATGTAACAAGATAATTTATCATCCGTTTTGGTACATATCTCAGTTTTAAAGGCCCCCTTTAGTAAGTTCTCGTACATTTCAATCAAGAGAAATGCATAAATGTCTTATTTCTTACAATAATTTTAGAATATTAATATGTCCCAATAACCTTTAGCCCTCCATATAATTTCCTAGTGCTGATTTTCTTTGTGTTTCCCTTGTTCCCTGCTTGACCAAGGGATCCTCTGTGTTCCTCAAGGTTACCTCCTAAGCTCCAGTCTGGAAAATACTCTCTGAGATACTTCCTGGATTTGCACCTCAACTCCCCTAAAGACATAACCTCCTGGATCACTTTATCCCATGACCAGCAACTAACAGCTCCCACCTACCGGAACATTCAAACTGTTCACTAACTCATTTATCACAGCTTCTTCAAAACCATCGATTGCATTCATCTCTCCACCTTTCCCTCCCACTGAACGTCCAGCCAGTGTTACAGGACACCCTTAGACGTCAACATCTGCTCTGTATTTTTTTTTACCTGTTAAACATTGATCACTGTCTCCTGAGGGTTCCCCATGTGGGTCAGAACCTTCCCTCAAAACATGACAGGCTGGAGATCTGACTTGATTTCGTCAAGACAAGCAGGTACAGACAATAGTACATATTACATATATACAGGGGTTGGACTATGAAACTGAAACACCTGGTTTTAGACCACAATAATTTATTAGTATGGTGTAGGGCCTCCTTTTGTGGCCAATACAGCGTCATTTCGTCTTGGGAATGACATATACAAGTCCTGCACAGCAGTCAGAGGGATTTTAAGCCATTCTTCTTGCAGGATAGTGTCCAGGTCACTACGTGATACAGGTGGAGGAAAACGTTTCCTGACTCGCTCCTCCAAAACACCCCAAAGTAGCTCAATAATATTTAGATCTGGTGACTGTGCAGGCCATGGGAAATGTTCAACTTCCCTTTCATGTTCATCAAACCAAGCTTTCACCAGTCTTGCTGTGTGTATTGGTGCATTGTCATCCTGATACACGGCACCACCTTCAGGATACAATGTTTGAACCATTGGATGCACATGGTCCTCAAGAATGATTCGGTAGTCCTTGGCAGTGATGCTCCCATCTAGCACAAGTATTGGGCCAAGGGAATGCCATGATATGGCAGCCCAAACCATCAATGATCCACCCCCATGCTTCACTCCGGGCATGCAACAGTCTGGGTGGTACGCTTCTTTGGGGCTTCTCCACACCTTAACTTTCCCGCATGTGGGGAAAACAGTAAAGGTGGACTCATCAGAGAACAATACATATTTCACATTGTCCACAGCCCAAGATTTGCGCTCCTTGCACCATTGAAACCGACGTTTGGCATTGGCATGAGTGACCAAAGGTTTGGCTATAGCAGCCCGGCCGTGTATATTGACCCTGTGGAGCTCCCGACGGACAGTTCTGGTGGAAACAGGAGAGTTGAGGTGCACATTTAATTCTGCCGTGATTTGGGCAGCCGTGGTTTTATGTTTTTTGGATACAATCCGGGTTAGCACCCGAACATCCCTTTCAGACAGCTTCCTCTTGCATCCACAGTTAATCCTGTTGGATGTGGTTCATCCTTCTTGGTGGTATGCTGACCTTACCCTGGATACCGTGGCTCTTGATACATCACAAAGACTTGCTGTATTGGTCACAGATGCGCCAGCAAGACGTGCACCAACAATTTGTCTTCTTTTGAACTCTGGTATGTCACCCATAATTTTGTGTGCATTTCAATATTTTGAGCAAAACTGTGCTCTTACCCTGCTAATTGAACCTTCACAATCTGCTCTTACTGGTGCAATGTGCAATCAATGAAGACTGGCTGCCAGGCTGGTCCAATTTAGCCATGAAACCTCCCACACTAAAATGACAGGTGTTTCAGTTTCATTGTCCAACCCCTGTATATATATAATACAGAATATATGACAATAAAGACACTTAAAAATGTTTAACATTGTTTCATATATTTTGAGTCCAGTGCACAGGTTTTACTCAAGTGAGATATTAGTTGCATCTGGCGAGAAAACATCTCTCATCAGACAGATTCTCCTGAACACAGTACTGGTGTACTGTCACATATCTGCTTCTATAAATACTTCTGTTGCTCTTGAGGCTGGTTGAATGCTACAGGTAGCCTGATCTAGGCTTTAGCATATTTTTTCTGTACCAGTCATGTTAACATCTGGCTTAATGTCATATCAGGTCAGTAATTATGTTCCGTGTAAAGCCAGCTACTTATCTTATCAGCATGATTAAGCTAGTTGGATAAATGTCTCATTACTAAAGTTTACAGAAGATACATGGGCAGCATCACCATGTATTAAAAACCACCCCAGTCTCATCAAGAAATTATATTATTATCAATGACACGCCTTTAAATCTCCTTCTGTCTGAGGGTCAATTCTCTTTGTCAGGGAACCTAAAATGTATGAAAGGAATGAGAGGAAAATATTGTGAAAGGCATAGTAAAATGTTTGCACCTTTGTATGCATAGGTGTGTTCAAGATCAGTCTTTTCTCCATCACTGTTAAAAAAAAATCTGACCTAAACATTTGGTTCTGTTCACCTATTTTTGCCTACTGTCTATGTTGTTTTAGAAAGTTGTGCAGCAGAACATAGAATTTTACACTTTAGTTTCGGACATCAACCTCTTCCACTTAAATTTCAATAATGTTACTTACATTTGATCAGGACTGTGCTGAGGTGGAGAACATGTGGGAAACTTGTCACCTGAGTTAGATTCTTCATTGTGTGGTATTTTCCTCCTGTCATTCACTGCAAATAATACAGACTTGTTGGTAAACTATACATGTAATTATACCAAACTTTGTATTCACATCAACATGTACAGTGCCTCATTCATAACCCTTGACATCTTTCACATTTGTCACATTACACCTTTAAACCTCAATGGATTTTTATTAGGATTTCACAAAACAGCTGTATTTATATAGAGGTAAAGAAAAATTAATAATTTGGAAACTGGTTTTATCCAAGGCTATCAGTAAATGGGAGTAAATGGGATCAATACAAATTCACAAAAAATCTTTTCAGATTTTTATATTCTGTTAAAACCCTTAAAAATCATGTATCGTATTCTTCCACCGTAAATTGTGCAGCACTTTGAGTCGGTCCGTCACTTAAAACACTGAAGATAAAACGTAACAAAAGGGGAAAACTTCCAGGGATAAAATATCTTTGCTATTGTGCTGTGTAGATGCTCTGCCAAATGTACACTACCAGACAAAAGTTTTACACACACTCATTTAATGGTTTTCTTTATCTTCATGACTAACCTATTTGAATTGTATGTAGATTTTCACTGAATGCATCAAAACTGTGAATGAACACATATGAAATACACATAATATATATATACAGGGGTTGGACAATGAAACTGAAACACCTGTCATTTTAGTGTGGGAGGTTTCATGGCTAAATTGGACCAGCCTGGTAGCCAGTCTTCATTGATTGCACATTGCACCAGTAAGAGCAGAGTGTGAAGGTTCAATTAGCAGGGTAAGAGCACAGTTTTGCTCAAAATATTGAAATGCACACAACATTATGGGTGACATACCAGTGTTCAAAAGACGACAAATTGTTGGTGCACGTCTTGCTGGCGCATGTGTGACCAAGACAGCAAGTCTTTATGATGTATCAAGATCCACGGTATCCAGGGTAAGGTCAGCATACCACCAAGAAGGACAAACCACATCCAACAGGATTAACTGTGGACGCAAGAGGAAGCTGTCTGAAAGGGATGTTCGGGTGCTAACCCGGATTGTATCCAAAAAACATAAAACCACGGCTGCCCAAATCATGGCAGAATTAAATGTGCACCTCAACTCTCCTGTTTCCACCAGAACTGTCCGTCAGGAGCTCCACAGGGTCAATATACATGGCCGGGCTGCTGTAGCCAATCCTTTGGTCACTCATGCCAATGCCAAACGTCGGTTTCATTGGTGCAAGGAGCGCAAATCTTGGGCTGTGGACAATGTGAAACATGTATTGTTCTCTGATGAGTCCACCTTTACTGTTTTCCCCACATCCGGGAGAGTTACGGTGTGGAGAAGCCCCAAAGAAGCGTACCACCCAGACTGTTGCATGCAAGGACTACTGAACCATTCTTGAGGACCATGTGCATCCAATGGTTCAAACATTGTATCGTGAAGGCGGTGCCAGGTATCAGGATGACAATGCACCAATACAAACAGCAAGACTGGTGAAAGATTGGTTTGATGAACATGAAAGTGAAGTTGAACATCTCCCATGGCCTGCACAGTCACCAGATCTAAATATTATTGAGCCACTATGGGGTGTTTTGGAGGAGCGAGTCAGGAAACGTTTTCCTCCACCAGTATCACGTAGTGACCTGGCCACTGTCTTGCAAGAAGAATGGCTTAAAATCCCTCTGACCACTGTGCAGGACTTGTATATGTCATTCCCAAGACGAATTGACGCTGTATTGGCTGCAAAAGGAGGCCCTACACCATACTAATAAATTATTGTGGTCTAAAACCAGGTGTTTCAGTTTCATTGTCCAACACCTGTACATATACATACATATAATGTATATGTATGTATATGTATGTATAACAAAAACTTGCAAAAGAACTTTAAATATGTTTTATGTTTTATATTTTAGATTCCTTAAAGTAACCGCTCTTCACTGTAATGACTAAAATATTAACATTTGACCTTTTCTCAATGAACTTCTGGGAAGTTCTTCCAAGACTATTTGGAAAACCATTTCAGGTGACCACCTCATGAAGCTCAACAAGAGAATGTCAACAGAGCAAAGCAGTAATCAAAGCAAAGAGTGTCTATTTTGAAGAATCTAAAATATAAAAGATGTTTATAGTTATGTCACGTGTTTTGTTTACTATATAAGTCGATGTTTGTTCATTCACATTTTTCTTTTCTTCTGCGAGAATCTACAATGTAAATAGTCATGAGAATAAAGAGAACCTTTAAGTCCGAAACTGAATCTATAATATTTGACCAGTAATGCATTCAGCACAACCTCTTTGAGCTGCAATTCATTTTTATATTTTATGTTAAAACATTTTAGAAGATTCATATTTGCAGAATTTGTTGAACAAACATGCATATCACCTAATTTAATGTTTTGCTGACTCTAAAATGAACCCTAATTTAATTTTGGAGAGATGATGTGAGGCAGAAGATCTCTCCAACCAAGCGATTCACATACTTATATTCTGTTTCCAGTTCTAACAGTATGTATTTACAATACAAACTTTTTTCTTGTTCCACACAATATTAAACAAAACTAGGTCTTACAGGGGAGTTCTGTGATGTTGTTGATTTCTTCAACTGAAGGTATTATAGATGTCCAGTTTCTATCAGAGCTAGGCTGAAGGCAAAACTCCCTCATAAACATCTCCTCATCAGAGCTGCTGCTTCTCCTCTGAACAAACACTGCAGGTGAAGAGACACAACCATTTGTTTCAGTCCAGGTCACAAGTTCACATCTACTCATCTTGAATATTAATGTTAGGCCAAATGAAGAGAACATTTATCATTTCCTTAAAAGTTCCTTGGCGAGCTGCCTCTGAACCAGGGGCCCTCATGCTTAAAAGGGTGTGCAGCTTTCACACTAAAAGTTGGTGTATGGAACAAATTTTGAAAAGTGCAGAGCAGGAAACAACTGACGTGTAAAAGACCATGCATACACATTTTTCCTCACACCTTTCCTTCATACATCCTAATTTGCATTAAAATAGAGCGCAACTGCAGCTGAAGCCTGGACCCCCCTGTTCCCATCCGTAAATAAATATGCAAATTTCTAGAAATACACGCAAGACTCCCACCAGATGTAAAGATAACCATGGCAAAGAAGAAGAATTTTACTGAATGTGAAATACAAGTGTTAGTTTCCAAAGAGGAAGTATCATGTTATTTGGTAATCAGTCAGTCATTTTCTACCACTTATTCCATAGTGGGTCACAGGGGAGCTGGTGCCTATCTCCAGCAGTCTATGGGCGAGAGGCGGGGTATACCCTGGACAAGTCGCCAGTCCGTTGCAGGGCAACACACAAACAACCATGCAATCACTCATTCATACACCTAAGGGCAATTTAGATTGACCAATTAACCTAACAGGCATATCTTTGGACTGTGGGAGGAAGCTGGAGTACCTGGTGAGAACCCACACATGCACAGGGAGAACATGCAAACTCCATGCAGAAAGACCCCTGGCTGGGAATTGAACCCAGGACCTTCTTGCTGCAAGGCAACAGTGCTACCAACTGTGCCACCGTGCAGCCCTATTTGGTAGTCATTCTTTCAAAAATATGATTATAATTCAAATAATCATAATTACAATTATATTACAAAGGAATCCTTAGTTGAACCAGGCCAATGTGTCACTGCATTTTTGAGACACATTTACACATCACAAATGAGTTGCACACTGTAGGACTTATTATTATTGATTATAACTATTTATCAAAAATTATAATTAAAGATCATAATTAGAAGCAATAAACTCTAACAAAAACTCTTTTCTTACAAATAAAGATCAGAGATACATTCTGGTGGTGTGATTATTGGGCTTACAGCACTTAATAGTTACAATTAGGTAATTATCATTAATAATTGATAATTATTAACCAAAACCACGCTAAATGTCACTGTGTTATCAACCTTTTCAGCAAATGATGGGATGCTAACCTTCTCTTGACACATAATCACTCTTACACAAAATAAACACAAACGCTGTCTCTTTATCTATATGAAAATGTATTAAACCGATAGTCCCACTTACAATCAAACTATTCTGGTCCAACAACGTTCACCTAACTAAGCATGCACTATTCTACAAAAATTTTAGAATTATGATTATTGATTAATTAATCTTTATCAATAATTATAATTAAAAATCATAATTTGACAAAATTTATTTCTTAACCAAAATCCTCGTTTATGAATCGAGACCAGAGATGTCTTCTGGTGTTGTAATTGTGGCTCAACGCCTCTGATAATTATAACCGTTAAATACTCAGTAATAATTAATAACTATTGCCAGAGATGTCACTGTTTAATCGACCGTTTCTGCTGAAACGTGTGGAACTTCAACCTTATCTTGACTGACGAATCACTTTTGCACAAAATAAACACAAAACGCCTTCTCTTTATCTATGTGAATATTTATTAAATCACAGCCCTGATACACTCGCTCTTCCGATTTAATAATCTTCACCTACTCAAACATGCAAAGTTCTACACAAAAAGGGGGTAAAATATCTAACTAAACAAAATAAAGCAAAACAGCAGTGGGTGCGTATGGGATCAAACCAGCAGTTATGGCAAAAATGATAATATGACAAAGGGGTGTGGTGATGAGTGGAGGTTGGGGCACAGCTCCAACTGTAACTCAGTTATACTCAGTCATAAAACGTCCCCCAACACTGTGAGGTGAGCACACAAAGAGTTATACAACTTTGTTACGTGTTAAGCTCACGTCTTCGATCGGCAAAGTGAAATTTCTGGCCTTCTTATTCCAGAAACCTCAGTTATGAATTCTTCGTTGGCCAACGAGAGAGAGAATAAATGAAATCCACTCGGGACTCTTCTCCAGGTGATGCTTCAGATGTTGGTAACCGTGTCACGGTCTCCAGCTGAAGGCAAATGGTGGGTCGTCTCATCTTCTGTTATATAGTTGACGGTGGCCTCAGGGCTGCGACACCCCGGTCTTATCAGCCGCGGGGGCCGACGGGATCTGTAGGAACGGGCTGTCCTGGATACAAAATGGCTGAAAACGCCAGGAGGCCTGGTGGCGTCCAGCAACGTGCAAATGGTCCAATATTCAGCAAACAAGTGGTCCAACAAAAAGGTGCACACTAATAATCAAAAATAAGGATATGTGTGGGAGGGTAGATGGAGATCAAATCAGCAGTTTATGGACAAATGAGAATAAAACAACAATTTGGATTAACTTGGAAAGATGATCAAAAACCACTACGCTATGAAACCGTACTCCATGTTCGTTTCTTGACCACGGCTATTAGCTACTAGCAGCTGATAGCCCCAAATCTCGAACAAAGGGTCATAAAACTCTAAGGCAGGAGCTTGGTGGAAAAACCCCAAGTGAAATAAAATGATGGAATAAACAACAGAGTGGCCAGGCCACAAAGTCCAGACTGCAGTCTGTTTTGATTGAAAATCTTCCATAGTTCTGCTTTAACTCCAGGCTGATTGGCAATCAGCAGGACGAACGCATCCAACTTGTGCACAACCACTTGTTGCACTTCCACAGTATTCAAACCTCAAATCAAAATAGTTCAGCATAAAACACTTCAATCAATATGCAACACGTTAATACCTTGGATTAATTAATGGTGATCCTTATTCTCCTTAACTATGCCTCACCCTGCCCAGACCCAGTTGTGTTGGAACAGGGAAACATCTAAAGGTTAGAGGACACCAGCCCTCGAGGACTGGAGTTTGACACCTCTATAATCTTTAAAAGCCTGAAAGTGAAATGACATTCATGATCACCAAAACCCGTGAACCAAAATAACTCAGTGTATAGTATTAGCAGTTAATGAGATCTTACAAAGATAAAAAAGGAACATCAAGAAGTCTGAATTACCAGAGACATATTTGTTCATACATATTGCATATAAATGGCAGCAACAATCTAAGGTCCAGGTTCTTTAGTTGCTCTTACCTGAGAAATCTGGATCCAGAGTTAAAAATAAGAGAATCCAGACAACGTTCAGCAGAACCACACTGACCTGAACAATCTGCTGCATGTTTGTGTTTGCTGATGTTCTGTAACTTCACTCAGTCAGTGAAAAAGATGTGTGTTACAGGATGAACTCAGCGTGGTTAGTATGGTTTCATGTCTCTGTGCAGCCATTATGAATATTTTTAGATACAACCACAAACAGGTAAAAGGTTACAGATGGCACAATGCGGGACCTTATTTGGCCAAAGCAAAAATATGCTAACATTAATCTGTGTAAAGTTTTGCATGTCACCATCAGTCCCCAGGACAACAGATTTTTACATGTTGAAGCAGCAAATTGAGCTTTTATTCTGAGTTTATCACCATAGTAACAGACTCAGTGAACATAACCTGCTTGCATACAGGTTTACTTTGAGAAAAACTGAGTTTCTTTGCAGTTCAGCTCAATTCAGAAACAATGAAATTTGACTTTGATTTCACGTGCTCAATAAAGGATAAAAGGAACAGTATGCACCAGCAATTTTAATATAAGAAAAAAAAGGTAGGTTGTGGTCATGCATATGTGCTTATTTTGTTTCACAGCAGAGTAGATGAATACTCAGGCTGTAAGGTGTTCATTGTTTTCATTGGTGTGACAGTCTGTGTCACTCTGTGTCAGCTGGTGCTCTGTTGTGCCAACCTGAAGGTAAATGTCTAAAAAGTTTGTGCCCCAGATGTGTGGGGTCTGCTGAGATGTTAACTGCCCTTTTCCAGACCAACAACAATATTGTCATCAGCAAATTTCAGGAGTTTCACAGATGGGTCAGCTGAGGTGCAGTCAAAAAGTCAGAAGAACTCAGGGTCCAACAGGTTCCACAATTCAAGAAGCAGTAAATTCACAGAGGGTGATATTAAACATGAACAAATACTGCAGCAGATAACCAGAAGAGCTGAATCGTCGCTGAATGCAACCAGAGTGTTTCAATTCTGGGAAGAATGATTGGATGACTGGATGTGAAACAGGGGAGTCTCATTACTGAATGTGGAACAGCTGTGAGGAAGTAGGAATCTAGGGCAGGGGTGTCTAAAGTCGGTCTCAAGGGTTGGTGTCTTGCATGTTTTAGCTGTTTCCCACCTTTAACACATATGATTCTGGTGATTGCAATTCAGCAAAAGGTATTCATCAATGACTAAATACAAGCAAATACATGGAAACAACAGCCAAACTCATTAGGTTATGAAGTGGTTGGTATCACATATGATAGTGTTATGGATTTTCTTATCAAAGTGGGAGAGAAATCAACTCATTAACAAGAGAAAGACCGGACTTTGTCTTTATAAATTTATTCAAAGGCATATCAGCGTTTGAAGACTGTGTCACTGAGTTTAGTCAGTGAAGCAGAGCCACGAACACAAATTACAAACCATATTTATAGCAGAATGAGGGTGTTCTCTCAACTTGAAAGAGTTTAGACCCCACCCCGGGTCAGAGGTAACAAAGTTGTGTATGAGGGCACCCATCTACCCTCCCTTGGGATATAACCCTTCAGGGAGTGTTAACCATAAAACTTCTGATAATGAATTTAGAGCCCATCTGCTCTTAAGTAACCAAAACACAGAGGTCAGAGAGGAGAGGTAAAGAAAAGTTCGGAGCACTAAAATAATTTTCCACAACAATAGCTGCAGAGAATAAGCTGTGAATTTGAAGCATGTGATGTATGATTCATGAGTTAGTTAACCTACATAAACAATGATGGTATATTCTAAATATTCTGCAGAGGCAGTTCTGTGTGCTGTCTGTACATATACATTATAATTGAAGGTACTGCAAATTGACTTGAATAGGCAACCAAACCCAGTATGACTCTACAGCAGAATGTTTAACCTCATTTAATCTAATATGATATCTATAACTTTGAAATTCTTTTTGCATCACTCACCTTGCTAAGGGGTTGTATGTGTTTGCGGTCAGGGAAGACGCACCATGATGTTAAGTGATTTTTCTCACAGCTCTAAAGAAAAGCAAACCCAACAGTTTTATTCTGTAGTTCAGTAGGTGAGGTACACCCTGGACAGGTCGCCAGACCACCACAGGAACACACATGAAAAACATCCATGCACACTCCCATTCAGCCAAGGGCAATTTAGAGAGACCAAATAACCTAACAGTCATGTTTTTGGACTGTGGGAGGAAGCCGGAGTTTTCGGACAGAACCCATGCATTCACGGGGAGAACATGCAGAAAGACCCCTGGCCAGGGGAGTCAATACCAGGATCTTCTCACTGCAAGGCAATAGTGATACCAATTGCATCACTGTGCAGCCCCTGATGACTAACAATAATTAAACTTTTTTTGTTTGTTTTTAAAGGAAACAAAAAAAATCATAAAAGTCCAACATAGAATGAAATATTCTCTTTTTTTTAGCATTTTAAAGTGTTTCTTCTTCTTTTGGAACAATAAAAGTTTTATATGCAGGAGAATTACTATACTTCATGCGTTTGAGATGCAGTTTTGGTCTAACCACAGCGTTATTTCCTCTGAAATCTACCACTCTATCTAACCAAGTGGAAAGTTTCACCCTCAAACACCCTGTCTTTAACACCTCCAACAAATTTTTTTAGGTTTTGGTTTTTATAAACACAGCAGCAGCCCAATGTTTTTAAGAAAGCCCGAATCGGCAGCCGTGGTGTTAATCTCTAACAGAGGAATATCTTGTCATCATGAAGGTTGCTCTTCCTGCTCTGCGTCCTGGGAGTCGTTCTGCTGTCCATAGTCCTCTGCAACAGCAAGTTTATTGAAGTTAATGTCACTTAGAGATGCCGCTTCTACAACCAACTGATGTCACGTTACCTATGGTCTTATTTTTAGGTTCAACTGGTCCTGATGACTGCTGCTTTGACTTATACCAAAAACCCTGTAAACAAGAAGTTTATCACTTCATATTACAAGACTGATCACCGCTGCCCCATTAATGTAGCTATGCAAGTACTGTAAGATGGGTTCTGGTCTCTGTATGATGCATAAATGTTGGATTCTTGTCATTCTTGGTATGTTATATACTGAGATTAATTCTGTCTTGGTTTTAAATTTACTTTAGTTTTATCAAAACTGCAGCCAATAAAAATATAGTTTATTCTTTTATGGGGAAAGAATCAAAATTGTTTGTACATATTTTCTTTCAGTTAAATAGCTAAAAGGTCACGCCACATCTGTGTGGATCCAAAGCAACCCTGGGTGGAGAAGATTATATTAATTTATAGGTCCCTTTAAAAGGAGCTGCCTACTGTCCTGCTTTATCAGACCATTTGAAGTAGAATGAAACACAGGCAGCTGTCATGGTTCTAGAAACAGATCTGACCCACATGCAGAAATACACTCAGGAGAACTTTACAGATTTTAAGAGATTTAGTTTTCCAGGAATGAGTTAGTGGCGAGAGAACCAGGATCGGTAGATCACCAACTGCACAGAGAAGGGGAGAACAGGTAAGAATAAAGTGATGGGATAACTATTGCAGTTAAAGTAATATGAGACACTTACTGGAGGAGATGATGGAACCGCCAGGGGGGAAAGAAAGATGTGGAGTCTGGGAGCACTAAACCAGGGGAGACTGAGGAGGGTCATATCCAAGGTAAGTTGGTCTATAGAGACTTGAAGGAAGTCTCCGGGATATCCAGTTAAGCTTAGTCCGTGGTGTGAAGAAGGTGGCGTGGTACACTGGGCGGTGGTGCTTGCACGTGAACAAGGTTTGCTTATGATTGTGGCTGGTTGATCGCAGAGCCAGGAAGCTGCCAGCTTGGAGTTTGTCTAGAGAAAGTAACTGGAAGTCTAGAAGTCAGGAAGTCAGGAAACGAACTGGAAACAGAGCTAGGGCTTGAGAGTAACCTGAGAAGGAGGACACACAAAGGTTAGTCGAAGCTCTAAGAAAACACAAACGTTTAGTCACAAAGCTAGAGTTTGGCGAGAGTGTGTTACCACCTTTGGCTGCACATCCATGATGCGAATCTCCCGTTCCACCACATCCCAAAGGTGCTCCATTGGATTGAGATCTGGTGACTGTGGAGGCCATTTAAGTACAGTGAACTCATTGTCATGTTCAAGAAACCAGTCTGAGATGATCCGTGCTTTATGACATGGCGCATTAACCTGCTGTAAGTAACCAACAGAAGATGGGTACACTGTGGTCATAAAGGGATGGACATGGTCAGCAACAGTACTCAGGTAGGCTGTGGCGTTGACACGATGCTCAATTGGTACTAAGGGGCCCAAAGTGTGCCAAGAAAAAATCCCCCACACCATTACACCACCACCACCAGCCTGAACCGTTGATACAAGGCAGGATGGATCCACGCTTTCATTTGTTGATACCAAATTCTGGCCCTACCATCTGAATGTTGCAGCAGAAATCGAGACTCATCAGACCAGGCAACGTTTTTCCAATCTTCTATTGTCCAACTTTGGTGAGCCTGTGTTAATTGTAGCCTCAGTTTCCTGTTCTTAGATGACAGGAGAGGCACCCGGTGTGGTCTTCTGCTGCTGTAGCCCATCCACCTCAAGGTTCGACATGTTGTGCGTTCAGAGATGCTATTCTGCATGACTTGGTTGTAACGAGTGCTTATTTGAGTTACTGTTGCCTTTCTATCAGCTCAAACCAGTCTGGCCATTTTCCTCTGACCTCTGGCATCAACAAGGCATTTGTGCCACAGAACTGCCAAACACTGGATATTTTCTCTTTTTCTGACCATTCTCTGTAAACCCTAGAGATGGCAGTGCGTGAAAATCCCAGTAGATCAGCAGTTTCTGAAATACTCAGACCAGCTCGTCTGGCACCAACAACCATGCCACGTTCAAAGTATGATAAAAGGGGTGCTGTTCATTTGTATTCATCGTCTCCCTGTTGATTCCATTTCATATATTGGAGTAGGTAGAGAAATGTATTGTTACATCAGCACCACGAAGAATATTTTTCACCAGCCACCACTGCTCTTTGCTGTACTTATACTCTCTGGTTGCATTCAGTTGTTATCCTCTGGGCTGTTATCGTTTCAGTTTTCCCCTGTTTGCTCACTTCCTGTGTCATTGCTTGTTACATGCTTTGGTGCATGTTTAATTTGGGTGTGGCCCTTGTTTTTAATTTAAAAAATGTGTGCCTTAATAAATAAATAAATCTATGAATAAATCTGAGAAAAGAGTCTCAAATAGCAAAAGCCCATGCTCTTTCCAAATTTGTCTTGATCCGCACCTGTGTGTGTTTCTGTTTGATAGCACTCACCTGATTCTGTTAATCCTGTTGTTTTTCCCTGCTCTTCTGTTACTCCTGGTTCTTGAGTTTTCCTTCGTGCTTCCTGTAAGATTTCTTTATTTCATTAAATGTATCTAACCACCATGGGCCTGCCCATATCCTGCTGCCACTTTGATCCTTCACCACCGCAAAACACGACAGTACAACCTGATCATAAGGGAACAGAAAACACAGATTAACAGAAATCAGGTGAGTTTGTCTGAGCTACCGCACCCTGCTAGCGGTCAGATGCCTCGGAGTCTCTCTAGTCCTTGGTCCCCAGAAGCAATCACACTCTAACACTGACTCTTAAGGGAACGACCCTCAACAGTTTCTAACTTTTAACACATTTAATCTAAATTAGGCAGAGGAATCATTACAGAGATCAGCGCTGAGGCTCGCTGTCGGTAGAAGGATGGCGAAAAGCCCCGAAAGAAAGTCACATGTAGTTTAAAATCTGGCATTCCAATGCAATGGATGTGCTCTCCCTCAGTGTTTATAAGTTGACTATGTGTCACCATTGGGGTGTCTATCTGGTAGGTTGTGTAGTAGCGAGTGTCCGTCCTTAATCTAAGTGTTGCTGCAGCATTCTAATCAAACCAATTTACAGGTCCTTCTCAAAAAATTAGCATATTGTGATAAAGTTCATTATTTTCTATAATGTAATGATGAAAATTTAACATTCATATATTTTAGATTCATTGCACACTAACTGAAATATTTCAGGTCTTTTATTGTCTTAATACGGATGATTTTGGCATACAGCTCATGAAAACCCAAAATTCCTATCTCACAAAATTAGCATATTTCATCCGACCAATAAAAGAAAAGTGTTTTTAATACAAACAACGTCAACCTTCAAATAATCATGTACAGTTATGCACTCAATACTTGGTCGGGAATCCTTTTGCAGAAATGACTGCTTCAATGCGGCGTGGCATGGAGGCAATCAACCTGTGGCACTGCTGAGGTCTTATGGAGGCCCAGGATGCTTCGATAGCGGCCTTTAGCTCATCCAGAGTGTTGGGTCTTGAGTCTCTCAACGTTCTCTTCACAATATCCCACAGATTCTCTATGGGGTTCAGGTCAGGAGAGTTGGCAGGCCAATTGAGCACAGTGATACCATGGTCAGTAAACCATTTACCAGTGGTTTTGGCACTGTGAGCAGGTGCCAGGTCGTGCTGAAAAACGAAATCTTCATCTCCATAAAGCTTTTCAGCAGATGGAAGTGCTCCAAAATCTCCTGATAGCTAGCTGCATTGACCCTGCCCTTGATAAAACACAGTGGACCAACACCAGCAGCTGACACGGCACCCCAGACCATCACTGACTGTGGGTACTTGACACTGGACTTCTGGCATTTTGGCATTTCCTTCTCCCCAGTCTTCCTCCAGACTCTGGCACCTTGATTTCCGAATGACATGCAGAATTTGCTTTCATCCGAAAAAAGTACTTTGGACCACTGAGCAACAGTCCAGTGCTGCTTCTCTGTAGCCCAGGTCTGGGGAATGCGGCACCTGTAGCCCATTTCCTGCACACGCCTGTGCACGGTGGCTCTGGATGTTTCTACTCCAGACTCAGTCCACTGCTTCCGCAGGTCCCCCAAGGTCTGGAATCGGCCCTTCTCCACAATCTTCCTCAGGGTCCGGTCACCTCTTCTCGTTGTGCAGCGTTTTCTGCCACACTTTTTCCTTCCCACAGACTTCCCACTGAGGTGCCTTGATACAGCACTCTGGGAACAGCCTATTTGTTCAGAAATTTCTTTCTGTGTCTTACCCTCTTGCTTGAGGGTGTCAATAGTGGCCTTCTGGACAGCAGTCAGGTCGGCAGTCTTACCCATGATTGGGGTTTTGAGTGATAAACCATGCTGGGAGTTTTAAAGGCCTCAGGAATCTTTTGCAGGTGTTTAGAGTTAACTCGTTGATTCAGATGATTAGGTTCATAGCTCGTTTGGAGACCCTTTTAATAATATGCTAATTTTGTGAGATAGGAATTTTGGGTTTTCATGAGCTGTATGCCAAAATCATCCGTATTAAGACAATAAAAGACCTGAAATATTTCAGTTAGTGTGCAATGAATCTAAAATATATGAATGTTAAATTTTCATCATGACATTATGGAAAATAATGAACTTTATCACAATATGCTAATTTTTTGAGAAGGACCTGTACTGTCTGTCCCATATCAAACCCAGTGCATGACAAACCTTGGGTCATTTATCCTTGAAATGTGTGTCGAATAGGATTATTATCCTATTCTAACAAAAGGGAAACATTAGAAGTTATGCTTTATTTTATTATAGTATAAGTGGGAGAAACAGCTATGAGTAATATTAATTAAGGTTATCCTTACAAGTGCAATCAAACAAAAACACAAACAGGTGTGGATCATGACAAAATTGAGGAATGACACTTAACTTCCTCCAGTATGTCAGAACTAACCCATCCTGTCACTAACAGGCTCATACATAAAAAAATGCCAGAAGTTTCTCCTGTCAGTTGGACAGGGATGAATGGCGGGTTCATCTGCATGTTGCAGATAGTGGAGCCAAGAGGTTTGGCCATATTTTAGCAGTATAGTTAGCTTACACCTGCGTTTTCAGTTTTTTTTTTGTTTTTTTTCACTTTCCTTGCTGGTTAGCCTTTAGCTGCTTCACATCCACTCGAGGTGTCCACTCTAGGCTCCATGTAGGATGGATGCAAGTCTCTTGAATTGTCTCATGTTGTCTCCTGGATGATCTTTTCCAAGTTGCTTGTCCTAGGCATTAGGTAGCATTACTCTGACACCATGTTTTAGGCTCAGTTTATTTAAGGAGAATGCTCACACGTGTCTGCAGCACAGCCATCAATATTTCAGCTGCCTCCACTCTCCACCAGGGAGAGCACAGATACACCAAACACTTCTATCACCTCATAACAGTTACAGTGTGGATGGAGAGCTGCTCACCCAGATCCATCCTAGGTTCCTCAGCATTCTGAAGATTGGAGATCATGTACTTTAACTGAGAAATTGAGGTGATGGTCCCTCCATTTAAATAAATGGACCAGATTGTGCATTACATCCTGACAGGAAAACTCAACTCTAATGTCCCCAGGGTCTATGTCAGGTTTCTGAGGTGGAGAGTTCAGCTGACAGGTGAAGATAAAATTCAAGAGGAGCAATGCACTTTTCATCCTGTTCCAAGAACACATTTATTCCTACAAAGACAGTGGTAGAAGCATGAGTTTCTGGTGGGTGTTGAACTCTCCCTTAGCTCCAATGGAGTTTTAATAAGTTGAAGAGTATAAGTTTTATATATTCAATCAATCCTTACTGCTCATAATTATATAAATTTTACATTTTTAAAAATCACTCCCACTCAAGTGTAAGCATGAAACAAATGTTGCTTCTCCAGTATATGGACATTAGTATGTTTCCACTTTTACACTTTGGGAATAAGACCCTGCTGCAAGATGAACCACTACTTTACCTCTGGTCTTTGCTCGTAATATCCGTGCATGTTTGAATTGCTGAGTTGTGCATCCACTAAACCAACAGAAACACTTTTGCAGAATTTGAAGTTCAGTTTACAAAGATCAAAATTCACAGTTTATGCAGATGGAGTTTATTTATCAGAGTCTCTTTAGCATCTCTGTTAGCATAAGAAACAAAATCAACCCTTATGCAACAGGAGAATGAATATTCAATCTCTACAAAAGGAACAACTGTTTTATTTGGTATAATTACTTTGACACTACTTAATTTAGAGTCAGGTTTCCCATCATGTCTTCCCTGGTGTAAACAGATACTGGGTACTCTGAGCCGTACTTGTTCATTGCCCAGGCCAAAATCACTGAAATGGTTAAAAATATCCTGGATGACAAGGCTTTGGGGATGGATGAGATCTGGCCTAAGTACCTCAGGTCTCTGAATGTTGTGGGGCTGTTGTGTACACACCATCTCCAATGGTGTGTGCTGTTTGGGGAAAGTGCCCCTGGACTGGCAGACTGGGGTGGCGGTCCCCCTTTATAAGAAGGGAGATCCGAGGGTGTGTTCAAACTAAAGGGGGATCGCACTCCTCCCTGGGACGGCCTATGCCAGGGTGTTGAAGACGAGAGTCGAAGCTCTGTTTCAGGAGTAGCAGTGTTGTTTTCATCCTGGCTGTGGAACACTTGACTAGCCTTACTCTTTCTACACGTGGCTCGAGGGTTGGGAGTTTTTCCAACCGGTCCACATGTATTTTGTGGATCCGAAGAAGGCCTTCGACCTTGTCCATCATGGTGCCGTGTGGGGTGTGCTCCAGGGTACATGTTGAACTTGACAGGGCTACCCTTTGTCAAGAGTCTTGTTCATGACTTTCATGGAAAGGATTTTTATGCAAGCTGCTGAAATTTGCTACCTCTGCAGGATGGCTTGGCAATCCCTCAGAGATAGGGTGAGTAGCTTGGCCACATGGGAGGGGCTCAGTGAAGAGCCGCTGCTTCTCCACATTGAGAGTCAGCTAAGGTGGCTCGGGCATTTGTTTCGAATGCCCCCTGGATGTCTCCCTTAGGAGGTGTGCCAGGGACGTCCCACCAGGAGAAGCCCTGGGAGACAGCCCAGGTCATGAGAAGGGACTATGTCTCTCTGATGGCGTAGGAACGCCTTGACCTCCCCCATAAGAGCTGGAGAAAGTGTCTGGGGAAGTCTGGGTGTCTCTGCTGAGATTGCTGCCCCCAGTAATCAAAGAGTGGATACTTTGAATAATCTAAAATATAAAAGATGTTCAGAGTTATTTCACACTTTGTTTGCTACCTAATTCCATATGTGTTCATTCATGGTTTGGTTCCTTCAGTGACAATCTACAATTTAAACAGTCCTGAAAAAAAAGAGAACCATTAAGTGAGAAAGTTTATCTGAAATATTTAGCCAGTATTTAGCACCACCTCTTTGAGCTGCAATTCTTTTTTATATTTTATGTTCAACATTTTTTGAAGACTCAAGTTTGGCTTTCTTGGACATATTAACTATTTTTTATGTTTTTAATGTTGTCTCCCAAATGGACAGTAATTTTAGGAACAAAATGTACATCTTCTGATCACAACACTTCTCAAACCAAGCCATTCACTTGCTCTTATTCTGTTTACAATGAAACAGGTTGTCTTTTCTTGTTCCACACAAAACATTTTGAATAAAACTAGGTCTTACAGGGGGGTTCTGGGTTGATTTCTTCAGCTGGAGTCTGCCTAACGGTACAGTTGTCCAGTTTGTATCAGAGCCCAGCTCAAGGCAAATCCCTCTTAAACATCTTCTCATCAGAGCTGCTGCTACTTCTCCTCTGCAAAAACACTGCAGGTGAAGAGACAAAACCATATAGCTACAGTTTTGGTCACAAGTTAACATCCACTCATCTTGAATAATAATGATTTATTTGAACTGATGCTTCTGCAGGGTTGATTACAACTACAACAACAACATTTAATTTCCCTTTGGGATTAATAAAGTATTTTTGAATTGAATTTGAATTAAATTGAATTGAATTAATTATACAACATACATCTGGAATAATCTTTAATAAAAAGAATTGGGTCCACAAATAGAAAAATAAAGTTCAAATATATCCAACATATCCATTTCCTTCAAAGTTCCTTAGTGCACTGCCTCCAGACCAGGGGCCCTCATGCATAAAAGAGTGTACAGCTTTTATACAAAAAATTGGTTTTAGGTACAAATTTTAAAGCGTTCTAAGTACTACAATTTATTAGAAAGAACGAACCTGGTTCTGCTGCCATCTACTCACAGCAATTAACTCGGGTGCTTCCAAATGCTGTGCTGCAACATTGTCTAAACATCCCCATGAGGGATGTTTGAAGTAGTTTACAGCGAACCAACAACTCCTTGAGTGACATCAGTGACTCAAAGAACTGGCTAAAAATAAAGTTTTGTCGGCTTGTAAACCTTTTGTTTCAGGCTGACGTGCCACTACAGTTTGAGACACATTTGCTCATCACAAATGAGTTGCACATTTATTGAATGAAAAGGTGTGCTATTCACAAAACCAAATTTGTTTACAGATTGGGGCTCTTATATCAGTATGAATGCAGTCCATAGCTCTGATTACATTCGGAAATCGACTCCTGTCTGCAAATGAGAGCCACAGTTTAGGGGAGCTTTATATATCTGGGCAACATACGGAATAGGCCAACCCATATGACTGGCATGGCACGGCTCAGGAATGACTGTTAAATACCTGACCTGTTATCCAGCTTCCTCTGAAAAGATCCGTTTGCAAGGAATGCAGCGTAGTGAGCTGCGGCACTGGTAATGCATGGTTTCTTCTAGTTTCTGGGGCCAGAAACTAGACTCCAAGATAATTGCCCTGGGCAATCTAAACCGGCTTAAAAGCCATGCATCATCACGTGCTAGAAGGTCAGAACTATCTCTGAAAACACCCTCCCTTTGAATTCTTCAATTGGCGATGTCCTCCAGCTGTGCCTAAGATGCCATCATTCCACAATTACGTGCAACTTTACGCTGCTATTAATAGACTTGTGCTTGTCCATCTCAGGAATCATCACACCTGACTTGTTTGGAAGTAACCTGCTGATCCGACACCATTTTATTTTTAGTGAGAATGGAAGTCCCTCTTAGACACTTTATATGCATTTCATGCTCCTCAGCACACAGATCGATGCGTATTTGTATCTTCATGTGACAAAAACAGAGAAAATTGTACAGTTTACATCGGATTGAGGTTGTTTCCATCATTCTTGAGGAGTGTTACATTATTTTATGAGGCTAAATGTGTTTCAATTCATCATTCAGGTTTAAACTATGAAACCTCAAACCCATGAAAAAACATCTGGTTCGATGCTCCTTGAGAAAAGAAAACTGAGTTTGGCAACATAAATCGGCTTCGTCTGACTATCTGCAATTACATTCTGGATATGTAAAAATTAGTTTGGAGTAGTCTCAACAACGTTTGTCTATGCAGAATGGGAATTTAAGATATCTGCATTTGCATTCTGACTAAAAAGGGACAAATCAAAATGCCTTTCAGGATATCTCAAATGACGTCACTGACTGGTCATTTAAAAAGGTCACACATCCATAGTCACAATTGAAGATATCTGAAACTTCATTATCACTAGTCAAAATTACATGTTTTGAAATCTGAATTTAAAAAATATTGTGTAAACCCCCTAGTGCTGGCTCTGAGGTGTCCAACCTGTTTTAGGTGGCTGCAGTGGCGCTGGCTGGAATCACCTGGTTCTGGTCCAACATGACAAACTGACTATTTTTAAACTGAGGCAAACTACTACGGACTACGGTCAGAAAAAGTGCAGCTCCTATCGCCATGACACGCTCTCTTCTTCTGCCTTTACCCTGTAAGGGATTATACAACATAACATTCTCACAATGCCAAACCTATGGCTTAAAACATAAATGAAATGAACTAACGTTTGCCTTTAGAGTTAGAGATAATACAATAATCAAACTTGGCAATTAGTATAAAATTGCTGCTACATACGGCCACTAATTGTATTTTGAATAACAATTATAACAAACATGCAAACCTGAAACATTCCATCATATTCATTCTTTTAGTTGCACAAGCTGTAGCTTACCCAAACATAGTACACTCATAAAATCTATACAGAATGTTATTCCTGTTTTCTTTGCATTTCTTCAAGTAAGGTTTTCAACGTCAATAATGTTTGTACATTTCCAAAGTCAAGTGGAAGAGAAAAAAGAAAAGTTACATAAGTTAAATAAAACAATGATTCTGGAGTCAGAGGTTCAATCACACAACTCCGGTGGAGCGCAGTCTTTACCACTGGCTTATAACTTATCAGCCTCGAGCATTAAGCAGTGCTTAGCAACACGTCTCACAAGTATACTTGTCTGGGTTCTCAGTTGAACCTGCCGAACCCTGATTTTGTTGTCCTCCATAGCTTTAATGATTCGACCAATTAAACAGAAATTTCTTGGAGCTGAATCATCAATCAGTAGGAAAATGTCACCAACAGAAACATTACGCTTCAGGAGCAGCCACTTTGGTCTTTGTTGTTGACTCTGCAAGTACTCTTTTGTCCAGTGCTTCCAAAACAAGTCGGCCATGTACTGAACTGGACACGTATCTTCTTCTAGGGTAGATATCTTTCTCATCAAAGACACCTGGTGGAATGGATGGTTTAGTTTTCAGCAAAAGCAAGTGGTGTGTCAAAGCCTTTATCATTAGATGGTCTCGTCAGAGGACGGCTTTTTATTATTGCCTCAGTCTCACACATAAGAGTCTGCAGACCCTCCTCGTCCAATGCTTGTTGCCTCAGAACTAACCTCAGTATTTTTCGCACAGATCTACAGGTCCTTCTCAAAATATTAGCATATGGTGATAAAGTTCATTATTTTCCATAATGTCATGATGAAAATTTAACATTCATATATTTTAGATTCATTGCACACTAACTGAAATATTTCAGGTCTTTTATTGTCTTAATACGGATGATTTTGGCATACAGCTCATGAAAACCCAAAATTCCTATCTCACAAAATTAGCATATCATTAAAAGGGTCTCTAAACGAGCTATGAACCTAATCATCTGAATCAACGAGTTAACTCTAAACACCTGCAAAAGATTCCTGAGGCCTTTAAAACTCCCAGCCTGGTTCATCACTCAAAACCCCAATCATGGGTAAGACTGCCGACCTGACTGCTGTCCAGAAGGCCACTATTGACACCCTCAAGCAAGAGGGTAAGACACAGAAAGACATTTCTGAACAAATAGGCTGTTCACAGAGTTCTGTATCAAGGCACCTCAGTGGGAAGTCTGTGGGAAGGAAAAAGTGTGGCAGAAAACGCTGCACAACGAGAAGAAGTGACCGGACCCTGAGGAAGATTGTGGAGAAGGGCCGATTCCAGACCTTGGGGGACCTGCGGAAGCAGTGGACTGAGTCTGGAGTAGAAACATCCAGAGCCACCGTGCACAGGCGTGTGCAGGAAATGGGCTACAGGTGCCGCATTCCCCAGGTCAAGCCACTTTTGAACCAGAAACAGCGGCAGAAGCGCCTGACCTGGGCTACAGAGAAGCAGCACTGGACTGTTGCTCAGTGGTCCAAAGTACTTTTTTCGGATGAAAGCAAATTCTGCATGTCATTCGGAAATCAAGGTGCCAGAGTCTGGAGGAAGACTGGGGAGAAGGAAATGCCAAAATGCCAGAAGTCCAGTGTCAAGTACCCACAGTCAGTGATGGTCTGGGGTGTCGTGTCAGCTGCTGGTGTTGGTCCACTGTGTTTTATCAAGGGCAGGGTCAATGCAGCTAGCTATCAGGAGATTTTGGAGCACTTCATGCTTCCATCTGCTGAAAAACTTTATGGAGATGAAGATTTCATTTTTCAGCACGACCTGGCACCTGCTCACAGTGCCAAAACCACTGGTAAATGGTTTACTGACCATGGTATCACTGTGCTCAATTGGCCTGCCAACTCTCCTGACCTGAACCCCATAGAGAATCTGTGGGATATTGTGAAGAGAACGTTGAGAGACTCAAGACCCAACACTCTGGATGAGCTAAAGGCCGCTATCGAAGCATCCTGGGCCTCCATAAGACCTCAGCAGTGCCACAGGCTGATTGCCTCCATGCCACGCCGCATTGAAGCAGTCATTTCTGCAAAAGGATTCCCGACCAAGTATTGAGTGCATAACTGTACATGATTATTTGAAGGTTGACGTTTTTTGTATTAAAAACACTTTTCTTTTATTGGTCAGATGAAATATGCTACTTTTGTGAGATAGGAATTTTGGGTTTTCATGAGCTGTATGCCAAAATCATCCGTATTAAGACAATAAAAGACCTGAAATATTTCAGTTAGTGTGCAATGAATCTAAAATATAATGAATGTTAAATTTTCATCATTACATTGTTGAAAATAATTAACTTTATCACAATATGCTAATATTTTGAGAAGGACCTGTAATCTGGCAATCACATATGCCGCCAAAGTGGGATGTTGCTGGGGGATTAAAGATCCACTGGATGTTCTTTAGAGTCATTTCTGACTCAATTTTCTCCATATTGAAAACATTAATTGCTTCACGAAGTTCAGGTTCAGCACCAGTAAAGTTTTTGCCATTGTCAGACCTTATTACACCAACTTGACCCCGTCTAGCAACAAACCTTCCCTAGAGCTTGAAGCACGCCATAGCTCTTAATGACTGTACAACCTTTCTTGATGTGAAACAGACCAAAGTAATCCACTCCAACATTTTTAAATGGCAGACTATCTGATAGAACTCTTGCCTTTGGAAGATCAGCCATAAGCGTTCCATGCTGACATCTACAAACAACATATTGCAACACAATTTTCCAGATAACTGCATGAGGTTATAGTATCCAAAATTTTTGCTGTACTTTTGATCATGTAATTGCAACCACTATGACCTTTTGCATAGACTGCTCTCAGACTAATCTGTGTGATATGCATATCCTTTGACATGCTTCATTAATAAAGCATAAAACAAAAAAACAAAAACAAAACATGGAGTTACTCAAAGTTTAACATGTCCATTTATTTTCTTTCCTTTATAAGTGACTATTTTTAAACTGAGGCAAACTACTAAGGACTGCAGTCAGAAAAAGTGCAGCTCCTAACACCATGACATGCTCTATTCTTGTGCCTTTCCCCTGGCAGGGACTATACAAAAAAACATGCTCACACTGCCTCCTTGTGGCTTAAGACGTAAAGGAACTTAACTAATGTTTACCTTTAGTGTTAGAGATAACAGTACAAAAAACAAACTTGGCAATTAATATCAAATTGCTCCTACTCTGTTCAATGCCAGGTTTTTGTCAAAACAAAATGTCCCTTAAAATCCTAAAATAGCTTAAAATCCACCTCAAGTGTATGCAATGTATATTTGTTGAAGAATATTTTGCTGTTAAAACTTGCACACTGTTAAAATAAAATAAACAGCTACAGCACTAAAAATCATTAAAAATGCAAGAATTTGAGTTCAACTGGCCTGACATTGGAGACCACTGACTAGCAAACACAAGTAAGGCTAAAATGGCATGTAAATCTGGGACATTTTGAGTAGACAAAATACTTAAAGATATCAGTAAAATCATTCTAACTAGTGCATGAATATTTTTTATTATGAATGTCTTGTGTTTAACAGTTAGGAATGGGTAATTCTTTTCAAGTTAACAGAGAAGTGGAGTCAAATTGCAGCCCTTTACACATGTCCTGGTGGCCTCTTGGGTTTTGCAAGAGGTTCCACTGTGCGCAAAGCACTTACACACGTGGACAAAATTGTTGGTACCCCTCAATTAATGAAAGAAAAACCCACAATGGTCACAGAAATAACTTGAATCTGACAAAGGTAATAATTAATAAAAATTATATGTAAATGAACAAATGAAAGTCAGACATTGCTTTTTAAACATGCTTATACAGAATTATACTATCAGGTTTGAAAACAGTTTTATTCAGCACTCAACGCAAAAGTTTCTCTCACATCTCGTTATCATCCGGCCAAACAGAACGAATAAACCAAGAATTGGAAGCTACTCTCAGATGTCTCACATCCACCAATCCATCTGACAGGAATAACTTTCTACCCTGGGTAGAGGATGCTCACAATTCACACACCTACACAGCAGCAGGTCTGTTCCCCTTTGAAGCTTCTCTGGGTTACCCACCACCACTTTTTCCTTCAGACGAGAGAGACATCTCAGTCACTTTTTTCCACCATTGCATCGGCCATTGTAAGCACATCTGGTCAAATACAATCAGAGCGCTTCATCACACTGCCGCACAAAACCAAAAATATGCTGACAGGAAACAGACCAGCTCCTCAGTACTCCCCAGGTCAAAAGGTTTGGCTCTCCTACCGTGACATCCCATTGAAATCCTTGTCCAAGAAACTGGTCCCACGATTTGAAATCCATTCAATCATAGGCCCCGATGCAGTCCGTCTCCGTCTGCCATCCAACCTCCGAATCCATCCAACCTTCCATGTCTCACAGATTAAACCTGTCTTTACCAGCACATTGTGCCCTCAGCAGGAAACAATGTGATAGAAGGTAGTTTTTCAATATGGCCAAAAGATAAATGGATGCTGCTTTAAAGATGACCACACTTTTTTAGTAAATGGGGCTAATGTTTTAAATCATGATTTACAGGAAGTGTCATGATTTTTACAGCCGACTTAACCCACATGCAGAGACTCTCAGAAAACTTGTTAAATAAAGAAGGTTTATTGCAAAACTTGGTCAGGCACAACAGAAGCGGCAAGTCTAATCTTTCACCACTGAAAAAACACAAACAGAAATGATTAGTGGCTGAACCTCAGAATATGACCCAACTAAAACGTTCTCTTACTGGAGAATCCAGGAAAACTGCCAGGGAGAGAATAAGTGTCAGGAAAGAAGCCCCACTTGCCAGGTACAGTCAAAATCCAGGAAGTAACCAGAGCCACTACAGAGGACTGGAACAGGTCAGGCTGAAATTGCACCTGGAACAAGTAACAGGGAAGTTAGAGTTAACACAGAAAAATCCTTCAAAAGTTCTTCATAGCAAAAATCATGCAAAGTTTCTGGCCAGAAGATTACCACGGAGGCAAAACACTCAGGCACCGAAGTGTTGGCAACCATCCTCTTTATGCTTCTCAGCTGATGAATAGATGCGCAACACCTGTCGCCTCAGGAACTCTCCTGCTGGCGGCACCTAGTGTTGGAAAGGTGTAAGCAGCAGGCAGCAGATGACTCCAGATCCTGACAGGAAGGTTGTTATAAGCCCAAAATGCAACTTATTGGGCTCAGTAGAGGTGGCGGGAATGTGATTTTTCTAACTTTGATGGCTTTAATTATGCTCCTCTGTGGCCTATTTTGATGACAATAGTAGTAGGTGCTAAATAACTACAACATGACTCAATCTATCCAGTAACTGCATATAATTCCATTTATTAAGAGACTAAGCCTTTGCAGGTAGATAATCCTGCCAGAGAACACTTGTGTTGTAGGATGTGGAGCTAAGGCGAGTGTAGGTGGTTGATGAAAATCGACTTTTAGGGTCTATGTTAACTGATTCATATGATGTTAGACAGAATTTTTAGCTGTATTTCGTAGCTGTTTCCTTACTCCTAATTATTCACATGTAGCTTTGATGGGGTTAGATTTATCTCCACTAGGCATGTCACCTGTTGCTTAGACACCACTAGGAGTCTACCGGAGAGTAGAGGCTGACATTTATTCGGGAATCCCACGGGTCACGGGATTTCCATGGGAATCCCGCAGGATGGGAGACAGCATTAGTAAAGATCACATGATTGGGACAGTACAGGATAAAAAATGAATGGGAGCAGACAGGACCGGGAGCTAAGCAATAGGGGGGAAAACAAACTAGGATCACTTGTCTTTGGAAATGTAAAACTGAGACTTTGTTATAAACTTTAAGGAAAAAAAAACTTGGATCGACACCGCCATTGTGTAGTTTTTTTCCAAGAAGCCTATACTATCATGCGAGTCAAACGAACAACACGACCCACAAGCCAACAGTGCTTCTGATTGATGTTTTCCACCTGCGTTCAGAATGGAGGGAACAAACGCAGGTGGAGAACTGGACGTGGTAAATTTGGATTTGCAACATAAAGTCAGAAGTAAGGACTTATCTATTAAACCCATAGAGCTGACAGGAAAGTTGCAAATATTGTCGAACTTAGAAGAGTTGAGTGTAGTGGTGTCAACACGCAGTCTGCTGCTTGTAAAACGTGTTTAGTCGTAATTAAGTACACCAGTGATTAAGGGACACTTGTAAGGCAACTTCTGGATTGAATCAGCCCTGCATCTCTTCATTCATCAAACCAAAAGTACCAACATGTGTCAAGTCTCATCTGACCAACAAAATTGCTGCATGTGCTCTAAAGATTTAAGAGCCTTTGCCACAGGAGAGGGAAAAGGCTTCATCAAGGGAAGATATTAAATAAATATGTTGTGAAATAGAAACAAATTTAAAGTACCATTAAATGTACAATTCATTTAATACATCATTAAAAATTAAATGTACCACTAATTACGTCATGTCTTCTTTAAAATTATACTTAATTATTCAGTGGCATATTTAATTGCATAATAGTCCATTTCATGATATAATGGTACATTTATTATTTCTAATGATGTATTAAATAAATAAATGGTACCTTTAATTTAATGGCACATTTAATGTTACATTTCTTTCATGTTACATTTACTTCACTTATGGGACATTCACAACATTTATTCATTTAATGATGATTTTATTGTATTAATTTTGTCCAGTTTGACCCTCCATTCTTGATGCCTGTATAGGAGGTCATGTCAGAATTTGAATCAGGTGTTCTGGAGCAGCCACACATCTAAAACTTGCTGGGAAGGGGTCCCTGAGGACCAGGGCTGTGAACCATTGAGGTACAGTTTCTAAATTGTGAAGGTAATGCCTTTTTGCACTTTTGTTCACCAAGTACAGTTCTCTTGCTAGGTGCATTTTTCTTTCGTTTCAGCAATTTGAAACATAAAAGTAATATCATTGTTCAAAGGAAACAGTCACTTAATAAATGAGTAAAATACAACTTTGTACATTTTGTTTATTCAACTAAGATAGTGTTGGGACCCACAGCCCTGGATTAAAACAAGATGCGGTACAGACGTTTCTGGAACTTTCAAATTAAATTGCATTTAACCTACTTCCGGCACAGCCAAGGAAAGGGGTAACAGCGAACATCCCATGATGCCACTGCCTGTATAAAACCACCCCCTTTCCAAGGAAACAATCTCTTCCACCCGGACCCCACTGCGGAGCTGGTAGGAGGGACACAGCGCGCTAATGTCTCTTTGCTGGCAAACAGACATAACTCTTCAACTGGATCCAAGAGTGTCATACGATCACCGATCATATGCACAAAGTTAAGTTCGAATGAAATACTGTATGTGTATCCGGTATTCATTCATGAACGGGGAAATTAAGGTACAAGCGTGACTTGACTTTTCTCTCTGAGGTCTACAGAATCAAGCTGTGTTATAGAGTGTTCCCGGCAGAGACGCTGTCTCTATGACTCCGAGTGGAGCAGTTTCCCGAAGGAGGACAACGGACTCATCACCGTGGTTACCAGTAACTTGCAGTTTGGTCGGCGGACAGCAAGCCGCCCCCTCCCCGACAGCTCCGGAGGTTAGCTGAAGCTAACTTTTGTTCAAAGTGGATGTTCCTTCAAACTTCGTCACCCCCGGACAACGTTTCCTCAGCACGGTTCATGAGGTTAGGTCTTGGGCAGAGAGTAATAGAAGTATTTTAGAATGAAATAATCTAAACGTTTTTCATTTTATGAAGTTTGGTTTTGTTTATGTTGAACTCAGCCATTTTAGTGCTAGCAGACTATCTGCTCAGCACACGTGGTCAGTTTTGTGTTCTGTGTTTGTGTGTTTTTTTTTTAAGTTAAGACAAACTTTACTTGAAGGGTGATTTTAAACACAGGAGATTGATCATAACGCACCGTCCATGCTTATGCATTTTAACCCTTTATTAGTGGTATTTTAAAAGTATATGTATGATTCTGATGATAAGCTATCAGCTTCTTTTGTTAGCTTTAACTACTAACAGCTAAGAAAGGTTGTTAGTTTTCAATCCAGTAAATATTTCCTTAAACATTATTTTGCTAGACTTGATAACTAAGTAACACAATTAAGCCACATTTCTCCAGAAAGATTTGGCTCTTTTCCAAAATATTTCCTTGAATATTTGATCACTTCCTTAATAATATTTCTTTGAATAATATTTCAATAAATAAAGGCAGCTAATGAGACACCGTTGAGAATTCATCCAGAATGTTGGTTTTATTCAGCAGATCATTCTTTAAACATTATTTTATTAAAATAATATTTTATCTGATCTTGCATTGTGAATGGTTGTCTAAAGGTATGCTGATTATTGCCTAAGTTAGTTCCAAGACTAATTTAACTTAATTTCCATCACTCTTTCGATCATGATTTCCAACCATCTTTAATTAACTTGTTTACATTGTACATAGCCCATTAGTCTTCCTTCTTCTTTAATTCTGCTTAGTAGTTTAGTTGGATTGTTTTAGCATAGTAAAGAGTTTGTTGATTGAAATATGTTTGACTTTGAGTTGACTTATTTTGGTTAATTCTTGTATTTTAAGAAATTGTGTGAATTCATTCCATGTGTGTGCAGAGTTTTGCTGTTCAATAATGTCAGAGCTTGCCTCACCCTTTTCGACTTTCTCCCAATACCATCGCCTTAAAAACGGTCTTCTGTGATGGTACCCGGGGCTCTCTCACCAGAGAAGAACTCATGAACATCAGGGCTAGTACACCAGAGGAGTTATTTCCAACTTTTCTGCCTACTGCTCTGGAATTTTTGGACATTCTGGTCAAAGGTGCGCTCACCTTTGTTCACGCGGTGAAACGCCGGAAGAGAGGGAAACGGGCTGGGGTGCTGGTACGTCTTCGCCAGCGTGGACTACAAACACCGTTACCTGAAATATTTCTCTCTAACGTGCGCTCACTTCCCAACAAAATTGACGAACTACAACTGCTGTTGGGGAAAAACAGGGACTTTTATTCATCGGCAGTTTTGTGCTTCACGGAGACGTGGCTGTGTGGATTAATACCGGACTCTGCGCTGCAGCTGGCAGGATTCCAGCTCTACAGAGCGGACAGAGACACGGAACTCTCCGGCAAAGCGAAAGGTGGAGGAATCTGTTTTTACCTCAACAGTGGTTGGTGCAACGACGTGACAGTGATTCAGCAGCCCTGTTCTCCAGACCTGGAAGCCTTCATCATAAACTGTAAGCCTTTCTATTCCCCCCGTGAGTTCGCTTCGTTCATCCTGGTCGGTGTTTACATCCCGCCGCAAGCTAACGTGCAGGTCGCACAGCGCATGCTCGCTGACCAGATACTGAGTGTGGAGCGGAACAACCCGGACTCCTTAGTAATCGTCGTTGGCGACTTTAACAAAGGTAATCTCACCCACGAACTCCCCAAATATAGACAGTTTATAAAATGTCCGACCAGAGAGGACAACATTCTGGATCACTGTTACACCACCATCAGAGACGCTTATCACGCCGTCCCACGTGCTGCACTGGGCCAATCCGACCACATCATGGTCCACCTGATTCCTGCATACAGGCAGAAACTAAAGCTCTGCAAACCTGTTGTGAGGACGACAAAGAAGTGGAGCAGTGAGGCTGTGGAGAATCTCCAGGCGTGTTTAGGCTGTACAGACTGGGATGTGTTCAGGACTACTACCAACAGTCTGGACGAGTACACAGAGGCTGTGACTTCCTACATCAGCTTCTGTGAGGACAGCTGTGTACCATCATGCACCAGGGTGAGTTACAACAACGACAAACCCTGGTTCACAGCTAAACTCAGAAGGTTAAGACTGGATAAGGAAGAGGCCTTCAGGAGTGGGGACAAAGACATATACAGAGAGGCAAAGTACAAGTTTGGCAAGGCAGTGAAAGAGGCCAAATTACTGTACTCTGAGAAGCTCCAAAACCAGTTCTCACCCAACGACTCTGCGTCTGTCTGGAAAGGGCTCAAGCAAATCACCAACTACAAGCCGAAAGCCCCCCACTCCATCAACGACCGACGCCTCGCCAACGACCTGAACGAGTTCTACTGCCGCTTTGAAAGACAAAGGGACAGTCCTGCAACCATCCCCCACGACACCCCCCAACAGCTGCAGCCACAATCCACCACCCCCATCTCTCCAACCTCAAGAGGGACCTTGGCACCTCCAACCCCCACCCTGAAGTTCCCCCCCACCAGCCCCCTACCCACGCCGAGGACGGCTCTTTCCATCCAGGAGAGGGACGTAAACAAACTCTTCAGGAGACAGAACCCCCGGAAAGCTGCTGGTCCGGATTCTGTCTCACCAGCCAGCCTGAAGCACTGCGCTGATCAGCTGTCTCCAGTCTTCACAGACATTTTTAACACCTCACTGGAGACATGTCATGTGCCAGCCTGCTTCAAGTCCTCCACCATCGTCCCTGTCCCCAAGAAGCCAAGGACCACAGGGCTTAATGACTTCAGACCCGTCGCCCTGACCTCTGTGGTGATGAAGTCTGCCTTCAACATCATCGTCCCAGTTCTGCTACAGGAGAAGCTCTCCCAGCTGAGTGTGCCCGACTCCACCTGCAGGTGGATCACTGACTTCCTGTCTGACAGGAAGCAGCGTGTGAGGCTGGGGAAGCACGTCTCTGACTCCCTGACCATCAGCACCGGTTCCCCCCAAGGCTGTGTTCTCTCTCCTCTGCTCTTCTCCCTGTACACCAACAGCTGCACCTCCAGTCACCAGTCTGTCAAGCTTCTGAAGTTTGCGGACGACACCACCCTGATCGGAATCATCTCTGATGGTGACGAGTCCGCGTACAGATGGGAGGTGGACCATCTGTTGGACTGGTGCAGCCAGAACAACCTTGAGCTCAACGCTCTAAAGACAGTGGAGATGGTTGTGGACTTCAGGCAGAACCCAGCCCCACCTGCCCCCATCACCCTCTGTGACTCCACAATTGACACTGTGGAATCTTTCCGCTTCCTGGGAACTATCATCTCCCAGGATCTCAAGTGGGAGCCAAACATCAGCTCCCTCATCAAGAAAGCCCAGCAAAGGATGTTCTTCCTGCGGCAGCTGAAGAAATTCAACCTGCCAAAGACTATGATGGTGCACTTCTACACAGCCATCATTGAGTCCATCCTCACCTCCTCCATCACCATCTGGTACGCCGCTGCTACAACCAAGGATAAGGGCAGGCTGCAGCGTGTCATTCGGTCTGCTGAGAAGGTGATTGGCTGCAGTCTACTGTCGCTCCAGGAACTGTACACCTCCAGGACCCTGAAGCGGGCAGGGAAGATTCTGGCTGATCCCTCCCACCCCGGTCACAGACTCTTTGAGACTCTCCCCTCTGGCAGGAGGCTGCGGTCCATCCGGACCAAAACCTCACGCCACAAGAACAGTTTTTTCCCATCTGCCACCAGCCTTGTTAACAAAGCCCGGAAAGACATTCTCCCTCCCCCCCCCCTTTTTTTTTTGCTGACAGGACACTTGTAACCTGTAACTCTATGCGTTACATTAACGCTCAGCTTGGACTCCTGCTTTACTTGCACTGCCATACTTGCACAATGATCACCTGCACTGTTGTATTGCTCTCGCATCTTATACTGCTCTATACTTACTCTCACTCACTTAAAACTGTGCACATATATTTATATTATATTGTAGATATGTTTATACTGTTTAATTTGTATTGTATTGCACCGACTACGCCAAAACAAATTCCTTGTATGTCCAAAAACGTACTTGGCAATAAAGCTTTTCTGATTCTGATTCTGATTCTGATTACTGGGCTGGTATTCACAGGACAACCCTTAACAGACCGAAATATTATTTGATACAATATTAAAATATTAATATTAAATATTAAATAATATATTCATAGTCATAGTCACAACAATAGCCATGGTCTGTTTCCTTGTTTGATATTTTATTATCTCTTCATTATTATTCTTTTTACTTTAACTGGCCTTTACTACAGCTAAAAACAGGGGCCTAACTGGTCCTTCAAAGAAATTACCAAAAGACTAATTGAAGAAAACAAAAATGGGAGTGGCACAGGAGTGGGAGTCGTTCTAAATGGGAGCGGGATGGGAGAGGGAGTCAATTTACCAGGAGTGGGATTGGACAAGATTTTTTTTTTTATGCTGGCCTGGGATTGGGATGGGACACCCGTGTCACCCTCTACCGGAGAGACAAAGTTACACCTTTCAGGGGAGGTGGAACCACATAACAGCTGGAAAGAGATTTCCTGGTCATATATAGGTTTAGTACACACTCACAGGGTTGGGTGATTCTTTCGGTGGGAGGGCTACCTGCTTCCAGGACTTAAGTGGTGAGGTGCCTTTAAATGACACCTCATCAAGGGGATTGTTAGGAATAACCTTGCTTATGTTGAGGTATTATAATGCTATCACTGATATCCATGAGCCTCAACCTCACCCAGTCTGGATATCGTGAGAAAGAACAGATGAAGAGCAGGAAATTAAGATTAACACAAGTTTAATTTGGAAGACAATAAATCCAATGATTTCTAATGCAAAATGAATATACAAAATAACACAAAGAAAGAAAATTACGTAAGGCCTTACGGAGAGATCGTAGGTTTCAACAAAGCGTGGCTGTCTCTACCCAGATGTCTCTGTCATTACAAATTCCAGAACATCTTTATACTATTGACTTCAAAGCTTACTGACTGTGCCTCCCCCTTATGCAGTCTGGTGTTGTAAATCAGTAAAGCTCCCTTGTGGTATCTATACCATGTCCAAAAGTCGATGTTTCTTGCTTTATTGTCCCTACAGCCAGCTTTTACTGCTTGCAGCTGTTGAGAACTTCCTAACCTCTGTTTCACCCCTGCTCCATCTCGACTCCTGCTGTGATCTGGGATCCCTCCTCAAGGCTCACTCATGTTAAATCTCATTTTAATGTTCCCACATGCAAACTAAACTACTAGCATGAAAGTACATGATTTTAATTCTCAACACTTACTATTACATATATGAGCTTTTACACACACACACCGTAATGATAAAGTATAAATGTTAATGTTTTCCCCTTTATTAGGATAGATAAAAATCCCCTTTATTAGGATAGATAAAAAACATTATAAGGACAAATGACCTACAGTTTGACATAAAGTTTAGTGCATTGGGTTTGATTGTGGAACAGTCTGTAACTGGGTTCATTAGAATGCGGCAGCCACACTTAGATTGAGGGTTGGACACCTGCCATGGAAGGCCATGGAAAACGACTTCCATACGGCTTCGAGATGATTCTGGTCCACCATCAGGTGTCTCGGGGGGGTGCCTCAACTCCACCCACCGACATTGTGGGTCAGTGGGCAGAGTACTTCGAAGACCTCCTCAATCCCACTGGGGCTATGTTTCTCGGCTGACCTTGGAACGCCTTGGGAAGTCAGGGTCTCTCTGCTTAAGCTGCTGCCCCTGCGACCTGACCCCAGATAAGCGGAAGAAAATGAATGTATGGATGGAAGGATAGAATTTTTTTGTGCAGTGACAGCTTTCTCCCTATCAACAACTTTTAGTATGAAAGTTGCACACTAACCATGAGGCCCCAGACCCAGTATAACTCTGCAGCAGAATATCTAACATGACATCTATAACTGAATACATTTTTTCTGCATCAGCCACCATGCTGAAATCCGGTGAAAAATCTTCTTATTTTTTGTGGTCATGGAAGACATGCTATGATGTTGAGAGACCTTCCTCAAAGCTTTAAACAATTTTTTTAGCAAACTCAACAGTGTTGGGACCCAGCCATGGATTTCAACATTAAAACTCCGGTACACACTTTTCTGGAACTTTCAAAATAAATTGCATTTAACTGACTTCCAGCAACTGAGGAAAGGGGGGTAGCAGCAGACTTCCCATGATGCCTCTGTCTGAATAAGAGCATCCCCTCTCCAACAAGCCAACCATCATCCACACGGCCTTCGAGAAGGACCGGATAGGGGAGACAGCGTGCTAATGTCTCTTTGCTGGCAAACAGACATAAACTCTTCAACTGGATCCAAGGATGTCATACGATCATCGATCATTTGCAAAGTTAAGTACGAATGAAATACTGTCTGTGTATCCGGTATTTTCATTCATGAACGGGGAAATTAAGGTGTAAGAATTGCTTACTTTCTCTCTGAGGCCTGCAGAAGCAAACTGTCCCAGAGAAGTTCCCTGCAGAGTCTCTATGAAGCTGAGCAGAGCGGTCTCCCAGTCTGGAAGGAAGACAGCAGAGACCCCATCACCGTGTTAATGTGCACTGTGGTTGGCGGACACAACGAGCCGTTTTTCATCCACAGCTGGAGGTTAGCTGGAAGCTAGCCCTTTGTTCACAGAGCACCTTCAACCCCCCCACAGCTAAGGAGGTTGGCTGTGGCTAACCATTGTTCACTGTGGATACCTTCTTAAAACTTCTCCGACTTGGACAACGTTCCTCGCCACAGTTCATGAGGTTAAGTGTTTGGGCAGAATAACATAGAAGTGATTTAGATTTAAATTATCTAAAGTGTTTTTCATTTTATGAAGTTTTTTTTTTTTTGTGTTGAACTCAGCTATCTTGGTGCTAGCAGAATATCGGCAGCACACATGTTCAGTTTGTGTTCTGTGTTTGTGGGTTTTTAAAATTAAGACACACTTTAATAAAATGGTGATTTTAAACTGAAGATTGATCATAACGCGCCGTCCGCGCTTATGCATTTTAACCCTTTTATCAACGGTAATTTTAAAGGTGTGTGTGTGATTCTGGTGCTAAGCTATCAGCCTCCTTCGTTAGCTTAACTGCTAACAGCTAAGGACACGTGCTTGCTGCTAAATAATATTTACCCAGAAAGGTTTAGTTTCCGGGTAAATATTATTTATGTTAACTGATTCATATGATGTTGGATAGATTTGGCCAACATCATATGTTGGCCAAATCTGTCCAATGGTGGCGCAGTTGGTAGCACTGTTGCCTTGCAGCAAGAAGGTCCTGGGTTCAATTCCAGACTGGGCGTCTTTCTGCATGGAGTTTGCATGTTCTCCCTGTGCATGCGTGGGTTCTCACCGGGTACTCTGGCTTCCTCCCACAGTCCATAGACATGCCTATTAGGTTAATTGGTAACTCTAAATTGCCCTTAGGTGTATGAATGAGTGTTTGTGTGATGGACTGGGAACCTGTCCATGGTGTACCCTGCCTCTTGCCCATAGACTGCTGTCAATAGGCACCAGCTCCCCTGTGACCCACTATGGAATAAGCGGTAGAAAATGACTGATGACTGACTGAGGTTTAGTTTTCAATGCAGTAAATAATGTGTCCCTAACATCATTTTACTAAATTTGATAACTAAGTAAACACCATTAAGACCAATTTCTCCAGAAAGATTTGGTTCTTTCCAAAATATTCCCTTAATAATATTCCTTCAAATAATATTTCAATAAATAAAGGCAGCTAATGAGACACCGTTGAGAATTCATCCAGAAGGTTGGTTTTATTCAGCAGATCATTCTTAAAACATTATTTTATTAAAATAATATTTTATCTGATTTTGCATTGTGAAGGGTTGTCTAAGTTAGTTCCAAGACTAACTTCACTTCATTTCCAGATTCTTCAAGATAATCCTTGGTTCTCAAACATAAACATTGCATGGTAATGTTGCATCACTCTTTAAGTCATGGTTTTCAATCATCTTTAAGCAACTTGTTTATATTGTACACAGCCCATTAGTCTTCCTTATTCTTTAATTCTGCTTGGTAGTTTAGTCGGATTGTTTTAGCATAGTAAAGAGTTTGTTGATTGAAATATGTTTGACTTTGAGTTGACTTATTTTTGTTAATAACTTCTTGTATTTTAAGAAATTGTGTGAATTCATTCTATGTGTGCAGAGTTTTGCTGTTCAATAATGTCAGAGCTTGGCTCACACCTTTCTATTTTGTCCTAATACCATCACCTTACTGGGCTGGTATTCACAGGACAACCTTTAACTGGTCGAAATATTATTTGATAAAATATTAAAATATTAAATATTAAATAATATTTTCAGATTCATAATTCCAACAACAGTTTCATTCCATAATTGTTTTTATCTGATTTTTACAATTTGTTTTAAACGGGTGTAAAGTGCAAAGAGAATTTTTATCAGCAGGAACAAAAATACTTTACTTTGTAGTTTTAAAAATGGTTTTTGATCTTGTTTATGCAAAATAAGATTTTTTTACGTCTTTTAAGTTTCATCATAAGTTTCATCATAATGAGGTTTATTACCAGATTTAATTTGTCATTACTTCAGTTAACTTCAGTTTATGTATACAGCACAACTTCACAAATTTTTTTATCTCAAAGTATTTTACACAACAAAGATATAATTCATATTCAGAAATCTAAAATCAAATAGATATAATAATAGACCGTTGGAATTTCAAGTACATACATTTCAATTTGATTCTTGTTATAATACCTGATAAGTAATAATAATACTTTTTTTTTTTGTTTGCTTTAAAGCAACCCTTTGAAAACAAACCTCAGAACATGTAGTAAATGTAAATATATGAATGCAAATATCTTCTTTTTTAGAGTTTTAAAGTTGTTTCTTTCTCCTTTTGCAACCATATAAGTTTTATATGCAGGAGAATTATTGTACTTCATGCGTTTGAGATGCTTTGGTCTAATCACAGCTGTATTTCTGCATCTACCACTCTATCTAACTAAGTGGAAAGTTTCACTGTCACAGAAACATTCAGTCGCTGGGTAACCACAAATAGACAGGGTGTTGAAATAGACAGGGTATCTATTTCAACACCTCTGACAACTTTTTTTATGTTATGATCTTGATAAACGCAGCACCACCCCACTGTGGTGTTAATCGCAGAGGAATATCTTGCCATCATGAAGGTTGCTCAGATCTTCCTGCTCTGCGTCCTGGGAGCCGTTCTGGTGTCCACAGTCCTCTGCAACAGTAAGTTCATAGAAGTTAATCTCACTTAGAGATGCCACTTATCAACTGATATCACATTACCTAATGGTCTTATTTTCAGGTCCAACTGGTCCTGATGACTGCTGCATTGACTTATACTCAAAACCTATAAACAAAAGGCTCATCACTTCATATTACATGACTGATCCCCGCTGCCCTCTGGGTGCAGCTATGTAAGTACAGCAAGATGGGTTCTTGTTGTTCTCTGTATGATGCATAAATGTTGGATTCTTGTCATTCTTGGTATGTTATATACTGGGATTTGTGCTGTCTTGGTTTTGAATTTACTTTAGTTTTATCGAAACTGCAGCCAATAAAAAAAATGCTTATTCTTTTAAGAAGAAAGAATCAAAATTATTTGCACATCTTGTCTTTCAGTTTAATAACAAAAAACTCACGCCGCATCTGTGTGGATCCAAAGCAACTCTGGGTGGAGAAGATTATAAATTTTCTGGAGTATAAGTCCCTTTAAAGGAGCTGCCTACTGCTGCCTAATGTCGTTTCTTGTAAAAGCTTTGTACAACAACTATCCTACAGTAGTGATTGTAACCTGTAGGATATTCTGGTTTTTTTTTTTTTGTGGTTTTATTGCAGTTTTGCCTAAGATGTAAAATTATAACAGCAATTTCTTTTGCATGTATGTTTTTTGTATTTGCTCACAAATAAATCTAACTTTTATCTAATGATTCTATGTTTTTAATATTACAAATTAAGCTTTAAGTAAGTTTAACAGCAACAATAACCTATATGTTTTATATGTTGTTAGGTTGAATGTATATACATTAATGTTCATTATTATCACTCACATGTATTTCTTCTATATTCTAAAAGGTCAGATCTGCACTCAGTTGTTATCTTGGTCTATGTGCAGCTGGTTTCGCAACACCCGAAAGCAGAACCAGCTGTTCCTCTTTCCACTCTCTGAACTCTGCCTGACATGTCTAGCACCCCTATTTGTAACCTGATATGTCTGTTTACTTTGCTGTATAAAATAAACTCTGTCGGTAATCACACCTCTGTAGTCCACTGCAGATCAGTGATTACCCTCGGTGCGAGTAGACAGAGTCTGTGTCGTTCCTCTGAGTCTGACTGTTGGTTTGAGCTGATCACTCATTCCACACCCCAACATATGTTCATATTAGTTTTTATTTATTCATGATTTATGTAAAAAACATGCAGATAAAACACATTACCGCTGGTCCAAGATCAGATTAATCAAGTTAACTCCTAGCTTCTAGTTGTACAGTCCTTTACAGTATCTCTGCAGAGGGAGGAAAAAAAAGACACCAAAGAGTATGCAAAATGCTGAATTATTTTTCTTATTTATTTAAAGGAGCAACAGGATATATATAACTTTAAAAGGTCACAAAATACCCCTCCCTCACCTGGGACAGTCACTAGCATCAGCAAAGAATCTGAACACAAAGCAACAATCTTATCGGAAAAGATTGTTGCTTTGTAAAATGAACTCTCTGAAAAATAGGAACTTCTGCTCTGAAATTGAAAATGCAATGTTCATGGTTTACTTTTAAAATGCTTAGTTTTCATTGTTTTCAATATGGACAACCCCCCATAAAAAATAACAATGATTTATATATATATATATATATACAGGTCCTTCTCAAAATATTAGCATATTGTGATAAAGTTCATTATTTTCCATAATGTCATGATGAAAATTTAACATTCATATATTTTAGATTCATTGCACACTAACTGAAATATTTCAGGTCTTTTATTGTCTTAATACGGATGATTTTGGCATACAGCTCATGAAAACCCAAAATTCTTATCTCACAAAATTAGCACATCATTAAAAGGGTCTCTAAACGAGCTATGAACCTAATCATCTGAATCAACGAGTTAACTCTAAACACCTGCAAAAGATTCCTGAGGCCTTTAAAACTCCCAGCCTGGTTCATCACTCAAAACCCCAATCATGGGTAAGACTGCCGACCTGACTGCTGTCCAGAAGGCCACTATTGACACCCTCAAGCAAGAGGGTAAGACACAGAAAGAAATTTCTGAACGAATAGGCTGTTCCCAGAGTGCTGTATCAAGGCACCTCAGTGGGAAGTCTGTGGGAAGGAAAAAGTGTGGCAGAAAACGCTGCACAACAAGAAGAGGTGACCGGACCCTGAGGAAGATTTTGGAGAAGGGCCGATTCCAGACCTTGGGGGACCTGCGGAAGCAGTGGACTGAGTCTGGAGTAGAAACATCCAGAGCCACCGTGCACAGGCATATGCAGGAAATGGGCTACAGGTGCCGCATTCTCCAGGTCAAGCCACTTTTGAACCAGAAACAGCGGCAGAAGCGCCTGACCTGGGCTACAGAGAAGCAGCACTGGACTGTTGCTCAGTGGTCCAAAGTACTTTTTTCAGATGAAAGCAAATTCTGCATGTCATTCGGAAATCAAGGTGCCAGAGTCTGGAGGAAGACTGGGGAGAAGGAAATGCCAAAATACCAGAAGTCCAGTGTTCAGTACCCACAGTCAGTGATGGTCTGGGGTGCCGTGTCAGCTGCTGGTGTTGGTCCACTGTGTTTTATTAAGGGCAGGGTCAATCCAGCTAGCTATTAGGAGATTTTGGAGCACTTCATGCTTCCATCTGCTGAAAAGCTTTATGGAGATGAAGATTTCATTTTTCAGCACGACCTGGCACCTGCTCACAGTGCCAAAACCACTGGTAAATGGTTTACTGACCATGGTATCACTGTGCTCAATTGGCCTGCCAACTCTCCTGACCTGAACCCCATAGAGAATCTGTGGGATATTGTGAAGAGAACGTTGAGAGACTCAAGATCCAACACTCTGGATGAGCTAAAGGCCGCTATCGAAGCATCCTTGGCCTCCATAAGACCTCAGCAGTGCCACAGGCTGATTGCCTCCATGCCACGCCGCATTGAAGCAGTCATTTCTGCAAAAGGATTCCCAACCAAGTATTGAGTGCATAACTGTACATGATTATTTGAAGGTTGACGTTTTTTGTATTAAAAACACTTTTCTTTTATTGGTCGGATGAAATATGCTAGTTTTGTGAGATAGGAATTTTGGGTTTTCATGAGCTGTATGCCAAAATCATCCGTATTAAGACAATAAAAGACCTGAAATATTTCAGTTAGTGTGCAATTAATCTAAAATATATGAATGTTAAATTTTCATCATGACATTATGGAAAATAATGAAATTTATCACAATATGCTAATATTTTGAGAAGGACCTGTATATATATACTTATCTTCCTCCAGTATATCAGAACTACACCACCCTGTCACTAACAGGCCCATAAATCAAAAAATGCCAGAGGTTCCACAGATCATGCACCTTAAACAACAAGAAACATGCTGTCAATTGGAAAGGGATGCATCTCTTACAATTTTACATGTAACACCCTCTAACGTAAAAATTAAACCACAGTTTGGAATGACATGCAACACATCACAAACACTTCTGTAGACTCGCACTACAAAAACCAATCATGTTTACAAACCAAATTTTATTCTTATTTCTTAGCATATTAACATGATGACTCTGGTTTTCGGTTCAGAAGCCAGGATGTGCAAGGCAGTTTCTCTTTACACATGGAAACACACACACGTGCCTACTAATGAACAAGGGGCAGTGTCTACAACCTGGTACGTTTAGTAAAGGGGGAACACTCTGCTCAGGTTCAACACAGAGTTTAGCTATATGTTGGTCTGTGTTCAGAGCACCAATGGTTATCTCACGTATGAAAGGTAATGACACTTTACTTTGTATGGGATGAAAGTGTTTTTGTTATAATTGGTTCTGACCCAGAAATTTGCCACATCATGAATAGGGTTAACCTTTTCTCCCTGCTATGTCAGTCTGCTTCACAAAATCAACACCATCAATGGGGAAATATGGACATACCGTGATCAGGAAGAGTCCTGATGCTAATGGTGACAGTGAAGGGGAGCAGGGACAACTCATTCCAGTACTTCTCACATTGGCATCTGCAACCCAGTCTTACTGAGTATAAATTATGCTGAAACCTGACAATCGGCTCCCAAATAGTGTTTTTCCCTCATACTCATAGAACCTTGGGTTACAATAGCAGCTATGTGGGGTAGCTGAAGCTGCATTGGCGTCAGGCATGCAGAGCTGCAGGTCCAATGCCTTTTTCTTCAGGCCATGGGCAAATCCGCTTTGATTAGAGGAAACTTCTCTTCGGGGCTTCTATGGCTCAGGTTGCTTTTCTGCCGAAGCTCAGAAAGAAAGGTTGAAAACAGATTTTCTTAATTGCCTGTTTTGCATTAACGCTGGATTATCCAGACAGTAGATCATACCCATACAAGCTAAAACAAAGCATCCCATATTTCAGTGAAAACCAGCTCAAAGATACTAATGTACAAAATAACAATGATGCCTAAAACAAAAGACAAAAAGAGGGGTGTTCTGCTGGCCAATGGAAAAAAAAAAAACATTGGATCTGTTTGTAGCACCGCTCTTGCTACTACACCAATGACAAAAAACAGTTTTATCAAAATGATCCCAAACAAGCAGCATCTTGGTTCAGGACCAATAACATTATTTTTATGGACTGAACAGTTAAATCTCAGGACCAATAGAAAGGCAGAATTGTGGAATATGGACCTGGCCTGGAATACCTCTTCACAAGCGCCAGTTAGTTGACTCCATGCAACACAGATATGAAGCAGTTTTCAGAAACACTGGTTATATATCTAAATATTAGTTCAATGTTTCACAGTAAAGCTAAATTCAAGGCTTTTTCAGTTTATACAGAAATGTTTGAGTTGGAAAAAAATAAGTGTGCTTTTGTTTAACAACCCAACATTCCCTATTCTTTACTTTCTGTTCAGTGTTAACAAATTTGATATATTTTACATCATGTGCCCAGTGCATTTACCTGTTTGGAAAAAAAAATCTTTTACAGGGATTCTGAGCCTTTCTCATTTTATTTTGCAACCCATTTTTATTGTTTTGAACACAACTGTAAATCTTTATGTATGTACAGTCTAAAAGGTTGAAGTTGAAATGTTTTAATTTCAGGCCTTTAAAAAGTATTGATATTCAATTCAATTAAATTCAAAAATACTTTATTAATCCCAAAGGGAAATTAAATGTTGTTATAGCTCATATTATGAAGGTTTCCTCAAAGAGCCGTTGTAGATGCTGATGGCTGTGGGCAGGAAGGATCTCCTGTAGCGCTCCGTCTTACAGCAGATCTGAAGAAGCCTCTGACTGAAGACACTCTGTTGTTGTAGGACAGTCTGATGAAGAGGATGCTCAGGGTTCTCCATAATGCTCTTCATTTTATGAAGAATCCGTCTTTCCACAATGATCTCCAGAGGTTCCAGAGGAGTCCCCAGAACAGAACCAGCCTTCTTTATCAGCTTGTTGAGCTTTTTTAAGTCCCTGGCTCTGATGCTGCTTCCCCAGCAGATGATGGCAGAAGAGATCAAACTCTCGACAACAGACTTATAGAAGATATTCAGCATCTTGCTGCAAACACCAAAGGACCTAAGCTTCCTCAAGAAGTACAGTCTGCTCTGTCCCTTCTTGTAGATGGCTTCACAGTTGCATCTCCACTCTAGTCTGTTGTCCAGGTGAACACCGAGGTATTTATACTCCTCCACCACCTCCACTTCTTTTCCTATGATATAAATAGTTTTTGACTCCTGTTTCTCTTAAAATCTACAATCATCTCCTTTGTTTTAGTCACGCTCAAGATGAGATGATTGTTTCCACACCATGCCACAAAGCGGTCCACCACCATCCTGTACTCAGCTTCTTGTCCATCTCTGATCCACCCCACGACGGCAGAATCATCCGAGTATTTCTGCAGATGCCAGGTGTCTGTCTTGTACTGGAAGTCTGAGGTGTACAGAGTGAAAAGGAATGGTGAGAGTACAGTTCCCTGTGGTGCTCCTGTGCTGCTGACTACCCGGTTAGACTCACAACCCTTCAGTCTCACAAACTGTGGTCTGTTTGTCAGGTAGTCTTTGATCCAGGAGATTGTTGAGGCCTCCACCTGAGTCTTCTGGAGTTTCTGACAAAGCAAATCAGGTTGGATTGTATTAAATGCACTGGAGAAATCAAAGAACATGATTCTTACAGTGCTGCTGGCTTTGTATAGATGACAGTGGGTTTGTTGAAGCAGGTGTATGATGGCATCTTCAACTCCAACTCCACAGCGATAAGCAAACTGAAGGGGGTCCTGATGGTTTACTGTTTGCTTACTCAGGTGGGCCAACAGGAGTCTCTCTAGGACCTTCATGATGTGAGATGTCAGGGCAACAGGTCTATAGTCATTGAGGACTGATGGGTGAGTTTTCTTTGGTACCGGGTCTTCCACAACACCGGAACCTTCTTCTGGGCCAGGCTAAGGTTGAAGAGGTGCTGCAGAATCCCACAGAGCTGCTCTGCACAGGCCTTCAGGACTCTAGGGCTGACATGATCTGGACCTGCAGCCTTATTCCTATTCAGTCTCTCCAGTTGTCTCTTCACCTGACTTCTTGAGACACACAGGTGGAAGGGGGAAGCAAAAGAAGCATCAGCATCTTCTGATATGGTTGAAGGCAAACATGTAGAAGCAGAAGGGTCTAGGGTTGAGGTAGAAGATAAAAACTTTGAGGTGTTACTGGACAGCTGTGGGTCCTGTGGGTCAAAGGAAGGTGGGATGTCTGTTTGGCTGTGAGCAGGAGAGGAGGATGCAAAGCTTGTTTCTGAACTGAACCTATTGAAGAATGTGTTCAGTTCATTGGCTCTGTCCAGACCTCCATCGGTCTGATCATCCTTCTGCTTGAAGCCTGTGATCTTCTTCATCTCTGTCCACACATCTCTGATATTGTTTTGCTGGAGTTTGCTCTCCAGCTTCTTTTTGTATACCTCCTTGCTGTCTCTTATCTTGACTTTAAGTTGCTTCTGTAAACTCCTCAATAATTCTCTGTCTCCCTCTCTGAAGGCTCTATGCCCATATATTCCACAGTAGGTCTTAAAATGCATTTCATTATTACATTTGTATGTACATTTGTAAAATTTTTTGCTTTTTCCACCAACTTATTTATTAATTTTTTAGAGAAGGGGGCTTTCTACACTTGTTTTCTTTTTAATTTGTTGTTGTTGCCCTGGCCAAAGAATTTTTGTAGTATTATGCTGTGACAAGACTACAAATCCCATGAAGCAGAACATCAATAAGTGTTATCCAAACGAATTTGTACCTAGACATTCTCCTAAAAATGGCTCAGTGCCCCAAATCTGTATATACTGTTGGTCTTGTAAGGATTATTATTATGTAAGGAGATCATTGTGGAAAGACCGATTCTTCATAAAATGAAGAACATTATGGAGAACCCTGAGCATCCTCTTCATGAGACTGTCCTACAGCAACAGAGTGTCTTCAGTAGAGGCTTCTTCAGATCTGCTGTAAGACGGAGCGCTACAGGAGATCCTTCCTGCCCACAGCCATTAGCATCTACAACGGCTCTTTGAGGAAACCTACATAATATGAGCTACAACAACATTTAATTTCCCTTTGGGATTCATAAAGTATTTTGAATTGAATGAATTGAATTGAATTATGATTATTGATTAATTAATATTAATAAAGAATTATAATTTAAAATAATAATTTGAAATAAATGTATTTCTTGCACGAAATAAACACAAACGCTTCTCTTAATTATAAATGAAGATTTATTGAAGCCAAATAATTCTGATATACCATTATTCTGGTCCAAAACCATCACCTAACTAACAAGCACTGTTCTACACAAAGGGAATAAAAATGACTACCTAACAATAATAATAAAAGAAAAAACATATATATATTTAGTGTCTATGAAGATCAAACCAGCAGTTTTATGGACAAAATGTGTAATTTGGGTTAAATGGAAAGAAGTCCTCCTGTTTTGCTGATGTCTCGACTGCAGCGATCAGCTGATAAAATGGTGGGGCCACGCCCCTTTAGCCACAACCAGCTGATCACTCCAAATCTGGAACAAAGAGTCATAAAACTCTGAGGCGGGAACTCAGTGGAAAATCTCCAGCAATAAAACTGGAACAAAGAGTGGTCGGGCGAGACCCCAGTTGCTTTGAATGAAAAACTTTTAAAAGTCCAACTTCTAACTCCTGGCTGATTTGGGATCAGCCGGACAAAACAATAACCACGCACGATTCAGCAGCGCTTACGCACCAAATCAAAACACAGCTCAGCATAACATAATTCAATCAGTATTGCATGTAACAAGTTAATACCTGAGATTAACTACTGGTGATTCTACATCACCTTAACTCTGCCTCATCCTGTCCAGACCTCTAAATGCACCTATCCAGTTTAATATGAAAAGAACAAAATTACTTTGACGTTGATTTCTGCTCTCCATCAGTTGAGGATGGATCAGGTCTGAAGAAAAAAAGAGGGGGGGAGGAAACTCATCTCAAGGAGGAAACTCATCTCCTTGGAAATAGAACCTCTGTAGGTTTTCACCTGCGCTGGGTGTCAGCGTGGTCTTCAATCGGCAAATAAATCTGCTGATCTTCTCGTATCAGTCAAATTTCCAGCTTTCAAGCTCTTCCGGGAATGGCCTTGTGGAGCAAAAGTTCGCCTGCGAGCTTTTGTCTGTCCAGATATGCGCCTCCGTTGCGCTGTCCTGTGAGTACACACGGGAAATGACCCTGAAACTCTCCATCTCAGCCGGTTTATACTCCCAGTGATGTCAGAGCTGCGACGTCTGTTGAGCTGCACATGTCAAAAGGTGCGACCAAAATGGATGGCCCCAACATCCCCCCTAGGTTCGAAGGGTGTGATTAATCGCAGTCTTTGAAGCTGCTGGGTCCATCCATCATAGGAGCTGAGACTCAATGATCCATGAAGAAGCAAAAGAAATAAAGAAAAAACAAAAAAATACTGTCCCTGTGTTCCTCTTGACAGGAACGGGAGTTCACAGTTCAGTTTGCTTCTCAAAGGCCTATGACTGGACAGGACAAGGTTAGCCTGGCCAGGACTAAACTCTGACTAACTCATACCTGTCTATGTCATTCAATGAGAAAAATACAAAAACAATACATTCATATCATCATCACATCACATTCTTTTGGTCATCAGCTTTGGTAACCCTGAGACAAAGGGAAACAACCATAAAAGAAAGAAAAACAAAATAACAAGATAACCACATAATGGGGTCATAGCTTAGTCGTCCAATTCCAGTCAGGCACGGGAATCACCCTGTGGCATTGGCAAAGGTAGCGCTATGTACCATGGGCAAATAAATGTGAAGGAATCAATCCTGGTTTCTAACCAACTATGCAGTGTGTTATCTTAACAAAACCAACGTTTAACATGAGTTTAGGTTTAAACAAATTAGTTATTTCAAATGATGATGGGATTTAACATAACTCCTGTCTCTAAACGTTTTAGATTGGAGAAGGGAGAAGAAAGAAAAAATAAAAATAATAATAATAATAATAATAATAATAATGGAACTGCACTACTTAGGCTATAAGGCAGGTGTGTTTGTGGAGATTGCAAGGTGTCTGCTGTGGTGGACTTTAGGATTTTCTCTACTAAATCCAGCAGAACTCGGCAAGTAGGTATTTGTGCCTCGGTGGGGCTGTCTACTGATGAACCAACCTCTCTTAATAAGACTTTGCATGAAATCTCTGGCAGCGTGTGTGTCCATTAAATCATTCCTAATCACTTCTGTGAGGGTAGAGGTTAATGGAAAAATAGCGTGCAACTTGCAGTTTAACACTGTGTCCTGGAAGGTAGTTATATTCTTAACACTTCCTGTTGGAGAAAGTTGTTAGTGGTTAGTGCAGGTTAGTGTGAGTTTTGAAACATGCACCTATTTAAACTGGTCCTACGCACTGGTCTCTCCTTTACCAGACATGGAGGCAAGCTCTATTCTTGGGGAGGAGAGTTCGATGTAGAACTTCATCTGGTTCAGCAAAAAAGGAGCAGCTGGGATGATGGTGTCATTTGGTGCTGACTTAATGAAGCTGCATGTCACAGTTAGGAGGAATTTGTTACCTCCTGCTAATTTTGGAGCTGGTTCGACCCAGTTGGTCTGAAGGTAGAACCAAAGTAATGTAACCCCCCTTCGCTGAAGCGGAGGTTGACTGATTGGCTGGGATGGTTGAAACTGGCTGCAGGTTAAGCATCCTTGGATGTAGACCTGAGTGTCATGACACGTTGGAGGCCAGTGCGCCATCTGTTGGAGGGTGTGGAGTGTGGCTTTGTAGCTCCTATGGCATCCTACAGGAGAGTAATGGGCGAAGGATAATGTCACCCCCCTTTGGTCTGTTGGAACAATGCTGAAAGCATGGGAGAGCTGTTTGATGCCAATCTGCACACTGGAGGTGCACACTCTGGCTGTCTTAAGGAGAGGGCGGAGCCCGTCTGCTAAGAGGAGTGTGTGGCTGTGTTGTGCCTCAGTTAAAAGAGGATCTTCTTGGCACACGCGGTCATACAGCTCTCTACCAGTTGATAATTTCTCTAGCCATAAAGCTAGAAGCACTTCACTGGTGTGAACATGGCTTCCAGGTGTACATCTTCCACCACTTTGGGGTTGTGAAGTTTCACCCCTGGGTTCTTTAAAGAGCGAAGAAATGATGCATGACTGCAGGGAGGAGTTTTCTGGGTGGCTGGGTGCAGCTGTGTCCCAGAGGTGCCCATGTCTGGCACCGACGAGGGCCTGAGAGGTTCTTTGGGTTCCTCTAAGCTGGCAACCTGGTTTGCCACCAAGGATGGTTTGCTGCTTACACCCAGTGGTGTTTGCACCTCCGCCTGGACCCAGAGTTGGTCCTGGTGGCAGTCAATGAGAGGGGCCAGCCTGTCCATCAGGTCCTGGGCTCCAAGAAAAAGCTCTGTGTTCAATGTGCACATATGGATGGGGTGCACCAGAGTCATGTCTTTGAGTGTAATGTCCATCTCCACCCAGCTGATGATGCTTACATCACAAGCTTCGGCCTGAAATGGTTTACTGAGGGAGAGCATGGCTCTACTCACCTCCTCAAACGAGACCGAGAACATCTGGTTGATCTCTGATCCTGTTTTAAAATGAAAACTCAGTTTGACATGTCGTCCTGTAATGGTCAGACAGTATATGTGACGTACATGTTCATTTTGGTTCAGTTTACCTAAGAACCTTGGAGAAATGGTTTGTGGTATTCTCCTGGAGAGGTCCTAAGGGGTTCTTTGAGTTTCCCAGGTTTGTCTCTCCATCTGATCAGGTAGACTATGATGGTTGTGGAGACTGGGTACACGCCTAGTCGTGCTGGCGGGGGGTTTGGATCCGGTTTCACCAGATGGTCAGCTGCCTCTAATGAAGGTGGAGGTTGGGTGCATGCCTGGCGCACTGCTTCTGTCAGAATCTTGCAGAAGACATCCTTCATCTTTCTCCTCAGGTTCCATCCTGCATGTTGACTCCAACCTTTACCATCAGGCTTACCTTTAGGCTTCACGTGATGGTCAGGTCGTCTGTTTGACAGGAAGTGGTCCGGCAACTTTAACTGTGGCTGGTACTCAGTACCACCCCCCCGGTCCAGCTGACCAAACATACGTTGTTCCCTTAAACTGTTCTTAACATGCGTTTTGTTGAAGGCATTTCTCAGCCTTCTAACACAAGACTGTTTTCTTCTGTGTGCACCTGTAAAACTCTAACCTCACCTTCTGATCCATTAGTAGGGCGTGCACGTGTTTCCCACGCTATCTGAGCGTATTTACGGATCTCCTGCATGGTGAGGGTTTTTGTTTTACAGTACATAGTAACATCGTAACGTACGGTTTCATGAAGGTTGTGGAGGAATAATTATTTAAAAGCATGTTCCTCCTCTATGCTGGGAGCATTACCACCTTGGAAGTAAGCGGCACTCAGGCGCTGGTAATATTCTCTGGGTGCTTCGCTTTTATTTTGATGGATAGCCAAAGCACCAATTGCTGTCGAGGCCTGGTCCATGTACACAGAATATTCTTCCGTTAAAGCTTCGCAGAGGGTTGAATAACTGTCTCGGACTGCAGGGGGCAGGCTCTCCATGAAAATATGGACACTCCTGGATGCTGGATGTTGTCTTCCAGATGAGCTTCAATTTTTCTTGTGCTGATGGGCAGCACAGGTTTAAAAGGCAGCGTTCGACTTCCCTAAGATAATCATCAATGTTTGATTCCTCATTATTATGGTCAAAATGCTCGATGCCTTGGGAAAGAGACTCAAGTTGGCGGGTGCACGATCCACTCTCAGGGATTGGTGCTGGCCCATCTGAGTCATCATCTGAAGGTTCACTCCTGCTGCATCCCTTGTGTGTCAGGGCATCACGCTTCACCCTCGGGGGAGGCACTGGAGGCTGCTCATGGTACAATGGTGGGCCCTGTGCTCCCTGAACTTGGGTCCTGGGCAGTGGCTGAGGGCAGTATGAACCACCTGAGTCCCCGAGACGGCTCTCCTGTCGCCTTGGCGGAGGTGAGGGATTGCAGAGCTGGGTCCTGCAAGTCAAGTGTGAAGGCTTCTCGCCCCTAAAACCTGAACCATTTACTTCTAGTGAGTCCACCGCCAGGTGTTGTTCATGGCTGTCTACTACAGTGGGCCGGGACACCGCACCACTGAATGTAATCTGCCTACTCATACCTGTTCTGGACTCTGTGGATGTGTGGATAAAACCACAAGCTTGGGAAGGAAATCTCTGGAAAGCAGCTTCTATGTTTTTCAGCTCTGAGTGGAAGGTTTTCTCAGGGTGCTGCACGTGTGGCTCACCTTCAGAGGTTTCAACCTGTGAGACAGGATTTATCTCCACCCCCCAGTCCTCTGGGGATGGGGGTGTGTCGTGGCTACACTCAGCTACCTCCAACCTTCTGGCTGCTTCCAACCTCTCTTCCACTTCTAACAGTTCACATCTAGTTGCCTCTGCTGTCTGCAAAGTATTATTCAGCATAACCTGTAGTTTAAAACACTGGTCAACTTCCAACCTGACCCTTCACTGATATAAAAGAGTGAGCTGTCCTAACACATCAGCCACCTGTGTGTCTTTTTGTGGGTTCTTAATGACCTGGAGCAACTCCTGAATCCTTGCTTCACAATCCTCAATGCTATAATCATTAAGAGCTTTACGCTCCTCTGATGACAATAAAATTAAAGTTCCAATTGCTTCCTGTGCCTAACTCACATCTCCAGCTGCAGTCTGGGATGTTTTCTCCAACTTTGGCCAAAATGCACAACAACAAACAAAGCTGTTCAGCTATTAATGACCACTAAAATTACCAGTAGTGACAATTAGCAGCAACACAAACAGACTGAGCACTCAGCTAGCTGTATTATTCATATATATATCTTGCAGATTAATGGGTTTTGCTTAAAATGGGCACACAGGCTTGACCGTTCAAACTGTGGCTTACCCAAGTCTATGCTTTAATGGAAATAATCAAGCAAAACACACAAAAAAAAATTTGAAAGAAAACCAAATTTTAAAATAAACTTTTTAAAGTGGGATAAATAAACTAAAACATTCCAACGCTATTCTAGCTTCAAATGGACGTGAGTGATGCATACTATGGGTTATTTACTTTCTTGTAGTGCCAACCAAGTTAGACAACTAAAGTTAGTGATGCGAGTCTGGTTCAAACATGCTACACACACAAGAAAAAAAAAGAAAAAATGCATACATTTCAGAGCAGAAGTGGCAATGAATTTTCAATAACTTCATTTTAGCTCAAGCTATGTCCTTTGATCATCGAGGATGGGATAATCTGCCTGTTATTAAAACTAATCAAAGTAGTTACATTCTGTGGCAGCAACTGTAATTCTCACTAGTGACCACAAGGTGGCACTAAACGCCTACCTGCAGCGGAGAAAATCCTGTTGCAACTGCAATTCGCTCAATGGCCACCAGACAGTGGTGTTGCTTCCTCCCTAACTGGGAGAGTGTTAGTTGGGGACCACGCGTCCATGATCAAATTAAAAAAAACGGTATATTCTCATCCGTCCAGGAGGGGAAAAAATGAAGGACCGTTAGTCGACTGCATACACAAGGAGGAAACTCATCTCAAGGAGGAAACTCATCTCCTTGGAAATAGAACCTCTGTAGGTTTTCACCTGCGCTGGGTGTTGGCGTGGTCTTCGGATTGGCAAATAAATCCTCTGACCTTCTTGTATCAGACAGATTTCCAGCTTTCAAGCTCTTCTGGGAATGGCCTTGTGGAGCAAAGGTTCACCTGTGAGCTATTGTCTCTCCAGATATGCGCCTCCGTTGCGCTGTCCTGTGAGACAGGCGGGAAATGGCCCCGAAACTCTGCATCTCAGCCGGTTTATGCTCCCAGTGATGTCAGAGCTGCGACGTCTGTTGAGCTGCACATGTCAAAATGTCATAATCACCAAAATGGATGACCCCAACAACCATCCATTATGCCATTCAGTATGAGCCTCTACCAGCTCATACATCACGAGAATTATCTTATTTAAAAAGTTAGAGTAGGTATAAGTATAGAGTATCAGGGTGCTGTGGTTTAGTAACCAAGGTTTATAAACATCTCAAGTCGCATGTCAGAGCAGGAAAACACCAAGTGAAGCCGACAAGAGTGTATTTAATGTTTTCTTTCTGATAATTCATATCGATGTTAAATTCCTAATTATCACTAAGTCCAAAATGTAACTGCTTGAAACTTGCTTATCTAACCTTATCTTCTTCTGATCTGATCTTTATCTGATCTTCTAATCTTTTTATCTTACCAAAGAAATGAGTCTCAACAATGTTGAAAGAAATTGTTGACAGACAAAGCAAATTACTTCATAAAATATCAGAAAATAAAAAAAATAAAACACGTTTTCATGAGGTTAACACTTCAACATGACATAGGTAGTACAAAACCACTGAAACACAGCCGAATAAATGACGCTGCTTGAAATCTAAATCTTTGAATACTTATATCAGAATAATATGCTGAGAGAACAGTGAGGCTCAGAATGTTGCATAGTTTTTCTAGCTCTATTGGATTAGAAAAACAGAGAAAGGTGTGGAATTGGTTCACTTCAAATAATCTTCATCCAGTTTCTTCATGATGTTTTTAACCCAGTGGAGACTTGGATCCACGCAGATGTGACGGCCTTTCTCTGCTGTGACAAAACTAAACAGAAAGGCAGATTCAAAAATAAGAATACTGTTAAAAATGTCTTTATAATTGGCTAAAGCTAAAGATATAAAAGATCTTTATTCTCAAATTATTCCCATTGTTCAAAACTTGACTGACATAAATCTAGTTTGCAGGTTTGCGGTACTCACATGACTCCAGCCATGGGACAGCGGTAATCAGTGAAGTAGTATTTACCAATGACCTCTTTTCTCACCGGTCGTGGATAAAATTGGAAGCAGCAGTTCCATCTGAGAACAAAATCACATACAGGTCCTTCTCAAAATATTAGCATATTGTGATAAAGTTCATTATTTTCCATAATGTAATGATGAAAATTTAACATTCATATATTTTAGATTCATTGCACACTAACTGAAATATTTCAGGTCTTTTATTGTCTTAATACGGATGATTTTGGCATACAGCTCATGAAAACACAAAATTCCTATCTCACAAAATTAGCATATTTCATCCGACCAATAAAAGAAAAGTGTTTTTAATACAAAAAACGACAACCTTCAAATAATCATGTACAGTTATGCACTCAATACTTGGTCGGGAATCCTTTTGCAGAAATGACTGCTTCAATGCGGCGTGGCATGGAGGCAATCAGCCTGTGGCACTGCTGAGGTCTTATGGAGGCCCAGGATGTTTCGATAGCGGCCTTTAGCTCATCCAGAGTGTTGGATCTTGAGTCTCTCAACGTTCTCTTCACAATATCCCACAGATTCTCTATGGGGTTCAGGTCAGGAGAGTTGGCAGGCCAATTGAGCACAGTGATACCATGGTCAGTAAACCATTTACCAGTGGTTTTGGCATTGTGAGCAGGTGCCAGGTCGTGCTGAAAAATGAAATCTTCATCTCCATAAAGCTTTTCAGCAGATGGAAGCATGAAGTGCTCCAAAATCTCCTGATAGCTAGCTGCATTGACCCTGCCCTTGATAAAACACAGTGGACCAACACCAGCAGCTGACACGGCACCCCAGACCATCACTGACTGTGGGTACTTGACACTGGACTTCTGGCATTTTGGCATTTCCTTCTCCCCAGTCTTCCTCCAGACTCTGGCACCTTGATTTCCGAATGACATGCAGAATTTGCTTTCATCCGAAAAAAGTACTTTGGACCACTGAGCAACAGTCCAGTGCTGCTTCTCTGTAGCCCAGGTCAGGCGCTTCTGCCTCTGTTTCTGGTTCAAAAGTGGCTTGACCTGGGGAATGCGGCACCTGTAGCCCATTTCCTGCACACACCTGTGCACGGTGGCTCTGGATGTTTCTACTCCAGACTCAGTCCACTGCTTCCGCAGGTCCTCCAAGGTCTGGAATCGGCCCTTCTCCACAATCTTCCTCAGGGTCCGGTCACCTCTTCTCGTTGTGCAGCGTTTTCTGCCACACGTTTTCCTTCCCACAGACTTCCCACTGAGGTGCCTTGATACAGCACTCTGGGAACAACCTATTCGTTCAGAAATGTCTTTCTGTGTCTTACCCTCTTGCTTGAGGGTGTCAATAGTGGCCTTCTGGACAGCAGTCAGGTCGGCAGTCTTACCCATGATTGGGGTTTTGAGTGATGAACCAGGCTGGGAGTTTTAAAGGCCTCAGGAATCTTTTGCAGGTGTTTAGAGTTAACTCGTTGATTCAGATGATTAGGTTCATAGCTCGTTTAGAGACCCTTTTAATGATATGCTAATTTTGTGAGATAGGAATTTTGGGTTTTCATGAGCTGTATGCCAAAATCATCCGTATTAAGACAATACAGGACCTGAAATATTTCAGTTAGTGTGCAATGAATCTAAAATATATGAATGTAAAATTTTCATCATACTTTATCATAATATGCTAACATTTTGAGAAGGACCTGTAAAATGTATCATTTGATTGCCTGGAGAAGCAGCAGCTTTAACCGTAATATGACTATGGTCTGCAGTTCTCTGTATTTCCTAAGTCTGCTCTAATCAAGTTCCTTGTCCTGCTTTACAGATCTGATCAACTGTGAGCCTCCCTTTCTTTCCTGCCTCCAGCTCTGAGATCACTTTGTGTAAACACCAAACCTCATCTGCTCAACTTCCTCTGAACAACAACCTCTCCTCTCCTTCTCAGTGCCAATCCAGATCCCTCCGGCAGCTCCAGTCCATAATCTACCTTGTTTTGTTCTTATTACAAATAAACTGTTAAACTGCTGTTCAGCCAACATTCTGACAAATAAAGTAATGGCTTACAGGAACCGTAAAATAGCATCACCATAAACAAGAAACATTTTGTCTGATTTAATTGTCTGTCCACTTATATTTTAAAATAAATAAAGGCTTCTGTAAAAACACTTAATTAGCATGTATCTGTAGCAGATTTTAGCTTTTTTTTTCTTAGCAATCAGCATTTTACTGCTTCCCTCTTTGCCTTAATTTGAATGTAATTGTGAAGTGCATAGATGTAAAACAAACTTGCTGTAGCTGTCGCAGAAAGAAATGGTGCTTTGTGTTTATATGATTTAATTTCCTTTGTAATAACTTTAACCTGTGTCGTCTTACTGACATCTGTTGGTGAAATTATGTATTGCACCAAGACATGATTACGTACTGAGCACTAAAGGCTGACATTTTTTCGGGAGTCCCACGGGTCACGGGATTCCCACGGGAAACCCGCGGGACGGGAGACAGCATCAGTAAAGATCACATGATTGGGACAGTACAGGATAAAAAATGAATGGGAGCAGACGGGAGCGGGAGCTAATTAATAGGAGGGAAATAAACTAGGATCAATTGTCTTTGGAAATGTAAAACTGAGACTTTGTTATAAACTTTAAGGAAAAGAACTTGGATCGACGCCGCCATTATGTAGTTTTTTTCCAAGAAGCCTATACTATAATGTGAGTCAAACGAACTACACGACCCACAAGCCAACAGTGCTTCTGCTCGATGTTTTCCACCTGCGTTCAGAATGGAGGGAACAAACGCAGGTGGAGAAGTGGACGTGGTAAAATTGGATTTGTAACGTAAAGTCAGAAATAAGGACTTATCTATTAAACTCATAGAGCTGACAGGAAAGTCACAAATATGACCGAACTTCAGGAGAGTTGAATGTAGCGCTGTTAACACGCAGTCTGCTGCTTGTAAAACGTGTTTAGTTGTAATCAAGTTCACCAGTGATTAAGGGACACTTGTAAAACAGATTCTGGATTAAATCAGTCCTGCATCTCTTCATTCATCAAACCAAAAATACCATCATGTGTCAAGTCTCATCTGACCAACAAAATTGCTGCATGTGCTCTAAAGATTTAAGAGGTAAGGTACGGAAGCCCGTGAGGGGACATGGGGAAATGTATTACTTTTGCGTCTCCACGCAATACTTTTGCGTTCGGCATTTTGGAGCAGCAGCACAGATGATAAACTGCTCATAAAACAAACACTGATATGTGATTGATATGGTTTATTTGTCATATGCAAGTTAACACGCAGTAAACAATGCGATAAAATGCTTAGGATAAGAAGAACCGTTCAAATCACGATAAAAACAAAAACACTAATGGCGTACAAAACAAAAGTACACATCATGCAGCAGTAATAAGGAAATAAAGTGTCACAGATGTGGTTTCATGCAGTTTTATGGTCCAGAGTTCAGTAGTTTGTTTGACAGCTTGTGGATAAAAACTGTCTTTTAGTCTGATTGAAGATAATTTTATTTAAGGCTGATTTCAAAATAAAACTCAATAAATCTCAATACGGGTGTAGTGTTTGTTTCATTTTTGCAGTTATCTGGTTTGGAAACTATCCCACAAAGTATTGCGAAATAACGCAAAGACTATTGCGTGAGAACGCAAAAGAGAAAAAATTCCCCCTTGTCCCCTCGTGGACTCCGTAGAAAGGCTTCATCAAGGGAAGATATTAAATAAATATGTTGTGAAATAGAAAAAAAAATGAATGTACCATTAAATGTACAATTTATTTAATAAATCATTAAATATTAAGTGTGCCACTAATTACGTCATGTTGTCTTTAAAATTATACTTAATTATTCAGTGGCACATTTAATTGCATAATAGTCCATTTCATGATATAATGGTACATTTATTGTTTCTAATGATGTATTAAATAAATAAATGGTACCTTTAATTTAATGGCACATTTAATGTTACATTTCTTTCATGTTACATTTACTTCACTTATGGGACATTCACAACATTTATTTATTTTATGATGATTTTATTGTATTAATTTTGTCCAGTATGACCCTCCATTCTTGATGCCTGTATAGGAGGTCATGTCAGAATATGAATCAGGTGTTCTGGAGAAGACGGTCATCTAAAACTTGCAGGGAAGGGGTCCCTGAGGACCAGGGCTGTGAACCATTGAGGTACAGTTTCTAAATTATGAAGGTAATGCCTTTTTGGCCTTTTGTTCACCAAGTACAGTTCTCTAGCTAGGTGCATTTTTCTTTCGTTTCAGCAATTTGAAACATAAAAGTAATGTCATTGTTCAAAGGAAACAGTCACTTAATAAATAAGTAAAATACAACTATGTACATTTTGTTTATTCAATTAAGATAGGCATGGTCTGTTTCCTTGTTTGATATTTTATTATTTCTTCATTATTATTCTTTTTACTTTAACTGGCCTTTACTACAGCTAAAAACAGGGACCTAACTGGTCCTTCAAAGAAATTGCCAAATGACTAAATTAAGAAAACAAAAATGGGAGTGGCACAGGAGTGGGAGTTGTTCTGAATGGGAGCGGGATGGGAGTGGGAGTCAATTTACCAGGAGTGGGACGGGACAGGATTTTTTTCGTTATGCTGGCCTGGGATTGGGATGGGACAAGACATTTTTCTGTGGGAGCGGGATGGGACAGGAGAGAAAATCCACTCCCGTGTCACCGTCTACTGAGCACATGACCAATAGAGAGCTACACGCTGCGGGTAGATACAGATGACACTCAGAAGACAAGTTACTTTGGATTTTGTTTTTTTGTTTTTTGGCTGAAAACAGAAGAAACGGACAATAACATCTCCTAAACGTTTGGTCATGCATTTACTTATGCATTTTATTTTTTATGTAAATTTTAATGTGGTTGTAAATGTTAAATAGCTGACACGTGTTTATATTGTGTATTCAATGTAGTTTTTCATGGTCTTTATTGGCAAAAAAAAATTAAAGCTGGTTAAACATCTGTTGGAGCGTTGCTTTATTCTGCACCAGACGAAAAACCCTTGGGAGCAGTTATTCTTGCCTTAAAGCTTTCTTTCTAATATTCAAAAATCAGGACCATCAGATAAAAGTTAGTTATTTGTAAAAAAACATAACCTAGACAATGCTGAAATTGTCTTTAATCTTAGCCAAACCTGGTTACAATCGCTGCTTTATCGTAGTAACCACTGTATTGTACAAACCTTTTTAAAATAAATTCCGGAAAAAACATTGATTGCATCTTTATAGCAAAATCTTACTTAAAACAGAATAGCACTCATACCAGCATCATGCTCAGTTTGCTACATGTGTATCATTCTATTTCACATGGTCTGATAAAGCAGGACAGTATGCAGCTCCTTTTAAAGTGACATTAAGTTCAGAAAATTAATAATCTTCTCCACCCAGAGTTGCTTTGGATCCACACAGATGCGGCGTGACTTTTTTGTTATTAAACTGAAAGACAAGATGTGCAAATAATTTTTACCCTTCTTAAAAGAATAAGTTTTTTTTGCCACAGTTTTGATAAAACTAAAGTAAATTCAAAACCAAGACAGCACTAATCCCAGTATATAACATACCAAGAATGACAAGAATCCAACATTTATGCATCATACAGAGAACAACATTGGATGTGTCAAACTTTTTTAACAAATAAAAAACTGAAAAGTGGGGCGTGCAATATTATTCGGCACCCTTGCGTTAATACTTTGTAGCGCCACCCTTTGCTGCAATTACAGCTGCAAGTTGCTTGGGGTATGTCTCTATCAGTTTTGCACATCGAGAGACTGAAATTCTTGCCCATTCTTCCTTGCAAAACAGCTGGAGCTCAGTGAGGTTGGATGGAGAGCGTTCATGAACAGCAGTCTTCAGCTCTTTCCTCAGATTCTCGATTGAATTCAGGTCTGGACTTTGACTTGGCCATTCCAACACCTGGATACGTTTATTTGTGAACCATTCCATTGTAGATTTGGCTTTATGTTTTGGATCATTGTCTTGTTGGAAGATAAATCTACATCCCAGTCTCAGGTCTCCTGCAGACTCCAACAGGTTTTCTTCCAGAATGGTCCTGTATTTGGCCCCATTCATCTTCCCATCAATTTTGACCATCTTCCCTGTCCCTGCTGACAAAAAGCAGGCCCAAACCATGATGCTGCCACCACCATGTTTGACAGTGGGGATGGTGTGTTCAGGGTGATGAGCTGTGTTGCTTTTATGCCAAACACGTCGTTTTGCATTGTGGCCAAACAGTTTGATTTTGGTTTCATCTGACCAGAGCACCTTCTTCCACGTTTGGTGTGTCTCCCAGGTGGCTTGTAGCAAACTTTAAACGAGACTTTTTATGGATATCTTTGAGAAATGGCTTTCTTCTTGCCACTCTTCCATAAAGGCCAGATTTGTGCAGTGTACGACTGATTGTTGTCCTATGGACAGACTCTCCCACCTCAGCTGTAGATCTCTGCAGTTCATCCAGAGTGATCATGGGCCTCTTGGCTGCATCTCTGATCAGTCTTCTCCTTGTTCCAGATGAAAGTTTAGAGGGACGGCCGGGTCTTGGTAGATTTGCAGTGGTCTGATACTCCTTCCATTTCAATATGATTGCTTGCACAGTGCTCCTTGGGATGTTTAAAGCTTGGGAAATCTTTTTGTATCCAAATCCAGCTTTAAACTTCTCCACAACAGTATCTTGGACCTGCCTGGTGTGTTCCTTGGTCTTCATGATGCTTTCTGCGCTTTGAACAGAACCCTGAGACTATCACAGAGCAGGTGCATTTATACAGAGACTTGATGACACACAGGTGGATTCTATTAATCATCATCAGTCATTTGGGACAACATTGGATCATTCAGAGATCCTCACTGAACTTCTGGTATGAGTTTGCTGCACTGAAAGTAAAGGGGCCGAATAATATTGCACGCCCCACTTTTCAGTTTTTTATTTGTTAAAAAAGTTTGACACATCCAATAAATGTCATTCCACTTCACGATTGTGTCCCACTTGTTGTTGATTCTTCACAAAAAATTTGATTTTTATATCTTTATGTTTGAAGCCTGAAATGTGGCAAGAGGTTGAAAAGTTCAAGGGGGCCGAATACTTTCGCAAGGCCCTGTAGCTGCCCTCAAAGGGCAATGGGGATTGGTCATGTAATATGAAGTGATGAGCTTCTTGTTTACAGGTTTTTGATAAAGGTCAAAGCAGCAGTCATCAGGACCAGCTGAATCTAAACATAACACAGTTACGTCCGATTGAGTAAATACTTATTTTCTGCTACAGGTCTGAAAGAGTTAACATTGACTTTTCCCTGAATGGGTAGTGATGGTGATTTTCTGCCTTTTTGGACAAGAGCAGCTTCAGTGATTATTCCCATTCAATGCAAATAATGCACGGACCATTTTTAATTTACAGTATCTGTTGAAAGTAGTATTTAGTCTTGAGTTTGGAAAAAAATCCTTAAATTATTTGTTTTATTTAAACCTGTGTAATTTATTTAGAAGAACCCATCAATCAGTTTGGCAGCTGGAGTTAATGGTCTACCTTAAGGATTGTCTCACTCTGGTTTCTTTAGTAAAAATCTGAAAGTATTTCCCTGTTCTCAAAGCTCAAGCTAACATGTATTACATTTGCCACGTGTTCTTTGAGCATTATGTTCCCGGCAACACTAACTCTGTTTCACAAAAATCAAAAACTGTCTAAATACTTGCAAAGACAAAAATATCCAACCGAGTCTCAGGTCTCAGGTTGTTCAGGTCCGATTGCTTTGCACTAAAACTCTTTTGTTCCTGGGAGGTGCTGTGATTTTCACTATCATTAACAGGACATGCAGAGATCAGTTTACAGTCTCTACAGTAAATACTCATTTCCTGGTCCAACCATCCAGGCCTGAGAGGGCTGAGGTTGACTCTGTTGAATTGGTCGATAATGTCAAACTTCGGATTTTTAAGAATTTTTTTAATCTTTGTAACAGAAGCTTCAGTGTTGAAACTTGATCGGCTGAGTAAATATATGTCTGACCAGAGTCTCTTCCTGAACTTTTTGAACAATGAAACGTTACTGGGGTTTTATTGTCATAAACCTTCCAGGTATCAGGGGGTAAATCAATTTAATTCTGCAGCAGTCATTGAAATCAGGATTTAGTGTTGAATTTGAAAAAAATCCTTAAATTATTATTTTTATTTTACTAGACTTTGTTTTAAAAACTATAACGTCTCTGTGTAACCAGTGTGTGCCACAATTTCTTGGTTAGAATAAATCCCTTTTTTAACATGGATGTGTGGTTTCCTAAATTGAATGCAGGTACCTCTTTTTAATGTTCTATTTTTATGGATATTGTAGTCTGGCTACATAAGATTTTAAGAGTGTGCTTGTATGTCATTCAGCTGTAAGTGGGCGTGACAAGGTGTTTGGTATAGTTTGTTGGTTTTTTATCAATTATATTTTAATGATTGTTAAAGGATTTGGATAATGAAGTTTTCTGACTTTCATATTTTTTACGGTTTCAGATCTACTCTGCCCTGTTGTTGTTTGGTTTTTTTTTTACTGAATTGTATAATTCCGATGGTGTAATTAATGTGTGAAGGTATTTGGGATCCTAACGTTTGATGTGTGTTAGATCTTAACTTTGCTGTAAATATTACATTGCTGTGGTTAATCACTGACTAATATCAGGATCTCAAATAATTTTTCTGGCCACTGTGGAGTATATGAATTGTGCTGGTAGAACAACCAGGGCTTTAAGTGCCACATTTATGTAGCAATACATTTTCTGTTATAACTGAGAGACTTGACTTTTGTTTAACTTGCTTTGCAACATTTGCTTTGGTGAATGTTTGCTAGAGAAAATACTCACCTATACAGGTCCTTCTCAAAATATTAGCATATTGTGATAAAGTTCATTATTTTCCATAATGTCATGATGAAAATTTAACATTCATATATTTTAGATTCATTGCACACTAACTGAAATATTTCAGGTCTTTTATTGTCTTAATACGGATGATTTTGGCATACAGCTCATGAAAACCCAAAATTCCTATCTCACAAAATTAGCATATCATTAAAAGGGTCTCTAAACGAGCTATGAACCTAATCATCTGAATCAACGAGTTAACTCTAAACACCTGCAAAAGATTCCTGAGGCCTTTAAAACTCCCACAAATAGGCTGTTCCCAGAGTGCTGTATCAAGGCACCTCAGTGGGAAGTCTGTGGGAAGGAAAACGTGTGGCAGAAAACGCTGCACAACGAGAAGAGGTGACCGGACCCTGAGGAAGATTGTGGAGAAGGGCCGATTCCAGACCTTGGGGGACCTGCGGAAGCAGTGGACTGAGTCTGGAGTAGAAACATCCAGAGCCACCGTGCACAGGCGTGTGCAGGAAATGGGCTACAGGTGCCGCATTCCCCAGGTCAAGCCACTTTTGAACCAGAAACAGCGGCAGAAGCGCCAGACCTGGGCTACAGAGAAGCAGCACTGGACTGTTGCTCAGTGGTCCAAAGTACTTTTTTCGGATGAAAGCAAATTCTGCATGTCATTCGGAAATCAAGGTGCCAGAGTCTGGAGGAAGACTGGGGAGAAGGAAATGCCAAAATGCCAGAAGTCCAGTGTCAAGTACCCACAGTCAGTGATGGTCTGGGGTGCCGTGTCAGCTGCTGGTGTTGGTCCACTGTGTTTTATCAAGGGCAGGGTCAATGCAGCTAGCTATCAGGAGATTTTGGAGCACTTCATGCTTCCATCTGCTGAAAAGCTTTATGGAGATGAAGATTTCATTTTTCAGCACGACCTGGCACCTGCTCACAGTGCCAAAACCACTGGTAAATGGTTTACTGACCATGGTATCACTGTGCTCAATTGGCCTGCCAACTCTCCTGACCTGAACCCCATAGAGAATCTGTGGGATATTGTGAAGAGAACGTTGAGAGACTCAAGACCCAACACTCTGGATGAGCTAAAGGCCGCTATCGAAGCATCCTGGGCCTCCATAAGACCTCAGCAGTGCCACAGGCTGATTGCCTCCATGCCACGCCGCATTGAAGCAGTCATTTCTGCAAAAGGATTCCCGACCAAGTATTGAGTGCATGACTGTACATGATTATTTGAAGGTTGACGTTTTTTGTATTAAAAACACTTTTCTTTTATTGGTCGGATGAAATATGCTAATTTGGTGAGATAGGAATTTTGGGTTTTCATGAGCTGTATGCCAAAATCATCCGTATTAAGACAATAAAAGACCTGAAATATTTCAGTTAGTGTGCAATGAATCTAAAATATAGGAATGTTAAATTTTCATCATTACATTATGGAAAATAATGAACTTTATCACAATATGCTAATATTTTGAGAAGGACCTGTAAATGGAGGTCTGAGAGGTCAGAGGTTGATTTCCTGATGAATGATGTCGATCTTCTGATTTTTAGGAGTTGTTGGGATTTTTGTAACAAGAGCAGCTTCAGAGCTGTAGCCCAACATTGGCAGCGAAGTGACCTCTGAGAGTGTCAGTCTCTGTTCATGAGTAGATAGACTAAATGCATCCAAATCTCTGAGAATAAAATTAAAAAAGTCTGGTTACACACACACACACTCACAATCTTCTATTTAATACATGGGCAACAGGACTGTTTTTGTTTGTTATAACTATTCAATAATTAGAGTCACCTATTAACCTAAGCAAGGCCCCAAGTCAAAAAATAATCCATACTTCTGTGCACTTTAAGGGGAAAAATCAACCTTACCCCCCTTTGTCTCCATCTAGCCTCAGGCTTTGCTTTGTAAGCTGAATGGCAAATAGGAATGGAACTGGACACAAAATGATCCGGTTTGGTAGATGTCTCAGTTTTAAAGTCCCGCTTCAGTGAGTTATGCCACGTTTTAATCAAGAGAAATGTACAAAACTGTATAAATATATTTTTAAACGTAATTTCTGCCAGTAATTTGATGTTATTATGTTCCATTAACCTTTAGCCCTCTGTATAATTTCCCAGTACTTAGTAGTACACTATGTTCTTTTTGTGTTTCCCTCGCTCCCTGCTTGACCAAGTACTCCCAGTGTGCCTCAAGCTCACCTCATAAGTCCCCTCAGATACTTCCTGGATAGATTTGCACCTCAACTCTCCTTACGCCATAACCTCCTGGATCTCTTTCTCCCATGACCAGCAACCACCAGCTCCCACCTCCCAGAATATTCAAGCTGTTCACTAACTCATATGTTGCAATATCTCTAAGATTAATGACACCATTCATCTCTCCACCTTTCCCTCACACTGAACCCCCAGCCCCTTAAGCAAACCTATTTTACTTTGATCGCTGTCTCCTGAGGGTTTCTCCATGTGGGTCAGAAGCCTACCTCAAAACATGACAGACTGAAGATCTGGCTTGATTTCATCAATTAAAGAAGGATAAGCGGGTATAGATGGATGGATACGTAGAATAAATGACAATAAAGACACTTAAAAATGGTCACTGTTAAGTATTTTGAACAAGACTGTGTGGAAATTTGGTTTATAAAATGTTTCTAATCAGAGTTATTTAATATATTTAGAGTCCATTGTACAAATTGTACTTAAGTGTGTCATAGAGTTGCAGCTGGTGGGACAACATCTCTCATCAGACAGATTCTCCTGAACACAGTACTGGTGTACTGTCACATATCTGCTGCTATAAATACTGCTGTTGCTCTTAGGGCTGGTTGAATGCTACAGGCAGCATGATTAGCCTAAGAAATTTGAACAAGCACACCTTACAGGTCCCTCCCCCTTGCCCTCTGCTGTGCTACAGCCCTCCCTCCACAGCTCCTTCCCTACAGCGGAACCTGCAGTGAAGGTGCAGCTTGCTTTTGGCCATCGGACTTCTCCTGTTTACCTGTCTTTGTTTTCTGAGCATGTGCCACTCGAGAAATTGGCAGTTTTCCTGTAACATTTGGTTGTTTCCCCACCATTAGCACAGCTGCAGCTATCGACAGGTAAGTGTTTCGCCTACATGAGCATGATTGATCCTCCTAAGACATTCGGCCTGGCTCTGATTGGTTGTTTCTGACCAGGGGTGGTGAATTTCTGCATATGGCTGCAAGACCACTAGGAGGAGCCAGAGAAGCTTGTTCTTTCCCCCAGGTCATGTGTCTCATATTCTACTGTCAGTTTTAACAAATTTACATTATACATAAGATACATTTTTACTAAAGTTACCTACTACAGCTTTAATGTCATGTCAGGTCGGTAATTATGTTCAGTCTAAAGCCAGCTACGTACTTTATCAGTGTAAAGAAGCTAGAAGTGTAAAGTTTAGACATGATGCATGGGAAGCATTAGTGTGTTTTCAAATCCCATCAGTTTCATCAAGGAAATTAGATTTTTATCAATGACACGTCTTTAAATACCTTTCTGTCTGAGGGTAAATTCTCTTTCTCAGGGAATCTCAAATGCATGAAAGGAATGAGAGAAAACTATTCTGAAAATATATTCTCAGAATCACAATATTGTCACCTTAGTACTAAATTGAATTATTATGTTACATCAAGTCACTAAAAGAATCAATAGTTAAACGATTAGTAATGACACTAATATACTGATTAATATCTTAAGTAGAATTCTTAAAGAGTTGGAGATTGAACGTTCAGGCTTTCTTAACTGATAAGGTTTGAAGTTTATCAAAAGATCTCTCTCTCTGGAAAGATAAACACGCAGGTCACAAGAATAACTTAATTAAAACTTTCTGGATTCGGAGGCAAGGTTTGGATTAATTCATAGCAGGGGTCCCTCTAGAAGACAGGACAGGGCACACCTTCATTTTGGGTCAGATGCCGTTTACTTTCTCAGAAGCAGCTCAGGGTTCTGCTCCGGGTGCTCCAGGTTCCATCAGGTCTCCAGGCCTTGTCTCTCTCGCCAGCAGTGGCTCACACAGTTACTGTATGCCCAGGGAGTTTCCTCTGAGGCTGCAAGGTTTTTGGATGTATTGCAGTTTCTATGTTTGAATTCAGGATTGTAAGCAATCTAAAAAAAACTATCTTGCAGAAAGATTAAAAAGTGTTCATTGAAACAATCCATCTGAATTCTAAACAAGTAGATGAAACTTGTTTGACCCGACTGGGCACAGTTCTTGGTTGGTGTGTCTTTAGCTGTTCAGAGGTGCAACATGCTGTCCATCTCCCTTGGTCTGTCCCCTATCTTTTGCACCACGCTCTTCATCACTGACTCGGCTCTTAGAGGCACAGACAGGTCCGAGTTTTTGCCTCATCTAGATTAGATAACCATTCGGTAAAACAGATTCTCCTATTTTTTAAACATGAACATTTGGTTATCTTCATCTGTTTTTGTCCATTCAGTGTTGCTTTAGAAAGTTACGCAGCAGAACATAGAATTCTAGACTTTAAATCTGCACAAACATAAGAGTCTTCCACTCAAACTTTAAAGATTTTACTTACATTTGATTAATATTGTGCTCAGTTGAAGCAAATGTGGAAATCTTTTCACCTGAGTTGAACTCTTCTTTTTGTGGGATTTTTCTCTTCCCGTTTACTGCAAATAATGCATGGACATCATGATAAACTATATATGTAATTATATAATACGTTTTATTCACATGAACATGCATAGTACCTCATTCATAACCCTTTACATCATTCACATTTTCTCACATTACACCAACAAACCTCAATTAATATAATTGGGATTTCTGAAAACAGCTGTACTGAGATAAAAAAAAAAAAAATCACATTTAATAAATGCAAAACTGGCTGCTTTGGATTTTTCCATAATTGGTATGAATACAAACAAATTCACAAGAACCTTTCGGATTTTTTTTTCTTCGTTAAAACCCTAAAAATCCATTTCTGAATAAAATGTAGTAAAACGGGGAAAACTTGAAGGGATAGAACGTTTTTTTCAAATTCTCTTTAGTGAATCTTTATATTATAAGATTACTAAGGTACGGAGTCCGCAAATGGACATGAGGAATTTTTTTTCCTCTTCGTCCCCACGCAATACTTTTGCGTTCGCTCACAAAAGTTGTTAATCAGCTTGAGAAAGCTGTGCATTTTAGAACAGCAGCACATTTGACAAACTTCTCACAAAACAGACGGCACTGATATGGCATTGATATGGTTTATTTGTCATATTCAGGTTAACACGCAGTCAACAATGCGATTAAATGCTTAGGATAAGAAGAACCGTTCAACTCACTATAAAAACAAAAATGCCGTGCGAAAAAACTACACATCATGCAGCAGTAATTAGCAAATAAAGTGTCACTGATGTGGTTTGGTGCACTATTATTGTCCAGAGTTCAGTAGTTTGACAGCATGTTGATAATAACTGTCTTTAAATCTGATTGAAGATCCTTTTAATTAAGGCCGATTTTAAAATAAAACTCAATAAATCTCAAAAACGGGTCTCCCACAAAATATTGCGAGATAACGCTAAGACTATTGCTTGGGAATGCAAAAGTATTGCGTGCAAAAGAAAAGAAATCTCCCATGTCCCCTCGCGGGCTCCGTAGATTACAACAACACAAACACTCAATAACAAAAAGAACAGACATTAGGGGACATCCTATACATCACTGTACCAAACAAATCAATTATATGTTTGTGCTGAAATCTATTGAAATCTATAAAACATCAGATTTCCCCCTCAACAAATATTGAATTGTCCATAATTGTCCCATTATGTCTTTCATTAAAGCTGAGTGGGAGGGGGGTGTTTTCTGTTTCTAACCCAGTAGAATCACTGTCCGTGCCATCAAGGTCATTAGACGAACCATGCTATCCTGGGTGTCCATAAGTTGTACAGCAACAGGTCTCACACAGAACCAGTCCAAACTGGTTCTGGCTTAAGATTTGTTTTTTTTTTTTAGAAATTTGGAAAGAGTTTGAATGTTCAAATATGTTGTAATATGAGGACAATTCCAAAATATACGACACAGTGAGGCCGGTTTCTGTGTGCATCTATTACAAGAAGGTTGAGCATATAATAATTTTACAAGCTGTATAAATTCGGAGCCAAATCTGCCAATTGTTTTTTCCACATCTAAGGACAGTAAACTATGTTAATATGTTAACTTAGGTTAGGTAGCAGGGCCGCGCCTCAACCACGCCTCTAAATACCCAGCAGTCTACTTATACCCAGCTGACCCATCCTTCACAGTCTGTCACGTTCTTTCATCCCCACCCTCCCTTACCCTCAACCCCATCTCACCTCATCCACCCCCCATCCCCCTGCATCCCATCATCCTCATCCCTCTTCATTCCATCACTCTCATCTCTACTTCCTCATTTTTTTCATCCTTAGGTTCATCCTAAGGGTTTAAGCAAGTCTCCCCAGATGACCCATCCCCAATCCATCCCCTCCACTCCTTCCTTCAATAAACCTCTGTTCTCTTTGTGGTGTGGGCCTTGCTAGTGAAAATTTCGTTCTGATCACATCCCCTCTCAAACCAAGCCATCCACATACTTTTATTCTGTTTTCAGTTTCAACACTACCACATTGACAAAGTTTATAATGAAACAGCTTGTCTTTTTCTTGCTCCACACAGAAAGTTCAAACAAAACTAGGTCTTACCAGAAGGTGTTGTGATGGTGTTGACTTTTTCAGCTGGACTGACTGAAGGTAATACAGTTGTCCAGTTTCTATCAGAGCCTGGCTGAAGGCAAAACTCCCTCAGAAACATCTTCTCATAAGAGCTGCTGCTTCTCCTCTGCACAAACACTGCCGTTAAAGAGACACAACCATATAGTTACAGTACAGGTCACAAGTTTACATCCACTCACCTTGAACATTAATGTCAGGATTTTACTGATTTATTTGACCTGATGCTCCAGCAGGGTTGATTGGTTATACACCTTACTTCTGAAATAATATTTAATAACAAGAATTAGGTCCACAAATTAAAAAAAAATATATAAATATAAGCTTAAATATATCTAAACTTTTAACTTAAGAGAACATTTAACATTTCTTGGGTGGGTGTATATGTGTCTATTTTAGCCTCCATGTACAGTTCTGACTCTCTTTGGATTAGAGAGAATCACCAGTTATTCTAACTTGTGCACTCAGTCAGTTTTTTGCAAATCACTGCAGTTGAATGCAATGCAATTGATGCATTATTATTCTACCCTGAAAAAGGAATGGTTCATTTAAATTAGTAAAAGCTTGAACGTGATATAAAATTCACGTTCACCATGAGTGGATGTAAACCTTTCACCACAACCTGTGAATCAAAAGAGGTCACCGTACGGTATTAGCTGTTAAAGAGAACTTACAAAGAAAATATTTGATTAACAGAAGGTCTGAATATGACTAGAGACAGATTTGTTCAAAGTAATTTAAATCAACGGCAGCAACAATCAAAGTTTCAGCTCCTTTAGTTGCTCTTACCTGAGAAATCTGGATCTGGAGTTAAAAAGAAGGTGATCCAGACAACGTTCAGCAGAACCACACCGACCTGAACAATCCGCTGCATATTTTTGTCTGCTTGTGTTCTGTAACTTCACTCAGTCAGTGAAGAAGTCAGACTGTTGACATCATACATGCGTGCAATAGAATTAACCACAATTCAACAGGGTGGTCTCTGTGCAGCCATGGTTAATATTTTTTAGATACAAACACAAACCTAACAGGTTACCTTCTGAGCAATGTGTGACAATTTGTAATGACATTTTTAGCAGAATTTATACAAACCAAAATAATATAAAAATGTATCCTATAACGGTCAACAGATTTTCACATTTGGGAGCAGCAGATAGAGCTTTTGAAAGCCCTGAAACTACCTGGAATAAAACACAACATTCAAGCCATACAGGAGAATTGGTGCTAAAGGAAAAGAGCAAAAGAAATAGGAAAGATGATGAAGTTTAAATCTTTACTTCCTCAAGCCCCTATTTCACACAAATGTCACATATCACAAAAATGTCAAAATGTTTTGATTTTTTGTTGAATCATAATAAGTTCCTGAATTTGTAACTGATTCATGTTTCATTCTTCAAAATTCTGGTGCTGAACTCCTGAATCCAAAAGATCTTAGTTAATTCTTAAAAAATCCGTAGGTCATTCTTAGATATCCTAACCGATTCCTAATTGATGCATTCCTATGTATTCTGAACTGAATCAGGGATTTGTAAACGATGTCTTCACCACTCAGGACCCCCTAAAACTGCCCAAATTTTTCTTCTGCCCTTGAAAAAATAAAAAAATAAGAAATGGAGAAAATTGTTAATAAAAAAAGTAATAGACCTAAACCAAAAAATAAAAACACAAAAAATGTTTTTAATAAATAAGAAATTTAAGACAAAGTAAAATGTTATTTTAAAAATTGAGTTTATCATGTTATGTTCAAAAACAAGGATTTAGTTTTTACATTTTATGGGCAAAATCCCTTCACTTAAAACATTTTATCTTCCAAATGTCAACAGTTATCATGCAAATAAAAAATAACATTCACTCCTGCTAGTTCCTCATCACTTTTTATTAAATCTTGATGGAAAATTCCACAAACTGTCAAGAAAATTAACCATTCAAATTGAATCGTACCTGATTCTTAGATGCATTCAGCATAATGTTATCAAATTACTAACTGATTCCTAATGTTCATGCAGTAGTCACAATAGATTCTGGTAAATCGTACTGAATTCTTGACAATATTTGTGCAAATCGAGTGGAATCTCACAATTTATCTTTATCTATTGTACATGTGTGGTAACTGAATCTTATTGCATCACAGATTGGACAAGAATATTTGGTAAATTCTAAGAATTCTCATGAATCCCACAGTTTTGCAAATTCTTCGCAATTTGTGCCATTTCTGGTCTCTGTGGCATTAGTGGGAAATAATGACACAATCGTATCACAGAGCTTATCCTTTGATCTCTTTGTTGAATCAATACTTCTATCAAGCAACAAATACCTAAACTGTTTGCAACTTCAAGCAGAACAATATTTCAGTTATGCTTTGTTTGTCCCCTCCTGTTTGGTCTCTATGTTAATTCATCTAGAAACTTTTAAGAACTGTCATCTGACTTTTGGTTATCAGCGACAAACATTAACATGTATGGTTTTCTTTTAACATCTAAGACTGCATGTGTCATGATCATTAGAACTTTGGGGAATGGATAGCAAGACAGCAGAGCTTGCAATGTTCCATTTTATGCAAAAAGAGAGCATTCAGTTAATACAGAAAAGAAGACGGAGACTCCAAACAAGAACGATGGTGTGTACACCGTTTTCATTTGCATATGTTCAGCATCCATAAGTGTGACAGAAACGAGTAGCTATGCAATACGTGTTTAGTGTGTTTTTGGGAACGTATGAATAATGTTTACATGGTCTTTGTCTTCGCTGCCGTACTTGTTGCTTCAGTTGTCTGCAGCTTTGACCCACTCATGCTACGGGTGATGTTACGGTTGCGCGGAAGAACCAAGTATTCTGTGGTGCTGTGTTGAAGCAGAGTTCATGCTCTGGAACCTCTTTTCGTTGGTGGAAACACGTGTCACTAGCTTGAAATCACCTTTCGGGAACTGGGACTGGCTCCAAACCGCATTGGTGGAAAAAGAGTATAAGGGACACTAGGAGGAACAGTGCGTTGCCAGTTACGGTTCAGGTAGTCACTACGCTGGGATTCCTTGCAACCGGAAGCCGCATTTTAGAGGAAACTGGTTGACAGGAATTTCACAGTGATCCATGAGCAGTGCCATTCCAGCCATATGGGATGGCCTCATCCATATGTTGCCCAGATATACACATAAAATTCCCCTAAACTGTGGCTGAAATGAAATTTCCCATTGATTTCCTGATTTCCCAATGTAATCATAGCTATGACTGCACTCATACAGTCTCACATCCACCAATCCATCTGACAGGAATAAGTTTCTACCCTGGGTAGAGGATGCTCACAATTCACACACCTACACAGCAGCAGGTCTGTTCCCCTTTGAAGCTTCTCTGGGTTACCAACCACCACTTTTTCCTTCAGACGAGAGAGACATCTCAGTCACTTTTGTCCACCATCACAACCGCCATTGTAAGCACATCTGGTCAAATACAATCGGAGCGCTTCATTGCACTGCCGCACAAAAACCAAAAATATACTGACAGGAAACGCAGACAAGTTCCTCAGTACTCCCCAGGTCAAAAGGTTTGGCTCTCCTCCCGTGACATCGCATTGAAATCCATGTCCAAGAAGCTGGCCCAACGATCTATTGGGGCCTATGAAATCCATTCAATCATAGGCCCCGATGCAGTCCGTCTCCGTCTGCCATCCAACCTCCGAATCCATCCAACCTTCCATGTCTCACAGATTAAACCTGTCTTTACCAGCACATTGTGCCCTCAGCAGGAAACAATGTGATAGAAGGTAGTTTTTCAATATGGCCAAAAGATAAATGGATGCTGCTTTAAAGATGACCACAAATTTATTTTTGGTAAATGGGGCTAATGTTTTAAATCACGATTTACAGGAAGGTTTGCGGTTGTTATAAGCCCAAAATGCAACTTATTGGGCTCGGTAGAGGTGGCGGGAATGTGATTTTTCTAACTTTGATGGCTTTAATTATGCCACTCTGTGGCCTATTTTGATGACAATAGTAGTAGGTGCTAAATAACTACAACTTGACTTAATCTATCCAGTAACTGCATATAATTCCATTTATTAAGAGACTAAGCCTTTGCAGGTAGATAATCCTGCCAGAGAACACTTGTGTTGTAGGTTGTGGAGCTAAGGCGAGTGTAGGTGGTTGATGAAAATCAACTTTTAGGGTCTATGTTAACTGATTCATATGATGTTTGACAGAAGTTTTAGCTGTACTTCGTAGCTGTTTCCTTACTCCTAATCATTCACATGTAGCTTTGATGGGGTTAGATTTATCTCCACTAGGCATGTCACCTGTTGCTTAGACACCACCAGGAGTCTACCGGAGAGTAGAGGCTGACATTTATTCGGGAATCCCACGGGTCACGGGATTTCCATGGGAATCCCGCAGGATGGGAGACAGCATTAGTAAAGATCACATGATTGGGACAGTACAGGATAAAAAATGAATGGGAGCAGACAGGACCGGGAGCTAAGCAATAGGGGGGAAAACAAACTAGGATCAGTTGTCTTTGGAAATGTAAAACTGAGACTTTGTTATAAACTTTAAGGAAAAAAAAACTTGGATCGACACCGCCATTGTGTAGTTTTTTTCCAAGAAGCCTATACTATCATGCGAGTCAAACAAACTACAGGACCCACAAGCCAACAGTGCTTCTGATTGATGTTTTCCACCTGCGTTCAGAATGGAGGGAACAAACGCAGGTGGAGAACTGGACGTGGTAAAATTGGATTTGCAACATAAAGTCAGAAGTAAGGACTTATCTATTAAACCCATAGAGCTGACAGGAAAGTTGCAAATATTGTCGAACTTAGGAGAGTTGAGTGTAGTGGTGTCAACACCCAGTCTGCTGCTTGTAAAACGTGTTTAGTCGTAATTAAGTACACCAGTGATTAAGGGACACTTGTAAGGCAACTTCTGGATTGAATCAGAACTGCATCTCTTCATTCATCAAACCAAAAGTACCAACATGTGTCAAGTCTCATCTGACCAACAAAATTGCTGCATGTGCTCTAAAGATTTAAGAGCCTTTGCCACAGTAGAGGGGAAAGGCTTCATCAAGGGAAGATATTAAATAAATATGTTGTGAAATAGAAACAAATTGAATGTACCATTAAATGTACAATTTATTTAATACATTGTTAAATATTAAGTGTGCCACTAATTACGTCATGTCTTCTTTAAAATTATACTTATTTATCCAGTGGCATATTTAATTGCACATTTAATTGCATAATAGTCCATTTCATGATATAATGGTACATTTATTGTTTCTAATGATGTATTAAATAAATAAATGGTACCTTTAATTTAATGGCACATTTAATGTTACATTTCTTTCATGTTACATTTACTTCACTTATGGGACATTCACAACATTTATTTATTTAATGATGATTTTATTGTATTAATTTTGTCCAGTTTGACCCTCCATTCTTGATGCCTGTATAGGAGGTCATGTCAGAATATGAATCAGATGTTCTGGAGCAGCCACACATCTAAAACTTGCTGGGAAGGGGTCCCTGAGGACCAGGGCTGTGAACCATTGAGGTACAGTTTCTAAATTATGAAGGTAATGCCTTTTTACACTTTTGTTCACCAAGTACAGTTCTCTTACTAGGTGCATTTTTCTTTAATTTCAGCAATTTGAAATATAGAAGTAATGTCATTGTTCAAAGTAAACAATCACTTAATAAATAAGTAAAATACAACTGGGTACATTTTGTTTATTCAATTAAGATAGGCATGGTCTGTTTCCTTGTTTGATATTTTATTATTTCTTCATTATTATTCTTTTTACTTTAACTGGCCTTTACTACAGCTAAAAACAGGGACCTAACTGGTCCTTCAAAGAAATTGCCAAATGACTAAATTATGAAAACAAAAATTGGAGTGGCACAGGAGTGGGAGTTGTTCTGAATGGGAGCGGGATGGGAGTGGGAGTCAATTTACCAGGAGTGGGATGGGACAGGATTTTTTTCGTTATGCTGGCCTGGGATTGGGATGGGACAAGACATTTTTCTGTGGGAGCGGGATGGGACAGGAGAGAAAATCCACTCCCGTTTCACCCTCTACCAGAGAGATGAAGTTCCGCCTTTCGGGAGAGGTGGAACCACGTAACAGCTGGAAAGAAATTTCCTGGTCATATGTAGGTTTAGTACACACTCACAGGGTTGGGTGATTCTTTCGGGGGCAGGGCTACCTGCTTCCAGGACTTAAGTGGTGAGGTGCCTTTAAATGACAACTCATCAGGGGGATTGTCAGGAATAACCTTGCTTACTATTACATATATATGAGCTTTTAGACAAACACCGTAATGATAAAGAATAAATGCTAATGTTTTCACTTTTGTTAGGATAAATAAAAATCCTCACTGACGCACGATATAAGGATAAATGACCTACAGTTTGACATAAAGTTTAGTGCATTGTGGAACAGTCTTTAACTGGGTTCATTAGAATGCGGCAGCCACACTTAGATTGAGGGTTGGACACCTGCTATTACACACTCTATCAGATAGACATCAGAATGGTGACACATAGTCTACTGATAAACACTGAGGGTGTGCACATCCCTTGCATGGGAGTACCAGATATAAAACTACATTTGACCTTCTTTCAAGGCTGCTTCGTCACTTTGATCACTGAGCGGATCCAGAATGGGAGCCTCATCGTTGATCTCTGTAACCATTCCTCTTCCTTATTTAGAATAAAAGTGTTAAAGTACAGTTTGAGAGTCATTCTTTAAGTGTTGCAAACAGTGGTGTCGCTTCTGGGGAAAAGATTTTGGGGATTCTCCGAGGCATCTAACCCCCAGAAGGGTGTGGTAGCTTGGACAAAGTGACCTCCTGACTTCACAAAGTGTGTGTGGTGACAGTCTTCCTAATTGAATATATGGGAGGCATATTCACATCATTACAATGATTAGAATTAAGCTATAATGGAGCTCAATGCAGCAGCAAAACAGTGCATTTTAATTTGATGCACACATTGTAGAACAAAATGGTTAAGAGCTGAAAATTTTTTTATTCTCAGTCAAGATTGAGTCGCTGATGTCATTCAAAGATTTGGACAATGTTGTTACACCAGCACAGCACTGTTGTCATGGTTATTTAGACATGTGGTGGGTCTCTTCCGGGTATTTATTCTAATTTGCATATTTATCATCAGGCAGTCCAAGAGGTAAGTCCAGCTGCACCCATATCCATGCACATTAGGATGTATGAAGGAAAGGTGTACAGTAACATGTGTACACACGGTTTATACATCTGGTGGTGGAGGGGTTTGAGTGTCCCAATGATCCTAAGAGCTATGTTGTCAGGGGCTTTATGTCCCTGGTAGGGTCACCCAAGGCAAACAGGTCCTAGGTGAGGGATCATACAAAGCGCAGCCCACAGACCCCTTATAATGATTACCGAAGATGGACACAGTGTTCCCTCACCCGGACCGGACACCGGGGCCCCACTCTGGAGCCAGGCCTGGACGTGGGGCATGCTGGCGAGCGCCTGGTGGCCGGACTTTCACCCATGGAGCCCGGCACAGCCCGAAGAGTAAATGTGGGTCCCCCTTCCAATGGGCTCACTACCCGTGGGAGAGGCCAAAGCGGTCGGGTGCAATGTGTTATGGGTGGCGGCCGAAGGTAGAAACCTTGGCAATCTGATCCTAGGCTGCAGAAGTTAGCTCTTGGGATGTGAAATGTCACCTTTCTGGTGGGGAAAGAGCCTGAGTTGGTGTGCGAGGTAGAGAGGTTCCGGCTAGAAATAGTCAGGCTCACCTCGATGCACGGCTCTGGCTCTGGAACCAGTCTCCTTGAGAGGGGTTAGACACTCTTCCACTCTGGAGTTGCCCCTAGAGAGAGGCGCCGAGCTGGGGGGGGCATACTTCTTGCCCCGCATCTCGGAGCCTGTACATTGGGGTTCACCCCGGTGAATGAGAGGGTAGCCTCCCTCCGCCTACAGGTTATTACTAGATTTAATTTGTCATTACTTCAGTTAACTTCAGTTTATGTATACAGCACAACTTCACAAAAAATTTTATCTCAAAGTATTTTACACAACAAAGAAATATAATTTATATTCAGAAATCTAATATCAAATAGATCTAATAGACGGTTGGAATTTCAAGTACATACATTTCAATTTGATTCTTGTTATAATACCTGATAAATAATAATTAAAATTTATTTTTTTGTTTGCTTTAAAGGAACCCTTTGAAAACAAACCTGCAAATATATGAATGCAAATATCTTCTTTTTTAGAGTTTTAAAGTTGTTTCTTTCTCCTTTTGCAACCATATAAGTTTTATATGCAGGAGAATTATTGTACTTCATGCGTTTGAGATGCTTTGGTCTAATCACAGCTGTATTTCTGCATCTACCACTCTATCTAACTAAGTGGAAAGTTTCACTGTCACAGAAACATTGAGTCGCTGGGTAACCACAAACACCCTGTCTATTTCAACACCTCTGACAACTTTTTTTAGGTTATGATCTTGATAAACGCAGCACCACCCCACTGTCTTTTAGAAAGCCCGAATCGTCAGCCGTGGTGTTAATCGCTAACAGAGCAATATCTTGTCATCATGAAGGTTGCTCAGATCTTCCTGCTCTGCGTCCTGGGAGCCGTTCTGGTGTCCACAGTCCTCTGCAACAGTAAGTTCATAGAAGTTAATCTCACTTAGAGATGCCACTTATCAACTGATATCACATTACCTAATGGTCTTATTTTCAGGTTCAACTGGTCCTGATGACTGCTGTTTTGACTTATACTCAAAACCTATAAACAAAAGGCTCATCACTTCATATTACATGACTGATCCCCGCTGCCCTGTGGGTGCAGCTATGTAAGTACTGCAAGATGGGTTCTTGTTGTTCTCTGTATGATGCATAAATGTTGGATTCTTGTCATTCTTGGTATGTTATATACTGGGATTTGTGCTGTCTTGGTTTTGAATTTACTTTAGTTTTATCGAAACTGCAGCCAATAAAAAAAATGCTTATTCTTTTAAGAAGAAAGAATCAAAATTATTTGCACATCTTGTCTTTCAGTTTAATAACAAAAAAGTCACGCCGCATCTGTGTGGATCCAAAGCAACTCTGGGTGGAGAAGATTATTAATTTTCTGGAGTATAAGTCCCTTTAAAGGAGCTGCCTACTGTCCTGCTTTATCAGACCATGTGAAATAGAATGATACACATGTAGCAAACTGAGCATGATGTTGGTATCAATTCTATACTGTTGCAAGTAATCAGAGATTTTGCTTTAATATACAATCATTGTTTGTTTTTCTATCGTTTCTTTTAAAAGCTTTGCACAACAACTATCCTACAGCAGTGATTGTAACCTGTAGGATATTCTGGAATTTTGCAGTTTTGCCTAAGATGTAAAACTATAACAGCACTTTTCTTTTGCATGTATGTTTTTTGTATTTGCTCACAAATAAATCTAACTTTTATCTAATGATTTTATGTTTTTAATATTACAAATTAAGCTTTAAGCAAGTTTAACAGCAACATTAACCTATATGTTTTATATATTTATATTAGTTTTTATTTATAGTATTTATGGTATTCATGATTTACGTAAAAAACTTGCAGATAAAACACATTACCGCTGGTCCAAGATCAGATTAATCAAGTTAACTCCTAGCTTCTAGTTGTACAGTCCTTTACAGTATCTCTGCAGAGGGAGGAAAAAAAAGACACCAAAGAGTATGCAAAATGCTGAATTATTTTTCTTATTTATTTAAAGGAGCAACATTATATATATAGCTTTAAAAGGTCACAAAATACCCCTCCCTCACCTGGGACAGTCACTAGCATCAGCAAAGAATCTGAACACAAAGCAACAATCTTATCGGAAAAGATTGTTGCTTTGTAAAATGAACTCTCTGAAAAATAGGAACTTCTGCTCTGAAATTGAAAATGCAATGTTCATGGTTTACTTTTAAAATGCTTAGTTTTCATTATTTTCAGTATAGACTAAGAGCCCTCCCAAAAAAAAGAATAACAATAATCTATAATATATATATATATATATATATATATATACATATACAGGGGTTGGACAATGAAACTGAAACACCTGTCATTTTAGTGTGGGAGGTTTCATGGCTAAATTAGACCAGTCTGGTAGCCAGTCTTCATTGATTGCACATTGCACCAGTAAGAGCAGAGTGTGAAGGTTCAATTAGCAGGGTAAGAGCACAGTTTTGCTCAAAATATTGAAATGCACACAACATTATGGGTGACATACCAGAGTTCAAAAGAGGACAAATTGTTGGTGCACGTCTTGCTGGCGCATCTGTGACCAAGACAGCAAGTCTTTGTGATGTATCAAGAGCCACGGTATCCAGGGTAATGTCAGCAGTAGCACTATCAGCTGTGTACTGTATCCACCTCCTGTACAACACAACTGATGGTCCCAACCCCATTTATAAGGCTTGAAATCCCACTTATTAAACCTGACAGGGCACACCTGTGAAGTGAAAACTATTTCAGGTGACTACCTCTTGAAGCTCATCAACAGAATGCCAAGAGTGTGCGTAGCAGTAATCAAAGCCAAAAGGTGGCTTCTTTGAAGAACCTAGAATATAAGACATATTTTCAGTTGTTTCACACTTTTTTGTTCAGTATATAATTCCACATGTGTTAATTCATAGTTTTGATGCCTTCAGTGTGAAGCTACAATATTCATAGTCATGAAAATAAAGACAACTCTTTGAATGAGAAGGTGTGTCCAAACTTTTGGTCTGTACTGTATGTATATGTATATATATAATATATTATTATATAGTATTATTTGTACATCCCCCCCTAACCCCCCAGAAAACACAGGCTTAAATACAACAAGATTAACAGAAATCAGATGAGTGTAAAAAAACAGAAACACAAACAGGTGTGGATCATGACAAAATTGAGTGACACTTAACTTCCTCCAGTATATCAGAACTACACCACCCTGTCACTAACAGGCCCATAAATCAAAAAATGCCAGAGGTTCCACAGATCATGCACCCTAAACAACAAGAAACATGCTGTCAATTGGAAAGGGATGCATCTCTTACAATTTTACATGTAACACCCTCTAACGTAAAAATTAAACCACAGTTTGGAATGACATGCAACACATCACAAACACTTCTGTAGACTCGCACTACAAAAACCAATCATGTTTACAAACCAAATTTTATTCTTATTTCTTAGCATATTAACATGATGACTCTGGTTTTCGGTTCAGAAGCCAAGATGTGCAAGGCAGTTTCTCTTTACACATGGAAACACACACACGTGCCTACTAATGAACAAGGGGCAGTGTCTACAACCTGGTACATTTAGTAAAGGGGGAACACTCTGCTCAGGTTCAACACAGAGTTTAGCTATATGTTGGTCTGTGTTCAGAGCACCAATGGTTATCTCACATATGAAAGGTAATGACACTTTACTTTGTATGGGATGAAAGTGTTTTTGTTATAATTGGTTCTGACCCAGAAATTTGCCACATCACCTTTTCTCCCTGCTATGTCAGTCTGCTTCACAAAATCAACACCATCAATGGGGAAATATGGACATACCGTGATCAGGAAGAGTCCTGATGCTAATGGTGACAGTGAAGGGGAGCAGGGACAACTCATTCCTGTACTTCTCACATTGGCATCTGCAACCCAGTCTTACTGAGTATAAATTATGCTGAAACCTGACAATCGGCTCCCAAATAGTGTTTTTCCCTCATACTCATAGAACCTTGGGTTACAATAGCAGCTATGTGGGGTAGCTGAAGCTGCATTGGCGTCAGGCATGCAGAGCTGCAGGTCCAATGCCTTTTTCTTCAGGCCATGGGCAAATCCGCTTTGATTAGAGGAAACTTCTCTTCGGGGCTTCTATGGCTCAGGTTGCTTTTCTGCCGAAGCTCAGAAAGAAAGGTTGAAAACAGATTTTCTTAATTGCCTGTTTTGCATTAACGCTGGATTATCCAGACAGTAGATCATACCCATACAGGCTAAAACAAAGCATCCCATATTTCAGTGAAAACCAGCTCAAAGATACTAATGCACAAAATAACAATGATGCCTAAAACAAAAGACAAAAAGAGGGGTGTTCTGCTGGCCAATGGAAGAAAAAAAAAACATTGGATCTGTTTGTAGCACCGCTCTTGCTACTACACCAATGACAAAAAACAGTTTTCTCAAAATGATCCCAAACAAGCAGCATCTTGGTTCAGGACCAATAACATAATTTTTATGGACTGAACAGTTAAATCTCAGGACCAATAGAAATGCAGAATTGTGGAATATGGACCTGGCCTGGAATACCTCTTCACAAGCGCCAGTTAGTTGACTCCATGCAACACAGATATGAAGCAGTTCTCAGAAACACTGGTTATATATCTAAATATTAGTTCAATGTTTCACAGTAAAGCTAAATTCAAGGCTTTTTCAGTTTATACAGAAATGTTTGAGTTGGAAAAAATTTGTTTTTTTTTAACAACCCAACATTCCCTATTCTTTACTTTCTGTTCAGTGTTAACAAATTTGATATATTTTACATCTTGTTTTGCTCTGGAATAGAATGTAAATTGTCACCAGTGCAATTATTACATTTGTATGTACATTTGTAAAATATTTTGCTTTTTCCACCAACTTATTTATTTATTTTTTAGAGAAGGGGGCTTTCTACACTTGTTCGTTCGTTCGTCGTTTTCCGCTTATCCAGGACCGGGTCGCGGGGGCAGCAGACTCAGCAGAGACGCCCAGACATCCCTCTCTCCAGACACCTCCTCCAGCTCCTCCAGGGGGAGCCCAAGGCGTTCCCAGGCCAGCCGAGAGACATAGTCCCTTCAGCGTGTCCTGGGCTGTCCCCTGAGCCTCCTCCCGGTGGGACGTGCCTGGAACACTTCCCGAGGAAGGCGTCCAGGAGGCATCCGGTATAGATGCCCGAGCCACCTCAACTGGCTCCTCTCAATGTGGAGGAGCAGCGGCTCTACTCCAAGCTCCTCCCGGATGGCCGAGCTCCTCACCCTATCTCTAAGGGAGTGCCCGGCCACCCTACGGAGGAAGCTCATTTCAGCCGCTTGTATCCGTGATCTCGTTCTTTCGGTCATGACCCAAAGTTCATGGCCATAGGTGAGGGTAGGAACGTAGACCGACCAGTAAATTGAGAGCTTTGCTTTTCGGCTCAGCTCTCTCTTCACCACAATGGACCGGCACGGCGCCCCCATTACTGTGGCAGCCGCACCGATCCGTCTGTCGATCTCCCGCTCCATTCTTCCCTCACTCGTGAACAAGACCCCGAGATACTTAAACTCCTCCACTTGAGGCAGGAACTCCCCTCCAACCGGCTTTCTACACTTGTTTTCTTTTTAATTTGTTGTTGTTGCCCTGGACAAAGAATTTTTGTGGTATTATGCTGTGACAAGACTATAAATCCCATGAAGCAGAACATCAATAAGTGTTATCCAAAAGAATTTGTACCTACACATTCTCCTAAAAATGACTCACTGCCCCAAATCTGTATATACTGTTGGCCTTGTAAGGATTATGATTATTGATTAATTAATATTTATCAAGAATTATAATTTAGTTCAACTTAATTTCTTTCACAAAATAAACACAAACGCTTCTCTTAATTATATATATGAAGATTTATTGAAGCCAAATAATTCTGATATACCATTATTCTGGTCCAAAACCATCACCTCACTAACAAGCACTATTCTACACAAAGGGAATAAAAATGACTACCTAACAATAATAATAAAAGAAAAACATATATATATTTAGTGTCTATGAAGATCAAACCAGTAATTTTATGGACAAAATGTGTAATTTGGGTTAAATGGAAAGAAGTCCTCCTGGTGTTCTGATGTCTCGATTGCAGCGATCAGCTGATAAACGGTAGGCCCAGGCCCCTTTAGCCAAAACTTTTGTTTTTTTGTTGCCCTGGCCAAAGAATTTGTGTGGTATTATGCTGTGACAAGACTACAAATCCCATGAAGCAGAACATTGATAAGTGTTATCCAAAAGAATTTGTAACCAGACATTCTCCTAAAAATGGCTCAGTGCCCCAAATCTGTATGTACTGTTGGCCTCTACCAGCTCATACATCACGAGAATTATCTTATTTAAAAAGTTAGAGTAGGTATAAGTATAGAGTATCAGGGTGCTGTGGTTTAGTAACCAAGGTTTATAAACATCTCAAGTCGCATGTCAGAGCAGGAAAACACCAAGTGAAGCTGACAACAGTGTATTTCATTTGTTTCCTTTCTGATAATTCATATCGATGTTAAATTCCTAATTATCACTAAGTCCAAAATGTTACTGCTTGAAACTTGCTTATCTAACCTTATCTTCTTCTGATCTGATCTTTATCTGATCTTCTAATCTTTTTATCTTACCAAAGACATGAAAGAAATTGTTGGAACAAAATCAGATGAATATGTTGTTTTTATTTTATAGACAATCAACAGACAAAGCAAATTACTTCATAAAATATCAGAAAATAAAAAAAATAAAACACGTTTTCATGAGGTTAACACTTCACCATGACATAGGTAGTACAAAACCACTGAAACACAGCCGAATAAATGACGCTGCTTGAAATCTAAATCTTTGAATACTTATATCAGAATAATATGCTGAGAGAACAGTGAGGCTCAGAATGTTGCATAGTTTTTCTAGTTCTATTGGATTAGAAAAACAGAGAAAGGTGTGGAATTGGTTCACTTCAAATAATCTTCATCCAGTTTCTTCATGATGTTTTTAACCCAGCGGAGACTTGGATCCACGCAGATGTGACGGCCTTTCTCTGCTGTGACAAAACTAAACAGAAAGGCAGATTCAAAAATAAGAATACTGTTAAAAATGTCTTTATAATTGGCTAAAGCTAAAGATATAAAAGATCTTTATTCTCAAATTATTCCCATTGTTCAAAACTTGACTGACATAAATCTAGTTTGCAGGTTTGCGGTACTCACATGACTCCAGCCTTGGGACAGCGGTAATCAGTGAAGTAGTATTTACCAATGACCTCTTTTCTCACCGGTCGTGGATAAAATTTGAAGCAGCAGTCATCGGGGCCAGTTCCATCTGAGAACAAAATCACATAAAATGTATCATTTGATTGCCTGGAGAAGCAGCAGCTGAAACCCAAATATGACTATGTTCTTACTGGTGCAGAGGACTGTGGACAGCAGGGTGGCTCCCAGGATGCAGAGCAGGAAGACGTGTGCAGCATTCATGATGACCAGATTTTCTTCTGGAGGTGATGATGAAGAGCAATAATGTGGCTGAGGAGTAAGAGTTTCTAAACAGATAGAGATCTGGTGCTATGCCTATCAAGATAAAAAAGTAGAAAAAAAAGCAACAAGGTGTCAGTGGTGGGAAAGTAGGCGGATGTGTGGTTACACAGCGACCGAATGTGTCAGTGACTGTGAAACTTTCCACTCAGATAGATATGGTGGTGGAGAACAGAGGAAATGCAGCTGAGGTCTGACCAAAGTTGCATCTGTTGATGATGGTGATACACAGCAAAACATTATTTCACCTCTATAACCCCTTAAATTAGAAAATAAAAAGGAAAAAAAGAAACAGGATAAAAACAGCATATGGGTCTCAATATGTAGCAATTGCTGCAATTTTAAATTTATTTTCTATTTCGTATGCTTCCTACTTTGAAAAGCGATTCCTCATCAAATGTAATAATGACTAATTCGGCTATTTCACCCTCACAAACTATTTTCAATCAGAATCAACTTCGTACACATGAGGAATTCAACATCTGTATTATAGGCTCTCAGTTCCATGACATCTGAAGAGACAGTTCTGGTGTACAAACATTTCAATATAAATGTAGAAACTTTGGAGGAGCTAAAAACCTTCCATGGCCACAACTTTTTGGGAACAGTTTGGAGATGGCCCTTTCCTCTTCCAACATGACTGCACCAGTGCACAAAGCAAGGTCCATAAAGACATGGATGAGACAGTTCAGTGTGGATGAGCTTGACCGATCTGCACAGAGTCCAGTCCTTAACCCAATAGAACACCTTTGGGATGAATCAGAGCATAGAACAAGAGCCAGGCCTTCTGGTCCAACATCAGGCTATGAGCTCACAAATGTGCTTCTGGAACAATGGTCAGACATTCCCATGAACACCCTCCTACACCAGAATCAGAATCAACTTCAAACCCAAGGTTGTGTTAATAAATAATATATATATATATATAGTTTTGTTTTTTGCTTTAAAACGGTCTTCTGTGATGGTACCCGGGGCTCTCTCACCAGAGAAGAACTCATGAACATCAGGGCTACTACACCAGAGGAGTTATTTCCAACATTTCTGCCTACTGCTCTGGAATATTTGGACATTCTGGTCAAAGGTTCCGCTCACCTTTGTTCACGCGGTGAAACGCCGGAAGAGAGGGAAACGGGCTGGGGTGCTGGTACGTCTTCGCCAGCGTGGACTACGAACACCGTTACCTGGAATATTTCTCTCTAACCTGCGCTCACTTCCCAACAAAATGGAGGAACTACAACTGCTGTTGGGGAAAAACAGGGACTTTTATTCATCAGCAGTTTTGTGCTTCACGGAGACGTGGCTGTGTGGATTAATACCGGACTCTGCGCTGCAGCTGGCAGGATTCCAGCTCTACAGAGCGGACAGAGACACGGAACTCTCCGGCAAAGCGAAAGGTGGAGGAATCTGTTTTTACCTCAACAGTGGTTGGTGCAACGACGTGACAGTGATTCAGCAGCACTGTTCTCCAGACCTGGAAGCCTTCATCATAAACTGTAAGCCTTTCTATTCCCCCCGTGAGTTCGCTTCGTTCATCCTGGTCGGTGTTTACATCCCGCCGCAAGCTAACGTGCAGGTCGCACAGCGCATGCTCGCCGACCAGATACTAAGTGTGGAGCGGACCAACCCGGACTCCTTAGTTATCGTCGCTGGTGACTTTAACAAAGGTAATCTCACCCACAAACTCCCCAAATATAGACAGTTTATAAAATGTCCGACCAGAGAGGACAACATTCTGGATCACTGTTACACCACCATCAGAGACGCTTATCACGCCGTCCCACGTGCTGCACTGGGCCAATCCGACCACATCATGGTCCACCTGATTCCTGCATACAGGCAGAAACTAAAGCTCTGCAAACCTGTTGTGAGGAAGTGGAGCAGTGAGGCTGTGGAGAATCTCCAGGCGTGTTTAGGCTGTACAGACTGGGATGTATTCAGGACTACTACCAACAGTCTGGACGAGTACACAGAGGCTGTGACTTCCTACATCAGCTTCTGTGAGGACAGCTGTGTACCATCATGCACCAGGGTGAGTTACAACAATGATAAACCCTGGTTCACAGCTAAACTCAGAAGGTTAAGACTGGATAAGGAAGAGGCCTTCAGGAGTGGGGACAAAGACATATACAGAGAGGCTAAGTACAAGTTTGGCAAGGCAGTGAAAGAGGCCAAACGACTGTACTCTGAGTAGCTCCAAAACCAGTTCTCAGCCAACGACTCTGCGTCTGTCTGGAAAGGGCTCAAGCAAATCACCAACTACAAGCCGAAAGCCCCCCACTCCATCAACGACCGACGCCTCGCCAACGACCTGAACGAGTTCTACTGCCGCTTTGAAAGACAAAGGGACAGTCCTGCAACCATCCCCCACGACGCCCCCCAACAGCTGCAGCCACAATCCACCACCCCCACCTCCCCAACCTCAAGAGGGGCCTTGGCACCTCCAACCCCCACCCTGAAGTTCCCCCCCACCAGCCCCCTACCCACGCCGAGGACGGCTCTTTCCATCCAGGAGAGGGACGTAAACAAACTCTTCAGGAGACAGAACCCCCGGAAAGCTGCTGGTCCGGATTCTGTCTCACCAGCCAGCCTGAAGCACTGCGCTGATCAGCTGTCTCCAGTCTTCACAGACATTTTTAACACCTCACTGGAGACATGTCATGTGCCAGCCTGCTTCAAGTCCTCCACCATCGTCCCTGTTCCCAAGAAGCCAAGGACCACAGGGCTTAATGACTTCAGACCCGTCGCCCTGACCTCTGTGGTGATGAAGTGCTTTGAGCGCCTTGTGCTCTCACACCTAAAAGACATCACCGACCCCCTCCTGGACCCCCTGCAGTTTGCCTACAGAGCCAACAGGTCTGTAGATGATGCAGTCAACCTAGCCCTTCACTTCATCCTCCAGCACCTGGACTCCACAGGAACCTATGCCAGGATCCTGTTTGTGGATTTCAGCTCTGCCTTCAACACCATCGTCCCAGTTCTGCTCCAGGAGAAGCTCTCCCAGCTGAGTGTGCCCAACTCCATCTGCAGGTGGATCACTGACTTCCTGTCTGACAGGAAGCAGCGCGTGAGGCTGGGGAAGCACGTCTCTGACTCCCTGACCATCAGCACCGGTTCCCCCCAAGGCTGTGTTCTCTCTCCTCTGCTCTTCTCCCTGTACACCAACAGCTGCTCCTCCAGTCACCAGTCTGTCAAGCTTCTGAAGTTTGCGGACGACACCACCCTGATCGGACTCATCTCTGATGGTGACGAGTCCGCGTACAGATGGGAGGTGGACCATCTGTTGGACTGGTGCAGCCAGAACAACCTTGAGCTCAACGCTCTAAAGACAGTGGAGATGGTTGTGGACTTCAGGCAGAACCCAGCCCCACCTGCCCCCATCACCCTCTGTGACTCCACAATTGACACTGTGGAATCTTTCCGCTTCCTGGGAACCATCATCTCCCAGGATCTCAAGTGGGAGCCAAACATCAGCTCCCTCATCAAGAAAGCCCAGCAGAGGATGTTCTTCCTGCGGCAGCTGAAGAAATTCCACCTGCCAAAGACTATGATGGTGCACTTCTACACAGCCATCATTGAGTCCATCCTCACCTCCTCCATCACCATCTGGTACGCCGCTGCTACAGCCAAGGATAAGGGCAGGCTGCAGCGTGTCATTCGGTCTGCTGAGAAGGTGATTGGCTGCAGTCTACTGTCGCTCCAGGAACTGTACACCTCCGGGACCCTGAAGCAGGCAGGGAAGATTCTGGCAGATCCCTCCCACCCTGGTCACAGACTCTTTGAGACTCTCCCCTCTGGCAGGAGGCTGCGGTCCATCCGGACCAAAACCTCACGCCACAAGAACAGTTTTTTCCCATCTGCCACCAGCCTGGTTAACAAAGCCCGGAAACCACCTTGACATTCTCCCTTTCCCCTACACCCCCCCTGTTTTTGCTGACAGGACACTTGTAACCTGTAACTCTATGCGTTACATTAACGTTCAGCTTGGACTCCTGCTTTACTTGCACTGCCATACGATCACCTGCACTGTTGTATTGCTCTTGCATCTTATACTGCTCTACATTTACTCTCACTCACTTAAAACTGTGCACATATATTTATATTATATTGTAGATATGTTTATACTGTTTAATTTGTATTGTATTGCACCGACTACGCCAAAACAAATTCCTTGTATGTCCAAAAACGTACTTGGCAATAAAGCTTTTCTGATTCTGATTCAAAGAGTTTTCTTTATTTTCATGACTATGAATATTGTAGCTTCACACTGAAGGCATCAAAACTATGAATTAACACATGTGGAATTATATACTTAACAAAAAAGTGTGAAACAACAGAAAATATGTCTTATACTCTAGGTTCTTCAAAAGTAGCCACCTTTTCCTTTGATTACTGCTCTGTACACTCTTGGCATTCTGTTGATGAGCTTCTCCTGTAGCAGAACTGGGACGATGGTGTTGAAGGCAGAGCTGAAATCCACAAACAGGATCCTGGCATAGGTTCCTGTGGAGTCCAGGTGCCAGAGGATGAAGTGAAGGGCTAGGTTGACTGCATCATCTACAGACCTGTTGGCTCTGTAGGCAAACTGCAGGGGGTCCAGGAGGGGGTCGGTGATGTCTTTTAGGTGTGAGAGCACAAGGCGCTCAAAGGACTTCATCACCACAGAGGTCAGGGCGACGGGTCTGAAGTCATTAAGCCCTGTGGTCCTTGGCTTCTTGGGAACAGGGTGGAGGACTTGAAGCAGGCTGGCACATGACATGTCTCCAGTGAGGCATTCTGTTGATGAGCTTCAAGAGATAGTCACCTGTAATGGTTTTCACTTCACAGGTGTGCCCTGTCAGGTTTAATAAGTGGGATTTCAAGCCTTATTAATGGGGTTCAGACCATCAGTTGTGTTGTGCAGGAGGTGGATACAGTACACAGCTGATAGTCCTACTGAATAGACTGTTAGAATTTGTATTATGGCGAGAAAAAAGCAGCTAAGTAAAGAAAAACGAGTGGCCATCATTACTTTAAGAAAGGAAGGTCAGTCAGTCCGAACAATTGGGAAAACTTTGAAAGTGTCCCCAAGTGCAGTCGCAAAAACCATCAAGCGCTACAAAGAAACTGGCTCACATGAGGACCGCCCCATGAAAGGAAGACCAAGAGTCACCTCTGCTGCGGACGATAAGTTCATCCGAGTCACCATCCTCAGAAATCGCAGGTTAACAGCAGCTCAGATTAGAGAACAGGTCAATGCCACACAGAGTTCTAGCAGCAGACACATCTCTAGAACAACTGTTAAGAGGAGACTGTGTGAATCAGGCCTTCATGGTAAAATAGGTGCTAGGAAACCACTGCTGAGGACAGGCAACAAGCAGGAGAGACTTGTTTGGGCCAAAGAACACAAGGAATGGACATCAGACCAGTGGAAATCTGTGCTTTGGTCTGATGAGTCCAAGTTTGAGATCTTTGGTTCCAACCACCGTGTCTTTGTGCGGCACAGAAGAGGTGAACCGATGGACTCTACATGCCTGGTTCCCACCGTGAAGCATGGAGGAGGAGGTGTGATGGTGTGGGGGTGTTTTGCTGGCAGTCTGAACCCCATCAATAAGGCTTGAAATCCCACTTATTAAACCTGACAGGGCACACCTGTGAAGTGAAAACCATTTCAGGTGACGACCTCTTGAAGCTCATCAACAGAATGCCAAAAGTGTGTGGAGCAGTAATCAAGGCAAAAGGTGGCTACTTTGAAGAACCTAGAATATAAGACATATTTTCTGTTGTTTCACACTTTTTTGTTCAGTATATAATTCCACATGTGTTAAATCATAGTTTTGATGCCTTCAGTGTGAAGCTACAATATTCAAAGTCATGAAAATAAAGAAAACTCTTTGAATGAGAAGGTGTGTCCAAATTTTTGGTCTGTACTGTATGTATATATACACACACACACATATAAACATACACATGGCAGGTTGTGGCAATGCAATGTGCTTATTTGTTTCCAGCAGAGTAGCTGACTACTTTGGCTATGAGGTGTTCATTCTGTTCAACAGAGACATCTTCGACACTTTGAAGGGTTACAGTCAATTTTTGTCACTACTTTTTGAAACTTAAACTCATTTATAGAATTATTAGACATAGGGTGAAATATTGTGTTTATTTCTTGTAATTTGAAGGATAACTTACAGATAACGAAAACCCAAAATTCTGTTAGAAAACTAAGAATATTACATAACACCAATTTCAAAAAGCATTTGTGATGTATACATTTTCTGTATTGGCCATATTGTCACCTACACAACCATAGTGAAGACTTGACAAATGTCCAGAAGACAATCACTGACACCCTCCATAAGGAGAGTAAGCCACACAAGGTCATTGCTAAGTAGGTTGGTTGTTCACAGAGCTGTATCCAAGCATTGTCATAGAACGTTGAATGGAAGGAAAAAGTGTGGTAAATAAAGATGCATCAGCAACAGGGTGCATCCTGCAGCCTTGAGAAGATTATCAAGTAAAATACAGGTCCTTCTCAAAAAATTTGCATATTGTGATAAAGTTCATTATTTTCCATAATGTAATGATGAAAATGTAACATTCATATATTTTAGATTCATTGCACACTAACTGAAATATTTCAGGTCTTTTATTGTCTTAATACGGATGATTTTGGCATACAGCTCATGAAAACCCAAAATTCCTATCTCACAAAATTAGCATATTTCATCCTACCAATAAAAGAAAAGTGTTTTTAATACAAAAAACGTCAACCTTCAAATAATCGTGTACAGTTATGCACTCAATACTTGGTCGGGAATCCTTTTGCAGAAATGACTGCTTCAATGCGGCGTGGCATGGAGGCAATCAGCCTGTGGCACTGCTGAGGTCTTATGGAGGCCCAGGATGCTTCGATAGCGGCCTTTAGCTCATCCAGAGTGTTGGGTCTTGAGTCTCTCAACGTTCTCTTCACAATATCCCACAGATTCTCTATGGGGTTCAGGTCAGGAGAGTTGGCAGGCCAATTGAGCACAGTGATACCATGGTCAGTAAACCATTTACCAGTGGTTTTGGCACTGTGAGCAGGTGCCAGGTCGTGCTGAAAAATGAAATCTTCATCTCCATAAAGCTTTTCAGCAGATGGAAGCATGAAGTGCTCCAAAATCTCCTGATAGCTAGCTGCATTGACCCTGCCCTTGATAAAACACAGTGGACCAACACCAGCAACTGACACGGCACCCCAGACCATCACTGACTGTGGGTACTTGACACTGGACTTCTGGCATTTTGGCATTTCCTTCTCCCCAGTCTTCCTCCAGACTCTGGCACCTTGATTTCCGAATGACATGCAGAATTTGCTTTCATCCGAAAAAAGTACTTTGGACCACTGAGCAACAGTCCAGTGCTGCTTCTCTGTAGCCCAGGTCTGGGGAATGCGGCACCTGTACCCCATTTCCTGCACACGCCTGTGCACGGTGGCTCTGGATGTTTCTACTCCAGACTCAGTCCACTGCTTCCGCAGGTCCTCCAAGGTCTGGAATCGGCCCTTCTCCACAATCTTCCTCAGGGTCCGGTCACCTCTTCTCGTTGTGCAGCGTTTTCTGCCACACTTTTTCCTTCCCACAGACTTCCCATTGAGGTGCCTTGATACAGCACTCTGGGAACAGCCTATTTGTTCAGAAATTTCTTTCTGTGTCTTACCCTCTTGCTTGAGGGTGTCAATAGTGGCCTTCTGGACAGCAGTCAGGTCGGCAGTCTTACCCATGATTGGGGTTTTGAGTGATGAACCAGGCTGGGAGTTTTAAAGGCCTCAGGAATCTTTTGCAGGTGTTTAGAGTTAACTCGTTGATTCAGATGATTAGGTTCATAGCTCGTTTAGAGACCCTTTTAATGATATGCTAATTTTGTGAGTTAGGAATTTTGGGTTTTCATGAGCTGTATGCCAAAATCATCCGTATTAAGACAATAAAAGACCTGAAATATTTCAGTTAGTGTGCAATGAATCTAAAATATATGAATGTTAAATTTTCATCATGACATTATGGAAAATAATGAACTTTATCAAAATATGCTAATATTTTGAGAAGGACCTGTACTTTCAAGAATTTGGGGGAGCTTCACAAGGAGTGGGCCATTCCTGAAGACAAGTCAGAGGCATCTTACCTGGGCTAAGGAGGAAAAGAACTAGACTGTTGCTCAGTGGTCCAAAATGCTCTTTTCAGATTTAAGTAAAGTTTCCTTTTCATTTGGAAATCAAGGTCCCAGAGTCTAGAGGAAGAGTGCTGAAGTACAGAATCCATGTTGCTTGAAGTCCAGTGTGAAGTTTAAGGTCAGTGATGGTTTGGGGAGCCCATGTCATCTGCTGTTGTTGGTCCACTGGGTTTTTTGACATCCACAGTCAATGCAGCCATCTATCAGAACATTTCAGAGAAGTTCATGCTTTTTTTTCTGCTGATGAGCTTTATGGAGATAAGGATTTCATTTTCCAGCAGGACCTGGTACCGGCCCACACTGCCAAAGGTACCAAAAGCTGGTTCAATGCCCAAACTGGCCTGACCTGAACCCCAAAGAGAAGCTATGGAATAATGTTAAGAGGAAGATGAGAGACACCAGACTCAATGAAGATGACCTGAAGGCTGCTATGGAAGCAGCCTGGGCTTCCATTGCACCTCCATGCCATGCCGCATTGATGCACCAATCAAGTATTAGGTGCATAGAAATGAACACATTTTAGAAGACATTTGTTTAAAATATCCCTTTTTATGGCTCTTATGTAATATTCAAATTTACTGAGACACTGAATTTGGGGTTTTCATTCTCTGGAAGCCACAATCATCAACATTACAAGAAATAAAGGCTTGAAATATTTCACTATGTGTAATGAACCTCTGAGAGTTTCACTTCCTGAAATGAGTGACAAAAAGTATTGAACTTTTTCTCGACCTTCTAATCTTTTAGATGCATCTGTAGATTAGTAATAAATTTAGGACACAAAGCAGCAGGGTATTGTACAGCTTTTTATTATGATAAAACCATCATTTATATACATTTCAAGTGAGATACAGTTGCATGACGACCCTCTGCTGCCTACACAAATGTCCATCAGTCCCCTACAGTACACGGGCTTAAAAAAAAAAAAGAAATCTGACAAAAATAAAAACCAAGAAATCAACCTGATTATGTAAATTAAACCTTTGATTGGGTCTTTTTTTATTGTGTCCAAGAGCTGTGGATTAAAGAATGGTCAGGTAGTGTTGATAGATAATACCAGCCTTTACCTTTAATGTAACATCTTAGCAACCAACATCTTTGTGCAATTACCTTTTTACCACAAGCACACACATTACAGAGAATATATTGACACAGCAACTTCAGCACAAATAACAGAAAATAGAAGAAAACAAGAAGGCGGAAACCCGTTTAACCATGACTGATGAAATGAAGTGATGTTGTGAGGCACAGCTCAATGCAAAGGCTTACATGTTTGTGCAAAAAGCTTTATTGCAGTCCTGTGGGTTTTTTTTAACCACAGTGGAGGAGTTGGCTGGTGGGGGGTGAGGTGCAGAAAGATGATCATGATGATGTGAAAACAGAAAACCTTCTACAGACACAGTGTGAGATGAATCTGACAAGTCAAAACCAATTCTTGGTTTTAAACGTTGAGACATCTTTAAACTTAAGTTTACTTAGAGAGCAGAACCCAGAGTCATTTCACAGAAATAAAGGTCACCTCGCATAAAAACAGCAGCAATGCCCATCAGAAGAGGAAACCAGTAATAACCACCTTTGACCTTGAGATCCAAACAGCCAATTACATTTCTACACTTTCAACCTGATTGATTTAAGCCAATCATGGTCTAAAAAAAAAAGCAGCTGTGGATTGTTTAGCTTAAGAAAACAATGCTGTTAATAAAACCTTACAGATGTTAGAAATGCAAACACACAGCTCACTTACTCCTGGTCATGATGGGATGACACATTCACCACAGTGTGAATCCACTGTGAAGGCCACAAAAGTCTGAGTGAAACAGCAATAACACCTCATCCCTAACATCCAGGAGATGTACAGTCAAGCTGGACTCAGACTTGATGCCTCCTGCTCCGCTGTGGAGGAGCTGATTCTAAACCAGGACCGGCTGTGTAGTGTGTTATCATGGATTTCTGGTGTCAGGGTAACTCGAGCTTTTAAAAACTGTCACAACTGCTTCATTTTCCCTTTCCAACGTTTAACGTGCTTTAAATTAGATTGTAGTTAAAGGCTGGAGTTTCTTCATTCGGTAGGGAGTAGTGCAAACTACCTCTTGCTGTGCACTGCCAGTCAGCTGGATGTAAAAATGCCACCACACCTGCCCCTTGCTCATATCGGCCGTTTCAAATTCATTAGCCTCATAGGATAATATAACATAAATAATAAACAATTTGTTGGAAGCTTTATAAATTCACGTGTCATTAAATCGGTCGCACACGCTGTGCGGTTCAACTTATAAACATAATTTCTTTTTCTAGGGAGTTTCCATGTAAAATCACTGATCAACATGCTGCAGCTTCAGTATCACAACCATCATTTGGACAAGTTTTAACCCAAACATTTTGGGTGAAAAATGTATTTTTTGCCATTCATTTATTAAATCAAGTAAACTGGTCTCATCTGAATATTAAAACATAGTCACACATTTATCTTTCTTGTCGCCATGCCTGTAGAAACACCAGAGAGGATTCATCTCGAAACCACGATCGGGTGGAAGCGCACCATGCAGCGAAGCCGATCTACGTGAACACCTGATGCAGCATGTTTACACACAACCTGCTGAGGATAAAACTTCACCACAAACCTTCATTTCTGAGGAGCTAGTCCTGTTTATGTCTCGTCACCTTGCTGATAAATATTAAATAATTGCACAAAAGACTTCACGCTTGCACACCAGGACACTACAACGCTGAAATGTACCACAAACACATTAAAAGCATGAGAAAAAAAACAAAAACCACTTCACCACTGGTTTTGTTTTTTTAAAGTTAACCCAGTTTCATTGATGTAAAAATAAAAAAACAATTTTCCAGACAGCTTATATGACCTCGATTAAGAGTTATTTCATTACTGACACATACCGACATGGGGCTCCAAGAGGTGCACCGCATGTCACCGTGTGTTCAACTAAGCTTTCCTTGCAGCAAGGAAACTTCAGAGGATTTCACTAAATAGAATGATTCAGAAAACAAACCTGATTAAGGAAAATAAAACGCACACAGACAGCATGAGAAATCACTTCCAGAGGGCAGGAGGGAATGATGATTGTGCCAACTGATTAAAAAAAGCGAAGATAAGGTTTGGTCTGAGAAATATGAGACATGAATCCACTGGTCGCATGGTTGGTTTTAAAGCAAAGGTCAAAATTGAAGATGAAAATGATGTTCCCTGACTGGTACACAAATGGAAAAAGAACATTTCAGATTCTCGTCATAACAACCAAAGGAAGGAAGAAACGAGTGGAACAGCGTTCAGATCGCTGCCACACAGAGCTGAGTGGAGGGACTGATGTCGTAAATTCAGTGGTATCCCTGTGGTTTCCTCAGCCTGCGAAGATCTGAGTCAGCCTGATACATGTTCATGAATGTGGGAGTGCATTACATTCTTCACCTTTTCCCAGCTACAGTTTCCAGTTCACTGCCGGGCTTTAGGGCAGAGGGGGGTGTGGGGACGGTGGGTGTTTGGAGTAAAATAAGGCCTCATATTCCTTTTACACACCCGTGCATCATCACGAACAAACCCTCCTTAATGGATGCTGGTTTAGGGTCTGAGCGGCGACACGCTCAACAAGGAAGAGCTCCATCACAGCAGCTACAGTAGGGTGTGGCCCCCTGGCTGATGAGAGGGGTCTCTGTCTCTTTCAGGTCCATCTGGCCTGGTGAGGTTCCAGGATTTCCTGAAAGATGGAAGGGGATCTAAGTGGATTAGTGTGGGATGCTCCCTCTGGCCTCAGCTCAAGGCCTCAGCGCCGGAAAGTCTCGCTCCAGATTTCTTCTGCTCCGTCAGCGTCTGCAGGACCTGAGAGGATGGCAGGAGGAGAGGTTAAAAAAACACTGTATACGAGGCATTCAGACATTTAGTGAGCCTCCATCGCTTCTCATCCGTGTAATGAAAATAAAGCAGAAAACACCACAAGAATTACAAAGCATGCATACGTTTACTTGTTCATACAGCATGAACGTTTCAGATTTATGTTTCCTTAAAACCACAAACCTTGATGTGACAGACCGGCTAAATGTAGAGAACAATTGTGAAGTGGAAGGAAAATGAACGCATCCATCCCCTTTACCGATTCCCCTAAATAAAAACCAGTGAAACCGTTTTGTGTGTGTAGTTTAATCCCAGGTTTTCTGTGAAGGCCTGAGCTTTGTTAGAGAACATTAGAGCACCAACACCATTATGAAGACCAAGGAACACAGCAGATGGGTCAGGTAGAAGCACAAAACAGAGGTAGGTTTAAAAACAATATCCCAAGCTCTGAACATCTAACAGAGCTCTGTTCAATTCATAATCTGAACATGGAAAGAGGATGGACCAATCTTAAACCTACAAAGACATGGTCACCCACCTCAACCTGGGGAACCTAAGTCCAGTCTTTGAGAGGTTCTCATGAGGGAATTCAGCTGTTCGATTCGGTGTGTTGGAGAAGAGATTCATCTAAATGTTGAAGGATAGTAGCCCTCAAGGACTCGACTTGAGCACAGATGACCTAACTAATAGGCCAGGCAAGGAGAAGCACATTGTGACTCTGGAGGAGCTGCAACGATCCACAGCTCAGGTGGGAAAATCTGTTTACAGGGCAACTATCAGTCGTGCACTCCATACATTGTAAATTTATAAAAGACTGGCAAGAACAAAGTCATTGTCAGAAGAAAGCCACAACAAGTCTTTGCAGTTTGCCATAAGCCAAGTAGAGGACACAGCAAACAAAGAATTGAATAGGGCAGAGGTTCCCATTCCAGAAGGATTAGGACTCCAGTCCTCGAGGACAGGGGTCCTACAACTTTTAGATGTGTCCCATGTTTACCACACCTAAATCACCTCTCAAGCACTCAAGTCCTATGGAGTTCTGCTAATGACCTAATTATGTGATTCAGGCCTGTTGACAGAGAGACACATCTAAAAGCTGAAGGACGCTGGTCCAAGAGGATTGGAGGTTGACACCTGTGGTTTAGGTCAAAGCATATTCACATGTCAAAATGGCCTAGTCGAAGTCCAGGCTGAAATTCAATCTGCAGCAAGAAGTAAAATTGGTGTTCAAAGATGATCTCTAGTTAATCTGAGCTTGAACTATTTTGCAAAGAAGAAATGGGAGAAACCTTCAGTCTCCAGATGAGCAAAGCTGGTAGAGACATACCCCCAAAGATCTGCAGCTGTAATGGTAGTGAGAGGTTGATCTACAAAGTATAGACACGGGGGGCCGAACACAAATACAAGCCACACTTTTTAGAGTTTTGTTTAAATAAATAAATAAATGCATTATTTTTACCACTTGGATCCATTTGTTAATGTTGTGAAAAACTCCAAAGAGTGTGAATATTTTTGTGATGCACTGAAATAAATGAATACGTAAAAGTCCACCTGTGCCCACTTCCTGTTGCGACTGGTCATGTGAACAGCTGCGATGTGCTGAAAGAGCTGCTCCGGAGGGATGAGGTCTGGCAGGCGGGTGAGGAACTGAGCCATGTGGATGAAGTCCATGGCGGTCAGGACGTCTTGATAGAGGCGCAGCACGCCCAGCGCTGTGCGGAACAGAAACTCCTCACCGTCCCTGCAGAACACATCCCAAACCCGGCACGCCAGGTCCAGTGGCAAAGACTTACTGTACAGTGTGAAGATCCTGGGAGGATAAAAGAGAAGGAGGGAGAGGAAGAACCTGTAAATGACAGCATTTGCTTCTTTTTTTAATAATACCGAAATAAAAACTGGATTTTTCTGCAATAGACAATAGATGCATGCACTGGTTCATTTAGGGGGTAAGAGATTGTTCTTTTTCAGGTAGTATAAATGTAGATACAAAATGTCAATCCTCTACTACTGACAGAATTAGCTGGTCACATTCAGACCAGCCACCATCACCCATCCTGAAAGAACTTGTTTAGTGCAATAACAGCTGAGATAGTCTTCATAGTTATGTTGGAACATTTTTGTTCTGCATTAGTTTGGTAGCATGAACACAAATCATTCTGGACCACACTGAAGAACCACCTACTGGCCTGATCTAACTCCTTTAACAAACTGAAGGAATAAACAGACAACAGGAGGGCCTCTGAAGTGTAACGTTTGATCGTTTGTTGAACTGGCTGAACCTGTCGGGGTCACCAAATCGTAAATTCTTCTGTTTAAATCGTATTATAAGTACTCTCCTGTAGTAGTTGTACGAGGCACCTACTTTGCCTGGTTGCTTCTAGGTACAGTAAAGAGTGGAGCAACATGTCAACATGTTGATGGCAAACAGTCAAGTCGTTTGGTGTTTGAACAGGGGCTCTATTCCTTCATGTTCATCGACGTATCTCCAAATCACTCAGTAAGTTGTTTGGTAGAAAATACTTTGTCAATGGAGGAACTTTTGAGATGTTTATCCTCCAAATTAGCTAAAAATACAACGGGGACAATTCCTATACTGGTTTGACAGCTCAGTTTTTCATCTTGGTGTTAAATGTTGGCCAAACCCACCTCATTAAATATCTGTGTTTTTAAACCATCATAAATGTTCTAATAACAGAGTTGGAATGATGTGCCAGCATTATTTCAGATTTTTGAAAGGCTACACCTTTGTGCATGGTTAGAAGTGTTACCTCAAAAAGGAGGTGTCATTTGAGTGATAAGTGAGCGTGAACAGAATTTCCTACAGTGAAAGGCACAGACCACTGACACAAAAAAACTGTGAAAATTGGACCCGTCCTGTTTTCTCAGAAACCCAGCTGACGTACTGGATGTGACCGACAGGCAGCGTGTAGCTCACCTTCAGCAGGATGGAGCACAAAGTTCACGCAGCATGTAGGTGAACTTATTCACAGTTCACGTGCCACACAACATTAAAACTATTAGAGTTGTCGGGGTTTTTTTTTTATGAATTTAGGTCAAAAATAAATAAAACACTCTGCAGAGTTATTGTTGTAAGAAAACTGTAAAAATGTGCACAAGTGACAAACTCACCAGTCGATTAAATAAATATCAGGGGTCAAGTTGTTTTTCTTGAAATGTGCAAAGAGCTTTGGTAGATTTTCTTCAAAGAACACTTCAAACGCTGCAAAGTATGTCAACATCTGTAGAGAGGAGAGAGAGGAGGTCTTAGAGAACCTTGTATACAAACCAACCTTGCTGCGTTTCTAGAAATCAATGACCAACAGTAAAGAGGCTGCAGAGACAATAAAGCTTGGTTAGACTGGTTCTTACTGCGTCAGACCATAGTTAAAGTTGCATGGATTACATTAAAAACTCCTGAATACTTCTATCTTTTTTTCTGCTGCATGTTACAGAGTCTGTAAGGCAAGGCAAAACGTAAAAAATGTAAAATAATGGATTTAAAGACGAAGGTTGTGTGAATTCTGTGGTCGTCTATATTTATATTTGCTGTGGTTCTGAAAGGTAAAGTGCGTGTTTTACTAACAAGGCTGTGGTCGACTCTGAAGAAGGCCATCTGACAGGGCTTGTTGAGCAGGTTGGCAAAAGCTATGAAGGCATCGGCTGTGTCCAGATTGAGGATCAGCACGGCCGCGATGAACGACATCCCCTGCACCTGAGCAATGACAGAAGCAATGAACAGCCATTACCGGGCAGCACTGAGAGCTGCAGGGAAGCGTCGAGCTGACGTCTGTTTGAGAAACTCAGAACACGGCCGTGAGTCAACACCTGCAGCGGCTGAGCTTTCACTCTACCAGCACAAGGAACATCTATGGTTGATTGAACTGAAAACAGACGCGGTGCTCAGGCAGGCTGATGCAAGTAACCTGCATGCAGAGGTGAATGCACATGTGTGCAGCAATGGGTTGGGGTCAGTGCAGGAAGTCACAGTCATTTCTATAAGTGTATAAACAGCAGGGTACGGCTGTGGTGAAAAGCATAAAGGAAGCATCACATCTTAAGGCCCGGCTCACATGTGCAAACCGATTCAAAGAGTGCTCCATGATGCTCGACTGACTGAGGACCTGCAGTCACTTTTTAATGCCACCGACTATTTTATTTAAAGAAGAGTTGTTCTTTTGTAATAATAAAATAAAAAATGGCCCAGTCTTTTGACGTTTTATACTCAATTATATATAATAATATATCATATATTTATAACATTATAAATAATTTAAGCATTTCAATTTAGTACCATCACAATTTTAATCATTAAATGTAGCTTGAATTTTAAAATTAAATTGGATTTTCTGTCTTAAATGCGGGGAAAAAAGTAACTGATTCGGCGTGTGCTGAGACTAAGTCAAACACACGTTTTCCATTCTGCGTAGCTAGAAGATGCGTTTCTTTCTCGACATTCATGAAAATCTGGACACAAAATAAAATAACTTATTGATTAGACCAAGACATCATTATGAACAAAAACGGAACAATAAAATAAAGAACAATTCCACTACTGAATACAAACGTTTTATCCGCAAACCTTTTTAAAAATCATCAAATCAATTTTACAGCACCAGCTTATTTTGGACTTTTCATCTCCATTTGCGGCTGATACTCACTAGTCAAAGCTGATATTGACTTTTGACCTTTTGGAAAATGTACCCACTCAGCTTCTCTGCAGCTCCCACTCGGGTGAAAATGAACTACTAGAGACTGACATCACTCAGACCACAATCAGACTAGAATGCCAGGGCGTTGTGTGGGAGATCTGTCCTGTGCTATATTTACCTCACATGCTGAACAATTTCAACACTAGAGTGTTCACCTCATATTTCTATTGAGCTGAAACAATTAAGTGGATTAATCGATTAATGAAAGAATTGTCAACTGATTTAGTAATCAAATTATTGTTAACTGGAGTATATAGACTCTAAAACATGCCATCTGCACAAAGAACAAACCACTCTCAGCAGTAAATTAGGCCGGAATTGTACAAAAAACCTTCTTCGTCTGTAAATATGCTCTATCCAGACCTCCTCAAGTAGCATAGTTTTAGCTTCACCTGGTTCAAATACTGTAAAAAAAAAAAAAAAAAATCCAGTTAAGCACCATTTGCTATCCGATGATCAATCGATTAATCCAAAAAATAGTCAACAGATTAATCGATTAGCGAAATAATCTTTAGTTTCAGCCCTTATTTCTATTTATCTTCACTATGGCTTTCTTTGGTGTAATTACAATGTACAATATGATGCTAATGTTACAATATTCTAAGGATGTTCCAATGTCTGGTGATGAAGTGGCTGCTAATGAACTACTGCAAGAAGCGTAGCCTTAATGGAGACGTAGCGCCTCGACTACATATGAATTCATTACTGCTACGGACATCATGGTTTATTTAAATACAATTATAAACTAAAGAAAAAGTAGTGTAAATGTAATTATCATGATCATATTATTATTATTATAATTATTAATGGAGCGTTTTCTATTATTTTTGTATGAACCAGGTCTATCTGGAAAATAAGATGAGAAATACAATAATAACGAGGATGCAGTTTGCACATACATTATTTTCCTCTATAAAAGATGAATTAACATTTCATCAAGATAAACAGGACCATCACAAGAGATTTGTTAAATAACTGATGTTTCTTTATCATTTTTTAAAAATCGACAAGGAAACCTGCTGTACATAAATGGACATATAGGTAACTAACTGGCACCTGTATGAGGTGAATTATGATGCTAATACCAGTCTACTACCCAAAGAGAAATACAACCAGCGTTGTTACCAGCAGAGACGATGCTTTGACCCATTTTATTCAGCTGTAAAAAAAAAAAACACAGTCTATATGGCTCCGGTTCTGATTGTGAAGTCATGCAGGTATGAACATTTTGGATCACGATCATTGTTAGAACATTAATCGTGGTTTTCTTTAATGCCACAGTTATGTAAAACAAATATGCAAAACAGTGAAGCCAGCAGCATTAATGTAATTATTAAAATTAACATTATGATCAGTAGTTGTAGAAATAGGTTGCATTTATAAATGATCTTGTTACCTTTCCTTAATTAAATTAGGTGAAGGTGAAATTACAGCCTGCAGACTGAGCCCATTATGCACCCATCATCCAGACTATTGGGATTTTAGGAGAGAAAACTGAAATAAAATTGGGGGAGACATTTTATTGACTTGAACATCTTATTGGAAGTTAAGAAAACTTATGCCGAAGGCTCTTATTGTAAATGGTTTGGAAGAAGTTCAGTTAATTTGCTGTATCGATGCTTTAACAGAGTGGAAACCAGTTGAACTCCTTCAGGTAAAACATTTGGTATTATTTAGACTAGTCCGACGGAGCATAAGCTCTGTGCATGCAGTAAAAACAACGACATCTTCAAAAAGGCTTCCTGGTACAGTTATAGAGTCCACAGTTAAACATTTGGTGCTCTCTGGTGGTTGCAATGTTGCTGTTTTACTAAAAGTTTGAGATTTTAATGTTAAGGTCATCATGTTGTGTTTTAATGGCTGCTTTATTTTAGAGAACCAGAGGAAATATTAGGAGGTTCTCATTTGAAGCAGTGATAGTTTTAATTCTAGTGTTGACGCTGCGGGCAAAATAAACATTCCCTCCACTTCATTTTACTGTTATTTGCTTGTACAGAGTAATCTGACGAGCTGGTAACAAGTTAAACTAAGCAGACCATTCTGAGGACATCTGGCTAAGAGATAATCTAGCTTTAGTCTGAGAAAGATGGCAGTGAATTCTCACTTGTTCTAAACCTGTTAAATTGTTTTAAGCTTACCAGGACGTTTTAATAGTGCGGGAACCAAAAAACAAGGTTCAATGGTCATTTTATTTTAACCATCTGATGTGTTATTTAAACAGGCAGGCTTTTATTCTCGACAAAAATTATATGATACACAAAAATATGTACAAAATAAGAAGCTTTTAAAAACAGAAATGTGGATGGGGCCGCACAAATAACCAAATGTAGGAAGACTGGCTTCATGTAGGTGTTTTTTCCCCACAATCTAGTTTTTCAGAGATTGTTACAGTACACAGTATTGTTGATTTTGAGTTGAAGGTCTTTATATAATTTAGGAAGTAAGGAAGTGTTTGGAGTGACTTACATAGCCAACATCTGGCCGGTAACACGTGTACGCTCCCAGAATGCTGTGCAGCACGTCATAATAGGGCCCGCCCTGAAGATCAACAAAGAACCAATGAAGACAATGGAACCATGAATGCATTAATGAACACAGACAGTTTCCTTCTGTTTCTAGCTTCAACAGCTTTTAATATTGCTCTGATAGGAGTGAATGTAAAACCTTAGTGTTTAGACCTCATATATTCTAATAAGCCAGCCTGGGTCCTCTCACTGACCTGCTGGAAGATGCACAGCTGGGGAAAGGTTCTTGAAATGTCCAGCTTGATCAACTCCAGGCTCGACTCCCGGTCTGAAGAATCTAAAACATCTTTAAGAAATCCTATCATGTTGTATGGAAACTGCTTGGATAGAAAACAGTAAAAACAAGGAAACTTATAGACTGTGTCTAGTCTTTACCTTCAGTTTCAGTGCTGGGAACTGCTGTGCTCCTCCACTTCTCTTTTGCCCGGGCCAGACAAATGTTATACAGCTCTGCAGGGACAGCAACACAGAACAATTAATATAAGAGAGGACAGGGCAGAGGTTAAACACGATGAGCAGAAAACAAGATGAGTAGACAGAAAGAGCTTCAAGTGATGAAAGGACTCCAACAGCTGCACTAAAAGGGATTTCAGAAACCATCTCTGTCCATTTCAGGAGACTTTCTTCCTACTGCAGACCCAGCCTCTGCTGTGACCTGCTGCCCTCTACTGATCAGATCCAAGTAATGATTGTACCGAGATGTTGTGGACTTGTGCACCGATGACCTTCATCCTGTTCAACATTAACCTTACATCAGCAGATTTATATTTCACCAGGAAGAAGCTATGAGTTGGCCAACAAAGCTCAAGCTGTATAACAATTTGTAAACTCAAATCAATTTATAACAGTTATTTCAGTTTATTGCTCATTTAGAATAAAAACCACTAGCATGTTATTCTGATATTATATAAAAACACATTTGTGATTTCTCAGGTATCTAATGACCTGTCTGCTGTACTGCAGGGTTTGCTGCTGGAGATCAAATGTATCTTTCTTGCAGGTTTCAGATCCTGAGAACAATTCAATCAGGTGCAAGCAGAAGATGAATGCTAACATCCATCTATTACCTTAACAGTGATGGAGGTTGGACCAGACAATGACATCAAAGGATATTCTGACTTAGACATAAGTGATACAGTACAGGTTTTCAATGCGGTTATCAGTAGTTTTTCATTTTTATTTTTTTAATCAACAGAGGACCAATCTTTTTATAAAGCTGGGGGTGAATAGACTTTTAATGTTCACTGAATACAACCAAGCCTCAAACATTTGAACCCTGGAACACCTTGTTGGGACTTCACACTGTGTGAATGTGCATCCAGAGTGTGTCCAGATAGAAAGTACTGTGGCTCCATTTCTAAATGGATAAGTTGCAAACAGGGGAGTGACATGGCTAAGCAGCACAGATGTGGTCTTTCTTTTACATGTCTGATGGTTATGCCAGCTGAAGTGCTTTAACAGAAACAGAGTTTATTAAAGAACACAAACCTTGTAGTGTTGGCTGCAGTGACAACATTAGTGTTGATGGGATGACTCGTCTTACTTTCTGACAGTTAAATCAGAAAAATACCCCATTACATGTTTATGTTTACTTTCTGACGTTCTGCGCAAGAACACGGCACTGGTTGGCAGAAACCAGGAGAAGATCAGGGAAACCAATTCATATTTCATGTAAAAATAATTGCTTTTTAAAAACATTATCTGTTTCTGGATCCTTTTTCAAACCTGAGTAAGTGCTGGGAACATGTGATCAGCAAGTGGACTAAAGTTGAGTAAATAAAAATGACTTTCTTCACTCTTTATACAGAGAGATCTTGAAAGCAGACAAGCTGTTAGACATTCTAATTATTTTTCCTTGAGTATGTACAGGATGCGTTATATTTTGAGGCGTTAAACTACACACTTTCATGAAATCAATCTCAGACGGTATCTAAGCAGCCTCGGGACCCGAGGAAGAGTCTTGCTAGCAGTGATGGAGTTGCCATCACAGCTCCCTGCAGCTGAAAGCTCGGTAAGATGGTCTGCAGAGTTATTTCTGTCGTAGGTTTCACTGTTAATGCGTTTCATGACAAATGGAGCTTTAATAATTGCCCCAAGCTTCTTCTCACTAAAGCAATGCAAGTCGTTTATGATCAGAGCCCCCAGGACTAATAATAGGATAAAAAACTATTTTACCAATAGACTATGTAAACTGTAGACCCCCCAACCAAAGCCACATGCTCTGATCGGGGGGTTGCTTCGCTGTGCAGCCGAGGTGGGCGATCCAGATCAGAGATTACTGATGTTATATAACAGGTGGCACCGCCACTTTGTGAGGTTTACTCAGAACTGATTAATGATTAAAACAACTAATAACATGCCTGTTGTAAAAAGCAGACCATAAATCTGCTCCTCACTCGTGTTTCTGCACTGACTTTTCTTTCAGTTGTTTTCTTTAGGAAAAAAAAACCCTTAGTTTTCATTGATGCAAACAACTTTTCTGCATTATGTCTTTTTAGAATCACTTGTACCCCAATATTGCGCTTTCTTTACTGGCTGCCAGTTTCTTTTTAAACTTGTTTTAAATGTTTAAATGATCTGGCACCTCCATGTCTTTCTCAGCTCCTACATGCTTATCATCCTTTTAGAGCTCCGAGACCAGAAGATCCAACGCTTTCGGTGGTTCCAAGGACTTGACCTGTGAGTAGGGGAGACGGAGTCTTCTCAGCAGCAGCTCCTAAATTCTGGAACAATCTCCCTCTTTTTGTGAGGTCCCCAAGAACTCTTAATGAATTTAAATCTCTTAAAACCTCAACTTTATTACTCATTATATTCATTTTCCCCTTGTACAGCACGTTTGTTGCCTTGTGGCATGTTAAAGCTCTTTATAAATAAAGCTTTGATTTGATTTGTAAGCTTTTCAACGCGTTTCCTGCTCCGCTTTAATACAGGTCGGCTCTTTAGCCATCCAGAGGCTGACTGAGAGGTGAAGCTGGAACTTGGGACGTCATGCTTCAATAGCTCTACAGGAGCAGGACTACTTCTCTGCTCAACTGTAAGGAACCCGTACCTGTAAATCACTTAAACTAAATCAATTAAAAATATTAATAAATCACTCTATTTTTAATTACTCATCCTGTGAGGACACAGATCAGTGTTCAGAGTCACAGTGTGGAAACTGGAAAATTCTTCTGGTGTCTTTTAATGTCTCCATGAGCTCAACCAAGACCATTCTGGTATAAAAGGCTAGAAGGGGAAATGGGTTTATGAGTTACAATATACCAGTGCATAGATTCCCTGTACCGTGTGTGATGTTGAGCTCGTTGCCCACAGCCAGGCTCCACACTTTCCCCCTGACACTCGGGGGGATGCCTTGCCACCAGAGGTCCCTCACTCGCCGGGATGTACACCTGCAGACAGACATGTTGGTAACAAGATCAGCTTAGGTTCGTTTATAACTTTTGTGTTTTTAAATCATCTATTATTGATCAGTGCCACATGGGGGCAGTAACCTCTTTCACTGCAGCAGTAACCGCCTCTACTGCAGGAAATGGCAGGTTATCCTCACCTCGACCCATCTGGATTCTTCTTGTTTATGCTTTTACCATGTTTCACAACTCCTTGTATTGTCCTGCATTTGTTTTGTTGTAGCAGCTCATTGTGGCACTGAGCAGACATCCAACAGAAGGTTGTCAGGTACAGAATTAAATCGAGATTTTAGTGGGTAAATCAGGTTCGTTCGTTTGTTCGTCGTCTTCCGCTTATCCAGGACCGGGTCGCGGGGGCAGCAGACTCTGTTAAGCTGAAGAAGGAGTCCTATCGGCTGTGGTTGGCTTGTGGGACTCCTGAGGCGGCTGACGGGTACCGTGAGGCCAAGCGTGCTGCGGCCCGGGCTGTGGCAGAGGCAAAAACTCGGGCCTGGGAAGAGTTCGGTGAGGCCATGGAGAAGGACTACCGGTTGGCCTCGAAGCGATTCTGGCAAACCGTCCGGCGCCTCAGGAGGGGGAAGCAGTGCTTTGCCAACACTGTTTATAGTGGGGGCAGGAGACTGCTGACCTCGACTGAGGACATTATCGGGCGGTGGAAGGAGTACTTCGAGGATCTCCTCAATCCTGCCATCACGCATTCCGTGGTGGAAACAGAGGCTGGGGACTCGGGGTTGGACTCTTTCATCACCCAGGCTGAAGTCACCGAGGTGGTTAAAAAGCTCCACGGGTAAATCAGGTCTGAAGCTTAAATAGAGAAAATGTCCTATAGGCACAACAAGAACCTCTGAAGAGGAAGTATTACTAGTGTGACCAGTTTTGAAATTAAGCCTCAAACATTGCAGGTACGCAAGAAATGTTACCTAAAATAATTACTTATGTATGCCACACTTTTGTAACCATGCCATGTTTCATTAAATGGATAATTGTTGATCTCTCAGTTGAAGTTGAATGTATTTCTTGCTTGATCCAATCTCAGAGAAAACTCAGCTGATGCTCAATCTCCAGAGCAGATAAAACCCCAGACATATATCTTTGTAAGGGGAAAAAAATAAGAAATTCTTATACACAGAACATTACAAACTATCATCTGTATTCTGTGCTCACATTGTACTCCAGTTGGGTAAGATCTCTTGGTTCCAGATCTGGGCTGCTGTGCCGATGCTCTCTTCGAGTTTACATCGATCCTCCAACTGCTTCTTCCTTTTCTGAGCATCCTTCAGCTCTATGGAAAAGAGAAAGTTGGATACAACAACATAAAAATGCAAAAAAAAACAAAAAACAATATACAACAGAAGAAGAGATGATCCGGTCAGTGTGGAGTCTAGACAGCTGACCTCTCTTCTTGGCCTGGGCCACCATCTCTTCATACTGCTGTCTGTGTTTCTGGGCCTCCTCTGCAGGTTTGGCAGGCAGATTACTGCAAAACACACATGAATATAAGGGAAATGGCTTAGCAGCTGTATGTGTTCTCTCAGCTCCACCTGCATCATTTATGAGAAACAACTCCGTGGCTTAAAGAGGAACACAGACCAAGACGTCAGCCTGGGCCTGGCCTTGCTTATTCCTGTACAGATAACGCTCTACAACCCAGCAGCACATGTTCAGATCCTGCTGTTGCTGATTGGCTTTAAATTGTACTTTTTTATAACCGTCTTTCAGTCAGAAGGTCTTTCAATATGTATTGTCTTTAAGAACTAATGGTTAGAAACTCAAGGTGCTAAGAATAAGCTTCAGTTTTATATGCAAAGGTTCTATTGAAAAAGCATTATTAGTTCAAATAAAACAAATGAACACTTCCTTATTCCTAACTGCTCGTTTTAAGGCTTCATAGGGCTAATACCAACAATAATTCATATAACTTGTAAGCATCTATAACAGGAATTTAACAAATAAAAGAACTTAGTTTAAAATTTAACTGGAACACCATAAGACTATAAATTCTGTCGTGCAAACTCATTGCATAGTGATTAACTATTTAAAAATACGATTTTAGTTAGTTTTATTCAGCTATTTTTACACAGATGAATTGAATACAGATCCATTGAAAAACAGGGAACAGGGGTGTCCTTGTTTTTGGAATAATGAAAACAAAACAGAAACAATTATTCGAACTTACGACAAAGGATCCTGTAAACCGTAAATAAAGATTAGAACAAAATTCTGCAATTTTATTATCCTGGACTATTTCTGTTTTCAGTTCAATTTTCATGCTTCACCATATGGGTCTTAAACTGCTACAGATAAAGGAAATTCGTCCACGCAGCCATTATCTCAACCTGCTTATTCCTCATCGGGGTCATGGGGGCTCGTGTCCATCTCCAGCGCTCATTGGGCGACAGGCAGGGTACACTTCCTCACAGGACACACAACAATGCACACACACTCACTCCTTAGGGAAAATTAGAGAGACCAATTAACGTAACATAAATGTATTTGAACTGTGGGAGGAAGCTGGAATACCCAGAGAGAACTCACATATGCAAGGAGAGAACAAGCAAAAAGGTCCTGGGCTGTATTCAAACCAAGGGCCTTCTTGCTGCAAGGCAGCAGTGCTAATAGCTGCTCCGTGAAGGAAGAATAGGAAGGGGAATGGAAGAACAAAAATTAGTCCCAATCCGAAGAACCAGAGAATCCGCAAACATTCACCTTCTGCACAAGAGAAGAAGAAATACGTCTGAGTTCTGACTTGCCCTGTCGTCTTCAGCCCATGGGAGCAACTATATCCTCTCAGATTTCCAGCTCCTACTGGTCTCTATGGAAGGAGACCACTGCTTCTGACAGCCCACTGGTGACACAGGAGTCCAAGTGTTTCTGCAGTAATATAACTGCAGAAACAACTCAAATTTTATTGTAAAAGTAAGGATGTAGTAGCTGAAGAAATGTGAATACTACTTAAACTATAATAATACTTCTCTAAATACCAACAACCAGAGAAAGATTAAATGCAAAAACAATGTTTTTGTATATAATCAAAAAGGAGGCAGCTGGAAACAAAACAACTCCTGGTATTAAGAGAGGAGCTTTGGATGAATTAGATGACTGTTTTAGTTCATGCTGAGGAGTTCAACAATAAAGCAGCTGCAGAAAATTATGTCTAACTAAACAGTGACGACAAGAAAAACAGTCCAGAAAGGGAAAGCCAGCACTTAAGAATAGTTATTCCACTTTCAGCAGTGCTTCTCCTTTACCAACTGTGTGGTAAGCTGGGAAAAATAAACCAGAAGCTCTAATAATCAGGTTGATGAAGACGTGAGAGGAAAATGCAATGATTAAAAGACATACGCAGGTCTGTCCTCCAGGATCAGTGCAGTGGTGGAGAGAGGCTCGAAGTCCAGGTTTTTTCTCACACCCTGCCTGGGGGATGTCGGGTCGCCAGGTCCAGCTCTGCCACTCTTTGTTTCATATTCCTGAGGACAACAATAGAGATTTAGACACAGAAACAAGAAAACAAAGTGACTACAGACGGCATTAAAGGCTGATTAAATCGGTTTTGAGGTCAGCTTTTTGTGTATACGTTTAGTGCCACGGTGGGGTTGGTATCTGCAAAGGGGAAAATCTGGCAAGATTAGAGGCGCCACACAAGACCAAGGAATAAAAATAACAAAAAAGATGGCAACAAATCTGTGTCTCCATAGTCTGGGAAAAGTGCCTAAAGGGTCTCGACAGGCTCAGAAGCTCACATGGTAGAACACACTGAGGGATTTCATGAAGGAGAGACAAAGACATTAGTAAACTATAAAGGCGGGAAAAAACACGAGAAAAGATTTGTTTCTTTGCCGAAAGCCAAGCAGAAAGCGGCCTGACAACGGTGTGACAAAGCTGTTCTGGACGGACTATTTTTCAGTATCCGCCTAGTGAGCCTGCAGCTTTGATTCAAAACTGGGTGTGACAAAGATCCCATGGAGGGGGGAGGCCATGTGACAGTCAGTCTGTTCCAGCTGAGGTCATAGAGCAGTTTAACTCAAGGTCAGCTGACTTTCACGATATATGTGTGCACAGCATTACGAAGCCCACAGTTCAGAGGACGTCTTCTTCAAAACACCACACCGACTTCTTGATTAATTACAATTCAACTAAAAATAGAATACATGCAATACGAATGCACATGTTAAACTGAATCACAGGCTTCTCCATGTGGTAAGAACATAAACTGAGGTCTGCATGAACAGGGTCATTCATTGATCAGCACAGCAAAACACAGGCACGAAATCTATTTCTAAAATTCAGTGTCCATGCATGACTGTTACTGAAATACTGTCCGTGGCTGTCTGCCTTTGTTGCGATGTCTTTAAAGCCTTAGCTAATAGAACAGTACCAGATGTTCTACCAACTAAAAACAGGTTGTGATAAAAAATAAAATAAAAACTATCTACATGGTCTGTTAAACCGAGACTGAAATGCTACATCTATGCTGCACCAGCAGGTGGTGATGGTGTTAAAACTAACTTAGCTAGGCAAAAGATTTTCCAAAAACTATTTTACCTCGTGTCCTTAATTATGTTGGCTACTTCCTGTCATTGCTGGGGTATTTTTTTTTTTTCCAGCAACAGAGAAAAACAATATCTATGAGACGTCCCAGATTAAAATTAAAACCAGCAATAGGAGGCAGTAATGTCAACATTATGTTCCTGACTATGGCTAAGAGCAGTGTTGGTCTGTTCCCGTGTTCGTTGTCACAGTTGACCTTTTCCTTGCATCCATACAACGAAGCTTAATGGACAAAGGAAGATAAATACAAAATGGGTTCTAGCATTGAATGCAGCAGAGGGTATGCATGAATTGTGCAATGAAAAATATATTTGTCACCAAGTCATTTTGCACTTAAAAAATAAGTGCAAAGACAGAAGAAAATTTCTATTTTGCAAGACATTGCAAGACATATATATGGTTATATATAAGCATTTTGATTCTTGTTCAGACAAATATTCGACTATGTACAATAATTTCACAATTTTTAACTGTACCGCTACCAAATTTACCTCAGATATACATGAGCTCATGTTAGTAAATGACAGCTTTTTATTTAGAAAACAAGTCTGGGGGAATATTTAAGACACTGACCTAAGAATATTCAGTAATCTGTGTTATTGTGTGTCTATGTGTAAAGAACTAAGGTGTTACTCCCACATAAATATTGTTCAGAAGAAGGCCCAGCAGAGACTGTACTTCCTGATAATCATCAAGGCTGACCTTCCCTATATCCAGGACCTTTAAAGGTCTAGGGTCAGAAAAGGGCAGCTAAAATCTCTGCAGACCCCACACATCCAAGCAGCTAAAAGCTGACAGCAAGCTATCTAAACCTGAATATGAAATCAAAACGTTGTAGAAAGGAGAATGAATGAAGCCAATGTAAACGAGGAGCGACTTACATGCCTTTACAGGCTTTTGCTGTTGCCCCTTTTAATTTGGGTTAACTGACTTATGTTTGGCCACGTTCTAAAGATTTGGTCCCATTATGGTCTCTCTAAAAGACATTCATCTGTTTTCAACAGCCAAGTGACTGTAGTACCACATGAACTAAAATGCATTGTGAAGCTTAAAGAAAAAGCACATCACAACAGCTACTAGCAGGTGAAAGTCAACTCAACTAGGCCAAATTTCAGTGTACCAATTCCCTGCAATGGAGAAATATAAAAAAGACAAAGAGTGGTGTGATAGAGATAACAGATAAAACAAGAAAGCCAAAAGCATTTCCAGGGATTTGTGGACCAGATGAGACCAGCTGATGCAGAACATAGAAAGCAGGCAGTCCATAGCAAGTAGTTACAAAGCTAATGGAAGACTGCTGCGGCACTGCTGGATGTGATCATGTTTAAAACTCTCCAGAGGAGGAGCTGAGATTAGGAATACTTTAGTGGACTGGTTGTTTCTTTGACTCTGCTGCGGTGCAGAAGGCAGCTGGTTTGTCCCAATCGGCAATCAAGATGAAAAAACAAATCAAAACCATTTCCTGTCTCCATCAACAGATGGAAAGCTGAGAAAGCCCTCACAGCCTTAAGCCAATTTACTCGTTGATATTATCTGGATTTCCTTTCAAAGGAAAAGTGAACAGGAATTTGAACAGAACTTTAATTCAATCGTAAACCACGTACAATGGCACCACACAAAACATGGCAGCATAGCTTAAGTTGCATGTAGTTACAAGAAACAGAAAATACATTGCTAACCGAAAAACACTAAGGTGATTCAAAGAAAAAACGCCTGTTACCCATGTAATAAAAACAAAATCAGATAGATGTTAGGGCTTTTCAGCTGGGTTCAAGACTTATTACTCAAATACTAAATATGTTTCAGAAAAACACAGCATCACCAATGTTTGTCAGAGGTCAACACATGATGACACAATTGCCACAATATACCTCCATAATGCAAAGCATGTCAAACAGCTGATTAATATTCACCTCATCGCTCTGATTCAAACAGAGCACTAGCTTAAAAGACTAAGTCATTTTGCCCAAATAAGAAATATTAGAATGAAATACTCAGCGGGTCTTCTGCCATTTAATTTTTTTCCCTAATGGATCATTACTAATAGACCGTAACAAGATTTCATGGGCCAAGATCTCACGATATTTAAAGACCACGAAATGTTTCGTCCAAATAAAGTATATATAAATATGTATAAATAGAGTTAGTAACTGCTGTCCACCGACTATCAGCACTATCACACATGGTCTTAAGCTATTATCAGTCCCGTATATGATGGAGTCTTTTAAATCATGTTGCATCTCTGCTTAAGACTTTTTGAAATAAGGAAGTGTATAGTTCTTGAGCCGAGAACTTGCAGAGTGTGTACCACTCAGCATCCATGGAAAGGATGGATGCTGCAAAGTGAAGGAGAGAAGAAGGGGGAAGCAGCAAAGAGAGGGCAGAAAATGCAGGAGAGGTCGTCAAGCTGGCAGCATCTGTTCTGCAGGGCAGCCGTTGCCAGCATGGGGAAATGCAGGAAAGACATGTGAGAAGCTGCGCTGAGAGCTGAACAAGGAAGGATGTGTGAAATTGGTGCTCGAAGGCCATTACAACTGTGTCAGCTTGACGAATCTACTAACCACAACATAAATCAGAGGCTAAAGCTATCACAATATACCAAATGCTGCAGTCGAAAGAGCAATAGCAGCTAATGAACAGTAAAAAACACATTGTACCTTATAACACTGATCTGCAGACAGTCATCTAAGATTCTGTTTAACATTGTTATTGGTAACGTTTATCATTTTTACATTTTGGATTTTTATTCACCCATCTTGAACTGATAAACTAAATTATCAGCCCAGTTCAACATTCTCTGGTTCTTAAAGTAGCCTTCCCAGACCGCTCTGTGTCCCCAGCAAGAGAGGCTTATTAAAAACATAGCATAATGAAGGAATCCGTTTACTTTCACAACTGATTGAAACTAGCCTATTGAAACTCGATGTTTCAGGAGAAGGTTATTTGCATTATTGCAACAGCTGCTCATCTCAGCAGTAAAGCACTGGATTTGGTTGCATATCAAAAACACTCGAAAGCAGAACTGTGCTCCCACAGTTTGGGTCCCTGCGCTGCAGCTCTTCTCTGGAATAGCAACCGTATCTCGTGATCACCTGGTGCCAGGGCAACATGCTTTGTCATCCCGCCTTTCAACAGAAGTCTCCTGTTTCCGGAAAGTGATGCAAGAGCTGTGAGTGCCTGGCTGCACTGACTGAATGAGTCGCTTGTGTTCAGGCTGGCAGCTAAATGCCTTCAAAGCTAAAAACTACACCTGTAAGTCAGCTGTAACCATCATCATGTTGGCACACAGAGTCTTACACGCAGGCAAGAGTTAGCCATGTCACTTGGGAAGTATTTTGTTTATGTGTTGCTAAATATTGTTTCTTTGGGAGCAAATCGTCATGGAAACCCACTAAATAATGTATACTGGCGGATTAAAGGCTCCAGCAGGATGCTCCTGCTGGTTTCATGACACCATTAAGTATAACCTGCCTGAGGCAAACTAACAAAATGCATTGTGGGTAGGTCATTTGGATTGATTTGGTTGGTTGTAGGACAGTGTTTAACTGGCAGAAACTCTAGGAAGGTATCAAGTTTTAATATCAAAACTATATATTATTTTAGAAAACATTTTAAGTAGAGACTTGGATTGACTAAAGCAGTGAAGGTCAATGATTCGCCGGAATGCCCTGAACCACCAGGTGGTGTAGGTGCAGCCTAATAATGGCTGAGTGCTGTAAGGCTCAGTGAGTTTCACGGCTTGAGAATAAGGAGTAGCGACACTACAGAGTCTGTGCAACCAGCTGGCCGGCATATTTAAGACTAAAACCCATAGGGACCACCGCTGCCCAGATTATCAGGCACATCCTTTCGTACCATTAAAAGGAGGCGCACAATTCAATTATTTCTGAAATAAAAGTGAATTTAACTGGACTCAACTCCTCATGAGCAGGTATGAGATTCTGACGGTACGATCACCTTGATTACAAGCATCAAAAGTATTCAAACAAAAGTTTTAAACAAAAATGCATTACCGTTAATCATGCTGCTATTTAAATACAGAAAAGGAACCATTATTCATACAGCCGCTGAAATAGTTAATTGGTGGAAGATGCACATGCTTTAATTTCCACAACGTGACCCTCCACGTATTTTGCAACAAGAAATATTTCAGAAAAATTCTTCTTTCTAATACAGCAACAGGTGGGGAGGGGCTGCACCGCATTACTCTATGTTCCGGCTCTATGGAAATAAATGTTTCAACAAGAGCCCAAACGTCTCTGGTCCTGACTAAAAGGACTTTAAAGCTGAGGAACGGTATGAAGCAAAACATTAAAACCTTGGTACCAGTAACCTGCCTGTGCCTAGTTACACATAAGGCTCAGATTTCTAGAAGGGAGAGAACTAAGCTATGAACACATAAAATATGAAATATTTTTATTTCACTCTTATAGTGATTAATTACAATTCGATGTAAATATATTAAGTTGGATAAATGTAGGTGAACCAGCCCTGTTCAACTTGTTTTTACCATCTTTGGTATTTTTGTCAGCTTTGGAGCAATGTGGTTGAGGAATCCTGACAGAATCTGGCCTTTTTTTTCTTCAAAGCCACACTACCGAGCGTCTAGATAACAAACAGCTAAAATATATTTATTTGACACTGACTCAGCTGGAGGGAACAAGGTCATTGCTTTACAAGTGAGACAGTCCACCTCCACAAGGCTGGACATGGAGGTCATTAGTTAAGTTGATGAAGACCAGTAGAAAAGGACTGGATTTCCTACACAGTAAACTTAATTTTATCAAGTAAATCAGTGCTGAAAGACATCTGTACAAAAGACATTTTTCTATACATTTTGTATACATATTTAGGTCTGAACGTTTATAGCACTACATATATCTGGGTTCTTTCTTTCCACCATGAGCCCTTTCAGTCTGAACTTTACCGTTGGCTTATAGAAATACCCTTCCAACAGTTTTTGTGATCTCCATCACGATAAAACAAAAATCTCACTCTAGTTGACAGCATGCCAGATATGATGCTACCATCAACCCGTATTTGAGGGTATGCTTGATTTATTTCACGGGACTTGAAGAGATCAATACATATAAGTACCTGACTATGTCTTCATTATGGTTGAATTAACTTATTATTAAATTATGGTTTAAATTAAATAAGAATGGTAATATGTGTTTGCGGCATTCGTTTTCACTTATAATGTGTTTCTGCATGACTAAAATTAGTATTGAATTATGACAGAAATGCAAATAGAAGCAACCAATCAGGTAAAGTTTGTTTCCATGAACAATTCAGTTAGGAGTGGATCAGGGTTTCTGGAGGGCACACATTCAGCTGGACCATAAATAGGGTGTTAAAAGCTCAAAAATCATTTAAAGATACACCACTGGGGACAAGTCTAAAGAGTCTGAAGAGAGACCAAACCAGTAAATCGTGCCTCTGTAGTATGTGCAGAATGTGGTTTATATTGTCATCTTGAACACTGCATGGTCTGCTGACGGGTTTCTGAAGGCAGCAGAAGCTGCTCCAAGTTCTGGATGGACTCGTCTGCATTAAGTCTGAAAAGCCTGAACTGAGTTAATAGTTTTGCACAAAAAAGTTTTTCTTTCTTATTTTATGAAGTAAGTGTGAAAATCACAGCTGGATTTTAAGAGCAACCGAACTTTCTCTGGTTTACAACCTACTCATTTAGGGTTCTTATATTAAATACAGTTAAACACTTAAATGTACCGATAGCAGATTTGTAGCCAGTTGGTACAAATTTTAGCCAAACCAGATTTTTCTTTAGGAATTATAATTAATACTGTTTAAATCATTTCTTTGTAGCCTTTCTGCCATGAGGTCAATTGCCTCCATCAATTTTGAAGAAACATCTCTACAGCAGGAACCCAGTGTTGTTCTGTGGCAGAGAGCTCCTCTCTGTGCCTAAAAAAGTAGGATACAAAATAACCAACACTGCAAAAATGCAAAATGGTGGAGTTAAAAGTCTAGCAGCCTGAAGAAACAGCCTCCATGCTAGGAACACCGTTTGTGCTTCCGCTGATTTTATCTTTAAACATCCATTTATAGTTAAACTAGAGAAGTCTTCATTCCACAGTAACAACTTCCACAGCGAAGAGTATTGCAACTGGCCTGACTTGGTAGCACTTAATATGTTGCATTGACTGATCAGATAAACGTCAGATTTTTGGGTTTCCGACCTGTCAAGCTAAAAAAGAAATTAAAAAAATAAAAATCAGCAGGTTTTGGACACCAGCAGATTTCCATAAGTTATGATTCTAAGCAGAGATTTTAGCTATTTCACAAATGTATAATTAATTGAATATTTAACAATGATTTACAATTTTCATACAACATACATTTAACTGTGACTGAGTGAATTATTAGGGGTGCAATGATTTTAGCAAACAAGGAAGAGATTGCAGAGTATCTTCAGCGGATAGATAGTGGCATCAAACACAGGGATATAAAGCAGTGGACTACATCCAGACATGCTTTACTGAAAAGAGGAATTAAACATTCATGCATTCAACAGTTAACAGTCAAATGAGCTGCATCTCTTTAATTGCAGATGGAAATCCTACGAATAGAAAAGAGTTGGCAGTGGAACCCTGCTACACGTGTTTCTGATGCTGAAGCTGAAAGCTTTGTGTCAGGATCCATGCAGTGAAAAAGATCATCACCAGGCTGCATATTACTCCATCGGCACATCCTGCAAGCTGGACATTTTTATCTTTCTTGAAACAGAGGCTTTCCTCTCATCATCACCTGCTACTCACACAAAGCCCTGAGGCTATTATCTGAAACACGAGTCATCCTCCTCCTTTGCTGCCTCTTTCAGGTTATAGCTAACCGATGTCCCCTGATTCTGCCAGACAAGGAGAGTCAGGGGGTCACTAAGCAGAGCAGCTACCTCTCACTCACCATGAACGCTGCGGTTCCTTACAGATGGCCAGTCCTGCGGTGGGGTTTGCTTTCAACAACCCTAGCGTAGCATCACTGCTGCTCCACAGGGCTCACTCCTGGTAACAGGACACCAAGGAGATGAAAACGCAAGGCAGAGGGACAGACAGGCTGCCGATGGAGGGACACACCCCGCATTGCAAAGAATGCAGCAGCAGCATGATACTCTATGTTCTTCTCCCGACCCCCCCACACACTTCTCTCTCTCTGAGCAGTGACGCTACACGGATCAGCTCTGCATCAGGTCTTTAGCTGCTGTGTGTCAGCAGATCAGCTCTGCTTTGTGGCGTTAGTCTGCGATGAAAGGCTCTGTGCTCTTCTCTTTTCTCTGCCAGTCCGTCTAATCAACCCCTGAGTAACAGATCAGGTTTCCCCCCAGCTCTCTGAGTCCAGCCAAAACTGAATGAGCTCCTGTATTCTCCTTACTTCCTGCCCTACAAATGTTTTCCCATTGTTCTTGTTTCCTTGAGGAATTTACTAGGCAATCTTTCAAATATGTTTAAAGACAAAACCATAATCAGATGGAGCACAATAGTAAGGAAGAATACTTGGAGTAATACAAAAATACTTGGCCTACTTGCAGACATGTAGTAAAAAGATCAACCGCTGAGAGTTTGATAGTAGCATTGGACATAAACCCCTGAACAGAGCGCATCGAGTTCAGCTTTAAAACTGCCAGACTTGAAGGATAGACGCATGAAATTTGAGCCTTGCTAACCGATCCTCCGGTCGAGTTTAGGGTTACGACCGGAGATGAGACAGGAAGCCCATGTGTAAGCCTGGACATGCCCCTACCTTTAAACTAATACAGGCCGCTCTGGACCATTGAAAAGCAATCTGAGAAGTGTTATACAGTGCCTTGCAAAAGTAATCATACCACTTAAACGTTTTCCACATTTTTTCATGTCACAACCACAAACTTAGACTTGCAGCTAGAATTTTCTTCCCAATATAATGCATCTTTTTGGGTCAGAGCTTTACACACCTAAAGTCTGAACTGGTGGCCCATTCTTTACAGAATAGCTTGAACTCTGAGCAGCTTCCCTGTGACTGCTGATGAAAAACATCCCACATTACCATGCTGCCATTACCATGATTCACAATAGGAATGCTGAGTACTAGGGGATGTGCAGTGATAGGTTTCCACATCACAAAGCGTTTAAAGTACAATCTTGTTATTTGACCTTCCATAAGTCTGCTGGGTAAACAACATGGCTTGCGGCAAACTCTTATTTTTATGGCTTTCTTCTTGCTACTTTACCATGAAGGTCACCTCCTAACCATTGTCCCGTCAACAAATTCTTTCACCTAAACTGTGGAGCTCTGCAGCTCCTCCAGAGTTACTATGGATCAAAGCTGCTTCTCTGCTATCCTTGCCCAGTTTAGGTGGACATCCATTTCTTGGTAGGTTTGCAGTTGTGCCATACTGTTTTTATTTTCAGATGATCGGTTGAACAGTACTCTGTGACACGTTCAAAGCTTGATTTATTATGTAGGCCTGCTTTTACATTTACCCCAGACATGTCTGCCGTATTCCTTGGTCTTCATGATAGTGTTCGTTCACAAATCTCCAACAAACCTCTAAATACATACCTTTAAGACCAGAGAAATGTGTTCTCTCTGCCAGGTCTTCAAGTGCAACGTTCTTTCTGGCCAGGACATTTCCTGAGTATGTACCAGCCGTAAGGCCTTCAGAGAACAGCTGAGATGGGATCAAGATAGACTCGTTGCACTGGAGTTTGGAGCAGGGTAACTCGAGCAAAGGGGCTTAAAACCAACCAAACTCTTTCGATTTTCATTTCTCAGGGGAAAACAGAAACCATGGGTCACTATCCTTTCCATTTCTGTAGGTCTAAGAAAATAAATCTGAATAAAACGTCCAAGATTGTGGTTGTAACATGACATCATGTTTAAAAGCTAAAAAAGGGAAACCTTTGCAAGGCGTTGCAGGGCTGACGAATAAACTGCAGGAATCAGACATTAATGAGTTTTTCAGCCAGCCTTGAAACACATCATCCTCTCATCCTCTGGTGTCAGATCGAGAATAAATGAAAGCAAAATAACTGGTTCCTCACAACCTTAATTACACACTAATCTGTTTCCTTGGTGCATTTTACTTGTAAAGAGCTGCTCATCAAATGGGCCTGAGACTGTTTCCCATGTGATTAGAAGCAGGAGATTATAGAGAGGCACTTGAGAGGCTGACACTTTCAGCAACACCTCAAAGGAACTTTAGAGTGGAGCTAAATTAAAAACAGCAGAACATCGGCACATGTGAACAGAACAAAGGCCCAACTAGTAAATCCACATTGCATTACCAACATAAATGAAACAACAGCTCGACAGGTGACTGGAAGCAGCTGATTTGAAATCTGACAGGTTTCACCAGTCCTGGGCCAATCTGACAATTAAAAATCTAATTTGTTAGAGAACAAATTAGACATAGACAGCCTGTTTTCACGAAGACACAGTTGGAATGAATAAAGGAGAATTTTCTTTTTATTTCCCCAAAATATTCTGCATGCTTTCTTTTTTTGTAGAGAAAAACAAAATCCCCAGGTCAGAGCTTTAAACCCAGGCAAAAACAGCTCAGTCAGTGAATCTCTGATTCAAGTTTATATAAATAAAACTGAATATTTGTCCTGCTAATATTCATCTTATCTTCCTTTCTGGCACACAGGCAAACAGCGAGACCTGTACTGGGTCAACTCTGGGCATGCTTCTATGAGCTGTCGAAAGACACAGTAGGTGGTTGTTTGCTTTCCAGCACGCGGCGGCCTAAATTTAGCTGTCAAGCCTCAGTGTTACTGATGGGGGGGGGGGGTAATGCTCATTTCAATAAGGGACTCCACCTCACAATCACATGCTCTTTATTGTTACAGACTCACTTCACAGTCGACAGGGTTCATGTGTAACACAGGCTTATCGCTCAGCTGTGGCATTTTTCTGGAGGAGTTAGAACTCAAGTCACAGTTTCTCTCTAAGCTCTGCAAAGATGCTGAGCTGGTTCCTCCTCCTTTCAGCCGTTGCTCAGCCAGAGTTCAAAAACCTCCCTCAAACAAGTACGGACATCATCAAGCTAATGCAGTCAAGATCTGTAGTTCTAGAAAGGAAATATAAGCTGTAACGCTGCAGCTGGTTTTCATACATACATATAACCAGGTTGTTAACCAGGCAGCTCAGTCTGAACCACAGCTGACTGGCCATAAACCTGGTTCATCTAATTCACGGTGCACACAGTGGACTTATAATAAATATCTTTTTTCAAAGCTTCTCAGGACTCAGATGTTTTAATTTACTTACTACTTAATTTAATTTACCAGATTTCTGCTCCATTTGTTGAAATCCCTATTGGTTCATTATAAATCCTTTTTTTCCAGCAAAGTCTTTAAAGGCCATGTGGACTTAAACAAACAGGGAGCAAAGCAGATGATCGGCAAGCAAATAACCAACCTATTGTTGGATTGTGGAATTGATATCCACTCCAAGGATGACAGAATATACGGCAGAGCCAAGCTTTCAATGTTTTTAAATAGCTTTAAAAACAAAAGTTCTTTTCTGCAGTCAAAAGGGTGGTATGGATGAAAAAAGAAGAATCATATTTTAATGAGCTTATTTTTCAAGTCTGGTTTGTTGATGCTCTTACACTTTAAAGTGTGTCCAATGTAAAAGGAAGTGATCAGTAATAAATGCGCACCAATCAGAGTTTTGGCTCTTATTTAGCCGATTCAGAGCAGACTCAAAGATGGCATTGGCTCAGTTTGCCCCACTGTCACCGACACAATGTCCCCAAGGTGGGAACAGGTTGACTTCCTGTGCCAGAAAGCTCAGTTCTGTAGTTAAAAAAGTCGGGTTAAAAACTCCCAAACTCTACAAGTAGGAAATGGTGAAGGTGAAATAATCAGCACCTACAGGTCCTTCTAAAAAAATTAGCATATTGTGATAAAGTTCATTATTTTCCATAATGTAATGATGAAAATTTAATATTCATATATTTTAGATTCATTGCACACTAACTGAAATATTTCAGGTCTTTTATTGTCTTAATACGGATGATTGTGGCATACAGCTCATGAAAACCCAAAATTCCTATCTCACAAAACTAGCATATTTCATCCGACCAATAAAAGAAAAGTGTTTTTAATACAAAAAACGTCAACCTTCAAATTATCATGTACAGTTATGCACTCAATACTTGGTCAGGAATCCTTTTGCAGAAATGACTGCTTCAATGCGGCGTGGCATGGAGGCAATCAGCCTGTGGCACTGCTGAGGTCTTATGGAGGCCCAGGATGCTTCGATAGCGGCCTTTAGCTCATCCAGAGTGTTGGGTCTTGAGTCTCTCAACGTTCTCTTCACAATATCCCACAGATTCTCTATGGGGTTCAGGTCAGGAGAGTTGGCAGGCCAATTGAGCACAGTGATACCATGGTCAGTAAACCATTTACCAGTGGTTTTGGCACTGTGAGCAGGTGCCAGGTCGTGCTGAAAAATGAAATCTTCATCTCCATAAAGCTTTTCAGCAGATGGAAGCATGATGTGCTCCAAAATCTCCTGATAGCTAGCTGCATTGACCCTGCCCTTGATAAAACACAGTGGACCAACACCAGCAGCTGACACGGCACCCCAGACCATCACTGACTGTGGGTACTTGACACTGGACTTCTGGCATTTTGGCATTTCCTTCTCCCCAGTCTTCCTCCAGACTCTGGCACCTTGATTTCCGAATGACATGCAGAATTTGCTTTCATCTGAAAAAAGTACTTTGGACCACTGAGCAACAGTCCAGTGCTGCTTCTCTGTAGCCCAGGTCAGGCGCTTCTGCCGCTGTTTCTGGTTCAAAAGTGGCTTGACCTGGGGAATGCAGCACCTGTAGCCCATTTCCTGCACACGCCTGTGCACGGTGGCTCTGGATGTTTCTACTCCAGACTCAGTCCACTGCTTCCGCAGGTCCCCCAAGGTCTGGAATCGGCCCTTCTCCACAATCTTCCTCAGGGTCCGGTCACTTCTTCTTGTTGTGCAGCGTTTTCTGCCACACTTTTTCCTTCCCACAGACTTCCCACTGAGGTGCCTTGATACAGCACTCTGGGAACAGCCTATTCGTTCAGAAATTTCTTTCTGTGTCTTACCCTCTTGCTTGAGGGTGTCAATAGTGGCCTTCTGGACAGCAGTCAGGTCGGCAGTCTTACCCTTGATTGGGGTTTTGAGTGATGAACCAGGCTGGGAGTTTTAAAGGCCTCAGGAATCTTTTGCAGGTGTTTAGAGTTAACTCGTTGATTCAGATGATTAGGTTCATAGCTCGTTTAGAGACCCTTTTAATGATATGCTAATTTTGTGAGATAGGAATTTTGGGTTTTCATGAGCTGTATGCCACAATCATCCGTATTAAGACAATAAAAAACCTGAAATATTTCAGTTAGTGTGCAATGAATCCAAAATATATGAATGTTAAATTTTCATCATTACATTATGGAAAATAATGAACTTTATCACAATATGCTAATATTTTGAGAAGGACCTGTATTGAAGTCTCACTCTCTGTTCAGACGCATCAGCCTGGGTAACCAGCAGTGATGCTTCCAGAACAACCAACACCTTTTATGCTTTCTCTGAATTAATTTTACACACCTCCTCGATCCTGGAAATAGCCAACTTTGAATGGTGTTACTCAGTGCAGTGGACTCAGACAGTGCTTTGTTGCGTCAAATTACAAACGTGAAAAAAAAAAAAGAAATCAAGATGTTTGCTGGATCACTGGTTAGGGAGGTTGAGCAAAGAATCAGCTGATTTATCAGCACATTTCTCCCTTGCCATTGACATAGCTTTCTTTAGGCAACACCAAGCAGGATATCAGGGTTAAATCAGTCCTTCTAATCCTCGTGACCCACTGCCCTGGATGTTTTTGATTTTTCCCTGCCTTCAGATACCAACCCTAAAGCATATATGGGATGTGCCTTAGAAACTAGTTGGAACATCTGATTGTTTGGTCATCTAAACATTTCAGGTGTGGCATCACTGGTTTAGAGTTGCATCTTCTCTGAGCTGCTTCCCATGTTTTCAGCAGCTCTAAAGTTCCACACTTGGTGAAGCCAGTACCTCGGCCTTTTGTTGTAGAGTCATGAAATCACTGAAGCATTCATTTCTACCTTTTGGATTTTCTTGGGGTCCTTTATGGGGCCTTCCAGGGGTGGGACTTTCCCAAACAGCTTCCAACCCGGATCTTTGTGCTCTGCAGGTTGACTGTCCTTCACCTTCTTGGCAAACAGGTTCCTGAGAAAAGACAGGGATCGAGAAAGGGAATTAAAATGGAGGACATAAAACAGATAGAAGTCATGCACACTACTTTATTAATGATGAGAATTAAATTAGCTCTACGCATTTACTAAACTGTTGTCTCTGCACAAACATGAGGAGGCAGCATCACCTGAATAGAGGGTAGGTACCAAACCCCTGCATGCTAAGCTAAAAGGCAGGTGTCCAGTTTCCAGCCAGGGTTCACTGCGCCATTTAGCCCACTAATCCCACCAAGCAGCTGCTGCAGGAACATTTCAATTAAAAGCCTCAATGGATTCTAAATATGGTCAAATAAAACACTTGATAGAATCTGACAGGAAAAGTAATGGCTTGCAACGTTAGAAGCTCCTAATAATGATTATATTGTTTGCTCTGCCAGTCTAATTTGGAGCAGCTGGTTCACATAGTGACTCATCAATCCAGCTAGTATGACAAAAGGAAGCCTCCTAGACAAGAAAAGAATCATCTTTATTAATATCAAAGTCAGCTCCCCTTGCCTTTATACCCCAAGAATTTCAACAAGGCTGGAGTTTTAAAAAAGCTGATAGGTATTTGATAAGAACACCAGAGAGGGCGGCGCTGGTGGTGTAGGGGCGAAAGCGCGCGACCATATACAGAGGCTACAGTCCTCGAATGGCGGCTGTCCCGGGTTCGAGTCCCGGACCCGGCGACATTTACCGAATGTCTCCCCTTCTCTCTACCCCTCTTTCCTGTCTACCTACTGTCAATAAATGGAAAAATAAAGGCCACTAGTGCTGAAACAATATCGTGCAAATGTAAATTAAAGTCACTTGATTTAGAATAACCCAGTGAAAAAAGGTGATAGGTTCATTCATTACTTGTAAAAACACCAGCACAGAACTGGGTTCCAAGCACTTTCTTTTGTGGTCCAGACAGATTCAAGACAAGGGCTCAACCTGCAGCCAGAATTACGTTGAAGATGTTGTGGCATCCAGCACACAGTGTCGATCTGGAACACTAAACCAACGCAGCAATCAGGGATGCACAATAGATCTGCGTCAACATCTGTTAGTCATTTGTTAACATATCGGTCCCATGAGTAAAACGAGGCCGATATTAACAACCGATATTGATTTCTATCTTGTTGTGGTGTGTGTGTTAGTTTCAGATATCGATTTTGGCCTAAATTTTCATATTGGTGCAGCCCTAACCACGATACCATTAAAGTTCACTAAAACAAAACTAATTATGTAAATTATATGCCTACATGCTACTGTCTGAAACACATAACACACCCTGCAGTGTTCTCATCTCTGTTGACTAGAAGTGACTAAAGAAGCTCTAGCGGCTCATCAAATAGAAATAATGTCTTTACCATCATGCCACAGTCATGTAGTATTTCTGGAAAAGCTTATAAAGCAATACATAGAACACAAAAAGAAAAGCCCGTAACTGCTTCTGACTAACTGCATTTGTACGTCACAATTCATTAAACAGCAGCTATAGCTTTTCTCAGGCTTGGAGAGTCAGTGCCAGGCCATAACCTAGGCTAAAGGTAACAAACAGTCAAACAACATCTGAAGTCATTTTAAAAAGGTGGCCCATTGTACTTTTAGACCAGATTCTGGCAAGGATTGCAGTCTCAGCAAGAGCACTTCTAAAACTTTTGCAACATTTATTTATAACATAGTAAATGGGGTGAATTCACTTCGACCGCTCTTGAGCTGTCAGAATAATATTCAAATTAGGTTGAAACTGAATTTCCTGAATGCAAATGAAAGTAAGACTGAAGTCATCGGCTTTAATTTATTTCTCTTCATACAGCCGCTCTGCTGTCAGGAATCTGTCTGATTTAAAAACAACCTCAATAATGACAGCCAAACAGATCAATGCAGTCATGAAATCAAGTTTTTCCCAACTAAGACTTATTGCCAAGGTGAAGTCATATCTCCCTCCTAAAAACCTTTAAAAAGTGATTCATGCTTTTATTACCTCTCTGTTGAATTATTGCTACGCTCTGTATGTTGGTTTAGATAAATCATCTCCACATTGCTTACAAACTGTCCCAGAATGCAGCAGCTCGTCTTTTGACAGGTACTTAACATGAAGACATATCTCTGGTTCTGGCTTCTCACCACTGGCTTCCTGTTCGTTTTAGGATTGATTTTAAGATTTTATTGCTGCTTTTTAAGTTTTAAAAGGTCCGGTGGCATCATAATCATGTGATCTCCTTATCATCCACACTACAGTAAGGGCACTTTGGTCAACCAACCAGTTTCTTTTAGATGGGTCTTTGCGATTTCTGCCCCAACGCTGTGGAAACGTTTACCTGTTTATATACAGACCGCTGAGACTTTTAAACCTGTGCTTAAGTCCAATCCTTATTCGTTGGCATTTGAGATTTTTTTAAAGCTCGTAGTTTTTATCATGTATTTCGGAATTGTAAAGCACTTTGGTCAACTTTTGTTGTTTTTAATGTGCATTATAAATGAACTGACATTGACATTACCTACAGGTGCACAGAGGGAAATTGGCTGGTGACGCAAATCTGACCATTTTCACCTCAAACGGCCGTGACAGGTGATTGGCCAGTCAGAAACTCAAAATTCCCTTCTTTTTATCATCAGTAAACACACATTTCTAAGTCATGCTGACACTGGTGCAGACGTTTTCACTGAATAAAACTATGCATATTTGCACTAATCTTACCAGTCATTTTAAAATATTGGGTGTACACATAATATGTGTACATATTTGTTCTTTTTATTTTTTCAACTCCTCTAAAGTTTTAAACACTTATATTTAATGTATTTACTGGAAGCATGTTTGTGCACACCACGTTGGTTCTGATTCTGATCAGTAGTATTTAAAATGAAATCAGAGGAGATGTAAGAGGCTGTTTTAAAGGAAACTGTATTTTCTATGTTTACAGTTCATTCATGCTGTGAGAGAATGCAGCTTTCAGCAAAGTTCTCATTTTTTCCTTTTGAGCTTTTAACTTGTGCCATGACGCTGGCAAGAGGGAACCATGATATTAGCAACATATTACGATTATTCCACATTTTCCCCCACTCTTTTTACTTTCCTGTCATAATGTGCCCACACCTCTCTGGGAGCGTCAGTATCTCAGTAACTTGCATATTTATCAGGTTAAGGCATCCAGGGCAGTGAGAGGCCATCTAAATGGGCAGATATATTATTGGCATGCAGAGCATCAGCACATAGCTCTTAATACATAACAGCCAACCTAATATTATAAACAACATGGTCTTTGCGATTACGATATTGCATTCATGGATACTGTGATGACGAGTTGCTATAATTTGCAGCTACAGTTGGAAACCTTATGGAAATTGAAGGGTTAAGGTAAGGATCTGCGTTCTCCAGGAAACACAGACGGCTGTCTTGGTAATGCTAACGGTGCCCGAAGCTAGTATAAGGTGCTAAAGCTAAAATTACGAGAACTCTAATAATCTGAAATAATAGTACAACAACAGCGAGAAGTCACCTCAAACTAAATATACTAAAACATTACTGCTCTTAAACATGATTCTGAATAGGCCATAAGCAGGTCAAAGCTTCTCATTGTTGTATCTCTAGTAGATGCAACCATGAGATAAAGTAAAAAATAGCAAGAGAAAGCAGCAAGCTATCATCTTTTACAGAAAAGCAAAGAATTAACCCAAAACGTAAACTGAGTGAGAGGAAGTAGATTTAGCCCTTTCCTATCCAACACCCTGAAAAGCTGTTCAGACAAACTGCACTGATATATCAGAAAAAACATGAACTACATCTCACACATGAAAACACTGAGGAGTGGTGACACTTTCAGTTTCTGATGACGATCTAAGAAAACAACACCACTTCTAACTTTTCAACCACTTAAAAAGTAAGAGTGTAAAATCTACCTCACATTCAGTCATATCGACGTATAAAGATAGTTCAGGCACCATGTGTTTATGGTATGTACTGTTGGATGCTGATGTTTCGCACCACCTCTCCCAAAGCAACCCATTCCACGTCACTTAGCTAAATTTTCCATGCCTCACAGAAACTGAAGCACATGAAGATAATACCGGCTGCAGCTCGAGGCATTTCCTCATTCTGTTGCTGACTGTAAGATCTGTAGGAAGAGGCTCATGGTTTCTGAAGGGCAGAAAGTAACTGGTAGGTTAAAAGAAACAAATACCACTATCAGTCACCAAACACTGATAAGAACTATCAGTAAACTGAACTTTTCTGGTCCTCAGGGTGGGGACAAGAGATGCTGTCAGTCATTGAACTTGAGTTAACATTTGAACCACGAAATAACAACCTGAAGGAAAGGGCCACCTTTAGACTGAGAGCCTTGACTTTTGGTCTTTGATGACATAACACTGAGAATGAGCAGCTTTAGTGTACTCCGTCAAACATCGACAAAGCATGAACACCATTTGCATTCAGTCCAGGCCAAAAGTGCCTCAATGTGACAGCTGAATGGCTGCGGCTACGATCGAGCGCTCAAGTGGAACGGCTGCAAAGACAAACAGAACATGGTTGTTTGTTGGATCCGAGGTATGTACTGTTTGATTTGTTGTCGGGTCTCGAGAAATCCAGGAGTTTCCAGAGTTACAGGAAATAAGATGTCCCGGTGGCTCAAATGCCTGAGCTGACAGTGAGCTGTTATGGAAATACCATACAAGCCACAACAAGAATCAAGGCAGAGAACATCGAGTTTTTCCCACAAAGGAAAGCAGTGAGCTGAATGCACCAAGCCGTCTTCTCTAACAATCAAACAGAACGCGCCTAATCCAAGTGACAGTGTGCATTTAGCTCTGAATGCATAAAGATCGCAGACAAACTCATCATCTCACCACAGATCGATTCAGGAATCAGTGTTGGCTACAGAGCTTTAAGGAAAGCTGTCTGCAAACCTACCTGTCAATGTACAGAAGAAGGGATGGAGCTGCCATCCTTCTCGCTCAATTTAAAATAGTTAAAATCCACAAAAATCTAATGGATAAATATTTACTGAGAAGAGCAACCACTCAGAGTTCTGCCTCAGTCGAGACTCAGGTCCACTGCACTCAGCTTTAACTTCATAGTCCGACTGCTGAAGCAGAGTGAGAGCAGGAGCAGACTCTTCCTGAGCATTCCCGGCCTCCTCATTGAGATCCCTCATCTAAATGGGAGGAGACTTACGGGGGAGGAAATGAGTAACTTCTCTTATCAGAGGTAAGAATGATAACAGAACAGTAAAAAAGAAGGAGAGGAGTGGCTGCCATGTGACACATTATCCAATACATACACAGATTTTATTTATTTATCAAGTTTGTGTGTTTGAAAGATTGCAGATTGTTTTGCTCCCATTTACTCAGGTTCAATGTGAGACTGAAACTAGTAATAATTAGTAAAGGGTCAAAGGTCCCAGCCTCCCAACTCTAGATAGCTTTGACCGACTATTTTTCCTTCATCTCTGAAACAGTACCTGCATCTACACTATCTGCAGGATTCCAGTCAAAAACACCAAATATGGGGCGCAGCGATGGCGTAGAGGAAATGAGCGACCCATGTTCAGAGGCTTCAGTCCTCGATGCAGCCCGTTGCTGGTTTGAATCCTGGCCCAGGTGACCTGTGCTGCATGTCATCCCCCTCTCTTCACCCCTCTACTTTCAACTTACTATAAAAAAAACTGAGAAAAATAAAGGCCACTAGTGCCGCAAAAAAAATGTATTCAATTCAGTTTGATTTATTTAGCGCCAATTCACAACACATGTCGTCGTCTCAAGGCACTTCACAAAGGGTTTGGAATGGTGCAGGGTTGTTGGAGAGGTTAGTTCAAACTACTGAGTTTTAGAGTTTGGCCATTTTAGAATGGGCTATGTGTAGGGGTATTAAGTAAAATAATAAACTGATAAAGTTTGTCCATCTAGAGCCCACTGGTGGTCATTGTTATACTAAAAACCACAAGGATTGGGATATCTCTCTCTGTCAGACTGATTATAACCGTTGGAAAAGAAAAGGGGTCGCACAGGTAGCAGAAATGGAGGGTGTATTTGCACCTCAACTAGAATTGAGCCGGTTTAGGCTAAACCTGCTCAGTTCCAAAAAATAAAAAAAACACCAAATACATCTGCCGTGTCAAAAGGTGGCAATAATGTAGACATTAACATCACATTTAAAACACAAAAGAAGAAGTTCCTGAACCTGGTTAAAGAAGAGCTGCAGTATGGATTTTCTCAAAATAGCCCATTTCTTAAAAGTCTCCACTTTTTCACACTTTTCTCACTAAAAATCCTGGTTTGTGTGCGGATAGGAGCTGCAAACATATCCACGTTTTCTAAAATATTTGAGTTATTTTGGACCCGACTAAATTAACAGTCCTTCATGCCATAAAGTAATAATAATAACTCAAATAAAGATGAGCTCTCATGTCACGTAGACTCTCTGACTCATGTTTGGCGAGCAAAGACATCTGTATTTATGATCAGTGTTGTGTAAGCTACTAGAAGAACTACAGTACTAAAGTAATTATAATAATCTGACAGTAAACAACACAGCAGTCTAAATAAAATAAGAGTCTGGTGCAAAGTGAAAAATATGGATTAAGGCAAAAGGGTTTAGCAGCAGCTGAAACAAAGGAGCAAAGTAAACTAATCCCATCACTGAATTTAAGTGTAGCCCCAGTTCCAAAGTCTCAAACATCCTTTTCACATGGTCCTCCAGAGAAGCAGAATTTCTTGGAACATTTTATACAAGTCCTGAGCAATAATTTCCCCAGCTCTGAACAGTATCTGAAAAAGTATTTATTTGGTTTAAGGCTTTCAGCTGAAGTAGAAATCCCTTTCATGTAGCAAAACACCCAGTAAGCCCATCTGAAGCAGTTTCAGAGGATGCATCTCCAGGAAAACGGTTCCTCTGACGGCAACATAGTTATAATAATCAGGTTTTAATATTAATGTTGAAACTAGTAATGTACAACAAAACATGTTTTTTTGTCAAGTACATTTTAGATGATGCAAATTTTGCTTGCAAAACCTGCAGAGCTGTATCAGATGCTGCTCTTTAGAAGAGAAACAGAAGTGATGGGTGGGTACGGGTGATTCATTGGAAACTTGAGGAGCTTTCCGGGGCTCAGCAGAAAGTGGAATGTGGTGAAGCAGTGAAGGGGACTCAAAGACAAGCCCGGTGATGTTTACCACCTAATAACACGGATCAAATCATGTTAAAACCTTAAGTTACTAAAAAGCACAGCAAAGAACATCAGAACAATTACTGACTAGCTGCTCTGCTTTCCATGATGCAGCCCATGTTAAAACAACAAGGCTTAGCACAGTTTTGCAATGTTTTAATAGCAAGCTGCTGCATCATCTTTGAACACCAATAGAAGTCTATATATATATATATATATATATATATATATATATATATATAAAATCTGGAGTCAATGAGCTAAAGAAGCTATATGTCCATTTTCTGAATGTTTCTAGTTTGAGGTGACATAGTAGTTGTTAAAAATATTTCACCATGTGGGGGCAACAGGTCAAGGTCACCAAAGTCATGGACTGGGAAAGCATCAGAGTGGTTTGAGGGGTCAGCGGCATGTCTTAACTAAGGCAAGTTTGTAAAGAAACCTTGAGAAATGTCTACTTGTACAAGATCACCTCAAGTGCAGAACAAGTTATTGCTTCACTAAGGTGACAGCAATCTTTCTTTTTCTACTTTTAGTCAATGTACTGGTAGAATATTTGTTTTCCTCTTCTTAAAACATGAAGAGTAGCTGATTTAGAGAAGGTTTGAAGCAGGTTAATCCAGCTTGAAGAGAGAGTGCAACAACTTGAATGCCCCTGCTTAGCAAACACAACAGATCACTGAACAACAGGGTGGGTGTATATGGGGTAAGAACGCTGTCAAAAACAATGTGTATGTAAAGACGGAAATGTGTGCATATTAGTCAATAGTTGTACATAAGTAAAATCCAAAAGAGGTATTTTATATTTTCTCTGTAAGAATACAAAATAAAATGTTACATGATGTTAGATGACGGACCAAGAGCATATATTAACGACATTAAGACATATATAAACTTTTTAACATTACCTGGCTTTGTACTGTAGTTTCTTGGTCCGTTCTTTTGGCGCTAGTGCTGCTGCTTCTTCTTCTTCTCTTCTTCTGCTGGCGGTTCGCAACAAATTCAGAGATGCATACCGCCACCTACTGTACATCATTGTATAACTCCACCCACTATATACTATGTTTTAGTTTTGTATTTCATAAAAATAAGAACAATGCTTTATTTATAATACTCTTTATTCCCCCCTATCTCCGCTCTGTTCCTAATATTCTTTTTAGACTGAATTACCTCCCATTCCGGCATTACGTTTACTGGCGGTGAAGAGTGTGACAGCGCATGCGCAACGCGAATCGACTAGCTATGCTCCTCTAACCAGCCTGAGATCACGTAACACCAAGTCGCTGATGTCAATTCGTATTCTCAAAGAAAAGAAATCGTATTCACAAACTCTTATAGCATATTGTATTCATAAAGAATAAACCACAACTGTAAACTTGAACTTTGTGTTTGTAATTTCTTGAAGCTGTAACATTTTATTTTGTATTCTTACAGAGAAAATATACAATACCTCTTTTTGGATTTTACTTATGCACAACTATTGACTAATATGCACACATTTCCGTCTTTACATACACATTGTTTTTGACAGCGTTCTTACCCCATAGGTGTATCTCAGAAGGCAGAGCTGCACATCTAGACAAAGTCAGGCATTGATCTGCATGATGCTGAACTGTCAACCAAGTGTTAAAGAGTCTGAATGTAGAGGAAACATTCTGTAAAAATCTGTGTGAACCAGTAAAAATGAACATTTCCACATTGTGCCCCGTTACAACCACAAACCTAAATGTGACTGTATAATAGATCAACACAAAGCACCACAGTGAAGCGGTAGGTAAAATGTATACATAATTAGCAACATTTTTATGAGTCAGTCATTGTCGAAGTAGCTCTCACTGCACTTACATCTTTAGAAGCATGTCTCTACCAGCTTCTTCATATCTAGACTGAAATTTATTTCCATGATGCTTTTCTAAAATAGCTCAACTCAGTCAGAATGGATGGTAAGCGTCTGATCTAGGGCTGCAGGATATTAGAAACTCCTGTGATGTGGATAATATTCGTAAATATTGCGAAGGCGATGTCGGTTGTGATGCATGCCCATGTTCTTCTTCCCTCTCCTTCTCATCTGTGCTTCCTACACTCTGACCTTTAGATTTCCTTTGTGCCCGGTGTGAGCATCTGCTGTAGTGAGACTGTCTTCTACAGGCTAAATATACACTACTCACAAACATTTAGGGCTGCTTGGCTTTCAGCTGAAATTTATGGAAATGTAAAAAGTTCACACCACAGGACATTAAATCATGAATGTGTGGCACTTAGAAGCATGCAATGGTGACTGTTTCATCCTGAACTATTTATTGAAACAAAAGCCCACAGCAGTGGTGGGTATACCACAACAAAAAATTTTAATGTCTTAATTACGTGCCATGTTCCCTTCAGCATCAACTACAGCTCAACAACGATGTCTCGTGCTGTTCAGAAGTCCACTCATTGTCTGCTGAGACATCTCAGTCTTCTTAAAGGGTGGCCTTCAGTTCACTGAGGTTCTGGGATACAGAGTTACGAGCCTCTAGATGGCAACTCAGCTGATCCCAGAGGTTTTCTATAGTATTCAGCTATGGAGAAGGTGCAGTTCTCTAATGACATGACCTTTATCAGCAGGAGCAGGGTCATCCATGAAGATGAAATTAGACCCGTGTTGTTCATGCAGGGGCACAATGACTGGATTAATTATGTAATTCAGGTGTATGGGCTTGTCACTGTACCATTCACTAAGTGTAGGGCAGTTCTGTGTTGACTAGACACACCAGCCCACACTGCAACACCACCACCACTATAGGCTCGTCTGGTGATAACAGTAGCACTCTCCCTAACAATTCCAACATCGTTGGCGGCCATCTTTTCTGCTCAACGTGAATCATCTTCTATCAGAGAACAGCACTGAGGCCCACTGATCCCTCGTCCAGCAAAAATGCTCGCTGGTCAATACAAGACGATGATGCCTGTGCCTGGTGGTGTGGTCAGGTACCCTTGCAGGCCATCCAGCACGCAGAGAACGCTGATCTAAACAGTTTGGAATTAAATAATTGGCTTGTTACCAGGCCTCTGTAGAGCTCAATGACTAAATGCTGAGCGAATTCAGTCATTTGATTCGAGGTGTGCTGGAGAAGGGATGCATCTAAAAGATGCAGGATAGTAGATCTCCAGGACTGGACTTTGGCACCTCTGGTTCAGGATCTTTGTCCTGCTGTTTGAGTCCCGAGCTCGGAGACCTGTGCTGCATGTCTCAACCCCACCTTCTGTCTGCCTACTTTTGAAAAATAATGAAAAAAAGGCCAATAGTGCCACAAAAGATACTGTAAGAATCCACAGATGTTTGTGGTTGTGAGTATGACTACTATCCCTAGCACTGTAAGAAAGGTTCAGGATTTCACAATAAAGTGGCAGAAGAGGAGACCACATACGGAAACAAATATCAGTACAATGAAACAGGCATTATCCTCATGACAACAGATATTGTGAAGTAGATACAATATTTACATGTTTTACTTACTTGTTGAACAAATTTGCAAAAGGTCCCAGTTTCTTAAACTTTCCATCATCCTGTTGAATGACACCGGAGCCCTGATGCCCTCGTCCAGGACTCCATAATTCTCCTGGGTTTCCTGGTGATGAAGACAGCGTCACATCCGAGAAGTGAGCTGATCCGCTGAGATCTGTTTTCAAGGTTACAATGGCGCTAGAGTCAGAAGTGACGGTAAAATCCAGGATGTCCTCATTGGAGACCGACAGCTCCGTGCTCATGCTCGACACGCTGCACACCGAGATGTCGTCGCTGCGGTTTAGAGCTCCGCCGCCAACGCTTAACCCGGTTGTGGTTGTTAATCTGATAGTGGGGCTGAAGTGACGGACGGAGTCATAGCCACTGCGTGGGAAGGTAGATGACCTGTGGATGCAATTACTGTCAGTTGGATTATTGTCCAGAGGTAAAGTGGCAGGGGAGTCTTCACTTGTGTCATGGATGCCTCCATCGCCTGGATGATGGTGGCTGTGGATGATGGGGTCCCGAGGGTTGATCTCTAGAGTGGGGATCCCAGAGTCCTGAGATGTCAAGCTGTGACTGTCTGGGTCCAAGTCAGAGCAATTCTGAGGACTGCTGTAGTAGATGGGAGTGGAGGCGCAGGATGGCTTGTAACTGGGCAAGGCGAGCTCACTGGGTGAGGTACAGCTGGGTTTATCGTACAAGCTGGAGGAAGTCGGTTCTTTGCCCAAAGAGCCGTTCTTGACAATGACTCCCCCAGACACCCCTAGATAGAGTAGAAAACACATTTTTACACTTTTCCTCAACTGATCTTGAGATACAACTCAAAAGGAATAAGTTTCATAATAATCAAACAAAAAGCACAAGGAGAGTGACAAAGTACTGAATGTGGGAGAAGCAGATTTAACATTCAACCCATTTGCCAGAATAGGTACTTTCATATACTTTGAATCTAGTTGGCAAATCTTTCCTGTGAGTAAAGATATGATTTATATGTTCCAATTTGACAAGGAAAATATTCTTCTCATTCTGTACTTTCACACAGCACATGATCATGATCTAGCTAATCTACACAGTCTTTTGAGTGAAACATCCTCCTGTTTAGACGACTGAGTATATAGTTTGTTTACCAACAAGGCATAGGCCATAATGAAAATCTCAAGGTATGATATGAGTAAAAATACCACAGTATCACCGTTTCTATACAACGCAACAATTATTCTTACTGCTACTAAAATTATAATTACATATATTATAATGACATCTGTGAGATGTTTCAACACTATTAGTTGTTAATTAGCCAGGCTATCTGTTTTGCCTGCTTTCTTGTAAGCAAGGAATAAATATTTTAGCTTTCTTTCAGCCAGCAGACTGGCAGCGTGCAGCAACAGGTAGGGAAGGGGACATGTTGAGTCACCCAACGCTTCATACAGCCAAAGAAAACTCTGGTCCCTGTAGCATTCTCTCTGGCATCTGAAAAAAAATGGCTTTAAAATGTATGAACAGCATAACTGATTCTTCTTGAAACTGCAACTGTTTAAAACATTGCTATACTTTGTCACCAGTGAGGGGCCCATGCCTGCTACCAACATGAAATGGTAGTAGTTCAGAATCAGTGACTTAGCCCAAAAACAAGAAGACTCACTTTGGGCTGTGGGGGATGAAGATCACAGCAGGTGGAGAACAAAACTGGGTGGGTCAGCCTCCAGCTTTGAAATTGTGAGGTCACTTGTATAAGAATGCAGGAACCAGAAAAGTGACACTGGCATCATAATGCAATATTCAGGGCCCTACTAAATCATCTTTAAAAGAGATTATTCATTCAGTAATCTGCACCTTGTAAATAAAACTACACCACACTATACAACAACTATAAATCAGTTAAACCCATAGCAGTGCAAAGTGCACTGAATCAACACAGTCATTAACGACCTCCTCAAAGGTTCCAGGAGACAGTATACAGAGGAGGAAATTTAATGCCACAATAAGCAGGCTGTAAGCAGGCTGTAACAGGAGCCCCAGTTGGGCTACATTAGGCTTTTAACCCCAGCTGCAACGTTTGTGTGTGAACAAAGTGAAACATTAACACATAAAACACTCATTGACCAGAGAAACTCAGAACAGGAAGATGGCGGAGAGTCAGCCTGTTTATGCTGTTTAAAAAGCCCAACATGTTCCAAGCCAGAGCCCCAAGGAGCCAGATTCCTACCCAGCTCTAAAGCCCCGATCTGAGGGTTGCCATGTGAGTCCTGCAGACTTTTTCACTAAACTATGCAACAGGTCGATCATGTGCCACAGCGGCTAGAATCTACAAGCGGAGGTCACCAAGGAACTGGTTGTTAAGGCTGAGCATCCACTGTCATTAGAACAAATGCCGTGAAGAATTTAGTCAAAACAAAAGGTGGACAAGCATTGTTCCTCCTTCAAAGTTTTAACAACAGCTGCCATTTCAGCCTGACTAGAAGAACCACCCATCTGAATAGATGCACATATCTTACTCCATGACTGATTAAATCAATATTACCCAGCACCAAGACATTTAACTTTATTTTGACAGCGTGACAAAAGCTGAAATAAGGGCAAAGTCATTTAGGTGTTGCCTTTGAAAGAGGAAACGATATTGAGCAATGCTTCCAAGTTCTGCATTTAGTTAAACATATAAAAAGGTTATTTTACCTAGAAAAAACCTAATGAAGCTTTATGTTCAGGTAGGTCACCGTCAGTGAGTCTCTGGCTGCCATTTCTGTTACGACTGCTTGAATGGTGGCTCTGCTGCTGGCTTTGTCATCCATTCAAACCCAGCTTTTTTTATTCACTACAGCCGGCTGCAGCTTGGAGAATTTTCAGATGAAGAAACATAACCACAATATTATGTTACCTATTTTTTTTTTTTATTCCTGTTAGCAGGAATGAAAGCAGGATTTGATTTTTCCCAAAGTGGAGTAGATTTTTTTTTTAAATCAACCTAATGATCTGTTAATAATTTATAACTCAACTGATTTGATGTCATGTTTCAAAATTTAGCCATTTACTTTTAAAAAAGTACACCAGCTGAATTTACTTATCTTAAAACTGAATATTCTTGCTGTTTTTATGTGGTGAAAATATATTCCATAGCAACAAACATGACCTTTTGCTTTCCAGTATAAAGGTAGGAGTCATTTTGTGAGTTTTGATCACAACTTTTTGCAAGTGTTGACTATTTCAAATAATGAATCCTAATAAAACATACAGATGTCCTACATGTTTTCTATCACTACTTTACAATTTCAGCTTTAAAAACATTTTAGCAGTGTTTTTAACTTACACAAGCTTATTTTTTTTTTTTAAAGTTGTCGACACTGAGGAGCAGTTTTTAAAAGCCGTTGAGGTAAACTAAAAGTTTAGTTTCTTTTACCAAAAGGCGTTTTGTGTCTTGAATATATAAGCCGAATTAATGACATACTTTCTTGGTACACAAACAGATGCTTTTTAGGTCTTGACCAGTTTCTTTGTTACAATAAATACAAAATATGTTTCAGTTTCACCTCTGTTTCATGTAGTTTTGCATAAATGATGAAGTGATCGAGAGCGCAGAACCTACAACAGGGTCAGGAGAAGCTTGTTTTACAATTTAAACGTGATCAACTTAAATGAGCGAGTCTGCCCTTTACTGCAGCCTTACCAGAGCGGCCGTCCATCTGGTTCTGTGGACCGAGGCTCGGGTTTGCCATGCCGCAGCCGGTGGACGCTACAGGTGGATGACAGGTAGCCACCGCCTGGAGGGGTCCATGGTGATGCTGGGGCTACTGCTGCACCACCAACGCCCCCCTGGCTTCTCCACACAATCGGCTCCGGAGGGAGGTCATCTGCTGTCACGTAAGGTCACTGCGGGCGGGGGGGGAGATAAAACAAGCGGCCGGTAAACAGAACCACCACCTCTCACCTCCTTCCTCACGTCACGGAGTGCACTTGCTGCTGACGCGGACTCTCTTCTCTCAGCAGCGCTTCCTCAACTGGAAACAAATGCGAGGAACTCGTTTCTTTTCTTCACTAGCATCAAAACTGGGGATGAAACGGGTTTCCGCTACTTTATAAAATGTATAAACGGCACGGCTAAAGCTCTCAGCTGGAACGTTTAACTCTTAATACCTGTTTCCTGGCTTCCGCCGCCATCTTAAAACAAACTTGTTCGTGGAGTGCGGTGTAATCGAGTCAAGAACGTCATCTCTCGATGGATTCACCTGTCGGAACCTGAAGGCATTAATAATCGACCACACAACCCCGGGGAAGATAAAATAAGGATTCACACCCTTTGCACTCCTTCATTTTTACACTTCAACCATAAACTTTCATTTATTTATTGACGAGGAAGCAAATTGTTGCAGGGTTCTCAGCATACATCTGTGTTTAGCCCACTGGTCTTCAGAAGTCAACCCATTAATGGCTAGACTGGGTGTAATTAAATCCCAGTATTAATCCAACTGGGTTTTTTTTTTTTGAAGGCCTCAGAACGTTGTTGGAGCCCACTGGAGAACAAAACACGTCAAGACCAAGCAACACATCAAATATCTGTGAGGCAGTTAAGGTAAAAAAAAAAAAAAAAAACTATTTTAAAAGCCTTTTCATGGAGCACTGTTGAATCCATCATTTGAATGCAGGACTGTACAACAGCAAAAACTATGAAGACATGGCAAAACACTATGTATGGATGAGGATTTACGCCCCACACCACCCTGAACACACCATCCCCACTGTGAAACATGGCGGTGGCAGCATCATGACGAGGGAATGTTTTTTTTTAGCAGGGACAGAGTTGTTCTGGGTTGATGAGGAGATAGATAGTGTTGAACACAGCAATCTCAGATGAAAACCTGTAACAGGCTGCAGAAGACGTCACCTTCCAGCAAGGTGACAACCCTAAAAAAAATAAATATAACCAAAGCTACAATGGAACAGTTTAGTATATAGTTATGATTGCAAATGGCCCAATCAAAGTCCTAACCCAAATCCAATCAGGAATCTGAGGCAGGATTTAAAAATTGACATTCAGACTGACTTCGTCCAACCTGACTGAACTTGAGCTATTTTGCAAATGGGCAAAAGCGTCAGTCTCCAGAAAAGACTCACAGCTCTAATTGCACCTAAAGTACAGTTCATGAAGCTGAGCATTATTATATTAAACCATTTTAAAAGGATGCTACACTGATCACAATAGTAAACTAAAATACGTTTTCAAGAACACATTAGAATACATTTGCAAGTCCAGTTCTCATACAAATATATTTCAAAGCTCTTAGCTTCTTGTAGCATCCTCAGCTTACTCTCTAGTGTCACCAAGAGGTCAAGCAGCTGAAGTGTATCACTTAAAAAACAAAAGAGCAACACAAATGAAGGTTTGCTTTATTCATTTATTAGATGTTAAACTCCACAATGAAACAAAATAATTTACTCATGGTGTACATAAAATTAGAACACATCTATTAGGGTCATAAAGGAAGAGGGAGGGCTGGAGGAGCATCTTCTGGGTAGGAATGAAAAGACGAGGAAAATTCTGATTTTCAGAGCTGTATATGTTCTTCAGACCAAAGTGCCAACGAAACTCGGCAACCGCGTCAAAATGTCCATCTTCTTTCGAACACATATACAATCACCGAATACATTTTCCCGCCAAACATGTTTTTCTTTCCTTGTTTTAAACAGCTTATATAAATGAAAGTTGAGAGGAGAATGATGTGATGCAATCCATCCAATGTAAGTGCTTTTTGTGACTTTGCTTCAGGCACACATTCACACACACTCGTACACTCATAACATTCTCTCACTGATTTAAACCTTTTTTTTTTTTTTTTCTTTAAACTAAAATGCGTTTCATCCAACTTAAAGCAATGGAGTGTGATGCTTGCATGCTTTATTTCTCAGACACATTCCATTGTTCTCAGGTGTCCCTCACTCAAAAGTAATCCACATGCTTAATTAGCTGCATGACTTTTGTCCTTTTGAATACTTTTGAATGTTTACATGCGCCAAGGTATTGCATAGAACTCAGGGCTCCTAAATTCCCTCCCGCGCTGTTTATGCAATCAACAATGGCTTTGATTTTTTTAATTGTTTTTTTTTTTTTTTTATTAAAACTTTAGCTCTACATTAATGACAGTCATTACAGCGGTATGCTTGAAAACAACTTCTGTCACCAATTTCTGCTGTACAAACAAACAAAACAAAAGAAAACATTAATGCATCACTGCACCGTCACAGGTCTGAGTGTAGAATATGCTTTTATTAAAAAATTCCTGAGTATCTTGACTGTTAAGGAAAGGGGACAAGACCCTGAAGTTGAGTTTGCTTCGTTCCACTACTTGAAGGGTTTTTAGGTAAAGTACCACTGGGCTTAACTATCACGCGGCTTCAACATTCACACTTAGTAAAGTGGAAGCCCCACCTTGCTCTTTGACAATAGAAGGAGGATTTCTATCTGTGCTTCGTGTTTGTGGTACTTGTGACAATTAGGTCACTTATATTATCCTTGATCTTTATGAAAAATGAATTACATTTGGAGAAAGAAAAGGACCTTCTGAAAAGCACAGTAGAACTGCTGCTTTGATTTCTCAAACCTGGAAACCAGGGTTTCTAAACAACTGGGGGGGGGGGCATTTCCATCCTTTTAGTCTGAAGCCATTTCTTTGAAATAAAGTTTTATTACACTCAGTCTGAACCGGTGTCTTCACAAGTTCTACATCACCACACACAAAACAGAGGGACATTAATCAAGATTTCAACAAGATATATTGTAAACCCAAAGAAAATAAACAACACACCTCACATGGAAACAAAAGCAGCATCTGTATATCTCAGAGTACTTCCTGCTTGTTTTTGGTTTGATGTTCGCCCGGCCACTTCTTACTACACATTGGTTTACTCGCACTGTGGGCAGTCTGCAGCGATGTTGGCCTTTCTGCTGTGGGGGCTTCTGAACTCAAAGGATTTTTACATGTCTGCTGACAATTCTGCCGTTTCGGGCCAGATAAATACGAGGTTCTGATAAAAAATAAATCAAGCTATGTTCAGTCAGAAATTCACGCCCCAAATTTTCCAAAAGAAAAAAAAAAAGAAAAAAGAAAGGATTCATGGAGTCTGGTTACAAACTATAACTATGTCAAAGTTACTACGGCCAGATTATTGAACATGTTAATAGCACCAATATTTTGTACCATAGAATTCACAAAGAAAACTGTTTCAGTTGCAACCAAGACGTCTGGCTGTAGTCGTGCCATCTTATGTAGGGTTTTTAGCCCAAAACCTTTTTTTTTGTTTTTATTTATATATTATTTTAAACCAATCTTGTGTATAGCCCTGCATTTTGATTGAGACTATTGGTATTTTCCCCACAAAACTCATTTTGATTTCTGGTTATTTTTATGTTTTAAGGATTTTTTTTTAACCTCACAAACCACACTATATCTAATCTACTGCTAGCTCTTAAAGACTATCACCATTCAAAAATCAGACAACTTTTCACACACAGGGAAGTCGAGGATATTCAGAAGAAAGCTGAACACATTCTCTACTTCACATTCAGAAAGTTGTACAAACTAGAAGTCTCAAATTGTTACAGAACTAAGATAAAATCTCTACATCCTTGTATTGTCTTTCTGAATTCAACATGGAAAGTAGAGGATGTGATAGCAGTTGTTTCACGCGACATTAGGTTCAACTGGAAAACAGGAGCGAGACTGCCTGGACGAACAAACATGCACAACCATTCAGACGGCACCGACCACCAGAACCTTGGTTCACTCTCAAAATGGTGGGAACAGAAACGTCTCTACAAGCGAACTGTGAGATTTGAAAAGGATCAGTGTGCAGAATAATCATGGCATCACTCAAAGACAGAACTTTTTTTTTTTTTTTTTTTTAAGTTTTCCTTTTTCACTCTTTTTGTTGATCTGACTGCTGATTACACAAGGTTTTTTGTTTGCAGTTAGTAAATGAAAAGCCAGCAGGTTTATGTGTTGGGGTTTTGGAGAGGTGTCTCAGAAAATTAGCCTACATTAGGTTTTCCTGAATCTTTGCTGGTCGAGGTCCAGTCCCAAGACCAGAGGAAGTTCTCTTGGCAACGGGTGTCCTCTGCAAAACTGGAGAAGTCAAATGTTGCTGCTCCCTGTTGAGAGAAGAGAGGGAAAATAGTGACAGTGGAAAATTAGAAATGACCTTCATTAAAGATACAGCATATGTGGCTGTCAGATATTCATTTTTGGATTTGATGGACAGAAAAGAGTGTATTCAATGAACAAAAACACACATAATGAAGGATTTCATTTGGGGCTCATTAACTTCCCATTTATCAGTAGTTCATTAAGATATTCCTGACTTCCTAGTTGTAAAACTAGTCTGTAAATTCGGGGCAAGTGGGACAGTGGGCTACTGCTCCACCAGATGTCACTGTCGAGCAGCATGGTCAACTATTAAGTCTAACAATCTTATTGTAATAGTAAATATTAAAATCTTCTTGCTTGAGTTTGACATTTGTGTGTGATTGCTCAGTATTATTCCAAAACTCAACACATCTGACAGATTCCTGACAAAGTCACTAAAACCTTAAGCAGCCTTTGAAACTGCTGTTTATAAATATGGGACATAGTGATATGCAACAAACTAATGATGGTCTTTTCTGGCTTCCACGTCTATATAATAAATGGAGTGGAAAAGTGGATTAAAACTAAATTGTGACTAGGAGATCACCAACCATTTTAATGTTCAACCATAAAAAAAGTTTATCCGTTGTCAAGAGAATATGAGTTTATTAAAGAACTGCTGGACTAAAGTCATTTACAGGTTTGACCAAAGTAAATGTCGATAATAAGTATTTGATCACTGTCATTGGAGATGTTTTATCTTAAATATTTACAAAGCTTACAAATTGCTTGTGCCAAAACGGGGTTATTGTAAGAGTAATGTTTATTTGGAGTTGGTATAAGCCATGTTTTAAATAAACAAAACCTAAAAGGTTGAAATCCTGTTTTTGTTACAGAGTGCAACATAAAACGAGGCAATATATATTCTACCGCTGTCATTGGGTTGTTACCCATATGAGACTGCATGACTGAGATGTATGTAAAAATCACTGAATAGTTCAAAACTGAGTACAGAATTTGTTGTGTTGTGCTAAACCTTTAATGCCATACAAAACACACATTTCACTACAGCTTAGAATATATATATATATTATACTGTTACCAACCTTCTATACATTTTTTGAGAACCCTAACGCCATTCTAGCTCATTTTAAAGCAAAATCTGTTCATTTAAACAAAATGAAAAAGCAACATGTTTGGAATGTATTTTTCCAACATGGTTTTGTAGGTAAAGAGTAAAATAAACTAAATCCACCAAGCTCTAGGTCTTTATCATCACCCTGTCTTAAGGCTCAGAGTTGGCCCTACTGTGTGTGTGTGTGTGTGTGTGTGTGTGTGTACTGTGAGCAGCATGGACTTCGCACGCACTTTATGTGGGTGGGTCGAGATTTTATGTGCCCCTTTTCCATTAATACCTACTCAGTGAGGTTTGTCTCTAGTTGCTTCTACTCTGCAAGGTTTGGTTTGTTTTCCATTACAAATGAGTACAATCACAATGTGGGGGGGGGGGGGGGGGGGGGGGGGGGGGGGTGTCAATAGAAAGGCGGCCCCACAGACTGAAAAAGTAACTTGATGTGATTTGTAGTGACACAAGCATGACAACGGCCATCAACTGCTGCTTAGTCCATGGCTGCTGTCAGAATGGTGAATGCAGCCAGAGAAGGCTGCAGGCAGCAAGACGAAACACTGAACATGTAGAGAGAGGAAAGCCATGGGTACAAGCTAAAGAACATGTGAGGGTAAGCTAATGCTACCCTATGCTAGCTTGCTATAGTGGTCGTACACACAGTGAGCCCAGAATACAACAATTTAATCAGTTATTATAATAAGTGTGCTATGACAAGTGACGCCGCCCCTTCAACAATCAGTGACCGACAGTTTTCTGATGTCACATTTTCAACACAACTCTGCTCGCTTGGAACCGCATCCAACCAGGTACCAAAAATAGTAACAGTTCCATGTAACCATTACTAATAGGAGAACAAAGCAAATAGAGCCGTGCTAAACCATGCCGCGTAGGGAATAGTGGAAAAGGGACAATAGTGGAGCATACCGATTTCCTACATTTCGAGACAAATTATTACATTTCCCACACCATCTTCCTTGGCATCACTGGATGAGGAGTTAGAACGAATTTGCCATGTAACTTTGGACAAAAGAAAAAACAAACAAACAAACAAGACAACAAAACAAGACAAACAAAAGAAAAGAAAAGAAGGTGGTATATAAAGGCCATTAAATCTGTCAGTGTGTCGCAGAGAGTGGCAGTAACACTGCGCATCCTTGTAACTGCTTGCTTGGAGCAGCGTGTCACATATAAAACCGTTCCATTAGGAGACTTTTTCCCAGCGAGCACTTTACCGTGTGACTCCAAGTATGTGTATGCAATCATAAAAATTAAGCTTTTGCAAACGAGTATGCCTGCTGACGCCCGCTGAGTCAAGAACGCCCAACTCGGTGAGGCCCTTTAGAATGTTTTTTTCTTTTCCTGATAGAAACAACAATGCGTTATAAAAATACCACAAATATACACCTTCTACCTCCAACGTCTTTGCGGATCTGATGGGTAGAAATATTTGAGCAAGATTTTGTCATCTATCGCTCCTCCCACTAAAACAGGAACATTACAACAAATAGCATCCAGAATGACTACTTTAAAATAGATATTTTTCGTCGAGCCACTTTCACAAGCCAACTGATTAACTCTTACTCTGAATTATTAAAAATACAGTTTGCATGACGTAAGAAAAAATCTGTTCACTACTGCCTGGGTTGCTCAGTTCTCTTCATATGGGAACAGCGTTCTAGCCCACATTCAGTCGTAACAGAAAAGACCAGTAGGTTCAACAAGTATAGAAGTCATAGGCGGTTCTGAGTACATTGGGGAAAAGAACCCCGATCACCTTACAAAATGCAATGAAAATGTAGTAATAATGGTCTGAAGTGTAAAAAGGAAGCATTGTGTTAATCTAGTAGTAAAAACCCTGTTTTAAAATATGGACTTACCTGTACACTGAGATCCAGGGAAAAGGGGGGAACAAATTGTGTTCTGCCACCAGAACTCATCTTGCTGGCTGCCAATTCCTCCCTGTCCACTTCTATTTAACAGAGGAAACTAGACAAGACAAACAAGAAGCACTTAGACCTATGCTTCTGAAACTCACAAACACTGGCTGCAACACTTTGATAACTAATTAGTAAAAAATCCTTACCTCTTGCTTGTCGCCAACATAGTCATAAGCAATCCCACACTTGGGGATCTGACCTGCTGGTGAACATAACTGGGACTGCTTTTCTTCTGAAGATTCGTCTTGTTGAATCTTGCCAACATCCATCTGTCGACCTGTGCTTGATGCAGCTGCTGCCGTTTTGCAGCTTAAGCCACTCTCTTGCTCAGCGATTGGCAGAAGGGTACTTGAACCCTCCTGTGAATCCAGAGAGGTCTGGGCACTCTTCTCCATGCCAGACTTCTTTAATCTGGGTAAAAATTTACCAGATTCCAGTTCTGACTTCCCGTAATAAGGTCCCTCACATTCTGCATCCTCCTCCAGAGGTTTGAGGTCGGCCTGAGGATCATCGAACACATCCACCGGCGCCACAGTGGGAAAACTCATTTCCTCTTTGTCAGTCTCGGCCTCTGAATCACTAACTCCACCAGGAGACAACTCTGAGGCTGATATTGGTCGGAAATGAGTCCTGGGTGAAATGCGAATGGCTCTATACTGCGTCCGGTTGATGCCATAAATTCGTGTGTGGAAGGCTTCATTCTCTGAATCAGAGCAAAGAATAGATTTGGGCTTGAAGCCCGGACTGAAAGAAGCCATATCCTCAGGCTCAACCGAACACTCAACATGGAGGACTTTAGAGAAGGGATTATTCAGGTTAAAGGATGCAAACGGGTATTCTAGACCTTGCTCCTCTTTATGCAATCCTCCGTAAGATCCAAGCAAATCTTCATGGAAGATCAAAGAAAATCCCTTATTGAATCCATCTCCACCTCCTCTATTGGCCTGGTCACTCTGCCCAAACGAAACAAGGGGCCTCCATAGGGGCCGGTGCCCTGGGGCGAAGCAGCTGCCTGTGTTCATGAACACATCTCTGCCGGTGATGGTAAGCATTTCTGAGCTGGAAGCAGAAGCAGCTGCTGCGGCACACTGTAGCAAACTATCTTGAGTATCACTTGGTGGCACTACAGCCCAATTCTTATCACCACTTAGTGTTTTTAACTCTCCATATACCCCTCCAAGGATGAATGATGTACTTTCCTTGTCAGAGTTCAAGTCCCAAGGCTTGGACGGAGTCATATAATCCCCAGCAGCATCTACTTTGGAGAGTTTGTTTTTGGCTAAGTCCTGTTCTTCTTTCTTGCCTTCCCAGAGGCGATACTCAGATCGCTGCACAGCTTTTTTCTGAGGTCCCTGAACGGGAACATCTTTTGTCTGGACCTCTAGGCACCGGCAACAGCAAGTGTCTGACTCATCTGAAAATAGCCCCATGTTTGTCTTTTCTGCTCCATCTTTTGACACAGCAGACTTCCCGTCTCCAATTGCAGTCCATATGTCTTTTATAATCCCTGAGCTGTAATCATCGCTCTGTTGGTTTCCGTTGTCCGAAAACATGTCTGTGCTGTACTGTTTACTCTCATCTTTTTCTAGCGCTATGCCACAAATGGACTCTAATTTAGATTTTTTGGTAAAGGTCTGATTGGATGCTGTGCTAACACTGACTTTTTCACACTTTTTGCCCGAGTCCTCCTGCAAAAATTCCAATATTTCATCTTCCAGATATGTACCCGAAAGAGGAGGGATCACTCGATCCGGTTCTTCTCTGCCAATCTGAGCAGCGTCGTCTGCTAGAGCACTTCCCTGTTCGTTGTCTGACCGGGTCTCTTCTGAGTGTGACCATGGACTACAAGTTCGTGTTGAAAGGTTAGAACAGTGTTCAGTTTCGTCAAAGGCACTATTTTTGGTCCATATTAGCAAGCGGGACTGTTTATTAGAATGCGGGTCGAGACAGCTACTAGAATTGGTGTTGTTTTCGTGACAAACGGACAGCGACTCGTGGGGGAAGGGAAGAGTGGCACTGTCACACTGCACCTCAAAGAGAGAGAAGCAGAATGAATCCAAACCAGACGGTTCACTAGGAGCTTCAGGAACAGGTGGTTCTTCCAGAGGTCTGGATAGCTTGCTCAGGGTCAATGAAACGCTATCCAGCAGCGGAGAGAGTCGAACAGGAGAATCTCCAAGGAAACCTTCTCCGTCTACATCATCAGAAGAAGATGGCGAATAACATCCCCACACTTGTACCATGTTTTCGAGATCCTCCATTAGAAATCCAACAGTTCCCGAAGCTTCCTGTGAGTCTGCCTGTATTGCACTTTTCCCTTGCTGCTCAAGGCCATCTAACACTAAACAGCATTCTGCCTCATTGTCTCCTTGCTCTTTGCTTTTCTGTCGAATCAAGCTTAAGATCCGACTCTCTTGTATCGTGTCTGAGGCACTAGTATCCAATATGGATTGATAAATATCAACTTCATAGAAGTCGGTAAATTCAGACAGATGCTTGTCATCTAAATCTCTAGTATCTTCTGGCTGAGGGCAGCATGAAATTTCAGTGAGGTCAGCGGGTTCGTTGTCCGCGTCGCCGGGCGCTTCCACAAAGTGCCCATCCACAAATGAGCCTGCTGCCAAGTAGGCCCTCTGATAGTTCTCGCTGGCAATGCAGATTCCTTGGATTTTCTCTGGCAGCCGTTCCATATCTGCCGAAAAACCAAAGCCATCCGGAGAGCCTACCTTGCTGCGATATTTTGTTTCAAGCTTACTTTGACAGCTGCTGAAAGGTACAAAGTACTCTGTGATGGGCTCCGTGTACCAAAGCGGCTCCTCCTTGTATTCCTTTTTGTTTCTGGCCTCAACTGCAGACTCTCTTGCTTCCAGTAACCCAAGCTCTTTACGAATCTCCTTCAGCGGTCTCTTCCACTTTTTGTAAAGCTGTGGTTGTTTAGCAGCACTGCCAGTTGCGCTGCTGCCGCTCGCTCCTACGTTTCTTCTTTCCTCCTTATCGATAACCTTCATCTGCAGCTTCCCCTGCCCGTTGTTGCGTGTTCTCTTGTTCTTTGCAGCCTCCCTGGATTTGTGCCTCACTCTAACAGTTTTGCTTCTGGATGATTTTGTGTCACCCTGGTTCCCACTGGAGCTTGAACCTGCCTCGCTAGAACCAGAAGACCATGATCTGGGGCGATATTTTCCTTCAGATCTGTGTCTAATCTGTCTCTTAGGGTGGCTGATGGACTTCTCCTCTGCTGCTGCACCACCATGGCATCGGTTTTCTTTCTCCTTCTTGCCCCGCCGCTGCTGGCCTCTCTCCCTGGTCACAGTAGGGATGGTACTACACACCTCTAGGTTTCGCTCTTTTGCAGCCTCACCATCACTGTTGCAGTCTTTGGGGGAAGATGTATCTGTGCTGGTTTGTGGAGCTGCAGAGGATGATGAACTGGAGTATGTGCAGGCCTTCGCCTTGTTCCACACCGTCATGATCTCTTGGAGACAAACAGTTTTCTCTGACAGAGGAGGAAATGCTTCATAATACCTGCAAGTCAGACCAAAAATGAAAAGGACACTTCATTTCAATCAGAGCAATACAGGTTTATTAAACTGCAACAGATGTCATGCTGTAACACTATTTATAAAATTGGATACTAAAAGACCAAAATGTTAACACAAAATTAATTTTAAGACAAAATGCAATTAACCTTAATTAACAATATAATGGTCTAATTATGAAAAGCAACATGTTAAAAATTAGACATGACTACAATTTTCTTCTCTTTGACAAGAACTTGATGTTTGTTTGTTTTTTATAATATACTCAGACAAGCTCAAGACTAAGTCTATAGTAAAACAAGATGAGTGTGGAGACGATCCAAAACACGGACAAAAGCTATTCAGCACCCAAAGTCCTTTATTCACTCAAAATGAGACAACGGCAAAACTTTTAAGGATGCTTCTTTGAATTCTCATCAGTAAAGAGACTCAGCTGTTTTAAAGGTTGATTTGACAAAATACAATTAAGCTATATGTCTAATGTGCACAACGAAGCACACTGACGTATAGCTAGATACATGTCAATGAAAAAAGGTTCTCTTTAGATTATGAGAAAATTTGAACATAGAACGTTTTAACACGATAAGCAAGTGTTTTTCTTTTATTTAGAGAAACTGAAGAAATCAATTTAAGCTAAAACTTCATTTCTGAGGTTAGGCTTTTTGCCAAACTGCTAATAATATTTCCAGTAATCAGATTAATGTGAAGCTGTTCTGTTGTCACTGCCAACTTACATTTCCACCTGGTCCTTAGAAGAGGGAGACTCAGCATGTTCTGGTGACTGACAGCCATCCGATTTCTTTTGAATGCGTTTCTCTTCTGGGAAATGAATAAAACAAAAAAAAAAACATCTTAGTAAGGTTAGTAGTTGCGGCTTTCTTTTCTTCATCAAGAGTGAAAAAATATATTAGTTCCAAACCTTTCTGTTTGTTCTGGATGTCCTTAAGTTTAGAGCAAAGCTCTTCAACCAGACTCTCAATTCCAGAGTTCTGCACAGGAGACACAAACAACAAATATATTTGTCAATTCAAATCTTTTCAAGTAACCAACTAAAAGAACACAGTTATGGAAACTAAACACTATAAGCTGTCAATACATATTAGATACAAATGATTGGAAATAAAAATAGTAAAAATGGACACAAACAATTTGAAGATGTGGTCCAAGAAATAAAATGAATGAGAATTTGCCCAGCAGTCTGACCACATGTTGCAGTTAGTCTGGCAAACGACTCAAACAGGAATGACAACAAATGAACTTGTTTTTTTCAGTAAAATAAGACAAGATGACAGATGTTGAAAGATTCTGTAGTCCAAGGAAAGACTGTTTGCTATAACAAGACAAAGAGTAATGAAAGGCCAGCAGCTAACAACTCCAGCCAGCTGATTTGTGACAGTTTAGGCATGCTCAGCCATGAGTGAGCTACGTTCAACAGGAGTGCACAAATACTTTCAGAAATAAAGAAAAGAGGCACCAAAAGAGCTTCATACACTGCTTTCAACAGGTAGCCCTTACTGCATAAACCACAGTAATTTACTGCCTACCTAAGTTAAGCAATGCAACATGTATTGTTTGATTTACAAACACTAGTTTGTAAATCAACATAACCACAGACACTAGCATAGATACACACACTGTCAAAGTAACTACCTCCATTCACATCACAACAGATCCTGAACAACAAGTTCCTGCTGGACTCTGGTCCAAAGTATCATTTGACACTGTAGTACTTCTCACTGGTTCTGTTATTTCCTCCTGCGTAGCTGCTACTGCTGGTCAGCTGACAGCCACCCGGCTTTGCTGCAATCACATGCAGCGTTTTCTGCTTAAGAAAACAGAGCACAGAGTCCAGCCCCCAGAGAGGAGCATTTCACCGCTCTCGTCTTGCAGACCTCTCTCCTCCCACTATCGAGCTTTTCATGTTGCATCAACTAAAGCACACCCTTTTTAGTAGTGGCCACAAAGAAACATTCTTTGTTACACAGCAATGGGAATGCATTTTACTCCTTGGTTATACTAGATACTAACTTATATTTCTTTTGGTTTCATTATTTTTAAAACACAGGACAGCATCGTTTTATGGTCAGTAAAATCTTAAGTGCTGACCCTAAAACAACCTTAATGATGATGAGTAAAGCTACAGCCACCTTGCATTTTCAGTACAGATCTTCCCTTTTTCAATGCCCTGGCTTCCCTTTGGACCCAGCTTTAACCACAGCTTACCTACTTTGACTCATGCACTTTAAATCTGCAGAACTTCACCTAAATAAAAATGACCAATGGATTACCAAATTCTTGACATAAACAGAGCAAAAATGTAAAGGATATGAACATGTTTGAAAGGCACTGTGTGTCACAAGGCAAACAGAAACCTAAATACGTTTTATTTGGGACTTTGTGCCACGAACCAACACAAAGAAGTGCATCATTCTGAAGCGGAAGAAAAATGATATGTTTTTCATTTTTTACATACATCTATTGATACAAATCTGTAAATGTCTCAGGTATTTATACTCAGCCCTGATGAGTCAATAACTTTGAAAACTACCTTTTGTTGCAAGTAACGAAGCAAGGCATCTCTTCCAACGTTGCAGATCTAGAAGCTGAAATCTTTGCAAAATAGCTCAAGCTCAGTCAGATTGGATGCTTGAGTCCTCCCAGTGATTCCCAATTAGACTGAGGTCGGGCTGATTCTAAGACATGAAAATGCTTTAATCTAAACCATTCTATTGTAGCTAATGCTGTTTAGGTTTATTGTCCTGCTGGGAGGTGAACCTTCACACCAGGCTATAATCTTTGGCACCCTTTAACAGGTTTTAGTCCAAGACTGCCCAGTTTTTCCCTCCATCCATCTTTCCATTGTAGATTAAAATGGGACTCCATGAGATGTTCAAAGCTTGGGATCCTGTTTTAGATTCTAACCCTGCTTAAAAAAAAAAGTGGCCTGCTTGTTGGGTTCCTTGGTTTTCTTTATGCTTTTTGTTCTTTAATATTCTGTAACAAACATCGGAGTCCTTCACATTACAGCTCCATCAAAACTGAGTCTAAAATACACCAAGGTGGACTCTATTGAGTAGGTACCCATTAAATGTTTCAATGAGGTAAAATATAAATGCACACCCATTAAAGTTTAATTACAAAATGAAAATGAAGCCCTGTACCATTGCCCTTCCACTGCACAACTATGAACTATTTTCAGCTGGTCTACCACAGAAAATCCAAATGAAATCCATTAAAGTTTACTTTTATAATGCGACAATATATCAAAAAGTTGAACGGTGTGAATACTTGTAAGCAGAAAATATACAAGACTATACCAAATGTGTTCAGAATTTTTTTTTTTTTATTAAACATTGCACTAAGGCTGGGTCATTGCTAAAGGATGAGTCAGCGTAGATATTCCCTGAACCAAGATAAAAGATCATTTGAAAACCTACAGAAAAGTAACACCCAAGCTGGCTAACAACATTCATGATAAATATCTTGATAGGCAGAGGATTTCATCAATCATGTCAGAACAGAGCTTACTTCATCAGATGCAGAGCGAAGGCATTGCACTGCGGCTTGCTTCTTTATTTCCTCTAGACTCAGGTCGGTCCCACCTTTCTTCTTGCCCTTGCCCCACTTCTTTCCAGCTCCCTTCTCCCATCCCAGGAAGATGTCATTTTCCTTTCAAAACGAAACAAAAAGAAATAGGATATAAGTGACAACTACTACCTGCTCATTTGACAATTCAAAACATAAACAACAATTTTCAAAGTTCTTTTAGTTTAGATAAATAACAGCCCACCTGGTCCTGCAGGTCATAGTCATAGCTGTCATGCAGGAGGAGGCTAAGAACATAGCGGGTGTAGATCATGGCGTCAATCCCACACTTCTCAAGCTCCTGGCCAAGCCAGCTTTGTACTGGCCCCAGCGACTGGAGCAGGGACATCTCTGATGCAGACAGGGCTCCCACAATGGGGTAGGTGCAAGAGAGGTTCTCAGGAGGAGCAGGACCGTCTGAATCTGTGCTCACTGGACGCATGGGACCTCAGGTGTAGGCCATTTTCCGGCAGAGCAGCCTCATGACGGGTTGTTACTGAAGGGTGGGAGGTGCAGAAGCAAACAACAAAAGGACGAGGCAAAACCTATCTGGACGAGGAGGGCTGTCACTCCAGCAGGAAGTACTTAAGGGGCTCTACATGGGGAGGCATGTAGGATGGTTTTTTTTTTTTATTGCTTTAAGCAAAAAAAAAAAAAAAAAAGTGATTTTACTCATAAGGCATGGCTGCTGAAAGCTCTCAGCTGCTGAGCAAAACACAAGATGTGTTTCTGTCTCAGTCAGAGAGGTCCATTATGAGACTGTCTTCGTTCACCGGCACAATCTGAAACAGAAAACAAACCTTTGTGAGTTCCTGAAGAACTGTGTAAACAGCTCGACTACATGTCAGACCAGCACAGGAAGGCGCCTCATAATGAGATGACATGTTCAGAGTTTAAAGCTAAAATGTTATCTCAACAAATGTTGGTTATTACCGAGGTTCACAACTCAATGACTGTAAACTTTGTAACTTTAGTATAGCTTTATACCAGTAGCTGTCACATGCAGTTTTAAAACCACTAAAATCTTCTAACATACCACTCCTATAGTTTACAGTCATTTAAATGACAAGTCGGATAAAGTGCTGAAGTTAATTGAGTTTTTCACTGCTGCTTTCTCATGTGAGCCCCTGCAAGGTCTTTTTGAAATTCATTAATGAATTGAAACTTTTTTTGTAATTCTCCAACACATTTTGTTTTGAGTGAATTTCTGAATTAAAAACATTTACATAGCCTGAGGATTAGAAGACAAGCTAAACATGCCCTGAATTGGGATCGCCGCCGGTATGAGCAACTTTGGACAGCTGGACGGAGAAGAGGTGTAGTGGGCAGGAAGTATTTGGTGGAGAAACCATGTGTTTCAGATGGTAACAGCGGATTCGGACACCGACGTGAAGAGCAAATGGAGGCTGTAAAGATTTGATTGGCTGATCCAGGCGTCATTCAGCGGTGGCATTTACAGAGTAACCGGTCGGAGACGTCAAAAGGGCAAGATAAGAAGCTTTGCAGTGCGCTACCACACGACTTCAGCGATCCGCACCCTGATGTACAACAAGACTGAGTCACTATCAAACAGAGGGAGAACAGCTGAGAGGTTAACTAGCGCTTTCTAAATATGGCTGACCGTTCTCTACAAGCTAGCAGTTCTCTTGAACGCACATTAGCCCCGGCTGCCAGCTTCTATCTGCGCTGTCAACATACCAACTTCATGCAGGCACTCAAACTTAGCCTTACGATCGTTTTTTGTTTTTTTTTCTTTTGTACAGAACATACACCTCAATAAATGGGAGTCTTTCCTCGGAGCCTCACAATAACAAGGTTTCACCAACAAACGTCTGAGGCGTCAGCAGAAAAGATTTCATAACACTATCATGATGTCGATTTCAAAGGTTTCAGTTGTACACAGTTACATACATGCCGGCAGTTTGTTGCATAAAACTGCGCTGTTCTATCAAATCAAGCCCTGCAACACCGTAACAGCGTGGCATTACATTAGGTATCAGTATAGGTGTCCAACAATCACACAGTGAACTATGACTTCTGTTACTAAACGGCGATATTTACGTCGCTTTGCAGTTAAACAGCAAGGTTAGCTGGACCACCGACCTTTAGCTGATGTTAGCATGTTAGCTTCCCAGAACTCCACAGTTTCTGTCACAAATGTATCATCTCTCTTTCAGTTATATGGCGTTTATCTGTTACGCGAGAATACTTTTTGGCGTTTGTGTTTAATGACGCTGTCGCCGTGTTCCGGCCAATAATAACAGAACACTCTGTGACAGGCAGGTGAAGGGAGGTTGCGCTCGGTGGCATTGCTGCCTTTACGGTTCTCCGTTAAAATAACGCCAAACACAATTACGTCAAATATTAGGCCGAGTTAGCAGTCGGAAAGAAGGGGCCTCCAAATATTTAAATGTCAACAAAAACAGCAAATGAGACTGGAACCATTTAAAAGCTAACGCTAGCTTTCACGTAGCTACGCTTGTTGTTGTGACCGAGGGGGAGGAACAGCGGCTGCACCGTACCAGAGGACTGTCAGACGTTTTTCCCTCAACAAATGTGCGCCATATCGTCATAAGACGAAGGAGTTAACAAACTTAACATGACTCAACAAGCAGGAGCAAGAGAAGCACAACATGTAAAGAACTCCACCGGAGATGGTTTACTCACCTGCCGTGGCCTGAAGTAGAGAAACAGCGAAAGGGGAGCGGCTAGGTCTCTCCCGCTGCCGTTCCGAGCTCGAGCTCTGGAATCTGCTGCGGTAGCAGCGCGTATCATGGACGCCGACAGAAATGGCGCTGTTTTCGCATCTAGCGCTTCTTCAACAGAGCATCGGCGAAACTGGCGACATTTGGGCTCCCGCCCAGGGAAGGTCATTCGTTGATGACCGGGAATACTCAGAACCACAATGTCGGCCGTCAACGAGCCAGTTTCAATCACATACGAGTATTGAATGCGCCACCCTCCGCGTTCGTATCCTGGCAACAAGGCAAACCTCTACCGTCCCGCTGCGGTAGATTTGATTCCTCCGCCTGGAATGTTGCATCAGAAGTCCAACTAGTACTCCCACAATTTGTTCTTACACGAAATGAAATTGAAATTCACTGAGCACAATGAGCGCAGAGGTCGAGATGTAAAAGCAATATTTGAAACGTTGCGACCAGTGTTCATGTTCACAGAGTTACAAATGTGCTTTACCCTGTGAATATTTATTTATTCATTTATTTTTTTCTACATTTTACAACATTAAAAGCGTCCTGTGAAAGTATCCATACAACTTGGGGGATTTGTTCAGCCTCAATGTATTCTAAGGGGATTTTACTGTATGTGGTAGACCAATACAAAGAAGCACCTCAGTGGAAGGAAAAATAGATTTTATTTATTTATTTTTCACAAAAAAAAATCTCTCAAATGTGGCATTCATTTCTTCCAGCACACTTCACTTTGAAATTTCTACATAAAATCCAATGGAATAACTGCACTCAATTTAACAAATTACTAAATAATAAATCAGTATATAACCAGCTGTCAGGAGAAGGCTTCAGAGGTTTGTTATATGAGTGAACAAACAGCACCATGAAAACTAGAAAAACACAAGAAACATGTCACCAGTGGCTGCTCTTAATATGTTTTACCATTTAACAAGCTGATTTTTAAAAATGTAATAATAATTTGAGAAGTGCAAATTTAAACTACTTCTGCTTTCTTGAGTTGATAGCAGTGTCTATGAAGCCTCTGGCAGATAATTTTCAGCTAAAGTCCCCATGCCCTACAGGCATTGCATCTTTTGAGCACATGCGAAAATGAGCACTAACAATTCATCAGATTATGCTTTCGATCTGATGTACATAAGCCTTAATTAATCTTTGCATTGGGAATTGTTAGGCTTATTCTTCTAAAGCTTTTTCACCTTTTGTGTGAACACCGTACCATGTTCACTTTCTGCTCTACGTCTGTCATTATAAGGGGTGCTTGTTAGCACGTTTTGGGGTTACCGTTCATACCAGAGCTTTTTATAGCCCTGCTACATGTTGGAAGGGAAGGCTGTTCAGGGAGGACTTTGTAGTTTGAAGCATTTCTTTCCACTAACAAATTCTAAATGATTACTGTTTACTTTTTATAGATAAAGTGTGTGTAAAAAGTCTACATAACCATGTTAACATAACCCAGGATTTACAGAAGTAAAAAAAAAAAATCAGACCATGATCTAATATTTCAACCATATGGTTGTATAGTGCTTTGTCAAGTCTGAGGACTCCAAATCAATGTACATTACAATCAATCATCTGTCCATTCAAACACATATGAACACACTGGGTGGGGCAGACTGACAGAAGTGAGACTGCATACAATTGACGCCACCAGGCCCTCTGACCACTATCAGCAGGCAAGGCAGGTGAAGTGTTTTGCCTAAGGACTGAATGACTGAAAGGGAAATAGCTGGGGTTCGAACTGGCAACCCACATTTTTTCTAAATCGTTCTTAACACAAAACCATTTTTATCTTCATGAGGACAGAGCCTTAGAACTGTTTATGATTTCATCCACCTTACAAAAAGTCTTGGTCCATCTACAGAAAAGTAACCCCAGGGCAGCAGTGATGCTGCCACCACCATGTTTTACTCTAGACACGATGGTCTTTTGGTGAGGTGCTGTGTTGTTTTTGTGTCAAATCTAGCTATTAGGATTGTGCCAAAAAGTGTAACTTTGGCTTTATTTGACATTAGAGCATTGTTTCAAAACATTTCGGTGGCTTTTAACTTGACCTGGATGTTTCCTTTGGGAGAAATTGATTCCATTTTTCAACTCTACCTCTTAGAAATTGAGACTTTTGTGGAACACAACCAGTTCTAAGTAGAAGTTTCTGCAGCTTTTTCAGTGTTGCTATTTGGCTTTTGGCTACCTCACTGACCAGTTACAGTCTTGTCTTTTTGTCAGTTGTGTAGAAATATGTTTCATTAGTATCACTCTTCCATGTTTTCACTTTACTGTGCCATGGATGCTGCAGTGTTTTTGTTTCATTCTCCTGACTGATACCATTGTACAATGATATTCTTTAGAGCCTTTGCAACCTCACTGCTGACCATGACTTTAGCTAAAGGACGCAAATGAACAAATTTCAAAAAAGTTTAATTAGGACTGCTAAACTTTATCAGCGATCAATGAGATACTGTATAACAGATGGCAGGTGTGTACGCCAATGAAGACTGAATGATGGAACTGAATCAATAGGTGCTTTTAGAAAGTGTCAGCTGAAATGAGTGTGGTTCCAACAGTGTTTCCGAACCCTGGTCAATGCTTCTGGTTTGACCTGCTCCAGCCATTGTGGTCTTTAATATTTTTGTAGGGCTGATCACACTCATACCCAATAAGTGAACAGCAGTCTGTTCACGTCACAAAACGTGCTGAGTGGAGTGGAGCCGACCAGAGTAGAGCCCATGGAAAAGGGGCAATACACAACTAGATTTCTGCAGCTTTTTTTATGTTTATATTTCTCTCTCCAATAGATTCGTTTTCAGTGAAATAAGACAGAATATGTCTCAGATTAAAGGTTAACAAATTTCTGAAATGATTTATCATTGCCATATGCCATATGTTTAAATAGGCAATAAACCATAGCTGGTACTTTAACAGGAGTTTTTATACTTTCTATACCCATACTGTTGTTTTTTTTTTATAAACTCTGCGTATTTGTTTTTGTGAGACAGACCACAAAACTACTTCTCTGCATCTTGAATTTATTGAAGACTTAAGATGTGCCTCCAAAAGGTCTTCCAGCACCCCCGCAATTTGCCATTCATGGTACACACTGGGGAACACGCAATATTCCAGGGAAACAGCCCCTATCACAAAGTGCATTCACGTTTTATACAATAGATAATGTGTGACAAAATCGAAATGATTGGTCATAAAAAAGCGAGAGGTGAAACCTGTGGATGAGACTTCAGACCCCCCTTTCTGGTTTATCTTGATCCCAGCTGGTCAGTTATCCTGTTCTCTCTGTCCAGATAGTCAACATTTTATCGTATGAGGCTCTTTTTATATCTGCATTGGGGAATGGTTGCTTTATTCTCTAAAGACTGACCACGCTCAATAAATCAAAGGTGTGTAGTGTCATACAATTCATCTGCCCCTTGACCACAGGGGTCACCACCGGTGGGATTACATGAGTTGTAGCGTATTGACCAGCTGTTTGCGACACTGTGTAGATAACATAAAAACACTGCCTCATTGTTGTGTTAGTAGAGTTGTCTTGAAATCAGTTTCTGCTCATTGTAATAAGAGAAAGCGGAAAAAGAGGTTGTGGGAAGGAGTGTAAGGAATCTGCAGGTAAAATCAGAATCTATATGTGTGCACATAAGACACTGCTGATAAATTACAAAGCCAGTCTTTGCAGTGTTAACAGCAGTTCAGAGGGTCCCTCAGGGCCTTTTAGCAGATAAATACTGAAAGCTTTTGATCTGTATCTGCAATCAGAACAGAGCCATCCAAAGACCAGCTAGCCTGACCTTAGTGACGTAGTCCAAGTGGATGCTGTTTTAGTCTTCACAGTCAATATCCTGTGTATACCTTATGAATCATCATAATCATGATTGGAATTGTTCTGCCACATCAATGTTTCTGTCTTTCTTGACACTGATAAAATCTTGTTTCAGCCACAAGCACATCTACATGCTAAGATTTGCAAAGCAGTCTGCTCTGCTCTTTGCTCTGACGGCTTTCTTATTCCCCACTGTTAATTGAAAGTCAATTTAGAGCAGCTGGCACAGTGAAAAGATGCCTTATAATCCTCTTTCAGGGAAGATGGTTCAGCACTATGAGGGCAGACATTTTCAACACTTTCACTTTAAAATAAAAAACAAACACAAGAAAAACTTAAAAACAAGACCACGGAGTTGTCTGAATCAGCTATAACCAACCTGCATTTTACATTTCTTCTTGTGTCAGTTGTGTGGCGGTAATAACAGGAACATTGGATGGAGGTGATCTTTGAAAACCAACTTCCTACACTTTCAGTGGGCTTGATGTATAGATATATATCAATATATAGATGTAGATATCTCTCTCTCTATCTATATATGTATGTATATACAAAACTGTATATTATAATATATTTATCACAGTCTCCATCATGATCTGTTTGAATCCATTCCTGTCATAATCTGCCTGTGTGGTTTTTGGGTTTGTGTTCTGTTTACCTTCTCTTGCATTGCCAGGTTCTTGTTTTGCTTTATTTTGGGTTTATTCAGGTTTATTAGATTCTTTCTGTGTAGTTTTGTTACTTCCTGGATTCCGGTGTTAGATATGTTTATATTTCCTTATAGATCTAGTTCCTCCGTTTATGTTCTTTTTGCAGTCTCATTGTTTACTTAATTCACTTCATTTAGATGTTTCCGGTTACCCCCCCCCCCCTGCTCTCCTGTTAATCAGTGTTAATTAGTCACTCTCCCTCAGTATTCCTCTGTCTCCCTTCCACCAGCTGCACCTGATTCGCTCCCTGATCATCCTCTTCAGTACATTGGTCCATGCTCCACTTCCCTCAGTATTTCAACTCTCTGTGTTTCATTGTTGGCCACTGGTTCCTCCTAATACCTACCTGTATGCTACCCTACTTGCTTCCTGGTTCAGTGGCCGTTTCACTGTCTGGCTTACCCATGTAAGTTGTTCTTGTTTATTTTTATTTTTAAAGGAAAGACTCTTTAACTCACCATGCTGCTTCAGAGTGTTGATCTGCACATTGGTCCGATAAATACAAAACACAATACGTCATTTCCGAGTTTTTAATGACACCAGTAACAAATTCTAACATGCTGTGCTGTAAAAAAGTATTTGCCCCAACAGTTTTAGCTTTTCTGGTCAAACTTAAAGAGTTCAGATCATAAAACAAGTTTTAAAATCAAACAAAGACAAATTAAGTATAAGCAGTTTTCAAGTTAAGGAGAATGTTATGCAACAGGACAATGATCTGAAACACACTGGACGGTCCAGCTCTAAGTGGCCTTAAAAACCAAAAATAAATGTATTTGAGTGGCCTGATGAATGTCTGGACTTAAATCTGACCAAAATACAATGGTATAACCTTAAACAATCTATTCTTGCTTGAAAACTCTTCAATGGGGCTGAGCTAAAACAATTCTGCAAAGAAGAGTGGGCTGACATTCTTCTAAAATGATAAAAAAAAAATCATTGGAAGTCGTTGCAAATGCTTGAGGACAGCTCTTGTCACAAAGGATGGAAAGTGGTTAGTGGGCTGGTGGTGGAGTTGGTAGCACTGCTGCCTTGCAGCATGAAAGTACTTGGTTTGAATCCCGGTTTGGAATCTCTCTGCATGGAGCTTCCAGGTTCTTCCTGAGCATGCATGGATTCTCTCCTGGTACTCTGGCGTCCTCTAAAAACATGACTATTATGTTAATTGGTCTCTCTCAATTGGCCACACATGAGTGTGTGCATGTGTGTGTGTTGCCCTGTGTCCGCCTGGCGATCTGTCCAAAGTGTAACACCCCAGCGTTTTTTTAAATGTTTCTGTTACTTTAATTCTAAAGTTTGTCAGAGGAATTAATCAATAATTAACCTGCCTGGAATTTTGTGAAGAAATATTTCCTCACATTTTTTGTTTCTCCCACTGAACAGAAAAAAACTCTAATGAAATGTGTTTTTTATTGTTCAATGTGAGAATATGCTACTTCTTAAACAATTTTAAGTCTTCTTGCATAGCTTTTCTAAGGGTGCCTATACAGGTAACGGGCAGTGATCAGAAAGTAATGCAGCACATGCCTGATCAGATTTGGATTTTTTGCTTTTTATTCAGTTTATTTCAGAGAATTGAAGCTAATCAGAGGTTATCCTGATAATCTGATGAAGCCCATTCATCATCATCATCATCATCATCATCATTGGTATCAAGTCACATGTCAGCATACAAATGCCACAAGAGCAGCAAACAGCAAGTGATCCTTGACTCTTGAGCTGACACACTTCTCACACTAATCCTTTCAGGGAATTTAAATAGATGTCTGTGTAGAGGCCAATCACAGCTTGATGCATCAATCAAAGGGACCAATCAGGGTCTTTAAGGAAAACTAAGTCCCACCTTCATGAAAACCATATGACTTTAGTTCCTCTTTATTATCTCCAGGCCTGTTTACTGCAGTCTGGTTTCAGTCTAGGCTCTGTGTTGTTGCTCAACTCCATACATGTGCTTCATACAGACCCTTGCTGTAGCTTGCCTGATTGTGATATTTTCTCCCTTTTTGTCCTCACAGTTATGCAATGTTTTTGCTGGCGCCCAGCTTTTGTGGTATGCCTAACATTACTGTAGGCCAATCAGAAATACAATTAAAAAAAAAAAAAAAACAACAAAAAAAAAAAACTACACCAGCTGCCATGAACACACGAATGCCTGTCTTTTCCTTTTACCCTTATTGCTGGCACTCTCCCCATTCTCATTTATTGGAACATGTTACTGGGGCCATGCTCTGTCTTGCAGAGGTAAGGGGTTTCTTCAGCAGCTAGAAGACAGAGAAAAATGAATAGGTGTTGCTGTACATTGCAATAGGTATTGTGTTGTAATAGTCAGTGCTGGAGATGTAGTTTATTCTATGGCTTTCCCTCTCACTAATGTCAGTGTTTTCTAACTTTTGCAGTTCAGACACTTTGGTTCCATTACAAATGTAACTGGGAAAAAAAAAACTGAATTTGTAGAACACAGATAATAAACAAGCAAATGCTAATAATTAGTCTCCAGGTCTTACCACTATCTGCAAAGCTTAAGTCAACTGGTGCAACTAAGTCAACATAAAGTTGACATGAAAGTTCCAAAACACTGAAAAGTAAGAAAAAATTATGAAAACAAAATGTGGCTATTATAATGTCATAGCACTGTACTTTGTCAGATCCCAGAATAAATTGTCAGTACCGTTTTTTTATGCTATCATGTATTTGCCCTGTAAAAGTCCAAGAATACAAAGCAGTAAGAGCAGAACTGAGCCTTGAAAGCCAACCTAACTGTGACTATATGCCTTTCTCTGGTTACAGGTCTGTCATAGATTTGTGGAGAAGTCTAAAGCAGGATTAGTTTCTGAAACCCTAAACGTTAAACACTTACCAGACCACTTTTTAATCCATGATCGGGGAATGGAAGAAGGTAATAGACAACTGTACCCCTACCAAGATAAAACCATCCGCCTAAAATAACAGACCGAGCAAGGAAAGCTGCTGACAGGCCCATTGTAATACTGGGGGAGCTGCAGAGATCCACAGCTAAAATGTGTGGAAGAAGCTTCTTTGGTCAGATGAAACATAACTGAACTTTTTGGCCTATGATGCTAGGTGGTGCAAAATTAACCCTGCCCATCACCCTGACACATGGTGCTGACGGCATCATGCTAAGGGGATGATGTTTGAGGTTGTATTGTAATGACATGTTAAAATTCAAACTGAATACTATTGTTAGACAATTATGCTGCCAGGCAAACAGTATGTAGTACCTAAGTCATATGATTTAGGCTATTATGCTATATGTTCTTGCTCTGACAGAATGGAGACATGAAAACAAACAATAGCACATGGCAATTTTAACCACTTTTGGTTAAAATTGCCATGTGTTGTTGGTTCTAACCAATAGAAAGTAGCCTAAACCTCAGAATAAATAAACTATACATACAGGGGAGGGATGCTTGAATTTTTCACTTAGGTGGTTTCAGTAAGTTTTTTTTGACCCACTTAGTTCCAATTATTTTCATTGTGTGTCAGTCATACTACCAGCAGCAACGCTTTTTCTTTCACAAGCTGCAAACTCTTGCCCAGGTCACTGAGTTCTTTTTATAGCCGGTCTATGACTATTTGGGGCAGGGCATGTTCATTTTCTACTCGCATCACTCACACAACAGTCAGCCTCAGGGGGAAATGTATGAACTTCTACTTTTATTCAACATTTATTTCTGCAAGATCTAAAAGGAGGTGGCTTCTATTTAACCAATATCATATTTCTGGAATTACAGGAAGAGACTTCTCTCCTAGAAAGACTGATTTACATTGACTTAACATGTCATATATATACAGGTTCTTCTCAAAAAATTAGCATATTGTGATAAAGTTCATTATTTTCCATAATGTAATGATGAAAATTTAACATTCATATATTTTAGATTCATTGCACACTAACTGAAATATTTCAGGTCTTTTATTGTCTTAATACGGATGATTGTGGCATACAGCTCATGAAAACCCAAAATTCCTATCTCACAAAATTAGCATATTTCATCCGACCAATAAAAGAAAAGTGTTTTTAATACAAAAAACGTCAACCTTCAAATAATCATGTACAGTTATGCACTCAATACTTGGTCGGGAATCCTTTTGCAGAAATGACTGCTTCAATGCGGCGTGGCATGGAGGCAATCAGCCTGTGGCACTGCTGAGGTCTTATGGAGGCCCAGGATGCTTCGATAGCGGCCTTTAGCTCATCCAGAGTGTTGGGTCTTGAGTCTCTCAACGTTCTCTTCACAATATCCCACAGATTCTCTATGGGGTTCAGGTCAGGAGAGTTGGCAGGCCAATTGAGCACAGTGATACCATGGTCAGTAAACCGGAGGAAGCTTATTTCAGCCACTTGTATCCGTGATCTCGTTCTTTCGGTCATGACCCAAAGTTCATGGCCATAGGTCAGGGTAGGAACGTAGACCGACCAGTAAATTGAGAGCTTTGCTTTTCGGCTCAGCTCTCTCTTCACCACAATGGACCGGCACAGCGCCCCCATTACTGTGGCAGCCGCACCGATCCGTCTGTCGATCTCCCGCTCCATTCTTCCCTCACTCGTGAACAAGACCCCGAGATACTTAAACTCCTCCACTTGAGGCAGGAACTCCCCTCCAACCTGAAGAGGACAAGCCACCCTTTTCCGGTCGAGTACCATGGCCTCGGACTTGGAGGAGCTGATCCTCATCCCAGCCGTTTCACACTCGGCTGCGAACCGCCACAGCGCATGCTGTAGGTCTTGGCTAGAGGGGGCCAGCAGGACCACGTCATCTGCAAAAAGAAGAGACGAAATCCACTGGTCCCCAAACCAGACCCCCTCCGGCCCTTGGCTGCGTCTAGAAATCCTGTCCATAAAAGTTATGAACAGGACCGGCGACAAAGGGCAGCCCTGCCGGAGTCCAACATGCACTGGGAACAGGTCCGACTTAGTGCCGGCAATGCAGACCAAACTCCTGCTCCGCTCGTACAGGGACCAGATGGCCCCTAATAAAGGGCCCCCGATTCCATACTCCTGGAGCACCCCCCACAGGGCATCACGAGGGACACAGTCGAATGCCTTCTCCAGGTCCACAAAACACATGTGAACCGGTTGGGCAAACTCCCATGAACCCTCGAGCACCCTGTAGAGGGTATAGAGCTGGTCCAGTGTTCCACGGCTGGGACGAAAACCACACTGTTCCTCCTGAAGCCGAGGTTCGACTATCGGTCGGACTCTCCTCTCCAATACCCTGGCGTAGGCCTTACCAGGGAGGCTGAGGAGTGTGATCCCCCTGTAGTTGGAAAACACCCTCCGGTCCCCCTTCTTATAAAGGGGGACCACCACCCCAGTCTGCCAGTCCAGAGGCACTGTCCCCGACCGCCACGCAATGTTGAAGAGGCGTGTCAACCATGACAGCCCATCAACATCCAGAGATTTGAGGTACTCAGGGCGGATCTCATCCACCCCCGAAGCCTTGCCACCGCGGAGCTTTTTAACCACCTCGGTGACTTCAGCCTGGGTGATGAAAGAGTCCAACCCCGAGTCCCCAGCCTCTGTTTCCACCACGGAATGCGTGATGGCAGGATTGAGGAGATCCTCGAAGTACTCCTTCCACTGCCCGATAATGTCCTCAGTCGAGGTCAGCAGTCCCCCGCCCCCACTATAAACAGTGTTGGCAAAGCACTGCTTCCCCCTCCTGAGGCGCCGGACGGTTTGCCAGAATCGCTTCGAGGCCAACCGGTAGTCCTTCTCCATGGCCTCACCGAACTCTTCCCAGGCCCGAGTTTTTGCCTCTGCCACAGCCCGTGCCGCAGCACGCTTGGCCTCACGGTACCCGTCAGCCGTCAGTGCGTGGAGGCGAGCCTGACTATTTCTAGTCGATATCTCTCGACCTCCCGCACAAGCTCAGGTTCCTTCCCCCCCAGCGAGGTGACATTCCACGTCCCTAGAGCCAGCCTAAGCATCCGGGGATCGGGCCGCTGAGGTCTCCACCTTCGTCCGCCACCCAATCCTCTTTGCACCGGTCCCTCACGGTTCCCCCTGCAGGTGGTGGGCCCACTGGGGGATGGCCTCGCGTCTCTCGTTCGGGCTTGGCCCGGCCGGGTCCCGCAAGGAGCAACCCAGCCACCAGGCGCTCTCCGACGAGTCCCGACCCCAGGCCTGGCTCCAGGGTGGGACCCCGGCTCCGCCGTACCGGGCGACGTCACGTGCCTCGATATTTTGTTCTTCATGAGGGGTTCTTGAACCATTCTTTGTCTGACCCATCACCTAGAGCCTGTTTGCCATGGGAGACCCTACCAGGGGCATTTAATTCAATCCGTACATTTTTACAAACAGCAGTGCAATGCCATCAGGTGAAGACATGTTTATTTGGATCAGTTGGTAAAATTATAATTGACTCTTGAATATGTGCCAGATACACTGCCTTACATTTTGTCACCTTACATTGACAATCTGCAATACATTTTTACAGGATTTATTTTATATACACCAACACAAAGTACAATATAATTATGAAGTGAAAGGGAAATAATGTAATATTTTCCATTGTTTATATTCAAAATTGAATCAGAAATGTGAAAACTGTGGAACACATTCATTTTTACCCTCTTTTAATGTGATAGCCCCTAAATAAAGGTTTCAAAGGTTTGCTAGAGGACATTAGTGAACAAACAGTATCATTAAGGCCAAGGAACACAGCAGACAGTTAGAGATAAAGTTGTGGAGAAGTTTAAACCATGTTTAGGTCCTGAAACAAAATCCCAAGCTTTGAACATCTTACAGAGCTCTGTTCAATCTATCATGTAAAGTGGAACAGGCAAGTGTAAATCAGAGAGGCAGGCAGGAGGCCCAGGGTAATTCTGGAGGAGCTGCGGAGATCCACAGTACAGGTGTACTTGACAAATCTGTCTTATTTTTAAAAGTTGCAAGAAGAAAGTTATTGTTGAAAGAACGTCATGAGGTGAACTGAACATAGAGGTACATCTAAAAAAAATATCTGAGAATTAAAGTTCAATATATTTTGTCATCCATTTCAGAAAATGAAACATGATTTACACTCACCAGCCAATTTATTAGGTATACCTTGCTAGTACCGGGATGGACCCCCTTTTGCCTTCAGAAATGCCTTAATTCTTGTCATAGATTCAACAAGGTACTGGAAACATTCCTCAGAGTTTGGTCCACACTGACATGATCGCATCACACAGATGTGGCATATTTGTCGGCTGCACATCCATGATACGGATCTCCCGTTCCACCACATCCCAAAGGTGCTCTATTGGATTGAAATCTGGTGACTGTGGAGGCCATTTGAGTCCAATGAACTCATTGTCATATTCAAGAAACCAGTCTGAGATGATTCATGCTTTATGACATGGCGCGTTATCCTGCTGGAAGTAACCATCAGAAGATGGGTACACTGTGGTCATAAAGGGATGGACGTGGTCAGCAACAGTACTCAGGCTGTGGCGTTGACACGATGGTCAATTGGTACTAAGGGGCCCAAAGTGTGCCAAGAAAATAGCCCCCACACCATTACCCCACCACCACCAGCCTGAACCGTTGATGCAAGGCAGGATGGATCCATGCTTACATGTTGTTGACCAAATTCTGACCCTACCATCCGAATGTTGCAGCAGAAATCGAGACTCAACAGACCAGGCAACGTTTTTCCAATCTTCTATTGTCCAATTTTGGTGAGCCTGTGTTAATTGTAGCCTCAGTTTCCTGTTCTTAGCTGACAGGAGTGGCACCCGGTGTGGTCTTCTGCTGTTGTAGCCCATCCGTCTCAAGGTATGATGTGTTTTTGACGTGCCTTGGTTGTAACGAGTGGTTATTTAAGTTACTGTTGCCTTTCTATCAGCTCGAACCAGTCTGGCCATTCTCCTCTGACCTCTGGCATCAACAAGGCATTTGCGCCCACAGAACTGCAGCTCGCTGGATATTTTCTCTTTTTCGGCCCATTCTCTCTAAACCCTAAAGATGGTAGTGCATGAAAATCCCAGTAGATCAGCAGTTTCTGAAATACTCAGACCAGCCCGTCTGGCACCAACAACCATGCCACATTCAAAGTCACTTAAATCACCTTTCTTCCCCATTCTGATGCTCGGTTTGAACTGCAGCAGATCATCTTGACCATGTCTACAAGCCTAAATGCATTGAGTTGCTGCCATGTGATTGACTGATTAGAAATTTGCATGAATGAGCAGTTGGACTGGTGTACCTAATAAAGTGGCCGGTGAGTGTATATTCATTATACATGAAATGAAATATCTCAAGCTATTATTTCTTGAAATTTTGATCATTATGGCTTACAGATAATGAAAACCCCAAATTCAGTGTCTCAGAAAATCAGAAAATTGACATAACTCACTCTATGTCTAATGAAGCTATGTGATATATGAGCTTCACATTCTGAAATCAGTAACAAAAATATTGAACTTTTTTAACAATATTCTAATTTTCTGAGATGTCTCTGTGCAGCCAGAACTGCACTGGAGTGGTTATGTGTTAGAATGGCCCAGTCAAAGTCCAGAACCTAATCCAGCTGAGAATCTGTTGAAAGACTTTAAAACTGATATTAATAGATGCTCTGAATTCAGGGGTGGTACATTAATGTCTGTTGTAATGGGACATGATGTGGAAAACATCATTAAATGTGGAAAAAGAGTATGAAAGTTGCTTATAGGACTTTTTGCAAGACACTATTAATATTATTTTTAAGAGGCGTTATCATACAAGGATGAAATTTCTCATCATGATTTGTTAATGGGCAACATCATGGCAAACATCAGGTGTTTCACAGGTAAAGAAGCATTTCTGTTTGGACATCACCAACCTTGGCAGTTGGTGAAGTAATGCGAGGACTGTGACAATGTGTGAATTAATCTGAACTGGATCAGCCTTCAGTCAATGCTAACGATAATAACGAAAGTAGTCTCATTGTCATGTGCTTGACTTATGTGCGTGTGCGGAGGGTGGCTGTTTGAGTGTATAGCAGAAACAGAGGGCAGGCCTGTTGAAGCCAGGACAAGGCACAGGGCATGCTGGTTTTAATTACATCACAGGCAAGAGACTGTAGTGGCAGAAAAATGGGGATTACGACACTGGGCCACAGTCTGTCTACAGAGAGATTCTGCTATCAGAGCTCTGCAGGCATGATTGTGCTCTCAAAGCAAATAACATGTCCTCACAACCCTCTGTAAACCTGTCTGGTGTTTGCAGCTGACAGACTGCAGATAGTCATCTCGACATGTTTACAATAGGCAACCAGTTACACTTTGTTTGCATAGTTTTATATTCACTTTGAAGTTAAACCTTGACGTAAAGCCCAAAATCAAATGGCGAAGACACAAAAATCACTGCATAACTTCTTATAGGACATATATATGAATATTTATAACTTTCAACCCAACCATTGAAATAAGGTTGTTAATTTTTATTTAGTTTGTTGGACTTTGTTTGTTTTTTCCAATCACCTAGTGACTCCAAACCACATTTTTACTAAAAGGTTTTCTATTTTGTTCGATTTCTTGTTCATATTATATTCATATTTTTTGTTTAAAATTGATAGACAACACTTACCATTATTTCAGTAAACATAGTTAAGGTTTTATAGCATGTCAAATTAAAGGCTACTCACAGAAGGTTTCGTACAAGACCAGATTCCAACCATCTGGGGCTAATCTACTCTCAAAGATTTCACTCAGTGCCAGTCATATTTTGTTGGTGCCGATGGTAAAGATGTGTGATATAAATTAATATTGTATCACTGCAGCATTATCACACATTCATAAAATCCCTTAGTGTGTTTAAGTTGGTTGGGTGATTGGATAGAGGACATGTTAAAGCTGGTTAAAGCATGTTAAAACACTGGTGGGACAAATATTGGGACTCCTTATGTAACTAAGGTAATTTTTAAATTAGATTTTTGCTTGTACAGTTTCTAGGCTCTCCTAATCTTTGACTTGATGCCAACCATTAGATGATATGTTGTTGTTCTCTCTTATCATTCTATGCTAAAATACAAGGGCTCTATCTGGAAATGTGTGCTTCCGCATAGTGAAATCAAAACTGAGCTTTTGTACCAACAACTTGAGGTGGGTTTTCCATGGAACCAAGGACGAATCTGTCAAAAACCACCTCATGTTTACTGTTAGGTATGGTGGAGGATGCAAAATGCTACAGGCCTCTTTTCCTCCAAAGAGGCTCAGAAACCTTTTAGATTGCATTTCATCGTAAACTTTTTAAAATACCTGGAGTGATTTAAAATACAAATCTGGTGGATTCTACCAGGAAACTGAAAATGGGTTGTCACTGGGTTTTTCAGCAGGATAATAGCGTACAGATTGCGTAACATATCGTTTTCCAGCCTGCTTTGCCAGGCATGGTGCATCTATGACATGGTGTTGAATCCAGAATGTTTAGCAAACTAAATCATATCCTGTGGCAGCATGTAGAGTCTTCAGTGTAAATACCAACCTGATGCCATTTTGACAGTGTGAATCATAGAATCAACATTTATTCCTACTGACATGACTTCTTTGAGGTTGGTGTTTTGTTAGATGGTGGAAATTAGCCTTTAAATGTGTTCTGCTCTGAGTGGTAGTTAGCATGACTCCACTGTGAAAACTTTTCTTTAACAAGCGGGTTTACACTATGGATTGATGTTGTGTGCAAGAGGTAAGACACTGACTACTTAGGTCCACCCTTCAGTTTCCGTTCCCAAACAATAGAAACAAAGATATTGCCTAAGGACAAGCTGGGATGTTTTTCTGAAGTTTAACCCCTTACTTTTTAAGCATACACATTACTAAACCAAACCAAACTTTCAGAATTTGACACATTTATGAATGTTGGTGAGTTTATAGTGATACATTATTGGTCCATGAGAATGGCAAATAACTTTGTGACCCAGCACACAGCTCAACAGATCCCATCCCAATCTTTTTTTTCATTGTCTTCAAACTAGTTTAAGGGGACCTGTAGCAACATGAGTAGGTCAAAGGAGACACGGCAGACACACATTGACTGCAGGTAGCAGGCTGTTTTGTCTTTCCTTCCTTTAATTATCAGATAATTAGGTTATGCTGACAAAGATAACACAGCTAGTTTGCAGGCGGGGGCAGACGGTGTTGTGCAGTTGATTTCATAAATAGGTATGCAGCAAGGCAGGCAGGGCGTTTAGTCTACAGAGCAGACAGATAACAGCAGCCTGTTTGACAGGAACGTCCTCTGTGACACTCAGTTGAAAGGAATGCACGGTATGGGAAGAACTCAACGACATGCTGTCTGAGCCCTGGCAACTGTTCGTTAGCCCAAGCTTAACCTAAAGCCCATGCACACAGACAACAGGTCCATTTCTGGAGACAGGTTTCCAGGTGAAGGAAATTACACTCCTATTATTACAAGCTTTTGTTTAACTAAAGAAGATTGCACGATCTCCTGTTTTGCAATGCAAATTGATGAGTCATCACATTGGATACAGTCAGAACCTATTATAGGATTAAAATACTTCTCCTGGTTTTGACTGCTAAGGAAAAAACAGTCTCTCTTAAAGTTTATATGACTAACTTGAGAGAATATTGAAAAATATTTTTTAGATGAAATGTACTGCTTTATGTAGACAACTTCTCTAATCGTTTAATTCTGTCTTGAGGAAACTGACTGTGCCTTTTTCCCGAAGCATTCCTTTCAGTCTGTTCTACTTTCAGGGAATACAGGTCAGACCAGTATGGTGGTGGGGTATATGTTTCCTTTAAGAGCGCACGCAGTTTTCTTTCATTAGACCTGTTGACGTCTGAGGGAATTATGGTTACACGTCTTGTCTTGTATTATTTGTCTCAACATCTCTAAGGAGCCTCTTTCATGGAAACAATCTGATGTCACTAAATGAGGATGTTTCTAGTCAAAGCAAAGTGAGATGCTGATAAAATGAGTCTAAACCATAAGAGGTCAACAGGAAGATAAATACTTTAGGCTTTACATCCTCCTATGTTTAAGACTTGTATTTTGAATAGAGAGAAGAATAAGTATTTTAGATGGCCCATTGTGGTGATAGAGCCAACTAAAGAAGGTTGGAGATGCACATAATGGCAACTATCTTTGATAGAATACTTTCTGAAAACCCATCAAATGTTGTGAAAAGCAGTCCAAATTTTAGCAATCCACCCAAAGCTATTTCTTCTAGCCCAATATGTTGAAAAGAACTGTGGCAGGAAACCCAACAAATCTAGTAATATTGTCATCATGTTTGTTGGTCAACAAAACTGATGGAGGCAAAGCCTCTTTCATGTCGTTGTTTGGCAGTATCTGATAGACCAAATACAAATGGTTTGTAGGCACTTTAAGAACTATTGTCTTCCACTACTTCTATCTAACAATACTGAAGTTAGCATCAAATGTGTTGCTAAAGCAAAGGGCTGGAATAAAACCACCTTAAACTGGGACAAGCATAAAAAAAACATAACTGGACCTGTCAAGCAGGAACTCCAATATTCTACACTGATCAGAGTCTTTAAAGCAGAATTTGGGATTTTTAGAGTCCCTTCTTAAAGTCTTGTCTTAAAGAATCGAGTATGATCTCATCTGTGATGTATGTATCGATACAACACCAACATCGGATAGTTAGAACCTTTGGATAATAGTAATTTTACTCTGTATATAGACTCAAAAAAATGGAAGATATACTTAAAATGTAAAGAAAGATGTAACAGTAACAAGAAATTAAAAATACTGATACATTTTTTTGAATTTAGCTGCAGTTATTTTAACTTCATTTTCAAGAATTGGATTGAAGTAGCTTCTATTTCTACTGTATTTACACGGAGTGTTCAGGACTTTTCTAATTTTTTCAGCTCTGTATCACTGACATGGGTGAAGTAATCCACATTCAAACAACTCTCAAGTTAAACCAGTCTGTTAAGTCCTCTGTCAAAAGTCCCAGAATTACCGAGATCCATCGGTAAAACCAAATCATGCTTAATGTGGAAATAAACAGTTGTTTACACCACAGAAATAAAGATCCACAATGCGCTCACAAATGTGTTTCTCCTGGTGGAAGTCAGGCCACGAGATGAGCCGGGACTCCCTGGTGGATCATATGACCCTAGATGTGTGGCTTTAAAACAGAATGACTTATTCATGACTGCCTGTCTGTCTTCTCACATGGACTGGGTTCCACAGCTTACAGTAACTGTGTGCATGTATTTCTGTGTGGTCAAACACTTGGACCACAAAATCTTGTTCAAACATTTAGGTTGGGACTGAAGCCAATGGGAAAACACTTTGCTGCAGGATTACTCAAGAGTTTTGATACTTAAATGATGTAAGCTCACTAATAGTGCTAAACTAAGCACATCTGGGCAGAATTTAGTAATAATGAATGTAGTTTTTTGTGTGGTTACTCTACTAAATCAGATGAGGTTTTTTCCTGTATCACATTTAAAAATAATCTCAGCTGACAATTGTTGCCCAAGTTACAAAATATAAAGTTACATAACTAAATCAGGAATAAATATCTAAAACAAGTTGCCATGGGCTTTACTCAGGCCACACGGTGCCACAGTACTTGTTGTGTTCCCATTGACTCAATACCGGCTGGAGCTATGGCTTGAAGCCCCACCTCCAGTTGTCAGCGCTGTGCTGCTAATAACGTTACTGTGTAACATTGTCACAGTAATCTGAAACATAAGTAATCTGAAACATAATTCAAATAAATAAATGGAAAATAAATAAACAATATACAAATAATGTTTGTATTATTGGTAATGCAAGAATGTCTTAAATGTGTTTTTGTTTCATGCATAAAATGATCCACTGGGTTTCAATTATCTGGAACACAGCCCATTCAGAACTTATAAAATAAGGCTCAGGGGTTCTGATGTGAGGGGGGTGTGGCAGGAGAAGCAGAGAGGAGAGACTCTGATGTCTGGACTGGTAATGGTCCAAAGTTTGCCCGTAGTTACAATTTTGAGGAAGTTTATCTCTCAGCCAATAACGAGGACAAGTCCCATATGCTTTTGTCAGGACATAGTGACAGTAAAAAATGCATTTCACTAAAGTTACCTACTGCAGCTTTAACGGCCGTCAATACATCTCCAAACCAAATATGCTGTTTCATGGTGGTTTGTTTTGTGTGTTTTGGGGGAATTGTTTGTGTGTTTGAGCAGCTGATTTTATGAGTGATCAGTTGATTAAGGATGTTAATAAATACAGAGCCCCGTCTCTGTGTAATTCAGAAAGCTGATGTGTCCTTTTTTCTTTTCTTTAATCCTTCAGGCATGGTTTATGATTTTTAAATAATTATATTTCCGCATGACCCGCTCCAGCCATTATGATCCTTAATATTATTGTAGTCACTCTTGAGTTTTGATAACGTTTCCCTGCACTACCTCTTTGAAAACTTTCTCATTTCTCCTGGTCCCTTGGCCAATCACTATAGGGCAGTCTGTTAAGCATCACATATGGTCCTGACTGGAAATAAAATGTATGGAAAAGCTTGCGATGAGGGCTTAGTAGAGTGAAGCTAGGCTAAGTGGAGCCAGAGGCAATAGATTGCACACAGGTGGACTTTATTTCACTAACTATGTGCATTTTGAAGGTAATTGGTTGTACCAGAGCTTTTTAGGGGCTTCGAAGCAAAGGGGCTGAACTCAGTTAGGCTCAATGTGGCTAATGACCACAGAGCATCTAAGACACATTAGTGCAGTTTTGGACACAGACAAAATTGGAAACAAAGATGAAAAGTTTATTTTCTAAATCCACCTACTATCATCTTAAAAGTTCTGCCTGTTTCCAGTTCAAACAGGACTGTTTACTTGTCTCTTTAAAAAAAAAACAGTCTGCTGCTCATCCAAAATACAGGTGCCAAAGTTCTGACCAACACCAGATAAACGGATCATATCACCAGTCCTTAAATGACTGCACTGGTGACCTGTTCATAAAAGATAGACTTTAAAATGCATTTATTCATTGCAAGTCCTTTGACTCTGCCTGCTCTGCACATCTAAAAAAATTATTTAATTTTTTTTTACATTTCTTTTCCAATATAACTAAACCTAGATAGTTTGATTTGAGAGCCTTTATGAAAATCATTGTCAGGTTTTGCCAGTGATTCTCAACTGTCTGTATGTTTAGGGTTGTTGTGCGGATGGAAGGTGAAGCTCTACCTCAGTGTCAAGTTTGTTGCTGCCTGTAAGAAATTTTCTTTCAGAATTCCCTTCTACTTGACTCCACCCATCTTCCCATCGACTTTGTTCAGCTTCCCTTTACCTGCTGAAGACAAGCATCCCCAAAGCATTATGCTGCCTCCACCATGTATTGCAATAGGGATGATGCACAATACTTTTTGCTCGTAGCCTATAAAAGTTTAATTTTGGTGTCATCACAACAGGACACAATCTTCCAAACGTTTGCTTTGTTCCCTACATGGCTGGTGGCAAATTGCAAACAGGGTTTCTTGTGGCTTTCTTTTTAAAATAGCTTTGTCCTTCCTACCCTTCTGTCCCTGATCTGTCTGGTTTTTGTCTTGATCTTTACAGTTCAAATAGTTCAGTGATGTTCTTTAACAAACCTCTGGGACCTTTACAAAACAGCGGGATTTACACTGAGATTAAATTTCAAAACTGTATATACAGGTCCTTCTCAAAATATTAGCATATTGTGATAAAGTTCATTATTTTCCATAATGTAATGATGAAAATGTAACATTCATATATTTTAGATTCATTGCACACTAACTGAAATATTTCAGGTCTTTTATTGTCTTAATACGGATGATTTTGGCATACAGCTCATGAAAACCCAAAATTCCTATCTCACAAAATTAGCATATTTCATCCTACCAATAAAAGAAAAGTGTTTTTAATACAAAAAACGTCAACCTTCAAATAATCATGTACAGTTATGCATTCAATACTTGGTCGGGAATCCTTTTGCAGAAATGACTGCTTCAATGCGGCGTGGCATGGAGGCAATCAGCCTGTGGCACTGCTGAGGTCTTATGGAGGCCCAGGATGCTTCGATAGCGGCCTTTAGCTCATCCAGAGTGTTGGGTCTTGAGTCTCTCAACGTTCTCTTCACAATATCCCACAGATTCTCTATGGGGTTCAGGTCAGGAGAGTTGGCAGGCCAATTGAGCACAGTGATACCATGGTCAGTAAACCATTTACCAGTGGTTTTGGCACTGTGAGCAGGTACCAGGTCGTGCTGAAAAATGAAATCTTCATCTCCATAAAGCTTTTCAGCAGATGGAAGCATGAAGTGCTCCAAAATCTCCTGATAGCTAGCTGCATTGATCCTGCCCTTGATAAAACACAGTGGACCAACACCAGCAGCTGACACGGCACCCCAGACCATCACTGACTGTGGGTACTTGACACTGGACTTCTGGCATTTTGGCATTTCCTTCTCCCCAGTCTTCCTCCAGACTCTGGCACCTTGATTTCCGAATGACATGCAGAATTTGCTTTCATCCAAAAAAAGTACTTTGGACCACTGAGCAACAGTCCAGTGCTGCTTCTCTGTAGCCCAGGTCAGGCGCTTCTGCCGCTGTTTCTGGTTCAAAAGTGGCTTGACCTGGGGAATGCGGCACTTGTAGCCCATTTCCTGCACACGCCTGTGCACGGTGGCTCTGGATGTTTCTACTCCAGACTCAGTCCACTGCTTCCGCAGGTCCCCCAAGGTCTGGAATCGGCCCTTCTCCACAATCTTCCTCAGGGTCCGGTCACCTCTTCTCGTTGTGCAGCGTTTTCTGCCACACTTTTTCCTTCCCACAGACTTCCCACTGAGGTGCCTTGATACAGCACTCTGGGAACAGCCTATTCATTCAGAAATGTCTTTCTGTGTCTTACCCTCTTGCTTGAGGGTGTCAATAGTGGCCTTCTGGACAGCAGTCAGGTCGGCAGTCTTACCCATGATTGGGGTTTTGAGTGATGAACCAGGCTGGGAGTTTTAAAGGCCTCAGGAATCTTTTGCAGGTGTTTAGAGTTAACTCGTTGATTCAGATGATTAGGTTCATAGCTCGTTTAGAGACCCTTTTAATGATATGCTAATTTTGTGAGATAGGAATTTTGGGTTTTCATGAGCTGTATGCCAAAATCATCCGTATTAAGACAATAAAAGACCTGAAATATTTCAGTTAGTGTGCAATGAATCTAAAATATATGAATGTTAAATTTTCATCATGACATTATGGAAAATAATGAACTTTATCACAATATGCTAATATTTTGAGAAGGACCTGTAAATGTCAAGACTGTAATTACTTATCAATCGACTTCTGAAGGCAGTTGGCTGTTTTATCAAGCGGTATCAGTATCTAGGGTAGGTATGTATAGTCAACTTGTGGCCCAGTCAAACTGCTTCTCCCCTAACACCTAATCCCCATAAGCCAACGTAATGGCCCTGGACAGGGAGAGGAAGCTGTGAGGGGAAAGTTTGCACTTAATGACTTGCAAGCCGATTATTACAGGCCAGCCAAGTTTCACAAGTAACACAGCAAGGCCTCGATCTCAGACTGGACTGGCAGATTGGGAAAAAGAAAACCCGAGGCCATCGTCAAGATATCAGCAGCTCAGTCTGAGAGCTGCCTTGCAAAAGACTCCACTCTGCTGCAAGTCTTCGTCTTACTTTTTTCTGAATAGGAGACAAAAGTCATTTGCCACTAGAGGGCAGCATCGACATTTGATTATTACACAACTGTCTCTGCAGGAGAAAGGGTGTTGCTTGGTCGCTTCCCCCTTGTGGGTTGACAGGGCACTGACCTGAATCTAAACCAGAAAGTATCACAAAGGTGGATTAGAAGGGAGCATTGGAGAGGATTAACAAGGGAGCTCATCTAATGGTGACCCTCTTCAGTCTGAGGACTGGCACATTAGAATAATCAGGTGCAAAAACCATTACATGCCAGATTTCACCACTTCTCAGGTTCAGGGGGAAGTATCCATTTGTCCTTCTTCACTAGATCGCTCCTCTGGCAATAATGAAGATCAATAGGTGTTTGTGTGTTGACTTTGAACTCATATTCAAGTTTGAAAATAGTCCTGCTTGTGACTGCTAGGAAACTGCTTAAGAGGAGGGAGCATGCTTTGTTTGTGGCTGACATTAGTGCTCCAGACAAGAAACCACAGCTCGACCACATGCTTGAGTTGTTTGCAGGGGGTCCGTTTCCACTGCTTGCAACCGGTGAGACAAAGCAACTAATGCGCTGTGAAGATTCAAAGTTGAAGCACAATGACATGTTGAAACTTTACACCTCTGAAGTGAAATGCACTTAGAACTCTGAATAACCTTTATGATCAGATGATCCCACAACAGACATGCCCTGATCTGGTCAGGCAACAAAACAGACTAATCTTTTCTCAACATTCCCCGTTTTTAATTGGGGAACTCTGAATATTTAAAGACGTTTCAAATCACTATTATACTCAAGTCAGAGAAGGAACATCGCGTACAGGTCTGAGCACACTCTTGTTATGAGCTGTCCGGGCAGAGTGTGCAGTCTGACAACCCAAGTCTTAAAGACAATGAATTTGTATTTAGTATTTATTATACTAAATATTTTTCAATGAGAGATGTTATGTTAATGACTCTCATTGAATGTTGACATACATTTCTACATTTCTCTTCTTTACTGCAAAAGCCTTTTTGTTGAGAGTCTGTTAGAACACATCATAAAGTCTGGTTAGATTTGCACCTTAATTTGGCTTTTCATTTTTTTATGAATAGAAATATATAACTACACCTCCATAACGGATCATTAAAGCATTTTCGGGTGCAGTATGATTTATGATCTATTTTTCATCAATACATTTAAGTTCTGACCTATGTTTACTCCATTTGTTTTACCAGTAGTGCTGTTGCATGAGTTGCGTGATTCAGCATATTGGGTAAATCCTTGAGAAACCACCCCAAACTTGTGAGGAAGTTCAGTTTAAGGAACTTCAGCACGAATTCAATGTTTGATCAGAACATAGTTTCTAACCTTGCACTATGTTTTCCGTTTCATCCAACAGCAGCGGAGAACAGGTTACAAGACTTTCCTTTCCTTTTTTTGTTATTTCTCCTCATGATACTTTCATTTGATGCCAGTATACTATTACTAAATGTGCTTAACTTTTTACAAAATGCTTGACACTGAGATACATGTAGGTAACTCGCCTTATTTGTCACAAAGACACAGTAAGTACAGGGGTTTTTTATCCTGCTGCTCTGGCCGCTGTGCTCCAGCCAGAAAGCTCATCACTGTGTGCAAAGGTGGTTGTGGGCTCCACAGGTCATTGTGGCAATCAGCAAGACAAATTCTTTGAAGTCGACCTCAGCGTCTCCGTTGCAGTCCAGACCTTTCAGCATCTTGTCCACGTCGTCAGGGTTCTTTGCTGCCTGCAAATCAGCAAAACCAAATTGCCGGCATATGTGCTTTTATCAAGCTCCTTTTAGAACATGAAATATGCACCCCTACAGATAAAATATTTTTTTATATATGGCCATAGTATGCTCCTAAACAAGGTCCGATTAAATCAAATCAGCATTTAGAAACTAGGTTAAGAATTATTGCTTGGAGAGCTGACAGCAAAAGTGTATGATCTGTTTGACTCTTTCCACCCTGATAAACATCCCTCTCCTGGTGAGTACTGTGCCTTCAGCAGCCCAGGTAGGTCCTTCTCCATCATAGTCTTCACCTCAGCCAGTGGATACAAACAAGTGTCATGTATACAAGAGCTTGTTTTGCTTAAGTTTTCTTTTTTGCACCTGATTCCCTGCAAACAATCTGTTTTTAGAGTTTATAAAGGAATGTAGTTTCTGCTCAGCTAACAGCTGCTCTGCTTTATTGGTCCGATTATGTCAGCTACAGGCATGGACAACCCAGGTTTCTCAACTTACTTCTCAGTGTGATACTTGATGACCCTAAAAAATAAACTTAGACTGTACAGCATTGTAAAAATTACAGCCTGCTGCCATCTGCTTGCAGCCACATGCTAATAAAGTGGAATATTAATGGCACCAATGTCCATTTATACCTGATAGTGTCAGCCTCATTTATAATTTGACCTGATGGGCCTAAATAGAGAAGTATGAGCTTATGTTTGTATCCTGGTTGCATCATGAATGTTGTGCTTATTTTTGTATTGCTGTCAATTGTACATGTATTTTTCTTTGCATTTGTTTTCTGCTGCAAAACAAATTGCCCCTTAGGGATAATAAATTTTATCTTGATCTTGTTGGACAGTATTATGTATGGCTTAAGATGATGCACAAAAACATGCATTCATGCTCCTGCTGATAGCCAGGTCTCCTAAGTGAAATTGTGACAATTTATCTTACAGTTCTGTAAAATTACATGTGCAGCCAAAGATTTCTACCGGTTTTGCTTCTTTGACAGTCTTGTTTTAGATAATCTAACACCTTTTTATAGAAACAGAAGCTAATCTGAGTAAATACAAAATGCAGGAGGCAGAATTCTGAGTGAAAAGTAATTTTAATAATGATGAAAAAACTTACTGGCTGGCACAAGGTTATCAGAGCAGGGAACACAGGCAAAGTCACATTCAGCACAAAACAGGAAGTGTAACGGGCATAGAAACGGAAAGACACAGTGAAGAGCAGTGAAAACCGGAGAGCTTAAATACAGGGACAAGTGTGGAGATGGCATGGCAAAAACCGGTGAGGGTAATCAGGTGGAAAATGAGGAACAGCTGAGTTCAATGAAGGAAGAGAGAGCTGGGGAAGGAAAGTCGTGAGCAGAAGTAGAACAGAGAGAGAAACCGGGAGGAATTCCAACAGAACTAACACACAAAAATAAACTAGTTCAAAGTCTTTGGTTTCATTAAGATGTTTTTTGAAACATCTTAGACAGGCCTTTGTTTTTGTTTTTTTTGGATCACCAGTCGTTTTATCCTGGGAACTTAAATGCTATTGCTGCTCAGTCACTTTCATATTGTTGAATCTTGACCTGATGAGGCCTGCAGGTCTTTAGGTGTTGTTTTGGTTTTTTTTGTGACATTCAAATTAAAAGTGGATTTTATTACATCTACATACGATTAAAATGAAACGGGTTTGAGCTTTGGGCTGTACACACAATGACATTTGAAAAATTCAATGTCAGGCTTTCAAAAATTAAACACTGAACCAGTTTTTAGGCACAGTGGTGATGGCATTATGCTGTGGGGCTATTTTGCTCCTCGAGTTACTTGTGCATTGCTCACAGAAGGTAGAATAACGAAAAAGCTGGAATACCTCTACATTCTTCGGCTTCAAGACAGCAACTAGATGGTTAAGACCTGGACACAAAGCTGGTGTTCCAGTTTACAATGATAGCTCACTACAAACCTCATTTTAAAATGAATGAAGTAGGGTTTCCAAAGCCCCAATCTAAATTCTATAGGAAATTTGTGGACTAGGCCTAAAAGCCCGTTCCTATCAGGAAAGAAACACATTTAGATGAACTCTATCTTTTCCAACAAGAGGAGTTGTGAAAAAAGTAGCCATAGGTGGAATATATTTTGATACGTTTGACAATAATATCAAACATCTGAAGCACATTTGTAGTTTTTTGAAAGCTCTTTGAAAGTTATTTTTGTATAATCATTTCAAGAACAGGTTAGATAAATTACTGAAACCACACAATTAAAAGGACAATTAAAAGCCCATAATGAGTATAAGTAATATTTTTTACTGGACCTGTAGATCAGAAACCCATTCCTGGCAGATAAAAAAAATACTTTGTGTTCGACAGTAAAATTAAGGGCAGGCAAAGGAATTACATAATAAGTTATAACATGAGGCTGAAAAAGACACTGATCTTTTGTGACTTAGTTTTTTACCTCAAATTAGTCATTCTAAAGGCAGTTAGAACACAAAGATAATTTTATTTACAGCCTCGTATGGATTAGAGAGATACTATTGTTAATGCCTCTATGGGTGTTTTTGAGGGCGCCTCTTTCTTATAATCTGATCATCTTTCTTTGTATATCCGTTGGTGAGGTCTCTTTGAAACTTTAGCAGCGCTTGCATTTGTTGCATTACTTGATCAACTTCTGCACATCACCATCATCATAACACCTCCAAGTGTGTATCGTAAAACAGTTATTTTATTTTAGTTCACCTTGTTGTTTGTTTAGACATTGAGTTTTTCTTGTACCATGGACTCATAAACAGTCAACAGCTCGCTGCCTATCCCCGGTCCAACATTGCAGATTACACTGAATACAGCTTTTTCTATTTTCAAACTGCACCCTGTGGATCTCCTCCATAACCTCTGGGATGTGCTGCCTGGGATGTTCTGCCATGGAGCATATGTAAATCTAACCATGAAGGCAGGATTCTTTCTCTGTTATGATTTGGGGTTGTTTGATTTTTGTTTGACTCCGCCTCTCGCCCATAGACTGCTGAAGATAGGCACCAGCTCCCCCGCGACCCACTATGGAATAAGCGGCAGAAAATGACTGACTGATATTTGTTTGTGGGTTTTTCCTCATATGTTTCTCACAGTTAAGGTTTTGAATCATGCTTCTGTTTATTATTTTCCTAGTCATGCTTTAGTCTTCTAGTTCATGTTTTGTCAAGTTAGGTTTTTGGATTTGGTTATGCTTTAGTTTCATGTTTTTCTAGTTCTGTTTCTATTAGTTTGTATCCTTGAATTCCTGTTTTGCTCCAGTCACATTTTGTTCTCTCCTGTCAATTAACTTTATTCGGTTCACCTGCACCATGTCAATCAGTCTACCTGCTTCTCTTGTGTCATGCCCTATATATACTCTGCCATTATGGTCGCTCCTCGTGGAAACATTCGGATCATGTCACTTTGTTTTCTGCTACGTCTTGTTGTTCATGCCAAGCCTTTCCATACCTGTATTTGCCACCACCTTCTGATGTAAGTTTCATTTATTAAATCAGTTTATTCACCCACCATCATGCTGCCTGCTCGTCTGCATTCTGGGGTCCTCCGTTACACCGCACCTGACATTCTCTTAATCTTGCATTTATAAACACAACCAAAGATATCCCCAGTTTTGCTGACAGAGCCCAGGATGAAATACAACACGTTCTGTGACTAGACAACAATATGTAAAACAAAGTGCACAAAATGACTTCTAACTCTTAAAAGTTGCATTTAAAGGTCCTGTTCAAGCTCATTCCCTTTTTTCAGGTTTCATTTAGCAGCTCGCTCCTTTATCATACAGTGACTGCTATCTAACTAGCTTGAAGAAGGCTTTTATGTTTTAGGTTCTTAGAAATCAGTTTGCATAAAAGTATTTAGCAAACATTTTATGAAGAGGCTAGTTCCTTTATATAAACTGTTAGTACTGTCCTCTTGCTTTTTCAGACAACAAGAACAAGTCTTAGGAACTTCCCTGCTGTTCTGTGTTGTAGTTCTAAGTTCAGCATTGCAGTGAGTGTTTTACTAGTTGCGTTATAGACGTTTCAGTCAGATAACATACAATCTGCATTTAGGAACACCTGTACTGAGTGTTTTGGACAATAACATCACTAAGGCACGGTCACAGCAAAATAAGTCAATAATGTACTGGTTTGGAGTAGAGGCTCAAAGCCAGATTCTGACCGTCATAGACGCTGTTTCAACTTCCTGCCTTTGACCTATTATGCTGCAGCACAGCAACACCACACTTTCCATTCAGGGTCCTTATTGTGAAACTTTGCCTCCAGCTGTAGAATTAGTTTGTCTTAGCGCTATGGAGCTGCAGGCAATGTGGTTAAGTCATCATAAAGATACATTTGACACATTTATCCTCATAAAGGTACATGCATCATGTTTGTACACATACAGTCATATTTCATGAATTAGGAAATGTGTTCTGATGAGGCTCGTTTGTTAGATTTGAAGTGCATTTTAAAAGAGAAAAACACTCTGAAAGCACATATTAAATCGCTTGTGTGCAAATAATCTATATAATATGTTTCACTTAGTGAACTGAGTCACTGAAATAAATGAATAAAAATATTCCAACTTATTGAAAGTGATTGTATGCTTAATGACAAAGTGAATAAAGGAATTAGCCATGATGATGGAGAAGACATGGTTTAATATGAAAATATGTAATATTTACACACATAACATGACTTATATAATTCAGATAAAGAAATGCACATTATTTACAAAATGACGAGCAGGAATGCATTGGAGGAGATTTTATTTACTTCCTTTGGTCTCCACTCGCTCGAAGTAATCCAAGGAATCATACATAGCCACCTCACACTAAACAAAACAGATAGAAACAAGTTACGTCAGTCAAACAAAGCTTAAGATGTTCAACAAAGACGTTTTCTCATTTGCATATAAAGAACTGATTGGACGCAGGCAACAGACACAAAGTACTTTAGTCAAATCGGGAGTGTTTACATTTTTTCTCAATGCAGAAAGTGAAGCCCGAATAAAAGAACAAACAACAAACATTGGAGAGTTTTTGATGGTTTCTCAGAACATTAAAACTGATTCATACTCACCCACTGAGTTGAGCCCTTGGAAGAACTGGTGCTGTGCTTGTCCATTTCTGCTTCAAAGGAGTCTGTGTGGGGAACTTCATAGATCACTCTGGCTGCTTGTCCTGACACACAAAAACACACAAACATTTTCACATAATTACAGGAAAAAAAGGAACCATTCTTTTTTTTATTCTAAAGAATTTGATTAAAATGTTAAATTTTAACTTCTAAGTAAGGAGAATTAATATCACTGATATTACCATATAAATATTGCTTATACAGCCAACAGAACAACTCTGGTCATAGTCTTGGGGGCCATAGACATAAGCTCATGGCAGGAACTGCAGCAGGAAATTATTTTGTTGACTTTGTCTGGCTAAAAATGTGCTGCTTAATCCTAATCTGTGTAAATGGTGTACCACAGGCAGCAAGCTTTGGTCCCTTTTTTTTCTTTACTAATATTCAAACCTGTCAAATTACTTCAGGAACCTTAATGAAAATCGGTACTCCTAATGAAATATTTTGACCCTTGAACTGACTTTTAAGCTATAAAGCAAGTTGTTTTATGTGTGTCAAACCAAATCTTAGGAAAATGTGGCTTAGAAACAGCTCAAAATGATTCTCAAGAGTTGTTTTTCTCAATATGTTTTGCCATCTGTCAACATATATCAATGATAGCTGACAACTATAGATAGTTGCAAAATATACCAAGCTTCATAAAACTGGGTGTTATTGCCATTGGTATACCAACAACTAGGACAGGAAATAAAGGCAGTGGCCTAAGTCTATCTGCCCTAGTAACACTTTCTCTTTGCTCACCAATGAGATTAATTTTAAATTTGTGTCATCTGGAAACAGTCTTTTGGCTTGAAACTTAAAGTAATTTATTACTTTTCAGGTAAGTTTAATTACATATACAGTACAGACCAAAAGTTTGGACACACCTTCTCATTCAAAGAGTTGTCCTTATTTTCATGACTATGAATATTGTAGCTTCACACTGAAGGCATCAAAACTATGATTTAACACATGTGGAATTATATACTGAACAAAAAAGTGTGAAACAACTGAAAATATGTCTTATATTCTAGGTTCTTCAAAGTAGCCACCTTTTGCTTTGATTACTGCTCCACATACTCTTGGCATTCTGTTGATGAGATTCAAGATGGTCCAACTAAACGCAAACCGGATGGAATAGCATACCGCTGCAAGATGCTGTGGTAGCCATGCTGGTTCAGTATGCCTTCAATTTTGAATAAATCCCCAACAGTGTCACCAGCAAAGCACCCACACACCATCACACCTCCTCCTCCATGCTTCACGGTAGGAACCAGGCATGTAGAGTCCATCTGTTCACCTCTTCTGCGCCGCACAAAGACACGGTGGTTGGAACCAAAGATCTCAAACTTGGACTCATCAGACCAAAGCACAGATTTCCACTGGTCTGATGTCCATTCCTTGTGTTCTTTGGCCCAAACAAGTCTCTCCTGCTTGTTGCCTGTCCTCAGCAGTGGTTTCCTAGCAGCTATTTTACCATGAAGGCCTGATTCACACAGTCTCCTCTTAACAGTTGTTCTAGAGATGTGTCTGCTGCTAGAAATCTGTGTGGCATTGACCTGTTCTCTAATCTGAGCTGCTGTTAACCTGCGATTTCTGAGGCTGGTGACTCGGATGAACTTATCGTCCGCAGCAGAGGTGACTCTTGCTCTTCCTTTCCTGGGGCGGTCCTCATGTGAGCCAGTTTCTTTGTAGCGCTTGATGGTTTTTGCGACTGCTCTTGGGGACGCTTTCAAAATCTTCCCAATTATTCGGACTGACTGACCTTCATTTCTTAAAGTAATGATGGCCACTTGTTTTTCTTTACTTAGCTGCTTTTTTCTTGCCATAATACAAATTCTAACAGTCTATTCAGTAGGACTATCAGCTGTGTACTGTATCCACCTCCTGCACAACACAACTGATGGTCCCAACCCCATTTATAAGGCTTGAAATCCCACTTATTAAACCTGACAGGGCACACCTGTGAAGTGAAAACCATTTCAGGTGACTACCTCTTGAAGCTCATCAACAGAATGCCAAGAGTGTGCGGAGCAGTAATCAAAGCAAAAGGTGGCTACTTTGAAGAACCTAGAATATAAGACATATTTTCTGTTGTTTCACACTTTTTTGTTCAGTATATAATTCCACATGTGTTAATTCATAGTTTTGATGCCTTCAGTGTGAAGCTACAATATTCATAGTCATGAAAATAAAGACAAGTCTTTGAATGAGAAGGTGTGTCCAAACGTTTGGTCTGTACTGTATATATATTTTTTATTGTTATGAAGTAAAACATAAGTGGCAAATACAATTGCTGCAGCTCAACAGGCACTGGTGATCACATGATTTTAACACTGTTATTAGCATCAAAATTTCCAGTAGCTACAACAGTAACTAAAACTCTATATGTAGTAGATATTACAAGTAAATGAATGAATGAGAGCTTTAGAAGAAGTTTGGCTACACTAGCCCTTTACACATTGAAATAATACATTATATTAAATTGTTAGTACAACAAAATCATTTACGTCAGGTTTGATATTTGGAAATTTTTAGTAATTGTAACCTCTTCTTAAGGACAAGCTGCTATCATCAGTGTTTACTGAGCACCACCAACCAAAGGGGCTCTTTTTAAAACAATGGATCAGAGAACTTTTTAGAAATAAAATTACCAAGAGAAAAATTACAGAGGCAAAAGAATCAATGTGTGCAGTTAACAATATTACACGAGAATACAGAAAAAACCTCTTCCTCTGTTCTTTGTACAGAAGTTTTTTTCTGTATTCTCTTTTGTTTGCAAAGAACAATAGAAGGCCTCTTTCGCAAAATTGTTCCATCAAAAACCAGCAAAGACGAGCCTCTCTTTGAGCTACTTCTGGTGTTTTACAAATCAACATTACGAACGTGTGCGCATTCAAAAAGCAGGCCAACGACTCTGTACCTATGGGTATGGAAAAACTTTTTCACCGAGGGAACTATGCATGGCTGAAGTTCATTGATCTGGTTTGTCTCGGCGCACCTCAGTGCAACCTGTCCAATGTGTTTTAAAGACGGAAACGATGTGCATCAAATACACACCACCGCACAGGGATGCACTCCGAACATTTTCAACCTAAATCCTCCATCCAGCTAGTTGCACATATTGTTGGTAATCACTCGGGCCCCAAAGCTGGTTTACGCTTCCACAAGTCCGATGTGACTACCTTGTTTGGCGAGTCAGAACTGTAACAGCGGTGGGTTGACTTAAACCCCTCTAATGGACCTGTTCCTTGAAATGTTTCAGTGAAGGTGCTATTAATTTTTATGTTGAGGAAGAAAGTTTATGTACACCCATCATGTGGATTGAATGTCATGTCAATCTTGCGTTTTTAATTATTTATGTAAACCATTCTTTGATCAGTGAAAAGTGGTTGTAACACACAACTTCAATGGATTTTATAAAAAACTAGAAGGTGCACTCATATGAATTTGTGGTCGAGACAGGGTCAAAATTATACATACATGCTCAAATATATACATACAACGTCACTAATGCTACCTTAGCAAGGGGCACCTCCAGCAACAAACACTTTTTTAGCAATGAATTCAAGCTTCTGTCATAATTTTGGCTGGAGTTTTAATGCATTTTCTTGACAAAATTAGTAGAGCTCATTTAAATTGGATGGTTTCCTGGCACTGACCAAACTTTCATCCACATTTTAAGCAGGACTGAGGTCAGGGCAGGGAGACACATAAAGGAGTTTATTGTTACCTGATTTATCAGTTCCAAAATTGCCATTTATCCCATATTAGAGGAAAAGGTTGTAAAGATATTGGTGGTTGTTTGTTGTAAATAATAAAGTTTAAATGAGTCAAAAATGAAAATATGACATTCAAGCACATGATGAGTTTATAAACAAATCAGTCAACAACTGTAAAAACAAACATAACAGTAAATTGGAAGTTGTTTCGCAGAAACCTGGTTTAGTTCATGTTCGAGATCAAGAACACCGATGGTTTTATTAAAGCAGGGGAGTTATCTCCAGCAGGGTTAGACGCTGTCTGCTCGTAACCTCTGAACAAAATCTCATTTCAAAATATTGGAGCTGTCGCTTCAAAAACACAGATGGTGTTGACATCAACACCATATCCCTTTTAAAAACCAGGAAATATTTAAAACCTAAGCTTTAAAGAGTTATTGCAGGGTGGCAAGAAAACAAACCCCAACATGCATTCCTCAAGAACTTTGTAAACTAGGGAAGTATCTTCATTTTAATCTGGAGTAGAAAAGCTAACCTAGAGAGATGTAGCCCACAATGAAAACATGCTTATTCTGTGAATATAAAAGAAAATGGAAACAATGATGCAATCCAGACCATCTTTACAGTTAGACTGTAACAATCAAAGTACTTTTAAGAGACAAAAATATTAAACTTGCACTCTGTATTGCTTCCGACAATAGAAAATCAGTTTTATAATATGAAAAACTGTGAATTTGCTCTATAAACAAGGCCCCTGCTCTTCATGTCAGCGATTACATTATGTTGTTTTGCACTTGCTCAAACCACTTGTGATTGTTAATCATTTTTGCACCTTTCATAGAAGGTGAACAACACATACCGACCCAAACTGCGCTAAGATAAAACGTACTAAGTTCACAATAAATAGTCTTCCATGCTTTATCATTGATTTGTTATTGTATAAGTTGATTAGTTGTTTAGAGGCCATTTAAATTTTTGGAAAAATGACCGCTAACATTCATTGGAGACTAGATGAAAGCTGCATGTGTAATTTCTCGTAGGTTCTGTTTTTTTCAGACATTTCACAGTGTTGACTGCACAGAGAAAACTGAGGCAGTATTTCAAAGAAACTATGACCACAAACATTACATACTCAAAAGCTGAATCACTGTTTAAAGGCCGACTGTGCAAAGTCACAGAAGTAATTACATCAAATTAAATATTAATAAATAAAATAAATATTATTGTCTTTCTGAACTTTTATATGATCATTCATAAAATATACAATGAAAGTTTTTGTAGATCTCCAAAGTAAAATATTTGTTTGTGTGTGCAGGATTTTAACATCATTAATATGGAAAAAATTATTGTGCATCTTTATTAAATTCAGTTGAAATAAAAAAAGAAGGAGAAAATGCTTTTTTTGCTAAATAAAAAATACATTTTTGTCTTTGTCTGAGGGAGTGATTTACCTGTTTTCTTCTTACCTTCTTTCCTTTTCAGAGTGCAGAAACAGGCGAGAGCAATGAGGAAGAGTGGGACGACAACAGCCACAGCAAGAATCACAGATTGCACCTTATGTTCATCCTTTGTATCTGAATGATTTTAAGGTGAGAACAACAATAAGTATATATTTGTTCTGTTTAACAAAACAAACTTCTGATAATTTATTTTCTGTGAAGTGATGAATAGATTATTGATACAACATAGGTAGGCTGCAATATGTGTAGTAGCTCTATAGTCACCTACTTTCTGATAAGCAGTTAGTTGTGTTTCCTCTGGCTGTAACTGTGATGGTTGTACCATTTCCTTCAACTTTAAGTAACATTGGTATCTCCACAGTAACCTCGCAGATGTATCTCCCTGAATCTCTGATTGCAAAGTTTGGAAAGATTAGAACTGTACAGCTATTTGCCTGCTTATTCTGAGAACTTGTAGACTGATTTATGACAGTTTTATTCTCTACTAATGTTTGGTTTTTTAGCCATTTAATGTTAACTCTTCCATTCTTCTCCTTCCAGCAACAAGAGATGTTTCCTGTCTCTCCTTCATGGAAAGAAACATCAGGACTCTGAGTAACGACAAGTGTGTCTGAAGAAACGCCTGGAAAGAGACATGATGGAGCATAATGTTAGATCATACCAAACACAAACGGTATAATTTCAGAGCCAAACACTGAAACTGAAAGTGCTTTTACATTTTTTAGTAGAACCGACAAGGTTTAACTTCAATTATTAAATTGCAGGCAACAAAAAATATACAGTGCTGGTCAGAGCATGAACGTCATATTTGTTTATGGCTTTCACTGAAACATCCAAACTCTGAGTAACAAGTGGGCCTAAAAAAACATATGTAAAAAGACACACTGCACAAATTATGGAAGGTCATATGTAAGAGCTTAATGCTGTATGTTGTATTAATCTATATTAGGAACTAAAAATTTAAAAACTTTCAAATTAAATTAAAGGACCTATGCTAAATGGTTAAAATAATGTGTTTGTCATGAAAAAGTCATCACCTACTGAAGGTACAAAGGTAATGTAGTTTGGTCTTGTCTGAAGCTTAAATAGCTATGCTCAAACGTGAAATTAAATGGAGAGTCGTGTTTCTACTTACTCCAGGATGAGAGTGCGCAGAGAGAGCTAAGAAGCAGACTTCTCAGCAGGAGCTTCATCTTTCCACTTCAGTTCATTACTGAAGACTGATATTCATCTCCTGTTGCTGCTCTAAGTACCACCCACTAACCTCTCATACTAACACACACACAACAGAAACAGAAAGATGGCTTTTTTTTTAAAAAGTCTGAGCTGACAGAGTCTGTTCTTTCCATCTTCAGACTGACAGCAGTGAGAGAGATCAGTCACAGAAACTGCCTCTGAGATTCGTGCTTCTTTCATTTATTAGAACACAAGCATCGCAGATCCCTAAGACATACTGGGAACAGATGAAGTAAAACATCAAGTCACAAAAGTAAAAAATGATGGCAGGACTGTTTAATGTTAGTTGTAGTGATTAGTTTTAGTTTGGTACACGCATTCTTTGAAACAGTATCACAAGTTTACACAGATTTACAGATACAAACTGTTCAAGGTTCCAAAGGGCTTCACACTACAATCAGTCATGCACCCATTCATACACACATTCACACACTGTCAGTGGTAAGCTACAGTGTAGCTACAGCTGCCTTGGGGTAGATTGACACCCTCTGACCACCATCAGCAGGCAAGGCAGGCGAAGTGTCTCGCCCAAGGACACAAAGACTAAGATGCACGGAGCGGGGGTTTGAACCGGCCCCCACCAGGTACAAGATGAACCCCTACCACCTGAGCCAGTGTCACCAAATAGTCTATCTATAACTGCCTAAACTATTTTTAACCTACAGCCACAAAGTCATTCAGTGAAATCTTCACTCTAACAGAAAACCTCTGTTGCTAGGAAAAACATTCATATTACTAATAATAAGTGTCCCTGTCCCCTGGGATTGGCTACATTAAGTCACAAATAGTGATATTTTTACTTTAGAGTTTGGTTGGGGCAGGGGCCGGTTACTGGGAGTTTTAAATAATTATGATTTTAAAACCACCAAACATTTCCTCCATATCTTTCTCACAGTTTAACGTCCTTTCAATGAGAGGCCATTGAAAGAGCTGGGTCTTTCTTCGGCTGTAGAGAACATAGACTACACCTGAACTGCTCCTCCCCCACCTGTTTCTGCACACTGCTGATCAGCTGGCTGGAACAAGGCTTCTACATGTTTACAAAGACAGTTTAGGCCATTTGGGAATTATTTCCAGTTGCAAACAACACGGACAGTCACAGTGTGGAAATTTAAGAAGCAATCCCTATCGCCCAAATTAAAGCAACGTGGTTTTCAGTCTACATCTTATGATTTATGAGCAGCATCCTGATAATTAACCAGATATTATTATACCCTCATTGTTGCACTATAAAAGATCAGACTGCCAATTGCATTAAAAGCATTCATTAAATTTGGTGAGTGTTTATTCTACATATAGTAAAATAAAATATAAATTAACTGCAGTAATCATTATATTTGATTATTTTAGCATCAGTATGAAAGATTGATGCTTTTCTTTTTTTAATGAAAGCAATTGGGTCATGACGCTGTGTGGCACAATGATAAAGGAGGTTTACCTTATATTTACACGTGGACAAAATGGTTGGTACCCCTCGGTTAATGAAAGAAAAACCCACAATGGTCACAGAAATAACTTGAAGCTGACAAAGGTAATAATAAATAAAAGTTCTATGAAAATGAACAAATGCAAGTCAGACATTGCTTTTTAAACATGCTTCAACAGAATTATTTTTAAAAATAAACTCATGAAACAGGCCTGGACAAAAATTGAATCGCTTAGCATATACATTCTTGTTCAGCTCCTCTCTGTTCATCTTTTTCTTGCTTATTTTCTTCTCTACCATCATGTGAACTGAATCCTGTTTTCAAGACAAGCAGAAAGTTAGGAAGTCACTGGGTACTAGAGTACACGTGTAAAAAGGAAATCACACCTATGCAGTTCAGTAAAATTAGGTTCCTGGTTAGTGTTAAAGTTTGGTGGTCAGGCCCACAATTAACTCTGTGCTTACCTCTCAGGCTTCTGCTTAGACCTACATCTGAGTAACCATAGCTACAAAATAAAATAATCCAGTTTGTTTTTGCTTAAAAAGCTTTAAAATAATTAGACAGACGACCCAAATGTTGGAATAGTTACTAATCTATTATAGATGACAGCAGGGGAGAAACAACGGTTTATAGGAGTGTTGAAAATAGCTGTTAGCATAATTTTGAACTTGATGGTTGTAAACTCAAAGATCGGTAAGAGGTCAGGCAAGCTGCAAACCGTTTTAAACAAAGAAAAGTGAACACTATTGAGGGTGTGTGGTTAAAAACATAGAGATGGCATTATCTTTGTACAGCAACAAGGAAGATGATTTGTTGTTGATACCTGAGAATACAGATTGAATTTAGCCGTCTAACATTTAGAAATGTAACAGATTTCATTGGCTTTTACCTTTTCATTTCATTACCTTTAAGAGAACCAAACGTACAAAAATTAAACCATCAGACAAACTTTTGTGATTCCCTAGTAGAAGTCCTGCGGTAGTCCATGGATTTCTCACCCAACTACAACTTGTGTTGACTTGTGTCAGCGCAGTGCACGACAAACAGATCATGGTGCGTTGGAAGACGCAATGTTCTGCTTTATCACCATGACAATCAGCCCTCCTTCAAAGCATGCAGTCTTTCACATTTCTTAAAACTAACATCATAATAGTGGCAACAATGAGCTGCCATTCTTTTTATACTTTTCATTAGATTGTTTTCATTGAAAAGGGTAAGGGGTTTACTAATCTAGACAGTCAGCTGTTGTAGACCCGTACTGGTGTGTCCTTTAAGCAGACCTTCACTGGTAGCTGGTGGGATGTGTAGATGTTAACCACATCCTCAGTTTGCTAACTCACTCTCAGAGGCCCATTTCTTCTTTCTCATTGCCTTCTCTCTACTATTGTGGAAGACTTTCTGACATGTTATACTTGTCATAACCCTTAAAACGGCTCATTTAAAAACAGCCCTTGGTGTGCTGGACTTCAGCTGGCGTCACCTCTGTATTCTGAAAAGTTTTGATGTTTACATCAATGTCAGCCATTAATATATACATATAAGTTACAAGCTTGTCATACTGGTCGAGGGGGCCATGGAGGTGGGACCAAATGACAGCAATAAACACAAGCCTAAAATGACATCAGCACAAAGTGAAAATATTTTAATTTCATCCCAATATTTATTACACAATCAACATATCATATAACACCATCTCGTATTTTCAAGGAAACAGTGAACCTTCATGTTTTAGTTCCTTAAAATAGTTTGCTTTTATGTTATTGCAGTTAAAACAATAATATCTTGAAATGCTGAAAGGTAAAGTTAACAATTATTGTCTTTTCACCTTTTTACAGAAGAAATGCTAAGATGAGACACCTCTAACTCAGTGAACGACACACCCAGACACATACACTCACATGTCCCAAATAATGAATTAAACCGATAAATCCAAGTTGCTGCATCACTAACAATAAGATATCTGAAATATAAATGTAACAGTGGCTCATTGTTACAACATGCATACATCTGTTATCTAGTTGATTTTCATGAGTATGTGACAGCATTTTACATATGCACACATTTGGGATGTTGAGGGGGCTGCAGCAATCCCTACTGGTTATAAGCTGTAACTACAAAACGATGGTCCAATCAGTTATTCAAACATTAGTGATTTCTAAAATGTCACATTCCTTGTGTCAAGTCACAAGGAATGTGACATTCCTGTTCTGAACAAGAGACAGCAGCAGAAGCTGTTTAACTAGAATGAGGAGAAAAAAAACCAGACTGTTGATCAGTGGTCAATTAAGGCCCCAGAGTCTGGAGGACGAGGTGAGAGGCATTGAATTTAATCTGCTTAAGGTCCGGTGTGGAGTTTCTAAAGTCATGTTAATTTCATTTACCAGCAGGGCACATGCATACACTGCCAGAAGTACCAATACCTGGTTTAACTACCATAGTTAAAGGAACTTAAAGGCTCTTATCAGTTTTGCCAGAAGACATCTTGATGATCACCAGGACTTATCCAGGAAAATACCCTGTGGACTAACGAGACAAAAGTAGAACGTTTTGGAAGGTTTCTGTCCCATCATTAAAGTAACACAGCATTTCAGAAAAGTAGCATCATACCATCAACAAAATATGTTGGTGGTAGTGTGATCTACCACGTAGCTGCTTCAGGACTACTGTCCACCAAACCATCTTAAAGGAAAATGTTCGGCCGTGTGTTTGTGACCTCAAGCTGAAGCTCACTCGGCTTCTGCAACAGGACAATGATCCAGAACCCACCAGCAAGTCCACTTCTGAATGGCTTAAGAAGAAAACAACAAGGCTGAGGAGTGGCCTAGTCAAAGTCCTGACCTTAAACCATGTGAGATGCTATGGCATGCCCTTTAAAAATTTGTGTTAGCTTGTGTAATCTTTGTCTTACCTCTCACATTGGTTTGATGATCTAGAACATATGTGTGACAAACCACTACATCTGGAACTGCTACTAATGTAAGCATTAACAGTATTTGGTAAACAATAAAGGAAGTTGGCTAGACGAAAGAGAGAATTGCAGTTGTACCACACCTGTAAACATGCGTACACCAAATGCTGGCATGGCAGCATTCTGCCATCTTATAATAATAATTTTATGAAAATAAATTGTTAAATAGTGGCTTTTAAGTTCAGAAGAATAACTGTTCTTTTAAACACATGATTCAGTAGTGCCTCTGTTAATAGAGTAATCTGCATGTAACAATCGCTGCAAAGAGTGGAATAAATACAGGTCCTTCTAAAAATATTAGCATATTGTGATAAGGTTAATTATTTTCCATAATGTCATGATGAAAATTTAACATTCATATATTTTAGATTCATTGCACACTAACTGAAATATTTCAGGTCTTTTATTGTCTTAATACAGATGATTGTGGCATACAGCTCATGAAAACCCAAAATTCCTATCTCACAAAATTAGCATATTTCATACGACCAATAAAAGAAAAGTGTTTTTAATACAAAAAACGTCAACCTTCAAATAATCATGTACAGTTATGCACTCAATACTTGGTCGGGAATCCTTTTGCAGAAATGACTGCTTCAATGCGGCGTGGCATGGAGGCAATCAGCCTGTGGCACTGCTGAGGTCTTTAGGAGGCCCAGGATGCTTCGATAGCGGCCTTTAGCTCATCCAGAGTGTTGGGTCTTGAGTCTCTCAACGTTCTCTTCACAATATCCCACAGATTCTCTATGGGGTTCAGGTCAGGAGAGTTGGCAGGCCAATTGAGCACAGTGATACCATGGTCAGTAAACCATTTACCAGTGGTTTTGACACTGTGAGCAGGTACCAGGTCGTGCTGAAAAATGAAATCTTCATCTCCATAAAGCTTTTCAGCAGATGGAAGCATGAAGTGCTCCAAAATCTCCTGATAGCTAGCTGCATTGACCCTGCCCTTGATAAAACACAGTGGACCAACACCAGCAGCTGACACGGCACCCCAGACCATCACTGACTGTGGGTACTTGACACTGGACTTCTGGCATTTTGGCATTTCCTTCTCCCCAGTCTTCCTCCAGACTCTGGCACCTTGATTTCCGAATGACATGCAGTATTTGCTTTCATCCGAAAAAAGTACTTTGGACCACTGAACAACAGTCCAGTGCTGCTTCTCTGTAGCCCAGGTCAGGCGCTTCTGCCGCTGTTTCTGGTTCAAAAGTGGCTTGACCTGGGGAATGCGGCACCTGTAGCTCATTTCCTGCACACGCCTGTGCATGGTGGCTCTGGATGTTTCTACTCCAGACTCAGTCCACTGCTTCCGCAGGTCCCCCAAGGTCTGGAATCGGCCCTTCTCCACAATCTTCCTCAGGGTCCGGTCACCTCTTCTCGTTGTGCAGCGTTTTCTGCCACACTTTTTCCTTCCCACAGACTTCCCACTGAGGTGCCTTGATACAGCACTCTGGGAACAGCCTATTCGTTCAGAAATTTCTTTCTGTGTCTTATCCTCTTGCTTGAGGGTGTCAATAGTGGCCTTCTGGACAGCAGTCAGGTCGGCAGTCTTACCCATGATTGGGGTTTTGAGTGATGAACCAGGCTGGGAGTTTTAAAGGCCTCAGGAATCTTTTGCAGGTGTTTAGAGTTAACTCGTTGATTCAGATGATTAGGTTTATAGCTCGTTTAGAGACCCTTTTAATGATATGCTAATTTTGTGAGATAGGAATTTTGGGTTTTCATGAGCTGTGTGCCAAAATCATCCGTATTAAGACAATAAAAGACCTGAAATATTTCAGTTAGTGTGCAATGAATCTAAAATATATGAATGTTAAATTTTCATCATGACATTATGGAAAATAATTAACTTTATCACAATATGCTAATATTTTGAGAAGGACCTGTACATGTTTTATTTACATGAAGATAGAAGGACATTGTTTATGTGTTTAATAATAAAAGTACAGAAAGATTGTGTGCTGCCTACTTTTCTGGAGGAAAGAGTGGTCTGTGGTTTTAGAGAACTATTTTAAAGTGTAAAAACCCTGCATATGGAGACACCGCCTGTTTCTATTAAATGTGATAGATGTCAAACAGAGAAAAGAGTTGCCAGTGTTTGGCGGTAGACCAAAGTGAAATGATGAAGCTTCTACTGAGCTGTCGGCTGCTGCTCTGCGCCCGCTTGACTTGGAGTAAGTAACAACAAATGTTTTACATTTATTTCACAAAATGCAACTTTAGAAAGTTTTACAAATTCAGTGTGTTTATATGGACTCCAATTTTTTATATATATAATTTACATGCATATTATAGTTTATTGAATAAAACCTTTGCGGGGGGAAAAAAGCTGAGAAAAGTTTGTTTAAAGAGAATTTTTTAACCGTAAAAATTAATTCTGTGAAATGAATTAAGAGCAGTTCAGGTGCAGGGCTTTATTAGACAACCTGCTATTGAAGTTTTCTGTGGGGGAAAGACTTGCTGACCCGCAGGCTCTAAATAAACAGGCAGCATTATTGTCTTACAGTTTTCATTTTGGTAAATCTGTTTCAGTAGCTTTGTTTGAACATTTCGTTGTCTTCAGCCTTTTGAAACGGTTCAACATTGTTTTTTTTATTTGGTCTGAAACAAATGCATGTTATGTTTCATCAGTAGAAATAAGGAAAGTATTTCATGAGCCATGTTAATTCATTTTTTTTATTGCTTCTTCCCGCATCCTTATACATATAAAATGATTAATTAATAAATTAAAAATGCCCTCTGACGAACATCATGTCTCTTTCCAGGCGTTTCTTCAGACACACTTGTCGTTACTCAGAGTCCTGATGTTTCTTTCCATGAAGGAGAGACAGGAAACATCTCCTGCTGCTGGAAGGGGAAGGCTGAAAGAGTTCGCATTAAATGGCTGAAAAACCAAACATTAGTAGAGAATAAGACTGTCATAAATCAGTCTACAAGTTCTCAGAATAAGCAGGCAAATAGCTGTTCAGTTCTAATCTTTCCAAACTTTGCAATCAGAGATTCAGGGAGATACATCTGCAAGGTTACTGTGGAGATACCAATGTTACTTAAAGTTGAAGGAAATGGTACAACCATCACAGTTACAGCCAGAGCTGTCATCACAGATCATCACAATTTAAGTGGTATGTAAAATACTAATACTAATATATCTTTTTATATACATACAAACTGATTCGTTCAAGCCTTTATTTCTGGTAATTATGATGATTTTCTGCATACAGCTAATTAAAACATTACGTTTAAGATTTGAATGTTAAATCAGACCAATAATAAAACATTTTTGATACAGAAATGTGGGCTTTTTGAAAGGTATGTTTTATACTTGCTTAAAGATTATTTAAATAAAATATTCATAATCAGATTTTTAGCATATGACTGTACAACAATAGTATATGTCAGATTCTAATATGTTTATTTATTTTATTATTTTTATCATTCATCAGAGAACTAACTGCACAAGAAATAAAATGATTTACAATGGTTAAGAACATAGATATGAAATGGTTAGTTTTCCAGTATGAAATGGAACCCAAGGGTCAAAAAGAATTGTACAAAGTAGCAAGGCGTTAAACTGACGTTTGGCCATCTAACCACAGCCACTGACAGAGAGCGGGCAGGCAGGCAACCGGGTCGTTCTGGGCCCAAGGTGGATGGATGGGCCCGGAACTGGGTCTTTCAACCATCAAATGTGGTCTTTTTTCAAAATGGACCTGTTTGTGAAGAAAAAGAGAAGCCTGATATTTTAGCTACTGTCCGAGTTACCGCACCCTGTTGGCGGTCAGAGGCCTCGGAGCTCCACCGGTGCTTGGATCCCATAAACAGTCACCACTCTATCTAAAGACTCTTAAAGGAACGACTCTCAACCAGTTTCTAACTTTTAGCTCTTTTAATCTAAATTAAGGCAGAGGAATGATTACAGAGATCAGCGCTGAGGCTCCCGTCTCGGACCGTTACTGTCTGTTAGAGGAGGACGAAGAGCTCCGATAGAAGGTCACATACAGTTTTTATATCTGGCTCTCCAATGCAATGGATGTTCCCTCCCTCAGTGATTATCAGTAGACTATGTGTCACCATTGTGGTGTCTATCTGTTAGGTTGTGTAGTAGCGGGTGTCCATCCTTAATCTAAGTAGGTTTCTAATCAACCCAGTTATATCGGCTGCTCCACCATCAAACCCAGTGCCCCAGCTTCAGGTCATTTATGACAAACCTTGGGCCATTTCTCCTTGTACTCTATGTCTATGAGCATTCTTATCCTATTCTAACAAAAGGGAAACATTAGAACTTATATTTTATTTCACTATAGTATAAATGGGAAAAACAGCTATGAGCATATTAATAAATGTTATTCCTAACATAACTAATTTTCTCTGCCCAATAAACCACCTCTTACATAAACTGTTCTGATGAACAGGAGTGAAGAAGGTCCAAAGGAAATTGAGTGGCATGGTCTGGCAGGTATAGAGCTAGCTCTAGATGCCTGGAGAAACAGGTGCCGTGCGGTGTCGGGATGAGCGTCCGCTGGATCGGCACACATCAAGAGTGGAGATCTGTGGTTTTGATGCCTTCTTCGGGCTGAGGGGAAAACCGCTTAGATTAGAGAAACTCTTCTTCTTCTCTTCTGGTGGGAAACCTCTGGATCAGATTCCTTTTCAGCAGAAGATGAGAAGGAAAGATTTCTAACAGCTTGTCTTAATTACCCTTGTGATTTGCTGGATGCGCATACAGGTCCTTCTCAAAGAATTAGCATATTGTGATAAAGTTCATTATTTTCTATAATGTAATGATGAAAATTTAACATTCATATATTTTAGATTAATTGCACACTAACTGAAATATTTCAGGTCTTTTATTGTCTTAATACGGATGATTGTGGCATACAGCTCATGAAAACCCAAAATTCCTATCTCACAAAATTAGCATATTTCATCCGATCAATAAAAGAAAAGTGTTTTTAATACAAAAAACGTCAACCTTCAAATAATCATGTACAGTTATGCACTCAATACTTGGTCGGGAATCCTTTTGCAGAAGTGACTGCTTCAATGCGGCATGGCATGGAGGCAATCAGCCTGTGGCACTGCTGAGGTCTTATGGAGGCCCAGGATGCTTCGATAGCGGCCTTTAGCTCATCCAGAGTGTTGGGTCTTGAGTCTCTCAATGTTCTCTTCACAATATCCCACAGATTCTCTATGGGGTTCAGGTCAGGAGAGTTGGCAGGCCAATTGAGCACACTGATACCATGGTCAGTAAACCATTTACCAGTGGTTTTGGCACTGTAAGCAGGTGCCAGGTCGTGCTGAAAAAGGAAATCTTCATCTCCATAAAGCTTTTCAGCAGATGGAAGCATGAAGTGCTCCAAAATCTCCTGATAGCTAGCTGCATTGACCCTGCCCTTGATAAAACACAGTGGACCAACACCAGCAGCTGACACGGCACCCCAGACCATCACTGACTGTGGGTACTTGACACTGGACTTCTGGCATTTTGGCATTTCCTTCTCCCCAGTCTTCCTCCAGACTCTGGCACCTTGATTTCCGAATGACATGCAGAATTTGCTTTCATCCGAAAAAAGTACTTTGGACCACTGAGCAACCGTCCAGTGCTGCTTCTCTGTAGCCCAGGACTGGGGAATGCGGCACCTGTAGCCCATTTCCTGCACACCCCTGTGCACGGTGGCTCTGGATGTTTCTACTCCAGACTCAGTCCACTGCTTCCGCAGGTCCCCCAAGGTCTGGAATCGTCCCTTCTCCACAATCTTCCTCAGGGTCCGGTCACCTCTTCTCGTTGTGCAGCGTTTTCTGCCACACTTTTTCCTTCCCACAGACTTCCCACTGAGGTGCCTTGATACAGCACTCTGGGAACAGCCTATTTGTTCAGAAATGTCTTTCTGTGTCTTACCCTCTTGCTTGAGGGTGTCAATAGTGGCCTTCTGGACAGCAGTCAGGTCGGCAGTCTTACCCATGATTGGGGTTTTGAGTGATGAACCAGGCTGGGAGTTTTAAAGGCCTCAGGAATCTTTTGCAGGTGTTTAGAGATAACTCGTTGATTCAGATGATTAGGTTCATAGCTCGTTTAGAGACCCTTTTAATGATATGCTAATTTTGTGAGATAGGAATTTTGGGTTTTCATGAGCTGTATGACAAAATCATCCGTATTAAGACAATAAAAGACCTGAAATATTTCAGTTAGTGTGCAATGAATCTAAAATATATGATGGTTACATTTTCATCATGACATTATGGAAAATAATGAACTTTATCACAATATGCTAATTTTTTGAGAAGGACCTGTATAGCAGATCAGGACTTAACTTTGGCCGTTCTTTGATGGACAGATACACGAATCACAGATCATGTGAACTCCCCAGTGATTTTCAAAGACATTCAGGTGGTTGTTAGCTGCCTCTCTGATGCATCGCCGCAGGTAAAAGAGAAAGAGGTCTGGCTAGGAGAGATGGTTTGTTCGTGGCTCCATTAAGTGATTCCAGCTGTGACTCCTCCTTCCTCAGCTGTATTAAAAGCCGGCATTTAGGGATTCAAAGTTTTTACCAGTCTCTTTGTTTGTCCACAGTTCAGTCCACATTTCCTCCCGTGGCTGGGGCACAACAATATGTTGCCTTATAGGCATGTGCTGCAGAGGATTATAAATGTATTTTACAAAGTGACATTACCCAGCAGGGTAATCGATCAGACGTCAGGGTTTTTTTCTTTTCTAAGAGAGAAGATTATTCATGTCTCTAAATGGGCCCATCTAAGGCCTTTGCCCAGGACAAGATAAGTCAAGTTTATTTATATAGCGCTTTTCAGCCACAAGGCACTCAAGGCGCTGTACATAAGGAAAAACATTACAATGATACAGAAAATCAAACAACAGAGGTAATTTAAAAAATAAATAAAAATAAAGTAAAGAGAATAGAATGATGGATTAGAAAATGAAAGGAAAATTCAAATACAAACTTTAATAATGTTTAGATGGCACAGTCAAAGGCCACTCTAAACAAATATGTTTTTAATCTTGATTTAAAACAACTTCGGGTTTTGGTGCATTTACTGTTTTCTGGGAGTTTATTCCAGATTAGTGGAGCATAAGAACTAAAAGGTGCTTCTCCATGTTCGGTTCTGGTTCTGGGTATGCAGAGTAGATTTGAGCCAGAAGACCAGAGAGGTCTGGGCGGTTGATACACTGACAACAAGTCTGTAATGTATTTTGGTGCTAAGCCATTCAGTGATTTCTAGACTAACAGAAGTATTTTAAAGTCTATTCTCTGAGCTAAGGACTTCATATTACAGCCTGTATTTCAACAATAACCTGACAGTTTCAGCTAACTTCTGCAGGAATTTCAGATGTTCCCCAAGAAGAATTTCTCCCTTTTGTTCTGAGATGCCTCCCCATCGTGGCCCTCATCACAGCCTTCTTCTGGCTCTACCACTCAGGGATTAAAGCTCAGAGGAATTCAAAAGGTATTGAAAAAGCTGTTCCACAGTGTAGCAGCAGGTTGTACACAGCACTACATTAGCTGTCGTGAAGCTGATTGGTGTTGTTTCAGTTTCAGCTGCATCTGCATCTGAAAATGAAGCCACTTCACTGCAAACCCGAGAGGAACACCAGGAAACACAGAGAGAACACGGGAGTATGACAGAAGCAGCTGGAGAATGATGAGGGCCGTGCTGCCATGACCCTACAATATTAGCTTTTGTGTTTCATACACAGATTAGAAGACAAACAATGCTTTAAATATTGGTAAGACTGCTTCTTGTCTGGATTAATATTTTATGTGTGTTCTGTAAAGACCAATTATTTTCACCTTTATCCCTAGTGCTCTATTCTAATTTATTTATTTTGTGGGTGACAGGTGCAACCAGTTGCAAAGTGTTAAACGTGCCGCTAAAAAATCAATTATGCAAACTCCAAAACACACAAATGCAGCAGAATAACACCACAAAAGACAAATGTTGTGATCACAGTAAATAAAGAAGCAAAAACCTACCTACAACAAAACAAATGCAGAGATAAGATAATCTGCAAAGTCACTCCACTAAACAGAAGTGTACTAGACCACAAGGGGGGAGTCGACCACTAATCTTACCAACCTAAATATGCTTACGGCCACTTGTTTAAAAAAGACATGAAGGAAAATGTACCTCTCTCCAAGTTTCTTTCGGGCGTCACATTAATATTTTTACTAAGGTTCTGGCCCTTTGTGGATGACTCCCCTTAGTGGTCTCGCACATTTTTGTTTTGTGTAGAGTGTTTGCAGCTTTTCTTAAAGTGCAATGTGACATCAAATCATTATGATAAATCCAATTACATTAATGGAAAGAAAACATTAAGATAATATTTCAAAATGTAAATCCATGCTGCTGAAATAAACAGTTGTTGAGATATTTGGCCATAAATTTCACTAAAAAGGTGCTTCCAGACTATTCCTTTGCATTCTTTTATGACGTAAAAGGAGAACCCCGGCACATAAACTGACTGTTGCTACAATGGCTGACAACACAGACCATAGCAAGGAATCTGATGTTCATTTAGATATTTTTTTTAATCAGTTGCAGAGAGAGACAGAGCACAGTCAGGAGAAGAAACTCAGCTGTCATCAGATGGTAGAGCACAAGTGGTGCAACGTTCGGACGGCCATCTAATTTGACCAGAATCTGTTTTTGCCAGATGCCAGATCACAATGAACCATACCACATCAACAGGAAACAGAATGAAAACAACATCTGGATTTGCAATTGTTTACAATTTGGCTATATACATTAACTAAGGTATTATAAACCGAACAATTAAACATTAAATGCACTAAATTAAGCAGCAAATATAGCTCTGCTATCCAGAGCAGATACAGTGTAAATTCTGGGTAACAGTAAATACGGCACTGAGTGAAAAAACTTGGAGGCAAAGTGAGCAGCATGGAGCTTTAGCAGCATACACATGGGATGATTCAAGATCTGAAGACACTACCTGGCGTGTCATTTTTTTAAAACTTTATATTAGAATCTTTAGAGAAACATTTATCTGCCTTGCTGTCACGGCGCGCTGTGTGGTGGGGGCAGGACGAGGCGGGGATGCTTGGAGCGGGGCTGCGTGTGGAGCTTGCACTGTGTGGGTGTTGCTTCGTTGGCTTTTCGGAGATGAGCTCTCCTGTGGGGGTGTGCCCATGTGCTGTGGTGGTGTGATTCATGGCGTTTGGGTTCTGGGGCATTTGTTCGATATCTGTGTCCTGGTTAAGGGTGGCCCAGTGGGGAGATTCATGTGGGGTTCATTGGGGGTGGGGGACCCATGGGGTTGGGATCGAAATTCATTGGGGGTTGGGACTATTTTATTCTGTGGCGGCTCTGGTTGGCGGGCTTCTTTGGACCATTTAGAACCCTTTTTTGTACATGGCCCCCTCCCCGGATGAAGATGGGGGTGTTGGGGACTGGGGTCAGGGCGGGGAGGCGGGGTCCGAGCCGGGGTCGCTCAGGTTCAGGCACGAGCCCGGGCTAGCCCAGACCAGGTTCAGGTGCTGGGGCAGTCTGCCTGTCTCCACCCCTGGAGGGAAGGGGACCACCTCCTGGGTCCAGGGGCTGGTTGTCCCTATGGGGTATTAGCACCTGGACCTGGGAGTATAGAGTTTGTATGGGGAGTGTGAGTGAGTGTACGACGTCCATTGTTGTTTGTCTTTACGTTGGGTGCGTGGGTATGAGTGTTTTTATGTGTACGCATGAGGGTGGAAATGCGTGATTGTGTGTGTGTCATTGTTTTCGGAATAGATCTGACCCACATACAAGTACACTCCGGAGAATGAAAATCAGTAAAATAATGTTTTATTGTGTAACAAGTAATCAGGAACATGAACAAGTGAATCTCTAACTGTATGGAAGGAAGGGAAAGAGAACTGGTGAGACAAGGAACTTAATGAGGCAAAACTAGAGATAAATTACTAAGTTGAATAAGTGAACGGCTTACTAAGTTGATGCAGTCAAGTCGCCACGGGTTGAGGGATTCGGGGTCTCGGTTTTCGGAGCAGTGTTCGTTCTGATGTATCCTCTAGTGCTGTTTGAGGTAGACTGGAAAAAACCATGTAGTAATCCAAGATGTAGTGGCTTACGTGAGAGGGTGGACAGGGTACGCTTAATGTCTTGATGCGGGAAATGAAGGAATTAGGTAGGCTGCCAGCCAGAGTGAAATCCAGTTGAAGTCAGCAATTCAGGAAACAAAGTCCTCAAAAACGTAGGAAGTCTTTGCCCACAGAGCCTCTGAGACTGTGGTCTAAGTTCAGAAAGGTAAATCCAAGAATCAGGGTTTTCAACCTGCGAAGGAGCATAAACAAAGTTACATGGAGCACAAAGTGAAGCTTAGACTAGAGGTGGCTGAGTTCGTTACCACTGTCGTGTCGAAGTGCTGGCACCTCCGGCTTAAATACTCCTCCATGCAATCAGCAGAATAAGATGCACCTGTCCCCCAGTGCACCTGAGAACTCCAGCACCATATGGGAAACTGAACACAATGTTGGAAGCACAAAATACACAAACACAAACCAAAACCCTGACATCATTCCCCCCTCAACGGCCGCCGCCTGCTGGCCCAGAAGAAGTGGGTGGTAAGGAAGCATGATAATCATCAATCAGAGAAGAGTCACAAATGATTGACCGGGGTACCCAAGAACTATGCTCAGGACCGTAACCCTCCCAGTCTTCAAGGAACTGCCAACCACGGCCCTGCCGACGAGAGTCCACAATTCATTGGGCAGCATAGGGAAGCACTTGGGATCACAGGCTTTATTTGGGACACATGGAACGTACGATGTATGCGAAGACTTGCAGGTAGACCAAGACCAACCGCAGAGGGACTGACTACAGTCTTTATCTCGTAGGGTCCGATGAAACGAGGCGACAGTTTTTGGGACATGGACTTTAGGGGAACATCACGTGCCGACAATGATACTTTCTGTCCAGGCTGGTATTCAGGTGCAGGTCGGCGTCACCAAAACGCTTGTTTTGATGAGCGGTACGTTGAAGAGCTTGGTTGGTAGCTGACTAGATAGATTTGCAGATTTCCATGCTCATGGACTGAGGAAAATCCTTCTCGTCGGCTGAAAACAAGGGGGGGCTGGTAACCAAGGGAAATCTCAAACTGGGACCGTCCAGCAGCAGAAGATACACACGAGTTGAGTGCATACTCAACCCAAGGTAAATGGGAGCACCAATCTGTGGGATTTGTAGATGTGAGACAACATAACGTGGATTCCAGTTGCTGATTTAATCTTTCAGTTTAGCCGTTGGACTGAGGGTGATAGCCAGAAGTAAATGAAACAAGAGCTAAACAAAACTGTTTCCAAACCTGGGAGATGAACTGTGGACCTCGGTCAGACAGAATGTCTTGAGGGATTCCATGTAAACGAAAGCCATGTTTAATGAGTAATTTGGCAGTTTGCAGAACTGACGGGAGTTTCCTGAGGGGAATGAAATGGCATGACTTAGAGAATCGGTCAACAATCATGAGAATGGTTGTCATACCTGTGGAGAATGGTGGTCCAGTAACGAAATCCAATGCAATGTGAGACCAAGGCCGGTTAGGAATACTGAGAGGTTGGAGAACACCTGCAGGTGGTTGGTTACTTGATTTGTTTCTAGCACAGGTTGTACAAGCCTCAACAAACTCCCTTACATCCTTATGTAAGGACGGCCACCAAAACCTCCTTTGAACCAATGCTATAGTCCTGCTTAACCTTGGATGAGCCGAAAATCTGGCTGTATGAAGCCAGTCAGTGAGTCTAAAACAGACTTAAGATGGAACCGGTTGGACGGTCCAGTGCCAGGGTCAGGTTCCTGTTGTTGGGCCCTAAGAATAGTGTCCTCTATCTCCCACAGAGTGCCCCTATCGTCCATCTGGGCGGCAGGATGGGAGCTGGATCCTTCACTGAGTCATCAGTGGCAAACTGTCTGGAGAGGGCATCAGGCTTAGCATTCTTTGATACGGATCTGAAAGAAATGCACAAATCAAAACGAGAGAAGAATAATGACTATCGTGACTGATGTGGGTTGAGTCTCTTTGCTGATTGGAGGTAAGCCAGGTTCTTATGGTCGGTCCAGACTTGGATAGGCTGCTCAGCCCCCTCTAGCCAGTGGCGCCACGCCTCAAGGACTAGTTTTATTCATAGTAGTTCTCTGTCCCCCACATCATAATTTCATTCGGCGTTGCTGAACCTGCAGGGAAAAAAAGCACACAGATGGAGTCTCCCATCCCCAGAGTTCTGCAATAAAACAGTTCCAACACGATGTCAGAAGCATCGACCTCCAGGATGAACTGTTTTGAAAAATCCGGGTGAACTGAGATCAGGGCATGAGAGAACTTCTCCTTTAGAGCCTGAAAGGCTGCTTCGGCTTCGGATGTCCAGGAAAAGGTGACCTCGGAAGAGGTTAATGCAGTAAGAGGTGCAGTAATCAGACTATTATCCTTGATAAATCGTCTATAAAAGTTTGCAAATCCGAGAAAGCGCTGTAATGATTTGCGAGAGTCTGGCACAGGCCAATCCAGGACTGCGGGGCAGAGGGGCACCTGGAAGAAGATCGATCGCGCAGTCATAGGGTCTGTGAGGTGGTAGCGAAAGGGCCCTCTTCTTACTAAAAACTCCCTTCAGGTCATGATATTCGGATGGCACATGAGATAGATCTATTTCTTCATCCTCTTTATTAACCTGCAAGGGAGAGCTCGGGGAGAAGGATGACTGGAAACGAGTGACACTTAATGAACCAGGACTATACACGACACTTAGACCAATCCAAATGAGGGTTATGTTTCTGTAACCAGGGAAAACCTAGTACTATGGCACGTTGGGACACTGGAAACACAAAAAAAGATATAATTTCCCTATGATTGCCTGACAACAAAAGTTCTAATGGTTTGGTACGCTGAGATATTTTTTGCAGTCTCTTTCCGTCAAAGGCTAAGACGGAATATGGTGAAGTGAGAGGCTCTACCTCAATTCCTGCCTTGATAACCAACTCAGAGACTATCAAGTTCTGCTCGCATCCTGAATCAATTAAAGCAGACAAGGACAAAGTATGTTGATCTATTATAATAATTGCAGGTAGGCTGAATCTGGGGGCCTTAATAGTCATTGAGTGGTCCACCAACCCCCCCTTTACAGTTGGTGGACCCTGTCTTTTGATGGCCCGGGAACAGTTGGACAGTTAGCTATGAAATGACCAGGTGAACCACAGTAAAAACACTGTAACTAGACGTCTTTGTTTCTCTTCAAAAGTGAGACGGGTACATCCCAACAACATGGGCTCAGGATCAGATGTAGATTGCTGAGAAGGAGCTTTAACACAGGGTGAAAAATTCGTTGTTACTGAATGTTTGGTAAACGGACCTCACCGCTCTAGCTCTTCTTCTCTCTCTTAGTCTGTTGTCAACTCTAGTAGCTAAGGTAATCACTTCTTCTAATGTGGGGGGTTCATCCATCAGGGCTAACTCATCCTTTAAGGCATTGTCTAAGGCGTGGAAAAAGGTAGTCTTTAATGCTTCATTATTCCAACCAGAGGCAACATCCAGGGTACGAAATTTGATAGAAAACTCATTGAGTGGCCTATTACGTTGTTTTAGTGCTCTCAACTGTCGGCCAATACTTGACTTATCTTCTACAGGGAAAAAGTCTGTTTAAATTCTTTGACAAAATCCACAGAAGAACAACCAAAATTTCTGCAATCAGAGAAACGGGCTTCAGGCCACTGCAAAGCCTTGCCAGACAATAAACCAATAGAGATTTTCACATCATCATGGGGAAAAGATCGGGGAGAACGGTTGAATACTAAGTTACACTGGAGCAAAACTCCTTTACAATTACCCACCTCACCAGAAAACTTGGTTAGGGGAGGTGACGTCACAAAAATGGGGAAGTTGTTGTGATTCCGGCGATGCGGCAGCACTATCTACCTGTACGGTGGACTGAGACTTTAGAGTTTGCTGCAACATGGCGGTAATCTGTTCTAATTGTTGATTTGTTTGTCGTTGTTGCTCTGAAAGGGAACGGAGTGAAGAATCATGAAATTGGATCTGATTAGCGCGTCCTGAGAGTGTTCTGCGGAGTGCTTCTCCTGGGTCTGGTTGGCGAGAGTGTTCTGTCACTGTTTGCGGAATAGATCTGACCCACATACAGAAGTACACTCTGGAGAATGAAAATCGGTAAAATAATGTTTTATTGTGTAACAAGTAATCAGGAACATGAACAAGTGAATCTCTAACTGTATGGAAGGAAGGGGAAGAGAACTGGTGAAACAAAGAACTTAATGAGGCAAAACTAGAGATAAATTACTAAGTTGAATAAGTGAACAACTTACTAAGTTTATGCAGTCAGGTCGCCACGGATTGAGGGATTTGGGGTCTCGGTTTTCGGACCAGTGTCCGTTCTGATGTATCCTCTGGTGCTGTTTGAGGTAGACTGGAAAAAACCATGTAGTAATCCAAGATGTAGTGGCTTACGTGAGAGGGTGGACAGGGTACGCTTAATGTCTTGATGCAGGAAATGAAGGAATCAGGTAGGCTGCCAGCCAGAGCAAAATCCAGTTGAAGTCAGCAATTCAGGAAACAAAGTCCTCAAAAACGTAGGAAGTCTTAGCCCACAGAGCTTCTGACACTGAGGTCTAAGTTCAGAAGGCGCGGCAAGCGAAGCGGGAGTGAAGCGGGAGTGGAGCGGCGCGACGGACGAGTTGATAAATCTGAACTTTTTCCTAAACTCGCGTCGCATCAACCAATCAGGGACTGGATGTGGCTGTGACATAGGGTGAAAGACCGCAGCGGAGAAGAAGCGGTTGTCCGTGAAAGATGGAGGACAAAATTATAGTGGCGGTGCGCGGCAAGCCTGAGTTGTATGACTCAACTAATTATTACTACAGAGACAAGTACAGGAAGGACCTGGCCTGAAGAAGAGTCAGTGAGGAGACTGGAGTAGCAGGTAAAACTTTAAAATAGCGCCATTGTACTACTGTCTTTTGGCTAATTTATATCGGCAAGTCACTTGCGAATGTGAAGCTGTACCCTGTCTGTCGTTGGGCTAATTTTTAAAAGGGGGATATATTCTCTATAACTTTTAAAAGTAAAACTCATAAAAGCATAAGATTTGTTTAGATGTATTCTTAAGACAATATCACGATTCATCCGTGAAATGGCAACCGCAGACAGGCTACAACTGCACTTCACCGCCCCCAAAACATAGAGGGAAAACCTGCTTGTCGCCGATTGCCTCTTTCTGGAATACACAAATATTCATGTGACTTCATCTCACAAAAAAACCCTATATTTTCAGAGGACGTGTGCCGAAAAAAGTGGAAGGGTTTGCGGGACACGTACCTGAAGGAGAGAAGGAAGGAGCTGGAGAAGAGGAGGAGTGGAGCAGCAGCAGGTGCGGGAAAAAAGTTCAGGTTCTCTGCCGTCCTCTCATTCCTCGACCCCTTTGTGGCTCCACGGCCCACCACCAGCAACATGGGCCAAGTCGAGGAGATGGCAGAGGACCTACCTGCTCCACCCCCAGAAGAGGAGACATCGGAGACATAAGGTACGTTGCCAAAAAACATTTAATAATGAAAAGAAAAACATTAACTTTGACTAATGTTAATATTGCACTATCTTGCCATGTCTTTTTTGACAGACACAAATGGTGATGACACAGAGGAGAGGTCCACTCCATCCGAAGCACCTGCTGCCTCATCTGTCTCCGACTCTGCTCCTTCATCCTCTGCTGCTGCCCAACCTCCCGTAGGTGTGTACATGTCAAAGTATACAGGAATAGACCTGCACATCAACACAATAGCTCAGTGTGGTATCTAATTTAAGAACTGTGTAATCTTGCAGGAAGGAGGAGGAGGAGGACAGTGCGACCCCGGGAGGAGCCATCTGAGGTGGAACGGGAGCTTCTGGAAGCTCTCCGAAACCGGCCACCACCTCCACCCCCGCGGGTCCACTCCTCCATGGAACACTTCCTCCTGGGTTTAGCTCCATCCCTGGAAAGACTGCCACTAGATAAACAGGAATTAATAAAGCTGAAATTATTGCAAATGATTTTTGAAGATAGCACAGTTGTGCTAAATTTGGACCATGTGGACCCTGAATAATGTGTCATTTTTATGCATGTGGCAGTTTCTCCAGGGATGAACCTAAACATCCTCTCGTTCCTTCTCTCCATGGCACTCCATCCCTCTTCTCAGTACAAGGTCCTTCTGTACTTGTCTCCCTCAGTGTTGAGTCATACAACTCAGGCACTTATGTAAATAGTTTTTTTTAATTGCAATAAATTTGGTTTCTTGCAAATATTGTAGCTCCTATCATTCCTGAAATGCATTTCACTCTTAACAACCTTGGAAAATAGTACAGAAACGATAACTATAATATCAATAAAATATATATTACATTTAGGATAGATAGATATATATATATATATACAGGTCCTTCTCAAAATATTGGCATATTGTGATAAAGTTCATTATTTTCCATAATGTAATGATGAAAATTTAACATTCATATATTTTAGATTCATTGCACACTAACTGAAATATTTCAGGTCTTTTATTGTCTTAATACGGATGATTTTGGCATACAGCTCATGAAAACCCAAAATTCCTATCTCACAAAATTAGCATATTTCATCCGACCAATAAAAGAAAAGTGTTTTTAATACAAAAAACGTCAACCTTCAAATAATCATGTACAGTTATGCACTCAATACTTGGTCGGGAATCCTTTGGCAGAAATGACTGCTTCAATGCGGCGTGGCATGGAGGCAATCAGCCTGTGGCACTGCTGAGGTCTTATGGAGGCCCAGGATGCTTCGATAGCGGCCTTTAGCTCATCCAGAGTGTTGGGTCTTGAGTCTCTCAACGTTCTCTTCACAATATCCCACAGATTCTCTATGGGGTTCAGGTCAGGAGAGTTGGCAGGCCAATTGAGCACAGTGATACCATGGTCAGTAAACCATTTACCAGTGGTTTTGGCACTGTGAGCAGGTGCCAGGTCGTGCTGAAAAATGAAATCTTCATCTCCATAAAGCTTTTCAGCAGATGGAAGCATGATTTGCTCCAAAATCTCCTGATAGCTAGCTGCATTGACCCTGCCCTTGATAGAACACAGTGGACCAACACCAGCAGCTGACACGGCACCCCAGACCATCACTGACTGTGGGTACTTGACACTGGACTTCTGGCATTTTGGCATTTCCTTCTCCCCAGTCTTCCTCCAGACTCTGGCACCTTGATTTCCGAATGACATGCAGAATTTGCTTTCATCCGAAAAAAGTACTTTGGACCACTTTGGACCACGGAGCAACAGTCCAGTGCTGCTTCTCTGTAGCCCAGCTTCCGCAGGTCCCCCAAGGTCTGGAATCGGCCCTTCTCCACAATCTTCCTCAGGGTCCGGTCACCTCTTCTCGTTGTGCAGCGTTTTCTGCCACACTTTTTCCTTCCCACAGACTTCCCATTGAGGTGCCTTGATACAGCACTCTGGGAACAGCCTATTCATTCAGAAATTTCTTTCTGTGTCTTACCCTCTTGCTTGAGGGTGTCAATAGTGGCCTTCTGGACAGCAGTCAGGTCGGCAGTCTTACCCATGATTGGGGTTTTGAGTGATGAACCAGGCTGGGAGTTTTAAAGGCCTCAGGAATCTTTTGCAGGTGTTTAGAGTTAACTCGTTGATTCAGATGATTAGGTTCATAGCTCGTTTAGAGACCCTTTTAATGATATGCTAATTTTGTGAGATAGGAATTTTGGGTTTTCATGAGCTGTATGCCAAAATCATCCGTATTAAGACAATAAAAGACCTGAAATATTTCAGTTATTGTGCAATGAATCTAAAATATATGAATGTTAAATTTTCATCATGACATTATGGAAAATAATGAACTTTATCACAATATGCTAATATTTTGAGAAGGACCTGTATGTATGTATATATATATATATATATATATATATATATATATATATATATATGTATATATATATTCATTATAGTTTGGTGTTATTATGGAATCTGACCTTAATGTAGACATATCACACTCTGACAAGGACTGTTGAAAAGGCCTCCATGACATTACATTGAACTGAAATTATTTTTAATCACACAGACTTTGGAGGAAAGTCTAAATCTATTAAACATTCATTATTATACTATTGCAAACATATTATTTTATTTTTGAGGAGAACATCCACTCAAGCCAGTGATATCCTTGCTTTCAAATTCAATGTCACAAAAGATACAAATATTCTGTAAGGCCTTGGTATGTCGATTTTCTCGAAAAACATGTACTCGTCAGTAACTGGTGACATCACTATGGGATGATGTCTGTGAGATCTTAGTACTGTGTACCTGTAAAACCTTTTTTCCAGAAGGTTTTTGGCTTGTCCATGTGGACAGCTGCAAGTGTCAGTCATGCTTGAAGGTCTCAAGTTTTGGAGCTGACTTATTTCTGGTTATCTCACTGTCAGTCATAGTTGAGGTTAAACAAACTTCACGGTAGACAGTGACATTTGTGTTCCAGTATCGTCTTGTTCATGATCAGGAACTAACCAGTTTAAATGAGCTCTACCACTCCTGATAATTAGAGAGGTCAAAATTACACCAGAACTTTGTTGGTAACATAGAGACATTTATTTAAATATTGGTGAGGGTGTTGGTACTGTATATATTTGAGCTCGTATGTATATATTTGACCTGTTGATAATTAGAGAGCTCCACAACAAATTCAAACTTTTGTGCCCAGTTCCCGTTTTATTGATTCATTAAAGTTTTTTTTTTTAATGATTTATAATTGTTCCACCTGTTTTAAATAATAGTCCTGGGTATGTTGCATCAGCGGCTGTCTCAAATCACCACCTCAACGCCTCCAGCAAGCCAGCCACTCAATTCCACACATCACCTCTAGAGAGCACTATAAGCAAGCCCTGATATTACGTTCAGTACAGATGGAAGTTGTAGTCACTTCCTGTATGGTGATGAGGGATTGATGAAGACTTCCTGTAGTGTTTTGAAAAAGTCACGGTGGCGCAGACGTTGCCTTGCAGCAAGAAGGTCCTGGTTTCGATTCCCGGCCGGGGGTCTTTCTGCATGGAGTTTGCATGTTCTCCTCATGCATGCGTGGGTTCTCTCCAGGTACTCCAGCTTCTTCCCACAGTCCAAAAATGACTGTTAGGTTAATTAGTCTCTCTAAATTGGCCTAAGGTTTGAATGAGTGTGAATGAGGTTTGCATGGTTGTTTGTCCTGTTTGTGTTGCCCTGTGATCGACTGGCGACCTGTCCATGGTGTACCCTGCCTCCCATAGACTGCTGGAGAAAGGCACGAGCTTCCCCGCAACCCACTATGAGGAAGCGATAGAAAATGACATTTATTAGGCTAAGTTTGAAGCTTCTTTCATGGAGGGTCATTCACCACAGAAACCTGTGACTTTGTTCTCAGTGGTCGGGGCTAAAATGATGTCATCAATCAACCATACCAATGTGTTGAACACTGGTTCCTGAGGAAGTACGCAAAATTTGGTGTGGATCTGAAAATGCATCAGGGATGTATACGTAGTGGGCACAGTTGATTCAAATTCCAATGTAATCCAATTGACCTGTTTGTAGATTGACAAAGGTCATTCATATCCAGTTTGGAGCAAATCATGCAGGTGTGATTTAGAGCCAACTGTGTGTGGATGGTGAGATATCACCAGCCAGCACTCACTGTTCAGAGTATGATTCTACATCATTCTGTTCTCTGTCATCAGATACTGCTTATAACATATAGGAGTCAGTGTATATGGAGGACAAATGTTTAACGCTCCGATGTTTCCCTGCTTAGATAAACCCAATGAAATGCTCTCTTAGCAATAAGGCCACCATGGCCATTTCACATTTTACATTTTTTTAATGCAAATTTCTGGCTTTTTAACTGAGAAATTAGCACTTTTTAGAACCACTATGATAAAAATAATGAGAATAAAGACCTGTGATTTAACAAATTGGCAGCACAGTCTTTTATCAGAAGTGGAGACATACAAGAGTGTACATATCTCAGTAACATTTATACATGGCTAAATCTCCCAACATCCTGTGGAAGACTCTACAGGTCCTTCTCAAAATATTAGCATATTGTGATAAAGTTCATTATTTTCCATAATGTCATGATGAAAATTTAACATTCATATATTTTAGATTCATTGCACACTAACTGAAATATTTCATGTCTTTTATTGTCTTAATACGGATGATTTTGGCATACAGCTCATGAAAACCCAAAATTCCTATCTCACAAAATTAGCATATCATTAAAAGGGTCTCTAAACGAGCTATGAACCTAATCATCTGAATCAACGAGTTAACTCTAAACACCTGCAAAAGATTCCTGAGGCCTTTAAAACTCCCAGCCTGGTTCATCACTCAAAACCCCAATCATGGGTAAGACTGCCGACCTGACTGCTGTCCAGAAGGCCACTGTTGACACCCTCAAGCAAGAGGGTAAGACACAGAAAGAAATTTCTGAACGAATAGGCTGTTCCCAGAGTGCTGTATCAAGGCACCTCAGTGGGAAGTCTGTGGGAAGGAAAAAGTGTGGCAGAAAACGCTGCACAACAAGAAGAGGTGACCGGACCCTGAGGAAGATTGTGGAGAAGGGCCAATTCCAGACCTTGGGGGACCTGCGGAAGCAGTGGACTGAGTCTGGAGTAGAAACATCCAGAGTGCACAGGTGTGTGCAGGAAATGGGCTACAGGTGCCGCATTCCCCAGGTCAAGCCACTTTTGAACCAGAAACAGCGGCAGAAGCGCCTGACCTGGGCTACAGAGAAGCAGCACTGGACTGTTGCTCAGTGGTCCAAAGTACTTTTTTCGGATGAAAGCAAATTCTGCATGTCATTCGGAAATCAAGGTGCCAGAGTCTGGAGGAAGACTGGGGAGAAGGAAATGCCAAAATGCCAGAAGTCCAGTGTCAAGTACCCACAGTCAGTGATGGTCTGGGGTGCCGTGTCAGCTGCTGGTGTTGGTCCACTGTGTTTTATCAAGGGCAGGGTCAATGCAGCTAGCTATCAGGAGATTTTGGAGTACTTCATGCTTCCATCTGCTGAAAAGCTTTATGGAGATGAAGATTTCATTTTTCAGCATGACCTGGCACCTGCTCACAGTGCCAAAACCACTGGTAAATGGTTTACTGACCATGGTATCACTGTGCTCAATTGGCCTGCCAACTCTCCTGACCTGAACCCCATAGAGAATCTGTGGGATATTGTGAAGAGAACGTTGAGAGACTCAAGACCCAACACTCTGGATGAGCTAAAGGCCGCTATCGAAGCATCCTGGGCCTCCATAAGACCTCAGCAGTGCCACAGGCTGATTGCCTCCATGCCACGCCGCATTGAAGCAGTCATTTCTGCCAAAGGATTCCCGACCAAGTATTGAGTGCATAACTGTACATGATTATTTGAAGGTTGACGTTTTTTGTATTAAAAACACTTTTCTTTTATTGGTCGGATGAAATATGCTAATTTTGTGAGATAGGAATTTTGGGTTTTCATGAGCTGTATGCCAAAATCATCCGTATTAAGACAATAAAAGACCTGAAATATTTCAGTTAGTGTGCAATGAATCTAAAATATATGAATGTTAAATTTTCATCATGACATTATGGAAAATAATGAACTTTATCACAATATGCTAATATTTTGAGAAGGACCTGTATTCTGAAGCTTTTATGAAACTCCAACTATTTGGGACACAGTTTCAGTTAATTTTGTTTGTTTGGCACAAAAACAACACTGTCTATTACCAAAATAACACCAGACTCACACTAGAACATGGAGGTGACAGCATTGTGCTCTGAACTTGCTTTTCTTCAGCTGCTGCAGGGTGAAAGACTCCCACTAAAGAAGACTGAATGGCTGTAATTAAGGTGCTTCAGTGAAGTGTAATGTACACTCATGAAACCATGTTATTGAAGTTTTCCTTTCTTTCCAGTTTTCCATCCAAATAGATTTGTTTGTTTCATTCTATTTATTTCTGTTTATTTATACAGCATTGATTTCCAACAGGTCTCATCTTAAGGAACTTTACAAGCATCTGATTTATTTTCTTAAATATAGAAGCAAATCAGTCCAATTACACAAAGCAGTCACATTCAGCTTATGATGTCAATTGATGAATGTGTTTATGTGTGTTTAAAGGCCAGCTGATAAAAGAGCCGGTATTAAGACTTGGAGCTAACCATCAGACAATGTCATCATTATTCTTGTCAGTGTAACTTCTATCATTGGCCTCTAACTACCGATGGTATCAATAAACCCATCTACTGACACATTCAGTGTTATAATAGTTTACTAGCAGTGTTTGGAGCTTGTATGCAGCTTTGACTTGAACAAAAAGTAAAACATTGATTGGGTTCACACAATTTTTTTCTTGGTTGAAACGTTCCGTGATTTGGACTCCAACATGTCTTCAAAGGGCCAAATGTTTTTACTGCGATCCAAATGTTTGTTTTGGGAATTCAAGATTTTTATGTTTGACTGAATATCAGGGTGTTAAAAAAGGTCTAAAAATTGCCACTGAGGCAGGTTTGCCGAATAGCAGTAATTATCATAGAGATTGTAAGAGCTAAATTCAATGAAGGAAAAACAGTTGTTCCATTCTCAGAATTAAAAAACAGATTAAGTTACAGACCATGTTGTTTACAGGCTCTGTACAGACACCCGATTTCTTGTTTTATTTCTTTATCAGGTCTGCTTAACGGAAATGGCCTTATGCTCTCCTTTGGACCGTGCAATGACAGAGACAAACAGGAAGACAAACCTCAAACCTCATAAACACATAGCAGCCACAGCCCTGACATGAAGATCCTCTACATTTCATTAAATGACAGCCTGTATTTTTACAAACATACATTAATAAATGATCAGTACCTGGGCCAGTCCCTTCAGTTTCTTCACATCATCACATTTTAGTTAGTTAGTTCCTTCACACTTATTCTCACCCTAAGATTATTTAGAGCTCTGTGTTGTCTGTACGGCTGCAGCAATTTTTAGATTTGCAGAATACAATATTTATGCAGCGCTTCATGTATCCCTTTCTGAGGAATATATTGTAATTATTTACATACATGGAGTATGTGATTTTAACATGACTTTTTGAGGAATTTGTATGATCCATGACTTTCTGTTTACCTGTGGAACAACTGTGATGTCGCACATTGGTATTAGACACTCTTCAAATTAAAAAAGATAAAGCAACTGTCATGATTCAGTTTTTTTGAATGACTCAAATGGTGGAGATGAATCCTTTAATAAATAAAAGGATAATTTACAAGATGGAGAATGGAAACGGATTAGTCCTGGAGCAGGTAACCAGAGCAACAAGCCCTGAGCAGGCAACAGATGGCAGAAATGCAGGTAAACAGACCATCCAGTAGTGAGCAAACAAAGGAAGTGTAATACAGAAGCAGGGTGGAGGAATGACCATTAAACCAGAGGAGCTAATCAGACGAATTGTGGAGCAGCTGTGGCAGAGATAGTCGAGAACAACAGAAGAAGAGTGGCTAATTAACACATATGAGCTGAGAAGAAACATAAGAAACCCAAGAATGAATCTAATAGGTATTAACTCTAGATGTAAAGAGAACAATAAAACACACAAGCATGAACTATCACGTCAAAAATGACGCCCAGTATGGTTAAGCTAATCAGATGGATTGTTGATGTCCTCCAACAGGGTGATGTCTACTAGTGAGACTTTCTGACAGAGCTGCACGCAGAAGAGCAAGCAGAAATAAGCATAACACAGCAGTCATGTTAAACAGTCATGTAGTTAGTAACAGCTGGAAGGCTGGTTATGTGGTGTAGTGATATTAGGATGATTTTCAAAAAATCCTTAAGGTGAAACAAAGATTATTTCTGATCCACTACTTTTCTCTGTAGCGATTATTTGACCCTTGGTGACTATTTTGATCCATTTCATCAGGAGGCAACGTGTTTGGCCATCATCACTGCATGTCAGATCACAGTATGAAAAGTGCTGGTTTAATGTGTTAGTTGAAGGATCCTGATGAACGCCACAAGCTGAAAATAAAGTTGGTTTCTTAGTATTTTAAGTATTGCTGGAGCCTTCAGCTCCCCACATTAATGTGTTAGGTCCCATGAACGGGTTTTTTGCTACCGGGTCCAACAGATAGGTTCACATCTGTAAATTAATCTTTTTTTCAGTTTCAATAATAATTTTTAATTTTCACTTTGCTTTAGTCCAAATATTTACTGGTACAGAGTCGTGATTCAGTTCGCTGAACACCAAGATGTAGATTTGACCTTTACTGCTGTGTCGCTCAGCAGATATTGTGGAAAATATCTCAAGAGATAATCAGTTACTTTAATGACTCAGAGCTCAGGATAAATGTTAACAGCTTCCCACCTACCACTTCCTTCTGTGCTTTTCACACTAGGTTGCAGCAGCTTCCTGCGTATTGTTCTGTTGGAAGATGGTGGTAGAAATTTTTTTTTTCGGATTTTTTTGTCATTTTTGTGGTGGTTCGATCTCCTTTGCATCACGATTTTTAATGCTAGTTTTCTTTAATAGTGGTCAGTTGTTCAGATATCCAAGTTTTCAAACAGGGTGCAAGGAGCAGCATGCTGTCTCTCAGCGTCTTTCTGAAACAGTGTAGGAGTCCTCCATGACATCTGCGAATACATCATATAGTATCAATTGTGAAACTGCCATGTTCATATAAGCATCTGTTCGTCTACAGTGGGGGAAATAAAAATTTGATCCCCTGCTGATTTTTATAGTTTACTCCATTACAAATAAAACCTCAGTCTTCAGTTTTGATGTTAGTTTCTTTTTAATGAAAAGTTTGAGCTCAGGCTTTTTCACTTGGTAGCATGCAACCCATTTCCTTTTATAAAATGAATTATTTTCAGACATTTTTGTTGCTATTCTGTCTCTTTGCATTAAAATGACTATCCTGGGTGAAATTATTTACTTTTGCCAATAAAAATTAAATGTAAATGTTACAACTGTTTAAACATTTAAAGTGCTTGTAATAATGACTGAGAAAGGTGTTGTTTAAAGATTCAAAATTACAAATATGCTGTTGACTGGGCAATTCTTTGACCATCCATTAGTACCAGTATTAAAGAAGAATCCTTCAGAAAGTCTTCTGCTGCAGACCTCATCGTCTCTTCAAAGAACCCTCCTTCAATAAATCTGAACCATCCCTTTAAATTTACGTTACCTCCACACAGTTTGGATTTGGTTTCAAATGACATTTGAATTTCATGTCACAAGTGGAGCAAGACGTTAGTTCAAAAACCACCTTTTGCTACCATCTGGTGAACTTTCTGTTCATGTTTCCCTGCAACAAAAAGTTCAGAGCCATAATAGCAGCTTTCACCACTTAGTATGACTACAGCATGTGCTGCCGTTTTCCATGGTTGTGGTTTAGCTCAGTTTTACTTGTTACTACTGTGTGTTGCGGCTGTCTGCAATTGGGTTGTATTTTCTGTGAACACTTTACCAAAAAAAAAACCATTGCCCTTTTGTTTTTTGGTTTTTGTTTTCAGCTTGACAGGAAATGGTTACATGATTCAGAGAGCCAACCTAAGGGTCAAAAGATCATAAAAGATTAAAACTTGACTAGAATCCCAGCTACAAACTCACAGCTATCAGCAAGAAAGAATTAAATATAGTTTATTTATCTGGCAATGAGCTACAAGATAAAAACATGTCAAAATGTTTTGGATTAACATTACATTTTCAGCACAACAGAACTGCCAGTCTCAGTTAAAGGTTTAAACAATGGTGAAAAAAATATTTTGGGTTGGAGTGCTGGGGGAAAACTCTTGACTTAGTTATGGTGTAAAGGCTCCAATTTTGTGTTTTTGATTTTAGTCACCTTGATCAACAACTACTTGACGACTACTTGACAGACAGACAGACAGACAGACAGACAGACAGACAGAGCGAGCACAGTTTTTATTCCTTTTAACTCTGTACACCTCAGATCTCCAGTACAAGAGAGTCTTGTCATCTGCAAAAATACTCGGATGACTCCGCAGCCGTCGGGTGCATCAGAGATGGACAAGAGGCTGAGAACAGAAAGCTGGAAAATGTCAAACATTGTTTCCATCTTGGGTGAAAAAGCAGAGATGGTTGGGGACTATACATAAATATCTTGCTGTTCACCTGGACAACAGACTGGACCAGAGGCTTAACAGTAAAGCTTTCTACAAGTAGAAACAGAGCAGACTTTACTTCTTGAGGAACCTCCGGTCCGGTAAGTGTTTGGAGCAAGTTTGCAAAGTTTGTTATGGAGAGTGGGATCTCTTCTGTTCAGGTAGCAGCATTTAGAGCCAGGGACTTAAAAAAGCTCAGCAAGATGATTAAAAGCTGGGACTTTTCTCTAATATGTTCTTGAGTCACTATTGATGATTATGCAAAGAAGGATTCTTCAAAAAATGAAGAACATAATGAATAACCCTGAGATCATGAGACTGTCAGGACAACAGTGTTTTCAGTCAGAGGCTTCTTTAGATACCCTGTAATACTGATGTCATTCAGATGGACATGTGAAGTTCTTCTGCAAAAACATATGGAGCATTATCACATGCTCCTCCAGAATCAGCTTCATCAAAGACAAATCAATGGATCAGCAGGGGACGCAGAACACCGGCAGTCTGAGCGCAACACTGAAACAAAAAGTTTAATTGCAGTGTTTGAAAAACAGTTGCAGGCCCTAGACTTTCTATTTCTAGCCAAAATGCAGGAGGCAGAATTCTGAGTGAAAAGTAATTTTAATAATGATGAAAAAACTTACTGGCTGGCACAAGGTTATCAGAGCAGGGAACACAGGCAAAGTCACATTCAGCACAAAACAGGAAGTGTAACGGGCATAGAAACGGAAAGACACAGTGAAGAGCAGTGAAAACCGGAGAGCTTAAATACAGGGACAAGTGTGGAGATGGCATGGCAAAACCCGGTGAGAGTAATCAGGTGGAAAATGAGGAACAGCTGAGTTCAATGAAGGAAGAGAGAGCTGGGGAAGGAAAGTCGTGAGCAGAAGTAGAACAGAGAGAGAAACAGGGAGGAATTCCAACAGAACTAACACACAAATATAAACTAGTTCAAAGTCTTTGGTTTCATTAAGATGTTTTTTGAAACATCTTAGACAGGCCTTTGTTTTTTTTTTTTTTTTGGATCACCAGTCGTTTTATCCTGGGAACTTAAATGCTATTGCTGCTCAGTCACTTTCATATTGTTGAATCTTGACCTGATGAGGCCTGCAGGTCTTTAGGTGTTGTTTTGGGTAAAATGTGGGTGAATGTACTGTAGGAAGTTTCACCCTGACCACACACTTCTTGCACTCATCAGCAAGCTTATAGTATAATTCTTACCCGAGGTTTGAACACTATTGTTGACAAAATTGTTGAAGTCGTGGTTTTTTCGTTTTGTCTAGAAATGGGCAAAAGGGTTTGAGCTTTGGGGTGTAGACACAATGACATTTGAAAAATTCAATGTCAGGTTTTCAAAAACTAAAAACACTGAACCAGTTTTTAGGCACAGTGGTGATGGCATTATGCTGTGGGGCTATTTTGCTCCTCGAATTACTTGTGCATTGCTCACAGAAGGTAGAATAACGAAAAAGCTGGAATACCTCTACATTCTTCGGCTTCAAGACAGCAACTAGATGGTTAAGACCTGGACACAAAGCTGGTGTTCCAGTTTACAATGATAGCTCACTACAAACCTCATTTTAAAATGAATGAAGTAGGGTTTCCAAAGCCCCAATCTAAATTCTATAGGAAATTTGTGGACTAGGCCTAAAAGCCCGTTCCTATCAGGAAAGAAACACATTTAGATGAACTATATCTTTTCCAACAAGAGGAGTTGTGAAAAAAGTAGCCATAGGTGGAATATATTGTGATACGTTTGACAATAATATCAAACATCTGAAGCACATTTGTAGTTTTTTGAAAGCTCTTTGAAAGTTATTTTTGTATAATCATTTCAAGAACAGGTTAGATAAATTACTGAAACCACACAATTAAAAGGACAATTAAAAGCCCATAATGAGTATAAGTAATATTTTTTACTGGACCTGTAGATCAGAAACCCATTCCTGGCAGATAAAAAAAATACTTTGTGTTCGACAGTAAAATTAAGGGCAGGCAAAGGAATTACATAATAAGTTATAACATGAGGCTGAAAAAGACGTTGATCTTTTGTGACTTAGTTTTTTACCTCAAATTAGTCATTCTAAAGGCAGTTAGAACACAAAGATAATTTTATTTACAGCCTCGTATGGATTAGAGAGATACTATTGTTAATGCCTCTATGGGTGTTTTTGAGGGCGCCTCTTTCTTATAATCTGATCATCTTTCTTTGTATATCCGTTGGTGAGGTCTCTTTGAAACTTTAGCAGCGCTTGCATTTGTTGCATTACTTGATCAACTTCTGCACATCACCATCATCATAACACCTCCAAGTGTGTATCGTAAAACAGTTCTTTTATTTTAGTTCACCTTGTTGTTTGTGTTGACATTGAGTTTTTCTTGTACCATGGACTCATAAACTGCCTATCCCCGGTCCAACATTGCAGATTACACTGAATACAGCTTTTTCTATTTTCAAACTACACCCTGTGGATCTCCTCCATAACCTCTGGGATGTGCGTTGCTTGTCACAGTGAAAACAGAAATGTTTCATATAGATATATTAGATTTAATAGATAGAGCTTGTTATGGTACTGTTGGACCATGTTTTACGTAATATTGGACCATTTGTAAGTTGCTGGACACCAGGATGCCTACTGACATCATCGGCCATTTTGTATACCAGCACAGTCCGCTTCTACAAATCCCAGCGGCCACCGCGGCTGATAGGATGGGGGCGTCGCATCTCTGATGCAACAGTCAACTATATAACAGAGTATGAGACTGCCCACCATTGCTTTCAGCTTGGGACCGAGACGCGGTTAACTCGCTACTGGAGCTTCACTCTGGAGAAGAAATCCCACGTTGACTTTCATTCATTCTCCCCATTGGCCAATGAGAAAACTAAACGAATTAAGCTTACAGGAGTAAGAAGGCTTGTAAGTTTTCAACTTTACCGATCGAAGACACGTAACAAAAAAACACGGATTTTTATTTTATTTTATTTTTTTTACCTGTCTGGCAGAGTATCGCTCAGAATTGTTGTCTGAGTGCAAAGAAATTGCCCAACAGATTTACTTTCACAAGCGGAGCATCACAGCTAATGTTTTAAAGCTCTGCTTTATATTTATAAAATAAACTTTATTATCAACTTCTTTGGGAATATTTCAACTGTTACAGACACGGAGACTGAAATGAAAAGGAAAACAGAAACTTGAAAAAGAGAGAGACGGGGCAAAAGGGAAAAAGGGGAGAAAAGAAGAAAAGAGTGGAGGAGAGAAAGAAGGATGAAGAGAATAAAAGATTACACCCTGCTTGCTTATACACTTTTGAGGTAAAATAATGCTATCATTGATAACCTTGCGGCCTCAACCTCTCCCAGTCCGGATGTCGTGAGAAAGAACAGATGAAGAGCAGGAAATTAAGATTAACGCAAGTTTAATTTGGAAGATAATAAGTCCGATGATTTCGACTGCAAAATGAATATACAAAATTACATAAAGGAAATTACATAAAGGAAAGAAAATTTTCCATAAGGGCCCTTACGGAGAGAGATCGCAGATTTCAGCAAAGCATGGCTGTCTTTACCCCGATGTCTTTCCCATTAACAAGTTCCAGAACATCTTTATACTATTGACTTCAAAGCTTACTGACAGTGCCTCCCCCTTTTGCAGTCTGGTGATGTAAATCAGCCAAGCTCCCTTGTGGCATCTATACCATGGCCAAAAGTTGACCTTTATTGCTTTTTTGTCCCTACAGCCAGCTTTTACTGCTTGCAGCTGTTGAAAACTTTCTAACCTTTGTTTCACCCTTGTGCCATCCTGACCCCTGCTGTGATCATCTCTCCTCAAGGCTCACTCATGTTAAATCTCAGTTTAATGTTCTCACATGCCAACTAAACTAATAGCATGAAAGTACATGATTTTAATTCTCAACAACACCTGCAGTTGTTTTTTGTTTTTTTTTACAAAATAGCACACAGTATTTATGAATGTAAAATGTACTTAGTGAGAGGTGCAGCCCAATATAAAAACATCTGTGTATCTGTCAACACCTGAAGCTTAACACCTGTGAGTATGAGTGTGGATGCGCTTTGTATACAAGGTTTCTCCACAAAAATATGCAATAGGGAGTTTGAGGACCCACCGACCTGCCCCATGGTCCCCGGGCAGACACTGAGGAGATCCGAGCCACAGACATCCAAAGGCCCCCCAAAGCACAGGAACCCCAGGAGAACCACTGCCGGGACTACCGCAACACCCCCAGAGAAGAGCAGTGGAGAGTCCCAGGGGAGCCACCCAGCAGCGACAATGCAGAAGCCCCAGAGAGCCGCAACGACAAGCCCACAGGCCCCGCCGGCAGCCGTCCATGCCCGAGCAGATCCAGCCATAGACACAGAGACCCAAGACCCCGGGACACACCACCCCCGAAGCAGAGGCCCGACAGAGCCCAGGGGGCCAGGCCCCTGCAAGCAGCTACCGGGAGTGAGCCAGCAAACACCAAAGCACCCAGCCCCGGACACCGAGAACCCCAAGTACACCAGCGGGCAGAGACTCCAACCACCGGCAGGTAGTGTGGCGGGGAGGAAATAGGCCCCACATTAGATGGGGGGGGCTAGGCTGATCCAGGAGAGGGAGCAGTCCAAGACCCAACCTGTCACACAAAAAAAAAAAAAAAAAAAAACAGGCACTCACAGTCACAATCACCCACTCCCACCCTCATGCATACACATAAAATCACTCGCACCCAAAGTAAAGACAAACAACAATGGACGTCATACACTCATTCACACTCCCCATGCATACTCTATACTCCCAGGTCCAGGCGCTGGTACCCCTTAGGGGTAACCAGCCCTTGGTCCCCTTCCCTCCAGACAGGCAGACAGCGCCGGCACCGCCTAGACCCGGGCGGCCCCGGCCCGGCCCCCACTCCGAATCCAGTCCCCAACAACCCCCATCCACCTCCGGAGAGGGGGCTATGTACAAAAGAGGGGTCCACATGGCCCAAACCAGCCCGCCAACCAGAGTCGCCCCAGGACAGAGCAGTCCCGACCCCCCAATGAGCTCCAATCCCAACCCCATGAGCCTCCCACCCCCAGTGAACGCCAACATGAACCTCCCCACAGGGCCACCCCCAACAAGGACACCGATATCGAACACATGCCTCCGGACCCAAACGCCACCAATCCCCTCCCCCACAGGTGAACTCCATAGCTGAGAGGCCGATGAAGCCACACCCACCCACACTGAGCCCTGCTCTAAGCACCCCTGCCGCACCCCGCCCCCCCACCACACAGCACGATGCAACGGCAATTCAAGGGCATCGCGCAACACCACCCCCGCCCACCGGCGCAACTGGGCAGACCCCACCAAGCACCGCACCCACAACAGGACCCCCGCATCATGATGGGACAAACTCACCAACCCGGTACCCGGGGCCAGTGACCCCCACCATGCCCCCACAATGCCCCCGTCGGCCACAGAAAAAACAACAAAAAAAAACACTACATTTCTGCCACTGCAACGACCACCCAGGGAAAAGCACTATCCAGCTCAGCTCCACCATCGCCGCCCAGCAGATCCAAACGCCGGCGACCCCACATTCCAGAAGTGGATACAACCCCTATACCCCACACGCTGCACCCCCTCCACAACACCCCCCCACCCACCGCCCCAATCCCCCCCCCCCCACACGACAGCCAGCAGAGCAGCACACCACCAAGCCCGCCCAACCCCCCCAGACAGCGCCAGCAGCCCCAGCCCACCAGTCCACGAGAGGGATACATGCACCAGCCAGGTACCTGGGCCACGCAGGCCAACCGCTCCAGGCCAAGCACAACCCACCAGCCGCCCCGGTGCAGTCACAAGATGTGCTCTGCCGCCCCCCCCACCCGACCGCGCTCGACCATGTGCCAGAACCACAGAAGGAAGCAGTGGAAGAAGGCCACGGCAGCACCAGTTACCAGGCACCCCGCCAACCCCACCCCCAAACCCCGGGGGCGCCCCAGCTCGCCGGCCACCCGTACCCCCGCATGGCGCACCACGGCCCACCATGCAGTCCAACCAGCCAACTTTCTTTATATTATTGCATTATGTCTGTTCTACGTCTAGCCAGGGTTCAATAGAGGACTGTATTTAAACCATTTTGAGATGTAATGTAGCCTGTTAGCTAAGCAGTAAAGATGAAAGATAGGCAGATCTAGTCCTCCTTTATCTTTGGTCTTTTGCAGTGTTTATAGGCTAATACGTGGGTGCTTATCTTTTCAGATAAATTTAGTGATGGAGGAGTCCAGAGATTTAAACCAGTCAGATGGTTTATTCGAAATCATTGAGAATAAGTAATTGATTTTTGGCAAGACCATCATTTTTACTGAAGCAACCCTGCCCATGAGTGATATGGATAGAGATTTCCATCTAGCAAGATCATCTTCTACTTTTTTTAAGAGCGAGATGTGGTTTAGTTTTGTTAAATCTCCCAATCTAGGAGACACGTTAATGCCCAAATATGTAATATTCCCTGACTGTAGTTGTATATTAGGAAAATTGTGGAAAGAACAATTGATTGGAAGAACTGTCAATTTTAACCAATTTATAGAATAGTCGGAAATTCTTGAGAAAGAATTTATCAATCCAATTACCTGAGAGACAGAGGTTTGCGAATGCTGGAGAAAGAGTAATACATCAACTGCATAAAGACATATTTTATGTTCAATATTCCTGCATTTTATGCCTTTAATACCTTTAGATTGTCTGATTGCTGCTGCTAGTGGTTCAATAAAAATAGCAAATAATGAGGGGGAAAGTGGGCATCCCTGCCTGGTGCCCCTCTGAAGACAGAAGCAGGAAGATGTTTGTTTATTTGTTTTGATACATGCCGCTGGGGAACTGTATAATATTTTTATCCAGTTTATGAAAGAGCTTCCAAAACCAAATTTAGTCAAGGTTGCAAACAAGAATTTCCAGTTAACTCTATCAAATGCTTTTTCTGCATCTAGAGATAATATATTGGTCTCAATATTTTTACTGTAGGAATAGTCTATTAGATTAACTAATCTGCGTGAATTAGTGGATGAATGCCTACGTTTAATAAAACCAGTTTGGTCGGGATGTATTATGAGAGGCATAACCTTTTCTAGTGTTTTTTGCGAGGGCTTTACAGATTATTTTGAGATTGACGTTAATAAGGGATATGGGTCGGTAGCTGGTAGGGAGTACTGGGTCTTTTCCTGGTTTTAACAAGAGAGTGATGTTGGCAGAATTTATATTTGGCTATTATATTATAATTATATTCGGCTGAAGTCAGTGGTACATCCAGGTCCATCGCTTGATTTTCTGATAGTTTAGGAATTGTTACTTTGTCCAAAAAAACACTGAGTTTTCAAGGAGATGCAATTTTTCCTCCTTGTTTTTTTTTGTTCCAGTCGACTAGTGACGGTCCGTCATATTTTTTCACCTTTCTGCCAAGGAGGTCACAAAGGACGAAAAACGGACTGCTTTGCTAAGTATCCGCGGACACTTGTAACTCCTCCCCCCCCCCCCCCCCTCCTTCTCTCTCCATCTGCTCAGAGGAAACAATATCAAGTAAAATCCATCCTCACAAGTTGTGTTTTTACTGTCTGGACACCTGAGCGCAGGTGCGCTGTGGAACTGAACTGCTATAATAGCCTTATGGTGAAAATCAACTATTTTCTTTGTCTTCAAGTTCATGCTTTGCTAGCTTGCCGGCAAAAGTTTTATTATCCTTTGTCCCCTGGGTTTACAACTTAGCTTGGGAAAGTTTTATGACTGCCTGTGTCCCACTGAGCCAAACTTTGGGTGGGGGGGGCTCCCGAAGCTCCGCTCACCACCATATTATCACTTGTTGCCATAACTGGTGGTTGGATTTTCATACACACTCCATGTTGTTTTGTTCTGTTTTGTTTTATTTGGTTTATTAAGGTATTTTACCCCTTTTTGTGTAGGACTTTGCATGTTTGATTAGGTGAAGATTATTGAATCAGAAGAGCGAGTTGTATCAGGGCTGTTGATTTAATAAATATTCACGTTTATTTTGTGCAAGAGTGATTTGTCAGTCAAAATAAGGTTAAATTTCACCACTTTTCGGTAGAAACGGTTGATTAAACAGTGACATCTAATAATAGTTATCAACTATTACTGAGAATTCAATAATTGTAATTATCAAGGGCTTTGAGCCACAATTACAACACCAGAAGACATCTCTGATTTTGATTCATAAATGAGGATTTATGGTTAAGAAATTAATTTTCTCAAATTATGATATTTAACTATAATTCTTGATAAATATTAATTAATCAATAATCATAATCCCAACAGTACCCACTGTCATCACAGAGTCTCCCAGCTGCAGAGTGAACATTTCTTCTCAGCATCATCTTCTGGGACTTTAGTTTTGAAACATAATTGATATTTGCTGTGTTTTGTGCAAACATTTAGAGTGGTTGAAGTTTTGTTGGATTGTTGCAGTATTAATAACTGAGCGGAGATCTCTAAAGTTCTTCAGAGGAGAGATACTGACCCTTCATAGTAACAGGAAGGCTCACAGAAAGTAACTTAATTTTTTTTTTATTGTTTTATTCATTTTCATCTTCTGTGTGACCTTCATATGTTCTTGACTTGTTTTTCTCCAAAAGAATAAGCTCATATGTAATTGTGCTGTTTGTTGTGACTTCACATAAACAATATTTAATGTCCCTACTCTGCAGTGAAACTTATGTGATACTAAGTAATGTTGTTGCTGGATGTGGGAGCTTTTAGACCACTTTACCAACATTTAAACTTAGAGTTCATTTTAAAAACTATCATTACCTTCTGAAGTCCTTGTTCCTTCTACTCCCTCTCCCATCTACATTTTGTACTTCTGCCATGGAGCATATCTAAATCTAACCATGAAGCCAGGATTCTTTCTCTGTTATGATTTGGGGTTGTTTTATTTTTGTTTGTGGGTTTTTCCTCATATGTTTCTCACAGTTAAGGTTTTGAATCATGCTTCTGTTTATTATTTTCCTGGTCATGCTTTAGTTTTTGTCTTCTAGTTCATGTTTTGTCAAGTTAGGTTTTTGGATTTGGTTATGCTTTAGTTTCATGTTTTTCTAGTTCTGTTTCTATTAGTTTGTATCCTTGAATTCCTGTTTTGCTCCAGTCACGTTTTGTTCTCTCCTGTCAATTAACTTTATTCGGTTCACCTGCACCATGTCAATCAGTCTACCTGCTTCTCTTGTGTCATGCCTTATATATACTCTGCCATTATGGTCGCTCCTCGTGGAAACATTCGGATCATGTCACTTTGTTTTCTGCTACGTCTTGTTGTTCATGCCAAGCCTTTCCATACCTGTATTTGCCACCACCTTCTGATGTAAGTTTCATTTATTAAATCAGTTTATTCACCCACCATCATGCTGCCTGCTTGTCTGCATTCTGGGGTCCTCCGTTACACCGCACCTGACATTCTCTTAATCTTGCATTTATAAACACAACCAAAGATATCCCCAGTTTTGCTGACAGAGCCCAGGATGAAATACAACACGTTCTGTGACTAGACAACAATATGTAAAACAAAGTGCACAAAATGACTTCTAACTCTTAAAAGTTGCATTTAAAGGTCCTGTTCAAGCTCATTCCCTTTTTTCAGGTTTCATTTAGCAGCTCGCTCCTTTATCATACAGTGACTGCTATCTAACTAGCTTGAAGAAGGCTTTTATGTTTTAGGTTCTTAGAAATCAGTTTGCATAAAAGTATTTAGCAAACATTTTATGAAGAGGCTAGTTCCTTTATATAAACTGTTAGTACTGTCCTCTTGCTTTTTCAGACAACAAGAACAAGTCTTAGGAACTTCCCTGCTGTTCTGTGTTGTAGTTCTAAGTTCAGCATTGCAGTGAGTGTTTTACTAGTTGCGTTATAGACGTTTCAGTCAGATAACATACAATCTGCATTTAGGAACACCTGTACTGAGTGTTTTGGACAATAACATCACTAAGGCACGGTCACAGCAAAATAAGTCAATAATGTACTGGTTTGGAGTAGAGGCTCAAAGCCAGATTCTGACCGTCATAGACGCTGTTTCAACTTCCTGCCTTTGACCTATTATGCTGCAGCACAGCAACACCACACTTTCCATTCAGGGTCCTTATTGTGAAACTTTGCCTCCAGCTGTAGAATTAGTTTGTCTTAGCGCTATGGAGCTGCAGGCAATGTGGTTAAGTCATCATAAAGATACATTTGACACATTTATCCTCATAAAGGTACATGCATCATGTTTGTACACATACAGTCATATTTCATGAATTAGGAAATGTGTTCTGATGAGGCTCGTTTGTTAGATTTGAAGTACATTTTAAAAGAGAAAAACACTCTGAAAGCACATATTAAATCGCTTGTGTGCAAATAATCTATATAATATGTTTCACTTAGTGAACTGAGTCACTGAAATAAATGAATAAAAATATTCCAACTTATTGAACGTGATTGTATGCTTAATGACAAAGTGAATAAAGGAAATAGCCATGATGATGGAGAAGACATGGTTTAATATGAAAATATGTAATATTTACATACATAACATGACTTATATAATTCAGATAAAGAAATGCACATTATTTACAAAATGACGAGCAGGAATGCATTGGAGGAGATTTTATTTACTTCCTTTGGTCTCCACTCGCTCGAAGTAATCCAAGTAATCATACATAGCCACCTCACACTAAACAAAACAGATAGAAACAAGTTACGTCAGTCAAACAAAGCTTAAGATGTTCAACAAAGACGTTTTCTCATTTGCATATAAAGAACTGATTGGACGCAGGCAACAGACACAAAGTACTTTAGTCAAATCGGGAGTGTTTACATTTTTTCTCAATGCAGAAAGTGAAGCCCGAATAAAAGAACAAACAACAAACATTGGAGAGTTTTTGATGGTTTCTCAGAACATTAAAACTGATTCATACTCACCCACTGAGTTGAGCCCCTGGAAGAACCGGTGCTGTGCTTGTCCATTTCTGCTTCAAAGGAGTCGGTGTTAGAAACTTTATAGATCACTCTGGCTGCTTGTCCTGACACACAAAAACACACAAACATTTTCACATAATTACAGGAAAAAAAGGAACCATTCTTTTTTAATCTAAAGAATTCGATTAAAATGTTAAGTTTTAACTTCTAAGTAAGGAGAATTAATATCACTGATATTACCATATAAATATTGCTTATACAGCCAACAGAACAACTCTGGTCACAGTCTTGGGGGCCATAGACATAAGCTCATGGCAGGAACTGCAGCAGGAAATTATTTTGTTGACTTTGTCTGGCTAAAAATGTGCTGCTTAATCCTAATCTGTGCAAATGGTGTACCACAGGCAGCAAGCTTTGGTCCCTTTTTTTTCTTTACTAATATTCAAACCTGTCAAATAAATTACTTCAGGAACCTTAATGAAAATCGGTACTCCTAATGAAATATTTTGACCCTTGAACTGACTTTTAAGCTATAAAGCAAATTGTTTTATGTGTGTCAAACCAAATCTTAGGAAAATGTGGCTTAGAAAGAGTTCAAAATGATTCTCAAGAGTTGTTTTTCTCAATATATTTTGCCATTTGTCAACATATATCAATGATAGCTGACCACTATAGATGGTTGCAAAATATACCAAGCTTCATAAAACTGGGTGTTAGGACAGGAAATAAAAGCAGTGGCTACAGTCTATCTGCCCTAGTAACACTTTCCCTTTGCTCACCAACGAGATTAATTTAAAATTTCTGTCATCTGGAAACAGTCTTTTGGCTAGAAACCTATATATATATATATATAAATTTTTTTTTTTTGTATTGAAGTAAAAAACATAAGTGGCAAATACAATTGCTGCAGCTCAACAGGCACTGGTGATCACATGATTTTAACACTGTTATTAGCATCAAAATTTCCAGTAGCTACAACAGAAACTAAAACTCTATATGTAGTAGATATTACAAGTAAATGAATGAATGAGAACTTTAGAAGAAGTTTGGCTACACTAGCCCTTTACACATTGAAATAATACATTATATCAAATTGTTAGTACAACAAAATCATTTATGTCAGGGTTTGATATTTGGACATTTTTAGTAATTGTAACCTCTTCTTAGGGACAAGCTGCTATCATCAGTGTTTACTGAGCACCACCAACCAAAGGGGCTCTTTTTAAAACAATGGATCAGAGAACTTTTCAGAAATAAAATTACCAAGAGAAAAATTATAGAGGCAAAATAATCAATGTGTGCAGTTAACAATATTACACGAGAATACAGAAAAAAACGTCTTCCTCTGTTCTTTGTACAGAAGTTTTTTTCTGTATTCTCTTTTGTTTGCAAAGAACAATAGAAGGCCTCTTTCGCAAAATTGTTCCATCAAAAACCAGTAAAGACGAGCCTCTCTTTGAGC